>NC_090438.1:601351019-601951019 GCF_031143425.1 Pleurodeles waltl
AAGAAACCCGTCGGGCATTACCCGGATGCAACAATTGTATGGCATTACGGATTTCATCCGTAATGAAATCTTGTTCAAGAAAAGTGTGCTGCGTGTAAAAAAACGTCTATAGGATACTGGGGGTGACTGTATGCAGCTGGTCCTGTTCCCCCATAATACAGAGGGCATCATTAGCAGGCTGGGGGGCTTAATCATAGTAGCCAGTGTCTTACCCAGGTGCTCACACTCCCCATAAGCCCGCGCAGCGGCATATTTACCACAGAAGTGGATCTCTCTAAGGGCCATATCTTGATACTCCTACTCCTTGATTTGGGCTCTGAGGGTTCGAGACAACTGCTTCATTTATAAAGTCTTAATGTCTTACTCTAATGGGGATAAGGGATTCCTGAGGGATCACAGCACCTCTCCACCCTTACTGAGGCACAACCCTCTTCTGGTGACTTTGAAGGCCTCCCAGACTGTGCCAATCAGCAATACTTTACCTTAGTTGTGTTTAAAGAAAGCGAGACGTCCTGCCCAAGCTTCTACTTAAACTGATAGTCAAGCAGCATGAGTGGGGAGAGGCACCAGTTAGCATCCAGCTGCACTGGTGTGGGGATGGACAGTGTAAGTAGCACCGGTGAGTGGTCCTAAAAGGTGTGTGCTAAGTGCTTGATCTTACGAATCCAGGACCCCACCCCTTTAGAAACGACACATCAGTCCAAGTGGGACCAGCTTCCATGTACTCCCGAGTAAAAGGTGCCCTCCCTGACAAGGGGATTACGAACTTGTCATATGTTTAACCATCTTAGTCCATTATAATATCATGGAGGTGAGGTGACGCTGCACTACGATAATTGGGAAGTACATCTTAGCCGTTCACATCCTCCGCAAGAACACAATTAAAGTTGCCCCCCCCCCCCATGTACCAGGGAAGGCCCAGTGGAGGCAATTTTACCCCACAGACAACAAAAAAAAAAAAAGAAACAGGGTAGACAGTATTTGGCCCATTACAAGTAGTAATGGTGTTCATGTGTGATAGTGATAGTAATAGTAAGTTCCCCCCACATGATTGTGCATCTCTCCTGTTCGTCACTCAGGAACCCCGATGGGACACATGGCAACCCCCTACAAATAAGAATCACAGCACCTATTGCATATACACAGTAGGAAGAGAACACCCAGAAGGAAGCCCATTTTGCAGCAAATGGCGTGGAGTTGGAAGGGGCCCACACATTTCCTGCAACAGTGCTATGTGTATACTGTGCCTGTCAAGGTAGGGTAAAATATGCCTGTGCTTGCACAGGTCCCTTAAACCAATAATATTCCAGGTGAGGAAGTTATATATTGAGTGTGGGAGGATCGACCATTACTTGCTATACCAGTCGTGGCCAGCTAAGAACAATAAATCAGATTGTACTCATAGCGCATACTGGGATACAGGGCACAGGGAACAGGGCTGGGGTGCTGGGCCGTAACAACAGATACACAGAATATGGGACAACAATGAACAATCTGGAAAACCTAACTCCTTCTCCTCCCATACTGATGGCCCAATCCCTTCAGGAAGATCAACCCACCCCCCCCACATAGACCCCAAAATAGATGAGTGCAAAACAACACATCATTTAATTCTGGTAAGGGGAGAAAAAAAGACAAATAATTAAATTGAGGGGTAGCTGCAGAGTACAGCTTGTGAGGCAGTGGGGTTCCTCTTTGTCGTAAGAAGGGTGTCCAAAGAAGTTATTCAAGCCCATTCAATCAAGGATGACATGCCCAGTGGCAGGTGTGGGGAAAGGCAGAGGGTGTAAGGATTATCTACGAAGTATAAATGTCACACCAAATAATTAATTACAGGATATTGTCGTATGTCTCGGACTGTGAATCTCCCCTCTAGCCCAGGGCTGTACAGTGGTGAAGCAGCTTGGGAGGTGACAGGCGAATGAACCTTGCAATGCACAGAGATTCAAAGACCCGCTGGATAAAGCATGGAGTAGGAGATGGAAGTCTGACAGAGCTCTTGCTTGACCAGGGTAAACTTACGGCACGCTTCCTGGACTGCAAT
Organism: Pleurodeles waltl; assembly: GCF_031143425.1. NCBI lineage: Eukaryota > Metazoa > Chordata > Amphibia > Caudata > Salamandridae > Pleurodeles > Pleurodeles waltl. The sequence continues at coordinate 601,353,064 of NC_090438.1, forward strand.
TGTGAAGTCTGGGAAAAGAACGATATCACTGCCATTAAAGTTCAGAGTGCGCTCTTCCTGGGTAATCGGGAGAGCAGTGTCACAATCACAAAAGTTTAGAAGACGGGCAATGATTGTGCGTGCTGTGGCCCCCAGAGAGGGATGGGCAAACACAGTGTAATGAGCACACTCGATGAGGCGAGCTGAGCAGAGGTCTGCACCGAAGCGGGCTGTCAACATCTTATCTACATAGTCCTCTAGTTTACCTGTATTGACAGATTTAGGCACTCCTACTATCCTAAGATTACTGCTGCGTGATCGCGCCTCCAAATCCTCATTATTAGCTGCTATCATTTTCAGGACTTTCTCCTTATTAATAAGAGTGTCCCCATGGGAGGACACAGTATTTTCAACCATAGAGATGCAGTGCTGGGCCTCCTGTAGGTGCCCATCATTTTGGATTTATTGGAAGTCAGACTCTGTTGTGTTATAAACGAAAGAGCCTTCACCTCGGTTGCACTGGAATGAAAATGTCACTTACCCAGTGTACATCTGTTCGTGGCATCAGTCGCAGTAGATTCGCATGTTCTGCAATAGCTCGCCATCTGGTGTTGGGCCGGAGTGTTACAAGTTGTTTTTCTTCGAAGAAGTCTTTCGAGTCACGGGACCGAGTGACTCCTCCTTTTGTCTCCATTGCGCATGGGCGTCGACTCCATCCTCGATTGTTTTTCCCCGCAGAGGGTGAGGTAGGAGTTGAATTGTAGTAATAGTGCCCATGCAATGGAGTGACTAAGTATGCACTTATTTAAGGTTGAGATGATACATATATAAATAATTGAAGGTAACTTCCAAACTGCTACAGGCTCCCGGGGAGGCGGGTGGGCACATGCGAATCTACTGCGACTGATGCCACGAACAGATGTACACTGGGTAAGTGACATTTTCAGTTCGATGGCATCTGTCGCTGTAGATACGCATGTTCTGCAATAGACTAGTAAGCAGTTATTTCCCCAAAAGCGGTGGATCAGCCTGTAGGAGTGGAAGTAGTCTGAAATAATGTCCTTAATACAGCTTGACCTACTGTGGCTTGTTGTGCGGATAACACGTCTACACAGTAGTGCTTGGTGAATGTGTGAGGCGTAGACCATGTGGCTGCCTTACATATTTCTTGCATTGGGATGTTTCCTAGAAAGGCCATGGTAGCACCTTTCTTTCTGGTTGAGTGTGCCCTTGGTGTAATGGGCAGCTGTCGTTTAGCTTTAAGGTAGCAGATTTGGATGCATTTAACTATCCATCTGGCTATACCTTGTTTTGAAATTGGGTTTCCTGCATGAGGTTTTTGAAATGCAATAAAGAGTTGTTTAGTCTTTCTGATGTTCTTTGTTCTGTCAATGTAATACATTAATGCTCTTTTGACATCTAATGTATGTAGTGCCCTTTCAGCTACGGTATCTGGCTGTGGAAAGAACACCGGAAGTTCCACTGTTTGATTTAGATGGAACGGTGAAATAACCTTTGGCAAAAATTTAGGATTGGTCCTTAGGACGACTTTATTTTTGTGTAGTTGTATAAAAGGTTCCTGTATAGTAAACGCCTGAATCTCGCTTACTCTTCTCAGGGAAGTAATGGCGATGAGAAATGCCACCTTCCAGGTTAGGAATTGTATGTCGCAGGAGTGCATGGGTTCAAAAGGTGGACCCATAAGTCTAGTTAGGACAACATTTAGGTTCCATGAAGGAACAGGTAGTGTTCTTGGTGGTATAATTCTCCTAAGGCCCTCCATGAATGCTTTAATGACTGGTATTTTATATAGGGAAGTTGAATAGGTAGTCTGCAGGTATGCAGATATTGCTGCAAGGTGAATCTTAATGGAAGAGAAAGCTAGGTTAGCTTTTTGTAAGTGAAGCAAGTAACCCACTACATGTTCTGGAGTTGTGTGTAATGGTTGTATTTGATTAATATGGCAGTAGCAAACAAACCTCTTCGATTTACTTGCATAGCAGTGCCTGGTGGATGGCCTTCTTGCTTGTTTTATGACTTCCATACATTCTTGGGTAAGTTGTAAGTGCCCGAATTCTAGGATTTCAGGAGCCAGATTGCTAGATTCAGCGATGCTGGATCTGGGTGTCTGATCCTTTGGTTGTGCTGTGTCAACAGATCTGGCCTGTTGGGCAATTTGATGCAGGGTACCACTGATAGGTCTAGCAGCGTTGTGTACCAGGGTTGCCTTGCCCAAGTTGGTGCTATCAATATGAGTTTGAGTTTGCTTTGACTGAGTTTGTTTACCAGGTAAGGAAGGAGAGGGAGAGGAGGAAAAGCGTAAGCAAATATCCCTGACCAGTTCATCCATAGGGCATTGCCTTGGGATTGTTTGTGTGGGTATCTGGATGCGAAGTTTTGGCATTTTGCGTTCTCCCTTGTCGCAAACAAGTCTATCTGAGGTGTTCCCCAGAGTTTGAAATAAGTGTTCAGTATTTGGGGGTGAATTTCCCATTCGTGGACCTGTTGGTGATCTCGAGAGAGATTGTCTGCGAGTTGATTTTGTATCCCTGGTATAAACTGTGCAATTAGGCGAATTTGGTTGTGAAGTGCCCAATGCCAAATTTTTTGTGCTAACATGCTTAACTGCGTGGAGTGCGTCCCTCCCTGCTTGTTTAGATAATACATTGTTGTCATGTTGTCTGTTTTGACGAGAATGTATTTGTGAACTATTATTGGTTGGAAAGCTTTTAGTGCTTGAAAAACTGCAAGAAGTTCTAGGTGATTGATATGCAGTTTTGTTTGATGTACGTTCCATTGTCCTTGTATGCTGTGTTGATCGAGGTGTGCTCCCCACCCTGTCATGGAAGCATCTGTTGTTATTACGTATTGTGGCACTGGGTCTTGGAAAGGCCGCCCCTTGTTTAAATTTATGTTGTTCCACCACAGAAGCGAGAGGTAAGTTTGGCGGTCTATTAACACCAGATCTAGAAGGTGACCCTGTGCTTGAGACCACTGTGATGCTAGGCATTGTTGTAAGGGCCTCATGTGCAGTCTTGCGTTTGGGACAATGGCTATGCATGATGACATCATGCCTAGGAGTTGTAATACCATCTTTGCTTGTATCTTTTGTGTTGGATACATGCGTTGTATGATGGTGTTGAAATTTTGAATTCTTTGTGGACTTGGAGTGGCTACTCCTTTTGATGTGTCTATTATGGCTCCCAGGTATTGTTGTACCTTGCGTGGCCGAATTTTGGATTTTGTGAAATTGACGGTGAACCCTAGTTTGAAGAGGGTTTGTATGATATGATTTGTGTGATTTGAGCACTCTATTAACGAATGGGCCTTGATTAGCCAGTCGTCTAGATATGGGAACACATGTATTTGCTGCCTTCTGATGTGTGCAGCGACTACCGCTAGACATTTGGTAAAGACTCTTGGTGCGGTTGTTAATCCGAAAGGCAGTACCTTGAATTGGTAATGTATTCCTTTGAATACAAACCTTAGGTATTTCCTGTGCGATGGGTGAATTGGTATATGGAAATAAGCATCCTTGAGGTCTAAAGTTGCCATGTAGTCGTGCAGCTTTAGCAATGGCAATACTTCTTGTAGTGTGACCATGTGGAAGTGGTCTGATTTGATGAAAGTGTTGACTACTCTGAGGTCTAGGATTGGTCTCAGTGTTTTGTCCTTCTTTGGTATCAGAAAGTACAGTGAGTAAACTCCTGTGTTTATTTGTGTGTCTGGCACTAATTCGATTGCATTCTTTTGCAATAGTGCCTGCACTTCTATCTCTAGGAGATTGGAATGGTGTGTTGTTAAATTTTGTGCTTTTGGTGGTATGTTTGGAGGGAACTGTAGAAATTCTATGCAGTAACCATGTTGGATAATTGCTAGAACCCAAGTGTCTGTAGTGATTTTCTCCCATGCTCTGTAATAATGACCTATTCGTCCCCCCACTGGTGTTGTGTGGAGGGGGTGAGTGACATGTGAGTCACTGTTTAGTAGTAGGGGTTTTGGGGCTTTGGAATCTTCCTCTATTTCTAGGGAATTGCCCTCCTCTATATTGTCCCCGAAAACCTCCTCTATACTGTCCTTGGTAACTGGACGGTGTGGCTTGTGAGGTGCTGGCTTGTGTGCTTTGACCCCGAAACCCCCCTCGAAAGGGCGTTTTACGGGATGAGCTGTAATTCCCTCTGCTCTGCGGGGAGTAGAGTGCGCCCATGGCTTTGGCAGTGTCCGTATCTTTTTTGAGTTTCTCAATCGCTGTGTCCACTTCTGGACCGAACAGTTCTTTTTCATTAAAAGGCATATTGAGAACTGCTTGTTGAATCTCTGGTTTAAATCCAGACGTTCGGAGCCATGCATGCCTTCTGATAGTTACAGATGTATTAATTGTCCGTGCAGCTGTATCTGCAGCGTCCATGGAGGAGCGGATCTGGTTGTTGGAGATGGCCTGTCCCTCCTCAACCACTTGTTTTGCCCTATTTTGGAAGTCTTTGGGCAGATGTTCAATGAGATGTTGCATCTCGTCCCAGTGGGCTCTGTCATAGCGCGCAAGTAGTGCCTGGGAGTTCGCGATGCGCCACTGGTTTGCAGCTTGTGCTGCGACTCTTTTACCAGCTGCATCAAACTTGCGGCTTTCTTTATCTGGGGGTGGTGCATCTCCAGATGTGTGAGAGTTGGCCCTTTTCCTAGCTGCTCCTACAACAACAGAGTCTGGTGGCAGCTGTGTTGTGATGAAAGCCGGGTCTGTAGGAGGCGGCTTATACTTTTTTTCCACCCTTGGTGTGATTGCCCTACTTTTGACCGGGTCCTTAAATATGTCTTTTGCGTGCCGGAGCATACCAGGGAGCATAGGCAGGCTTTGGTAGGAGCTGTGGGTGGAGGAGAGTGTGTTGAACAAGAAATCATCCTCGACCTGTTCTGAGTAGAGGCTTACGTTGTGAAATTGTGCTGCTCTAGCCACCACCTGAGAGTACGCGGTGCTGTCTTCTGGTGGAGATGGTTTTGTAGGGTATGCCTCTGGGCTGTTATCTGACACTGGGGCGTCGTATAGGTCCCATGCGTCCTGGTCTTGGTCACCCTGGCTCATGGTGGTGTGAGCTGGGGAGTGTGATGGCGTTTGTGCTGGTGAAACGTTAATCACGGGCGGAGGAGAGGGTGGTGGTGTAACTCTTTTCACCACTTTTGGTTGTGGTGCTTGTTCCGTGTGGAACTCCAACCTTCTCTTTCTCCTAATGGGGGGAAGGGTGCTTATTTTTCCTGTCCCCTGCTGAATGAAGATACGCTTTTGCGTATGGTCCGCATCAGTTGCTTGTAGCTCTTCCTCAAACCTATGCTTCTGCATTTGGGAGGTTAGCGAGTGCTCTTCTGTATAAGAGCCTGAAGCTGGGTCGCTTGCAGTTTGTTTCGGCGTCGAAACTTTGTCTGCATGTTTTTTCGGCTCCGAGGTGACTTTTTTCTTTTTCGGGGCCGAAACCTCTCGGCGTCGATCTGTTTCGGTGCCGCTGTCTCGGCGTCGAGCCGTGTCCACACCGGCATCTCGGTGTCGAGGCTTGTCTCCAGCACTTTCTCGGTCCCGAGAAGGCTGCGTGCCGGTGTCTCGACCGGAGTCGGACGATCTCGGCACTGTTTGGGCCTTTTTCGGTGCCGACGGTCGGTCACCGATTTTATGGGTTGAGCCATGGCCTGGTGGCAGTGGCGTCCCCTGGGCCTTGTAAATGTTTCTTTGTGTGGTTTTCGACGTCTTACTCACGGTTTGTGTATCGTCGAATCCTTCGGAGTCTGAGTCTTGGATCGAGAAGGTACCTTCCTCTTCCTGTTCCTCGAACTCCCGTCGGGCTGTCGGTGCGGACGCCATTTGAAGTCTTCTGGCTCGACGGTCTCGGAGTGTTTTTCGGGACCGGAACGCACGACAGGCCTCGCAGGTGTCTTCGCTGTGCTCAGGTGACAGGCACAGGTTGCAGACCAAGTGTTGGTCTGTGTAGGGGTATTTATTGTGGCATTTGGGGCAGAAACGGAACGGGGTCCGTTCCATCGGCGTTCTTCAGCACGCGGTCGGGCCGACCAGGCCCCGACGGAGGATCGAAAAATTACCCCGAAGGGCACCGGAGCTCTTCGATCTTCGATGCGGTGTTGAATGTAAGTATGCCGATCCCGAACGCAACAATACCGACGAAAATCTTCCGAAATTAACTATTTTTTCTGTTCCGAAACTCGGAGCGACAGGAACACGTCCGAACCCGATGGCGGAAAAAAAACAATCGAGGATGGAGTCGACGCCCATGCGCAATGGAGACAAAAGGAGGAGTCACTCGGTCCCGTGACTCGAAAGACTTCTTCGAAGAAAAACAACTTGTAACACTCCGGCCCAACACCAGATGGCGAGCTATTGCAGAACATGCGTATCTACAGCGACAGATGCCATCGAACTGTAAATTCTGAGGATGGGGCCACCACATCAGGAGTCTCTAACCCAGCCTCTGCCCCTTTCTGGGCCCGGCAGAAGTCAAAGTGCAGCTTGGCCACCAGAATTACTCATCTTGCCGTGAGCTGCACAGTCAGAATAGGAGCAACACGTTTGTCACAGAGAGTTGCAAAGTGGAGGGTAGTTGTCTACTTGAAGCAGTTCAGAGGGTGCAGCAATTACATATGGAGAAGGCAGGGCCCTGGCTCACACCCACGTGGTAGACAGAGTGGAGGGTGGGGGCGCACAAGCAGAACCAAGCCCCCCCAAGGTGGAGAAATGCACACAAGGCCTCATGATGCCTTTCTTACTAAGGCTAGTCTGTTGCTGCATGGGGACTGGCCCATGCTCATCAGGGAGCCGGCCTATTCCTGTGTTGACCCAAGGCCTGCCAGAGCTGAAGATGCAGCACAAGGCACTTAGGAGATGTGGGTCTCAGAGGCAAGTGTGGGGCCCCCACTACCTGGCAGGCTAAATGCATGGATGTGGTCCTTCCCCGCTACCACGAGTAGCATATGGCTTCTCCCATCATTGTAGGCCACTGCACAGCCCGCACACAGTCCAAGCACCCAAGCTGCTTCATACCCTGGGGGAGGGGAACCAAACCTACCACCCCCGACGACACGTGGCCCAAGCACTGATGGTCACTGCAAGCAACACTGCTGCTTAAGTATTTACGGGCTACGGTGCACACTACGCAGGCCTCATGTCAAGGTGGGCCGCTGGTTCAAGAATCTTTGGTCATGTCATGCAGCACGGTAGGCCCATTTATCCTGTGGGGCACACTGCTATTAGTAAATAAGGGAGCAGAGGCAAGTGCCGTGCCATTGCAGCCCAGTGTGATTTACCATATGTATGCAGTCTGTCCCTGCAGTCTCAGGTGGCGCACAGCTAGGCTGCTTCACAGGCTACTCATTGCCCGGCGCCTCAGCCGCATCTTGCTTGATGAGGGGGGAAAGGGAGGGGAAGGGGGTGCAAACAGCATCATAGCACCCCCACCAATGCAGAACCCCAGCACCCACGTTCACTGTAGTCAGCTCTGCTGTAAAGTTGATTAATGCCTGATGCGCCCTATATATACGCTATAAGGTGAGGTGGAACTCCGGCACTTGATGCCTCAATCATAGCTTGGATTCCTTTCAGGCAGGCACACGTCCCCGGACGTGAGGCTGTCTTGCACCCCAGAACTGCCAGATGAGGTACAGCCCCAGCCAGGTGTTCCGATGGCAGCTGATGAGGCAGTATGAAAGTGGATATTGTCCATGGAGTCTCAAGCGAGTGCGGCTATCTTTGCGCGGCTCTCTAGTGCCACCCCCGTCCCCAGAAGCAGCATGTTGTTACCTTAAAGCTCAGCAATGAGCCAAGTTTAATGTAACATTAAATTTGATACCTTGAAGTAATATCTTTGATGCTCCAAAAGCATTCAGCAAGGAGACTAGTGAAACTCTATGTTAGTCAATGAGACACTAGCTTTGCCACAGTGGCTACCACAATTTCATGTTTTCACTGTCAAGTCATGTTAAACACCAATGGAATATGCCCATATTTTATAAGCAACACAAAAGGATGATGGACGGAGTGCTGACAATGCAAACACTCACCCACAGTCACAGATCTGGGTTTAATCCATCGTTCTTTTGCTCACCATGCCACCCCAGTTTGGACCCAGCCATATGCAAATCAGTCTTGACCCTGTTCCTCACGGGAACAGTCCAGCCCAAACTGCTAAGCCAGGTCCTCCCTGGACCAGAAACAAGCATCCTGGGACCGGTTTCAGGGTATCACCCTTCATCCGCCAGGCTAGCTTGAATCCCGTGGCACAGTGAGCAAGGGACCCACGTCTGGGCATACCCTTCCCACTTAGGACAACTTTAGCAACACAAAAGGATGATGTACCGAGTGCTGAACAATGCAAACTCTCACCCCCAGTCAGAGATCTGGGTTTAATCCATCATTCTTTTGCTCATCATGCCACCCCAGTTTGGAGCCAGCCATATGTAAATCAGTCATGGCCCTGGTCCTCATGGGAACAGTCCAGCCAAAACAGCCAAGCCAGGTCCTCCCTGGACCAGAAACAAGCATCCTGGGACTGGTTTCAGGGTATCACCCTTCATCAGCCAGGCTAGCTTGAATCCAGTGGCACAGTGAACAAGGGACCCATGTCTGGGCATACCCTTCCCACTTAGGGCAACTTTAGCAACACAAAAGGGTGATGGACGGAGTGACGATCTTGTTGATTTGGTAGGGTCATAAAACTTCCATGGGACAGCTGTACTATTTCAGAGTACCACGTTGTGCCGCAATTATAATCAAGGTCACATGATTTATTTTGCATTTGTTGATGACCCTGTGTAACAATGGAATTGGGGGAAAGCACATGCAAATATCCCTGACCAGTTTATCGAAAAGGCATAGCCTTTAGACAGTAAGAGTGCCTGTCTGGAGGCAAAGTTTTGTCATTTTGCGTTCCATGGTGTGCCCCACATTTTGAAAAACTTTTGGACTACTTTCTGAATGAGTTTCCATTCGTGGGAGAAGGCCTGTCTGCTCAATCTGTTTGCCTCACAATTATCTTTCCCTGGTAGATGTATAGCCTGAATTTGCATGTTCTTCTTGACTGCCCAACTCCAGAGCTGCTGGGATAATCTTGAAATGAGCAGAGATGGAGTCCCCCCCCTGTTTGTTGATGTAAAATATTGCTGTTGTGCTGTCTGTCTGAATTAACAGTCTCTTTCCTGAATGTGCTTTTGAGCTTCAAAGCTAGAAAAACTGTCTTTAATTCCAAGAGGTTGATGTGTTGTACCACATCTTAATTCCTCCAAATCCCTCGTATTTTCAAAGGGCCCATATGAGCTCCCCATCCCATATGCAAGACATCTTTGGTTATTGTTACTGAAGGAGTTGGTTGCTGAAAAGGTCTTCTGTGTGTAATGTTTTCCCTGTTGAACCACACAATGTTCTACTGCACCTCCTGTGTGACACCCACTACATTCTCCCACTCCCTGTTGCTTGCTACCACTGATTTTGGAGCCACTCCTGAATTGGTCTCATATAAAGTCTCACATATGGGATCAGAAGAATGCATGAAGACATCTTCCCCAATAGTTTTACCTACAGTCCTCGCTGTTCAGAGCTTGACCCTTCTGGTAAAGGCAAATCCTCCTCTAGGAGAGACTGCATCCTCTTCCACCTGGGGAACGCTTTCCCCTGAACTAAGTTCAGTCTGGCTCCCAAGAAAAACTCCAGCTCCAGTTATGGAGATGACTTATCTATGTTTAATGAGAAACCCAGGGAGTACAATGTCTTCATCACTATTAGAATGTTGTTAGTATTTTTGGTTCAAGTGAGCTCTCACTAACCAATCTTCATCACTATTAGACTATCGTTAGTATTTTTGGTTCGAGTGAGCTCTCACTAACCAATAGTTGAGATATGAATAAACATGAAAACCCATTCTTTTGAGGTGTGTGCCACTGCAGCCAGCCATTTTGTAAACACTCCTGTAGCAGATTTTATTCCGAAGGCTAATACCCTGAATTGATAATGCTTCCTATTTACCATGAACCTTAGGTATTTCTTGTGCTTTCCATTCATTGAAATGTGCAAGTAAGAGTCTTTTATGTCTATTGCTGCCATAAAATCTCCTTTATGCAAGTGAGGTATCACTTCCTGTTAAGTTGTCATTTTGAACGTGAGAGTTTTTATAAACTTGTTGATGAACCTGAGGTATAAAATTGGACGAAGGGATCCATCCACCTTTGGAATTAGGAAGTATGTTGAGTAATTTCCCTTGTTTTATTTCTTGAATTGGGGCCCGTTTTATTGCTTATTTAACAGTTCTTTGACCTCTTTCAAGGGTCGTTCTGTTTCCTCCTTTGAATGACTTATTTTCTTTGGCCCCTTGTTGGAGGGTATCTTTCTAGTTTTATGTAATAACCATATTGTATTGAGTTTAGTATCCATCTGTCTAAGGTTATTTTCCCCCACTCCTGGAGACATTTTTGTATTCTTCCACTTACAGGTGTATTGTGCAGATAACAGGAGTCTTTGTTGTCTCCTATCACAGATTAATGTGTGGTTCTTGTTGTTCATGTGATGCAATAATTTATCTGTCTGGGTTGTCCTTCTTCTTGTCCTCTTCCTCTGACTCTTCCACAAAAGGAACCCCTTCCTTGCCATTGGTACTGCCAGCTTTGTTGTGTTGCAGAGGCTTGGGCACTACTGTGGAATGCCTGATGAGAACTCCCTGCATGAAAGTGCCTCTTGAGGCTGGCGTTCTTGATGCAAAGGACCCTCTGCAAATTCCTCCTCTAAACTGTAAAGCCCCTATGAATTTCGCTGTTTCATTGTCCTCCTTGAGTAATTAAGGTTTTCCCAAACAACTGCCAAACGTTGTCCATTAAACAGGGTATTTATAATATTAGCTTGAACTTCTGGCTTGAATACCAAAATTCTTAGCTGTGAATAGCGCATCAATGTAACTCGACTAGATGTGTCCACTGTGACCAATGCAGACTTCAAGCAGGTATTGGCTATATTTTTCCTGCTCTCCACCAAATGAGCAGCCCTCTTCTTGTATTTATCAGGAAGATGCTTCATTAATTCTCCTCTCTTCCCAATGCTGATGTATGTGTGTGTGTCTCTGTTTAGTAAGGCATTGAAATTGGCAATTTACGACTGGTTAGCTGCACCCCTCTCCATCCTGCAGCCCATTAGCTCCATCCTTTCACTTACTTTGTTGGTGGACAGACCCGATGTTGATGGGATGTTCGCCCTCTTACTTGCTGTCAAGGTTATAATAGAGTTGGCTGACACAATGCCTTTAATGTACTCTGGATCCTTTAGGAAAATGTATATTTGTCTCTGCCCTGGTCATGGCTGCTCTACAGGTGGCCGGGGTTCCCAGAACGCTTCCCTGCCTTGGTCCAAAATACTTGGCAGCACGGGCAGATATTCGTTTTTAGCCTGGCTAGGAATCAGTGTCTCCACTAAAAAAAAAAAAAAAAAAAAAAAAAAAAAGAGCATGACTTGGGCTTGTCTTCCTCAAGTTGCACACTCAATTTGTCCGAAGCATTTTTATCACCATATTATACATGCCAGTATCATCATGGGGACGAGGGCTCGGAAGTATAACTAACATTCCACTACCTTCTCTGGCACTCCCCATTAAAATATTTCCCACTGCATCTCAACATATTCTCCTTCCTCCAAAGGTTGATACAATTTCTGTACCTCTTCTTGAGGTTCAGGTGTAAAAGCAGGAAGAATGTCCTAAACCTCTGTTTAGAGGAATTCGGACACTATTTAGGCTTTCATCAAAATCCTTCTTTTTCAGCCGCCAGCCTTTTCCTCAATCTCAAGGGCTCTACCTTCGGAACTTGTATTCGAGTGTTTCCTCTTCGACGTGGAAACCCCTCTCTCAGATTGTGCAGCAGCAAATTCCTGGAGTGTCAAGGCCTTTCGACAACAATGCATCTGTTGCCTTTCCGTCTTTTGGAGCATAATATTTTTCAGAGTTTTTTCTCCACCCGACACCCCCTTGAGGGCTGCGCGTGTGACTCCTTTCCATGAGGCATGCCAATCAGTGGCAGGCGTTTCGACGCCGAGGCTCCCTTTTGTGGCTGCAAACCAATTTTTTTTTGACACCTGTACCGTAACAGATGTAGCCGACTCTCTTACCTCCTTTCAAGTTTTACTCGGTGGCTCTTACTCAACTTCCATGATCTCACAATCACCCTCTGAGACTTCTCCTTCTGTAACATATTTCTCCTCATCACTGGAAAGTCCCAGATCTTTAAGGGATGGAGTGGATTTTTGGCCTTGTATTGAGTGGTAAGACATTCTTTGTCTTGCCCTCACCTTCACCATCTTCGGAGTAAATACAGAGGAGGCACTACAATCTTCGCTCCGGTGGTCGAGTGGAAGGCAGAGATTACACATTGCATGTTTGTCCTTGTTGGCATATTTGTGATGGAAATTTTGACAAAACTGGAATGGTGTCTTCTCAATCACACACCCCAAGTCCCCCCCCCACACTGTCGGGGCATTCTTGACTCTCAAAGTATTGCACTAAATCTTCGTGCTCACTTCTACTTCTTTTCACCGACTGCTAGCCCAAGATGATGTTCCAAAGCCTTTCTTGTCACATGCCACATGTAATCTCAGCCTTTGCAGTGGACAACCTGATAAATCCAATGCTAGAGAAGGTCTGCTCTACACATGACAATAGGAGGCAACTGAGTTTTGAATGCTAACAGATCAGCATACCAGGTCCTGTGGGCCCATTGCAGGTGTGCTGCACTACTTTTGACAGAGGCGGAACTTAGGGAAATGCATACAGCTTGCCCTGAGACCAGCTGAACCTAAAAACATCCCTAAGGGAACTATCCAAAGGGATGAGTAATTCTCAAACTGAGGAGATTCCTTGTGTTGGGGGCATGGCAAGGAGATACATGAATGGAAAACTCAATCTGGAGAAGATCACCTGTGTTACTTCGGAGTGCAGCTTCCACTCATGGTCATAAAGTGAGGGGCAGCTGAGAACATCTGCCCTCACATTGAGGGGCCCTGCTAAGTGAGCCTTTACTCAGAAAATTCCCCTCTAATCACGTCCCAATGTAGGGTCCTTGACTCCACCTCACCCTGTCTGTGCATAATGGATGGTAGATGTGTTTTCTAACAGTATCTGAAAGATGATCCCAAAGGAGAAAGGTCTTCATTTCTGATCACGAAAAAGAGGACAAAAAAAAAAAAAAAAAAAGAGGGTGAAGTTATCAAGAGCAGGACCACATCTGTGAACTTCTGAGCCAATAAAGGCTTTCTATCGTTCATCCATGACAGAATTCAAGAGGGCTTCACTGATGGAAAGCAAGGGTTTTACCTGTGAAGAAGCGAGTTGCACAAAATGACAGAGTTTGCCTCTGCAGAGGTAATTTCAAGACTTCAGCAACTTTTTGCACTATAGGTGTTATGAGAAAGTGGTTTATTATTTGGAGCTGGAGTCCACCACAAGTAAGAAAGTCACTACCTTGTTAGATCGAATCAAAAGTTTTAGTAACTTAAACATAAGCTGGAAGCTATGGCACAGAGCAGACAGGCTTAAGTTAATGAAAATGTGTAAAGCATTTAGAAGTACCAAAACTGTTAAAAGGTTAACAACACACATCACTAAAATTCCCAAACCTAATTGAAAAAACTGAGTAAAATTTAAAGTACAAAATTACAACAAACCAACATAAATACACTAAGGGGAAATTAAGTTATGAGTTTATTTTAAATTTTTAAGAGAAAATAGCACCAAGTGTCAATTGTAGTCACTAGTCATAGTTGCTTGGACCACAAACACCCCACAATTGGCATACTGGTACCCCCTTGTAAGTCCCTAGTATATGGCTCACAGGTACCAATGGCAATGGGGCACCAGGGAGTCCCCCATGGGCTGCAGCATGTATTATGACACCCATAGGGAGCCCATGCAAAGTGTATCTTTAGGCCTGCCATTGCAGCCTCTGTGAAAGGGTGCATGCACCCTTCTCACTACAGGTCACTGCACCAGGGTGACCCCTATGGTAGGCCTTCCCAGCCCAGGGGGCAGCGTGCAGGTACCGGTGTGTGTGGGCATCCCTGCATGAGCAGAGGTGACCTCACAAACTGCAGCACAATTTTTACGAACTTCGTCAGTGTGGGGACACCATTTTACGTGTGTACTGGACATAGGTCACTAACAATGTCTAGCTACATAATGGTAACTCCAAACTTAGGCATGTTTGGTATCAAACATGTCAGAATCATACACCAATACTGTTGCTAGTATTGGAACTAAAATTCCATGAACTCTGGGGGCTCCTAAGAGGACCCCCAGCATTACACCTATCAACTTTCTGGGGTTTTCCAGGCAGCCAAAGCTTCTGCCACCCCTCAAACAGGTTCTGCCCTCCTGCTGCTTTAACAGCTTAAGCCCAGGAAGGCAGAGCAAAGGATTTCTTTTGGAAGAGGGGGTAACACCCTCTCCCTTTGGAAATAGGTGTTACATGGTTTATGAGGGGTAGCCCCCCCGCCCCCAAGCCACTGGTATGCTTTGACGGGCACATTAGGCACTCTCCTTGCATGGACCAGTCTGCACTGGTTCAGGGACCTCCAGTACCTGATCTGATGCGAAACTGGACAATGGAAAGGGGAGTGTCCACTCCCTTGTCCATCACCACCCCAGGGGTGGTGCCCAGAGCTTCTTCAGGGGGCTCCTTGATTCTGCCATCTTCAATCCAAGGTGGGCAGAGGCCTCTGGGAGCATCCGAGTGGCCAGGTCAGGCAGGTGACGTCTGAGCCCCCTCCTGATAGGTGGTCACCTGGCTAGTGACCAGTCTCCCTTCTCGGGCTTTTTAGGGTCTCCCTCTTGGATGGGTCCTCAGATTCGACTTGCCAGATTCCAGCAGAACTCTTCTGCAATGTCTAATTCGACTTCTGGCCACTGGAACCACAACTGGACTCCACAGGAACCTACAATCTGCAGCTCCATTGATGACTTTGCCCTGCAACATTGTTTCTCCAGCTCCTTCCAGCTTCTGTAACATTTCCCCAGCTATGCATCCTCTGAGGGTGGCAAGTCTTCAGTCTGCACAAGAAGGAAGAAGGAATCTCCCTTGAAGTGAAAGAGTCACTCCCCTACATCCGCAGGCACCAACTGCAACGACGACCGGCTACATGGATCCTGCATCACAGGTGGTGGTCTGGAGTGGTCACCCTGGCCCTCTCTGCCAGCTGTCCAAATTTGGTGAAGTAAGCCCTTGCCTTCCCACACAGGACAGTACCCCCGTGCACTGTGTCTCTTGCAGCTACCAAGGCTTGTTGGCATCTCCTCCAAGGGATCTTCATGCTCCGTGTAGCCCCAGCACTATTCCCTGTGACGCACAGCCCTCTGTGTGTTTCCCTTGCAGCGTGGGACCATTCTTCAGTTGTGCTGCATGGGCTCCTCTGTGACTCTGGGGTCCTCTTCTAGTGGGTTTTCTTTGGGGGCTGCCTCTTCTTCTGTGGACTCCCTGCATTGCTGAGGGTCCCCTGGCACTACCCTCCGTGGGTTGAGTCCTCCTGGGCCTTACTGGTCCCCAGAAGCTCTACTCTTCGTCTACCGGGATTCTTGCCTCTGCCAAGGCTTATTGGTAGCTTTCCCATGCTACAGACAGATTACAATCTTCTATCCGGCGTAGGATGTCGACTGCATCCTCCAGAAACTCTTCACCGACTCCAGGGCTGCGTTGCTGACTGTCTTCATCCTACCGTCAACCAACTTCTGCAACCACAGACAGGTGGATAGTGGCTCCTGCCACCACCGGACACTTCCACGAGTTCTGGACTTGGTTCCCTTCTCTTTCAGGTCTTCCTTCTTCAGGATCCACCGCTTGTTTCTTGCAGTCTTGTCTGGGCGGTGCATTATCCTTCTTTTCAGTCTGTGTGGTGGTTTGGGGAAAAACCAGTAACTTACTCCTTTCTTCCTGGTCACTGGGGGGCACTGTGGTACTTACCTTTTGGGGTTCCTAGTTCCTCCATCTCCCCTCTACAAATTCCACTTACCTGGGTGGGGGTCCTGCATTTGCATTCCATGTTTTTTAGTATATGGATCGGGCTCCCCCTAGGGTCACTACTGTCTATTGCTATTACACTGTTTTCTATTGCTTTTTATGCCTATTTCTGATTACTACTGTACATCTTTAGTGTGTTTTACTTACCTCCTATTGGAGTTTTGCCTATCTAGCACTTTCTGGTGATTGTGTCACTAAAAGAAAGTACCTTTATTTTTGTAACACTGTGTGGTTCTTTCATGTGTGTAAGTGCTGTGTGACTATAGTGGTACTGGAGGAGCTTTGCATGTCTCAAGGATATGCCTTGGCTGCTCATCCACAGCTACCTCTAGAGAGCCTGGCTTCTAACCACTGCCTACACTTCACCGATAGGGGAACCCTGGTCCTGGTATAGCGTGTAAGTACCATCGGTACCCACCACACACCAGCCCAGCTTCCTACAGAAAGTACGAGCTCCCACTGCTTTTAAGGAAACTATGCATCTTAGGGACTGAATTACATGAAGCAAAGCTGCAAACCGTCCTCATCTATCTTTTGTATTGTTTAAATTACAATTTCATATTCCTATACTTAGTGTTTCAGTTCAGCCAATGTGACGTTTTATAAAAGTACAAAGTCTCTGAAATATCACTCAAGTGGCAGTCATCCAGGCTAATTTCGGCGGAACCTCTCTCTACCCTCACTACTGTGCCTGGAATCTTAAAAATCCCAGTAATAGCTCTGCATTGGTTTAGCTCTTGAAATTGAAAAAATAAAAAATTATCGATTTCCACTTTTGTGTCATGTCATTTACTTCCAAAATTTAAGGCATGGAAATATTTACACTTCCTAAAACATGAAATGACAAGAATATAGGTATGGAATCTTGCGAAAATGACAAACATAGCTCAGTTCACACACTATCTAGGAGGTCGAAGACCACGGTCAGGTTTACTATACTAAACCAATTAATACTTAACACTTTACTACACCTGACTAAAATTACATTTAAAAAAAAATCGAAACAAAGCCTTTATGCCATCGCTGCATGTACACTTGTCTTGGGAATGTCCCGTTATCCACAATTTTTGGAAATTAGTCTTTGAAATACTGATTAATGTAACATCGTGACATCCCCACTTGCAGCACTACTTGGATACGATGCCTAGATTCCCTTACGTACGACAAAGTTGACCACAACGCTAATGCTTCTAGTTAATCAGAGCATAGCTATTGCTTGGCTCCATGATCCTCCACACACTGTAACAGTCTGGCTAAACAAAAACGTGATGAGCTTGCCGAATCCTTCTCTGTATAAATAGGTTTTTTCTTGTTTAAAAAAATGCTATACCAAGATTCCACAATTAGAATAGGGTTTTGAAACATGGCACTGTCAGGTCATTCAAAAAAGTGACAACTACTGAATTAATCACGTTCAATCTACAAGAAAATAAGTAACCTAACCTTTCCTTCACTAACAAAGGAAAAAGTCTAACCATATTTAAAAAAATTTAATGTTACCATTCATGAACTTAATAAAAATCTTCTGTCCTTCGAAACATCATAAACATTTATACTGGATGGTGAATGCTTGTGGGTGCTACCCTTAGGTCCTTCAAGAGGATCACACTCTACAAATAGAAGAAATGTGCACTCACTTGTATATCCTACCTGTTTCCGCTATGCTTTATTCAAAATCTGACCTGCAGGTGGAAAAGGAACATTCTCTCAATATAAGATCCCTCACCTGTTAGGTATGATACAGACAAAATACAGGTTCGTCTTCTTACTAAGCATTACGATTATGCTCCCTGAGCCACAAGAAGAAACGTAAAGCACGGTGTACTTGTCTCCTTCATTTGTCATCCAGCAGATTTGTCAAGGCCAGCTAACTTAAAGAAAAAACTAGTCTTTTATAATGAATGGAAGACTCCATAGAAAAAACTAGGACAAAAACGGGTGCAGCCAAAAAGTGCTCAGGAACCACAAGACAAATAAGAAGGAAAGCACCTAAACTAAACGGGAAAGGAGAAGTACAGGATGCTCTAAAAGAGAATACAGAAAACAATTAGACTGCAATCTATAAGGGCATTCACCATAGCGGACCTTCCCTGAAATTTCCGGATTGCAGTGGGAATTTTTGAAATGCTATTTGATCAGTCAGAGAATAAACACAAAACATCACTTGCAAAGGAAAAGCACTTTCATCTCCTTTCCAGTCCTAGTGTCCCACAGCCAGACAATGGCACTGTTAAAACATCTGATATTGCAGTGTAATTTCGTGTAAATGTAGAGACCAGTCAGACATAAGGAGATCGAACATGTCCCAGGTCTTAAGGGGAGGTCTTATATCTTCCTACAAACCTTAAATTGGAATATTGTGGAAGAAAGAAATACTTTTACTTTTTTTTCTTGCAGATTTGTAAATCGCATAGCTGCCCTAATAAAATGGCTTCCTAGTGCGGGTCTAAGGAACAAAAAAAAACACACACACACTGCAGAGCCTACAACCCAGAGGGGGATGTCTTGAGGGACTTCCTAAAGAAAAGATGATTATGAGTATTTCTCATAGGCAGAGAAAGGGCATTTCAGAGAGAAGGAGCCAAGGCACAAAAGGACCGACACCCTACGTTGGCTCTCCTCACTCGAGGAAATGAAGCCAGGCTGAGATTGGGGAAATGAAGGGGACGAGTGGGGCAATAAGATGAAATGAGATGGCTAAAAATGGGTGCTCCACGAGAGTAGATCTTATGAGCAGTGCAGAGAGTTTTGAAATGAATGCGCTTCTCCACCGGGAGCCAGCATTGCCTGTGCAGAGGACCGAAGCAGAGCATACTTTAAGGAGAGAAAAGAGCAGTTTAGTAGCCACATTTTGGGCTTGCTGTAATGTCTTAATAACAGATCTAATAGCACCCATATAAAGAATATTACAATAATCCAGATAGGACAGTATGACCACCTGGATGATGGTATGACAGGTCTGAAAATTAAACAAAAACAAAAAAACTAATGGGTCCGAGGCATTTCAGAAGGCCAAAACAGGTTCCAATCACGATCTCGCTCGATCCTCAAAAGCCAGAGTGTTAACCATCCATACACCAAGGTTTTTGATACAAGACATGGGTTTGGGCGGGAGCGCAAGAGAAGAAGGCCACCAGTGGTCATCCCAGTCGAGAGAGTGTTTTCCTAGAAGAATCTCATTCTTATTATTAGTATTAAGACGAAGACAGTTGTCAGTCATTTATTCAGCCACTCCAAGTGTACCGTTAAGGGACTTGGCCCTGTCTTGCAAAGGATTGTCTGATACTGAAAGTACAAGCTGTGTATCATCTGCATATAGTATCAGCGTGTGCCCAACAGATTTCACCACCTGAGCTAAAGGCTGAATATATACATTAAATAATGTGGAACTCATTGACAACCTCTGAGGGATGCCATACTGGAACAGCTGTATGGAGGAGAAATAACCTGGAAAAAAACACCAAGAACAAAGGAGGCAAACCAAGAAACTGCAGTGCTTCTAATGCCAATGTTCTGCAACCGAGTAGGATTTGATGGGACGTCATATCAAAAGCAGCGCTAAGATCGAGTATAATCAAGGCTGATCTGCCTTTATCCAAGGCACTATAGAGATACTCAGAAGTGCAGATTCTGTGCTATACATAGGTAGGAAGACATTCTCAGAGGGATCCAGGATGTGATTCTCCTCTAAGACGTTGGTTAACATGCTGTTACCATACCATTCTGTAACTTTTGCCAAAAAGGTAGAAATGAGGTAGAGTGAAAGTTTTCAGACTTAGAAGCATCTAAAGAGGATTTCTTAGGTAACGGAAAGCCTTCAGCATGCTTCCAAGGACCATGTACAGAGGCGGTAGACAAAGAGAGCTTGACCAGTTCTATACTGAGAGGGAAAAGCTGTTCCTGAAGTTTAATAAAAATACAAATAGCTGGTCTAAGAAGATCGACTTACCTACAGATTAAGTGATACCAAACTATACACCTTGCTGTCTTTTCAGCAAGAACCAGCTTGAGCAGTGAGTTTAAAAAAAGACTATCAATGGGTGGAGCATTTCAAACAAGATGTTGTAGTCACAACCGGCCTTAACCAATGAGTTTTTGACAACTGTTGTAGCCAAATGATTCCCTCCATTTGCCTAGATTGATGAAAGTAAAAACCAATTCAGATATTTCAGCTCCCAGGAGGTGCACTTTTGACATAACAGGACAGGGGAAAAGGGAATTCAGATTCAAGCCTTTCAAGACCTAGAGTACACCTAACCACTAAAGACAGAGGAATGAATCATGTCGATTTTCAGCTTGACTTGGCAAAACATCTGAATTGGAATATTCATCTTGTGCCAGATATCACTAGGACCAAGGACTTTAAATACTGCTTCATGCTGAAATTGAGGAGCTAAACTTTTAATAACAACAAAGGTGAATGACCTCTTGACGGGGAGAACAGAAGTTGGGCCACAGATCTTTTAACCAAATATTTTCTTTTGCATCATGCCTGAACACGACCAATGCATAATAAAGCATCTCAAACCAACACTATTTAAACATATGTGATAACATTAAACGTAGACAGGCTTCATTCAAGTTCACACTAATAGAAAAAGCCATAGCTGCGGGCAAATACTCCACCCCAAGTGAGGGGGGTGGTAGTGTGTACAACTCCACAAGGAAAGGGAGCTTCACAGTCTACAGCTTAAAACAAGGAACGACGTGGAAGGGGTAGTAGGGACAGCGGACACAAACTGAAAACTGAGGGACAGGTGGGAGGTGCTGGGGACAGCAGTGCACGTCAATTCAAAGCACCATAGGCGCCATGAGCATGACCCTGAAGGAGAGACACAGAAGAAGGATATAGTTTGCGGACAAAAAGTATTGGCAATCATGAGATAATCCATGTAACATTGGCAGTCTATAAGGCGGGAACAAAAAATGCACCAGGCGGGACAAACAAAGCATTTACCAACACCCTCAAAGGAGTTTTTAAAGGCAAGCCCATGAACTAATGAAAGTGACGGGTGTGATGCGGGCATGGTCAAAAGTCCACAACACTTATAACAGGTCGGAAGTGCTTGTGTGCTGGACCTAAAAACTGAATTGTTCCACAAAATTAGGATGAACTTGAGGGCAGACAAATAATGCCAAATTAACAGAACAGATCTGGAACCACTTCAGGGTTGGATTAGCAGGGGGGCCCCTCTGCTATGGTGGAGGAGCATCGCCCCACTGCTAATAAGGCAGCAGAAAAATAAAATTATTATACATGATTATAATTTTATTTTTCTGCTTAGTGGGCGGGCCGTGTCAGGAAGGAGGCGGAGTAGTGGTGAACTCTAAGTGCGCATGTTAGTTTGGCCAGCCATCTTCCATAACAGTAATAGATTGGACTTGAGCAGGTGGGGAGAAGTGCCCACGCTCTTCTCAGTCCTGAGGAGGAAATAGGAGAGGACCACTCTGTTCCACATGAGACCCTTTCACTCATCATCGTGAGGCACACTAAGGGTAAACATCTCTGTACCATGGAGAATTTCCTAATGGAAACTTGATGATATGGCTAATAGATGATGATTTGATTCTCTGACTGCAAACCAAAGATGGGGTTTGAGGGACGGGTGGAAGAGCATGTGATTAGCACCCCACAGAACGCAAATTCACCCTTGCCCCCCACATATGGCAAACTCTTGACTCAAGTTGGGCATGGTATAAAGGGACCAAATTGTTGTTTTAGTCCCGAGCCTATTCAGATGCTTTGAGTTTTCAAAGTATACGGAGATGGGAGGGGTTAGAAGTGGAAGGGAGGCATTGTTCATGTTACTTCTTGCAAAGTAGTTCAAAGCTTGATGGTCTTCGCTGTACATTCAGCTTCGATGCAGTATCCAATTCTTCTCTTCTACCAATGGCTGACCATGAGTTATTAACAGAAACAAAGCCAGATATGTGCACTTACCTGGAAAGTCAATGGGCTAATACACAAAATTACAAGAGAGGAGGACATGAAGTCTGCTAGATGTCTTAAACCTCACACTCTCTTCCTAAAGGAGACTCAAGCAGGTGAGGAAAAGGTGTCTCATTTACATAGGAGTTGAAGGAGCAGCCGCTCTTATTAATAAAAATGTGCCCCTCTAGGCCACACAGATATGTTGCTATGACAGGGCTGATGCAGGTTGAGCCACTGTCTATGATTTGCATATCTGCAACCCTCCCCCAGGGTCCCTCGGCCTCCACCATCTCACCACCCTCCAGGGCCATGGATACTGGGAAGTGACAAACAGAGTGGTTGATAGGATCGGAGATCGATCGGGTGGCTTGCATCGGGGTCTGACCATGGGCCCTCCATCCACAGGATAGAAGTTTCACATACTACTCAGGGGCCGATTAATCTTTCTCGCAACTGGATTACTTACTGATGCCCAAATCTGAGAATCCGAGAGCAGCTGGAGCTCCAATTCTTGCACCAGGTCTGTCTGACCACTCATCACTGGAACTTAAATTGTGACTCTGCTCTAGGTGGGTAAGGGCTGGACCCTGACTGCAAGACGCACCTTGTTAAAGTGGCTGACTCTTACTAAAGTAAACAAGAGATCGGCATAATCTCCACGGATACTTTGGGAGGCATTTAAAGCCACAATGTAAATGATGAACGAGTTACTTACCTTCGGTAACGACTTTTCTGGTGGATACATTAGCTACCTGTGGATTCCTCACCTCATGAATACTCCTATGGCGCCAGCATTCGACGGAAATCTTCTTACTAGTCTCTGCACGTCGACGAGGACGTCACTGTCTCGCACGCGACGCCGTCTGACGTCATACAGGCAATAAGAGGTCCTCGACGACGTGCAGACGTCAGTACCAATCATTTTTTACGTGCATGAGAACAACCAGGCAATGCAATGAAAGAGCAAGGCAACATCCATTATATTGTAAAAATACACCACATTGTATGAATAACTGTAAATCTTTTTATGTACATATATATATATATATATATATATATATATATAAAACTCTCTCTTTTCAAAATATATACACACACCAAGTATATACATAAAGATATATACACATATACATATATATATATATAAATATATTATATATACATCTATTGCACCCTCAAAGACCAAGAGGAGCGCACTCAAGGATTACTTGGCAAGACCATAAAGGCAACGGGGAGGCGGGTGGGACCGTGAGGAATCCACAGGTAGCTAATGTATCCACCAGAAAAGTCGTTACCGAAGGTAAGTAACTCGTTCTTCTGATGGATACAACTACCTGTGGATTCCTCACCTCATGAATAGAGTCCCAAAGCAGTACCACGCCCGGCGGTGGGTGCCTAAATGGTCAAACCAAGAAATCCTGCAGCACTGACCGTGCAAAATGGCCGTCCCTTCTAACCTCAGAATCTAAACAGTAATGTTTTGCAAAAGTGTGAAGAGACGACCAAGTTGCGGCCTTGCAGATGTCGACCACAGGAACACCTCTGGCTAAGGCCGAAGTGGCCGACTTAGCTCTGGTGGAATGAGCTCTAATGCCCTCAGGAGGATCCTTCTTTGCCAAAGAGTAACATATTTTAATGCAAAGAACAACCCACCTGGATAGTGTTCTCTTTCCTCTCCTCTTGCCCACGTATTCAATAAACAGCTGATCCTCCAGCCTGAAATCCCTTGTTCTATCGATAAAGAAGCTCAACGCTCTCTTTGGGTCCAGACGGTGCAGTCTTTCTTCCTCTTTGGAAGGATGAGGCGGAGGATAGAACGTGGACAAAGTAATTGCCTGAGCCAAATGGAAGGGTGAAACAACCTTCGGGAGGAAAGCAGCCTTGGTCCTCAACACCACCTTATCCCCATAAAAAGTTGTATAAGGGGGTTTTACTGATAAGGCCTGCAACTCACTCACTCTCCTTGCTGATGTTATAGCTATCAGGAAGACTGTTTTTAAAACCAAATACCTCAAGGGGCAAGAATGCATAGGTTCAAAAGGGGACCCCATAAGGAAAGTCAGGACTAAGGACAAATCCCATTGCGGCATAACGAATGGCTTTGGAGGATATTGATTTAGAAGACCTTTCAAGAATCTGATAACAATAGGGGATTTAAATAAAGATGGTTGGTCTGGAAGACATATGAAGGCTGACAAGGCCGATAAATAACCTTTAATGGTAGCCACTGCACAACCTTTCTGCGCCAGAGATAGAGCAAAAGACAAAACGTCCGATAGATGAGCATGTAAAGGATCAATCTGCCTCTCTCCACACCACGCAACAAATTTAGATCACCTATTAGCGTAGATAGATTTAGTGGAGTGTCGCCTGGCCGCTAATATAACATCCACTACCTCAGGCGGGAGAGAGAAGGAACTCAGGTTGCCCGTTCAATCTCCAGGCATGTAGGTGCAGACTCTGGAGGTTGGGGTGTAGAACCTGCCCCTGCGACTGTGAGAGGAGGTCTGCCCTGAAAGGGAGACGGAGCGGCGGGCACGTTGAGAGTTGGAGAAGGTCGGAGTACCACACCCTCCTTGGCCAATCCGGAGCTATTAAGATTACTAGAGCCCGGTCTTGGCGAATCTTCCTCAATACTCGAGGAATCAAGGGTATGGGAGGAAACGCGTAAAGCAACTGGCCGCACCAGGTCATTTGAAACGCGTCCCCCAACGCTTCCTGCATCGGATACTGAAGGCTGCAGAACAACGGACAATGCGCGTTCTCTCGAGTGGCGAACAGATCTACCCGAGGAAACCCCCACTTCTGGAAGATTAAACGGACTTGATCTGGATGGAGACGCCACTCGTGGTCTGCCGAGAAGTGGAGACTGAGACTGTCCGCACGCACGTTCAAAACTCCGGCCAGATGGTTTGCTATCAAGCAAATCCGATGGTCCTTTGCCCAGGACCATAGTCGAAGAGCTTCTCTGCAGAGAAGGTACGACCCCACTCCTCCCTGCTTGTTTATGTACCACATCGTGGTAGTATTGTCCGTTAGGACCTGTACCGACTGACCAGGAAGGGAAGGGAGGAAGGCCTTGAGAGCCAGACGTACAGCCCGTAACTCTAACAGATTGATGTGAAACATCTGTTCCTCTGGAGACCAAAGACCTTTGATCTCCAGATCCCCCAGATGAGCTCCCCACCCTAGAGTGGAAGCATCCGTTATGACTGTGGCCACTGGTGGCGACTGCTGGAACGGCTTTCCTTGTGAAAGATTGTTGCTTGCAATCCACCACTTCAAATCCACAGCAGCATCTCTGGAGATCTTGACAGTACCCTCTAGATCCCCTCTGTGTTGAGACCACTGCCTTCGGAGGCACCACTGAAGAGCCCTCATGTGCCAGCGAGCATGCGTGACCAACAGAATGCAGGAGGCAAAAAGACCGAGCAGACGAAGGACCTTGAGGACTGGAACTACCGCTCCATTTCGAAACATTGGAACCAAATCCTGAATATCTTGAATCCGCTGAGGCGGAGGAAAGGCCCGACCCAATGTTGTATCCAGTACTGCCCCTATGAACAGGAGGCGCTGAGAGGGCTCTAGGTGAGATTTGGGCTCGTTCACCGAAAAGCCCAGGTCGAACAACAACTGGGTTGTTGACTGCAGATGACGCAACACAAGCTCCGGGGACTTGGCTTTGATCAACCAATCGTCCAAGTAAGGGAATACTGCTATCCCCTTCATTCTGAGCTCTGCCGCAACCACCGACATCACCTTCGTGAAGACTCGAGGTGCTGAAGTAAGACCAAACGGAAGGACCGCAAACTGGTAGTGTTGCGATCCCACCACAAACCGGAGATACTTCCTGTGTGACTTGAGTATCGGGATATGAAAGTAAGCATCCTGCAAGTCGACAGACACCATCCAGTCTTCCATGTTCAACGCCAAAAGCACCTGTGCTAGGGTCAGCATCTTGAACTTTTCCTGCTTGAGGAACCAATTCAAGATCCTCAGGTCCAGAATTGGTCTCAAACGACCATCCTTCTTGGGAATCAGGAAATACCTTGAGTAAACTCCTTGACCCCTTTCCTGCTCCGGGACCAACTCCACCGCGCCCTTTAAAAGGAGGACTTCTACCTCCTGTTCTAGCAACAGGAGGTGTTCTTGTGAACAATACGAAGGGCGGGGCGGGATGAGGGGCGGAAACTCCCGAAAGGGAAGGGTGTAGCCTTTTCCCACAACACTGAGAACCCAAGTGTCCGACGTAACAGTCTCCCATTTGGTGAGAAAATGCTGTAATCTTCCCCCTACAGGAGAGGAGTGAGTGGGAAATGGTGGAAGCCTAAGGCTGCTTCCCCTGCTGCACCCCGCCAGAGGATGAGGAAGAGGCAGAGTGCTGCTGAGAAGCTCCCCTGGTGCGGACCCTACCCCTCCCCCTAAAAGATCTATAGGGATGGGAAGAGGCAGGTTGCTGATATCTTCCCCGAAAGGAAGAGGAGGAAGAGCCACGCCCAAATCCACGAAACCTCCTGAAGAATCTGGAAGAGGCCGTGGAAGACGGAGCTTGGAGTCCCAACGACTTAGCCGTGGCCCTGCTCTCCTTAAACCGTTCCAAGGCCGAATCAGCCTTAGCCCCAAACAGTTTGTCCCCATCAAACGGGAGATCCAACAATGTGGACTGTACATCTGCCGAAAAGCCCGAGTTACGGAGCCAGGCCTGTCTCCTTTCCACCACAGTTGTGCCCATTGCTCTGGCTACCGAGTCGGTGGTATCCAGTCCCGTCTGGATAATTTGGGTCGCAGCAGCCTGGGCATCAGAGACAAGATCCAAAAGACCCTGGGGAAGCTCTGTAAACGAAGAGGAGATGTCATCCATCAGAGCATGAATATACCTCCCCAGGATACAGGTTGCATTGGTGGCTTTTAATGCCAGACTGCAGGACGAAAAAATCTTCTTCGACTGCGCCTCCAGCTTTTTTGAATCTCTGTCCCCAGGCACCGTCGGAAAAGAACCAGGCGCTGACTTGGACGAACAGGAGGCCTGCACAACCAAGCTCTCCGGCGTAGGGTGCCTAGATAGGAAACCAGGATCAGTTGGAGCCGTCCGATACCTCCTGGCCACGGCTCTGTGAACTGCTGGGGAAGATGCCGGCTTCTTCCACACCTCTAAAACCGGATCCAGCAGAGCGTCATTAAAAGGTAATAGAGGCTCCGCCGCGGCTGAGGCCGGATGCAACACCTCTGTCAAAAGGTTTTGTTTCGCCTCCACCACCGGCAAAGGCAGGTCCAAAAAACTAGCTGCCTTCCGTACCACTGTATGAAAGGAAGCAGCTTCCTCGGTATATTCCCCCGGGGACGAAAGGTCCCACTCAGGGGAAGTGTCCAGCCCACTGGCCGACTCCAGTCCACGCAGCCCATCACCCGAGTCCTCTAGCTCTCCTTCCTCTAGGGCTCGTTGGTACTCCTGCTCTTCTAGTACCCGGAGAGCACGCCTCCTTGAATGCAGTCGTTGCTCAATCCGCGGAGTCGACAATACCTCCGCCGAAGTCGGAGATCGGCGCCGATCTTCCGAAGCCACCGACGCCGCATCCGGCGCCACAGGTAACTTCGGCGCCGACTGAAGAGCAGTTGAAACGGATGGACCCACCGGAGTCACAGGCCGAAATCTCGACGTCGACGGGATGGAAATCCCTGGGGCCAATCCCTCCGAAGCCACCGGAGCGGCCACCGGCGCCGACACTGGCGCCGAGCCCACGTTCCCAAACGGGAGAAAGGGCATAAAGGGTGCCGGCCGAAGAGGCGCAGGATCACCCAAAGAAAAGGCCAAAGGCCCAGCCGGAGCACCCCCTGGAGCCATCTGTTGGAAGATGGCATACATCGCATTCAAGAATGCGGAACTATCGGCTCCAGGGGTGGGAAAAGCCGGATACTGGGGTGCCTGACTCGGAGGCGAACCCGACGCCGGCCTCGGCGTCTGCGCCGGAGAAAACACTTGAGGCTCCAATACCTCAATCACCGACGCCTGTCCAGGCGAAGTTGGAGACGCCGGAGAGGGCAACGGCGTCGAAGGATGCGGCGTCACCGTGGGGCTGACCTCCCATGTCCTTCGGCGCCGATCCGGAGACCTGGAACGAGCCTCCCTTGAATGACGCCGAGATTCTCTACGGCGCCGGGAGTCTCGATGACGCCGATGTCTTGGAGAAGACTTTTTCTTGTGATGCTTCTCCTTTGACTTGGCCATAAACAGCTTCGCCTCGCGTTCTTTAAGGGCCTTCGGATTCATGTGCTGACATGAATCACAAGTCGAGACGTCGTGGTCGGAGCTCAAACACCAAAGGCAATCGGAATGAGGATCCGTCACCGACATCTTGCCTCCACACTCACGACAAGGCTTAAATCCAGACTTTCTCTGCGACATTATTTCCACAGAGAAAGAGTACGCAGCAAGATATACACTGTAACCGCAAGAGTAACAGTTGCTCCCTCGAAGATAACCGTTTCGAATGCACGGAAAAAAGGGAACTGACGTCTGCACGTCGTCGAGGACCTCTTATTGCCTGTATGACGTCAGACGGCGTCGCGTGCGAGACAGTGACGTCCTCGTCGACGTGCAGAGACTAGTAAGAAGATTTCCGTCGAATGCTGGCGCCATGGGAGTATTCATGAGGTGAGGAATCCACAGGTAGTTGTATCCATCAGAAATTAACAGTTTACAGGTTGGCATACAAAACAAAAAGCAAAAAGAAGTTCCAGATCATAAAGGCTGGATGCCTGAACTAGAGACCCAATATTAAACTTCCAGTTCATTAATTAGACTTAAAAATCCCATCCAAACAGACTGCCATTCAGCAAATACAAACTAATAAAGCTTGCCTCAACACCCACCAGTAAGATATACCAATGGGGTAGTAAGGCCAGTAAAACTCTCCACTGGCCTTGTTGCAACACCATCAAACAAGACCTAATTGCCTTCATATCAGATGAGTGGAGATCGACGTCAGAAAATACCTTAATATATCCCAAGTGTTTTGAACTTTGTAACTCATGGACCAACACATTTCCCACCAACGATGTGATGGACTTTATAGGGCACTCGCCCTACAAGAGCACTGTAAACAGAAGATAGGGGCCTCTTGGAGGGAAACATTACCAGGGAGGAATTCTGCAAAGCATTACACCAATTACAATCAAGGAAAACTCTGGGTCCAAATGGGCTCCCAGCAGAAATGTTTGTGCTTAGAGGATTTAAAGGTGGGGATATTTACCACTGGGTTTGCATATGTGTAGGAAAATGGCTCCTTCTTGCAGTATCCCCCCCCCCCAACTATTTGCCTGATATTGATGCTGACTTGACTAAGAAGTGTGCTGGGACCCTGATAAGCAGGCCCCAGCACCAGTGTTCTTTCACTAAAAATTTACCACTTTTTCCACAATTGGTACACCCCTGGCACACAGATAAGTCCCTTGTAAAAGGTACCAGTGGTACCACGGGTCCTGTGACCAGGGAAGGCCCCTAAGGGCTGCAGCATGTGTTGTGCCACCCTAAGGGACCCCTCACCTAACACATGCACACTGCCATTGCAGAATGCGTGTGAAAAAGGCAAAGTTGACATGGCATTCCCCTCAGGGTGCCATGCACACAAAACACTTCCTGTGGCATAGGTAAGTCACCCCTCTAGCAGGCCTTAAAGCCCTACGGCAGGGTGCACTATACCACAGGTGAGGGCATAGCTGCATGAGCAATATGTCCCTACAGTGTCTAAGTCCATTCGTAAGTACAGTGTGGCCATATTAAGTATAGAATCTGGGAGTTTGTCAAAACGAACCACACAGTTCCATAATGGCTACACTACACACTGGGTAGTTTGTTATCAAACTTCTCAGAATAATAAACCCACACTGATGCCAGTGTTGGATTTATAAAAAGAAGTGCACACAGAGAGCATCTTAGAGATGCCCCCTGTATTTTACCCAATCCTTCAGTGTAGGACTGACTGGTCTGTACCAGGCTGCCACTGAGAGGCGAGTTTCTGACTCCCTGGGGTGACAGCCTTTGTGTTCTCTGAGGCCAGAAACACAGCCTGCACTGGGTGGAGGTGCTTTACACCTCCCCCTGCAGGAACTGTAACACCTAGCAGTGAGCCTCAAAGGCTCAGGCTTCGTGTTACAATGCCCCAGGGCACTCCAGCTAATGGAGATGCCCGCACCCCAGACACAGCCCCCACTTTTGGCAGCAAGTCCGGGGCGATAATGAGAAAAACAAGGAGTCGACACCACCCCCTCAGCCAGGTCCACCCCTAAGATGACCATAGCTGATGTGACCCCCCTCCTTAGAAAAACCTCCCTCTTGCTTTGGAGAATTTAGCCCAATAGGATTAGGGATGTGCCCCCCTCCCCAAAGGGAGGAGGCACAAGGAAGGTGTGCCACCCTCAGGGACAGTAGCCATTGGCTACTGCCCTCCAGCCCTAAACACCCCCCTAATTTCAGTATTTAGGGGTGACCCTAAACCCAGGAAATAAGATTCCTGATGACCTAACAAGAAGAAGGACTGCTGACCTGAAAACCCCAGAGAGAAGGAGACAACTGCTTTGGCCCCAGCCTACCAGCCTGTCTCCAGATTTAAAGAACCTGCTACAGCGATGCATCCAGCGGGCCCAGAAACTTCTGCCAACTTAGAGGAATGCCCTGCAAACCCAAATGACCAAGACACTCTGTGGACAACAGCTCTGTCCAAAGCAACAACGAAGAAACCATCTTTAAAGGGACTCCCACCTCCCTCTTGAAGCGTGAGTCCCAAACACTCTGCACGCGACCCCCCTGGCCTGTTTCCATGGAAACCAACACCGCAGGGAGGATCCCCTAGGCGACTCCCACCACGTGTCCACCCTGAGACGACCTCCCTGCACTCCCACTTCGATGCCTGCAGAGAGAATCCAGAGGATCCTCCTGACAGCGACTGCCTTGTAACAAAGAACCAGACGACTACAAGAAGCACTGCACCCTCAGCCCCCAGGCCCGAGAGGAACCAACTACTGGTGCAGGAGTGACCAGCAGGTGGCCCTCATCTTTGCCCAGTTGGTGGCTGGCCCGAGAAGTCCCCTTATGCCCTGCCTGCATCGCCCAGAGTGACCCCCAGGTCCCTCCATTGATTCCAATACAAAACCCAACGCCTTGTTAGCACACTGCACCCGGCCGCCCCTGATCCGCTGAACGTGTGTTTTGTGTGCCTGCTTGGGACACCGCCCAGTGCTCTATAAAATCTCTCTAATCTGCTCCCCGAGGACGCAGGTACTTACCTGCTAGCAGACTGGAACCGGACCACCCTAGTCTCTATAGGTGCCTATGTTATTTGGGCCCCTCTTTGACCTCTGCACCTGACCAGCCCGGTGTTGCTGGTGTTTGGGGTTAGCTTGAACCCCCAACAGTGGGCTGCCTATACCCCAGAGAATGAACTAGTAAGTGCATTACTTACCTGACAAACTAACCTTTACTTACCTTCCCGAGGAACTGCTGAATTTTGCAGTGTCCACTATTAAAATAGCTAATTGCCATTTTATGCCAAACTGCGTACATTACTGTTTTCATTCAAAGTTCTATATTTACCTATGCCAAGCACCTAACAATTTATGTACTTAACTGAATTCTGTATCTTGCAGTTCTAAAATAAATTAAGAAAATAATATTTTTCTATATAAAAACGTATTGGCCTTTAGTATGTCTTTGAGTGTGTGTTCCAATTTATTGCCTGTGTGTGTACAACAAATGCTTAACAATACCTTCTGACAAGCCTAACTGCTCGACCACACTACCATAAATAGAGCATTAGTATTATCTATTATTGCCAATATCAACCTCTAAGGGGAACCCCAGGACTCTGTGCACACTATCTCTCACTTTGAGATAGTATATACAGAGCCACCTTCCTACAATACGGCTGAAATAGTAGACATTCACAAGCTCGGACGCCCACCCTCAATGCGGTTTCTCATCCTGACTTAAGTCTCTTATTCATGTAGAGACAAGAATAATAGCAAATGCCATCTTGAACAGTCTATTGAAGGTAATGGCTCCCTGGTTAGACTGAATTAATCCAGCTTTTTGGTCAGCTACCTTGACCCGTGCCACCAGACACAATATTAGACCTATTTATAACACACCCTTCCAGTCAGACTACAAGCCCCGCTGGTGCTTTTCATGGAACTTCATAAAGTCCTTAGATTCAGTGTGGTGGGATTATTTGTTAGCTCTACTGAAGAACATATATTCTGGCTCCAAATTTAGTAATTTTGTCCAGTCATTATGTAGACAGACCTGGTGGCCTGGGTCAAGATAGGAATTGTTATTCGAGGTCGACACAAGACGCCCAATTTTCGAGAGGTGACGCAAGACGCCCAAAGAGCCTAGAGCAGACATATTTAACCCCAAATAGACAGGCTGTTAGACCTGACAGCCTTATGGTGGTTAGCCCTAACTTTCTGCCTGCCTTCCTCCACTTTTTAGATACTGTTTTTGCTGGTTTTAAGACTCTGTGCACTTTACCACTGCTAACCAGTGCTAAAGTGCATACGCTCTCTCCCTTTAAACATGATAACATTGGCTCATACCCAACTGGATTATTTAATTTACTTATAAGTCCTTAGTAAAGTGCACCATATGTTCCCAGGGACTGTAGGTTAAATGCTACTAGTGGGCCTGCAGCACTGATTGTGCCACCCACTTAAGAAGCTCCTTAACCTTGTCTCAGGCCTGCCATTGCAAGGCCTGTGTGTGCAGTATCACTGCCAATTCGACTGGGCATTTAAAATGACTTGCCAATCCTAAAACACCCTTTTTTCTACATGTAAGTCACCCCTAAGGTATGCCCTAGGTAACCCATATGGCAGGGTGCTGTGTAGGCAAAAGGCAGGACATGTACCTGTGTAGTTTACATGCCCTGGTAGTGTAAAACTACTAAATTCGTTTTACACTGCTGTGAGGCCTGCTCCCAACACTGGGGCAACCCTTATATAGTGTTTGAGTGGTAGCTGCTGATCTGAAAGGAGTAGGAAGGTCATATTTCATATGGTCAGAATGGTGATACAAAATCCTGCTGACTGGTGAAGTTGGATTTAATATTACTATTTTAGAAATGCCACTTTTAGAAAGTGAGCATTTCTCTGCACTTAAATCCTTCTGTACCTTACAATCCACGTCTGGCTGGGTTCAGTTGACATCTCCCTTGTGCATTTACTCAGACACACCCCAAACACAGGATACTCGGCCTCACTTGCATACATCTACATTTTGAATGGGTCTTCCTGGGCTGGGAGGGTGGAGGGCCTGACACTTGTCAAAGGACAGTAGCCTGCCCTCACACAAAGGACTGCCACACCCTCTATTGGGACCCTGGCAGACAGGATTGAACTGAAAGGGGACCTTGTGCACTTCTAAGCAACTCTTTGAAGTCTCCACCACTTCAAAGGCACATTTGGGTATTTAAACAGGGCCTCTGACCCTACCAACTCAGACACTTCCTGGAGAAAAGAACCTGAACCAGAACCTGCATCTTGCATCCTGCCAAGAAGAACTGCCTGGCTGCCCGAAGAACTGCCTGGCTGCCCAAAGGACTCACCTGACTGCTTTCTGTGAAGGACTGCAGCCTTGCTGTTGCCCTACTGCCTTGCTGCTCTCTGGCTGTGGTGAGAAGTGATCTCCAAGGGTTTGTATAGAACTAGCTTGCTGTTCTCTGAAGCCTCAGGACCAAAAAGACTTCATCTCTACAAGAAGGACTCCTTGTGCGGCGAAAAACGATGCACAGCCTGCACGGTGGTGAAAAATGCCCTGCACGCCGAACCGGAACAACGCAGCCCAACTTTGCAATGAGAAGATCGACACAGCACCAGCGTAGCGACCGGGAATTCAATGCACGGACCACTGGATTGACGCACAGCCGAGCCGGAACAACGCAGCCCGACTTCCATAGAGGAATCGATGCAGTACCTGCCGTGCGGTAGAAATTTCCACGCAACGTGCACCGCATCGACGCAGCTCCTGTGACTTCGTCCTGTCAGCTCTGGAAATCCACGCATCGTCGCTGGGGCGTCCAAAAATCCCACAACCCGAAGAGGATCCATAACTGAGCACCGGAAATCGGCACACAGCCGTCCCTGCGCGAAAACTAAACGACGCAGCGCCGCGTGTGGCCCGAGAAATCAACGCACACCTCCTTGTTTTCCACGCATCTCCTCCTCTGGGGTTCCTTGCGGAGATTTTGAACGCGAGCCAGGTACTTAGTGCATGAAAGAGAGATTTATTGCTTTTAAAAGACTACAGACACTTTATATCACTTTTACATTGATATCTCAACTTTTACTTATTGCATTTTAATCGTTTTAACCTGCATCTTATCAGATAAATATTATATATTTTTCTAAACGCTGTGGTGTATTTTTGTGGTGCTATACTGAGTTATTGCATGATGTGTTGCACAAATACTTTACACATTGCCTTATAAGTTAAGCCTGACTGCTCAGTGCCAAGCTACCAGAGGATGGGCACAGGATAATTTGGATTGTGTGTGACTTACCCTGACTAGAGTGAGGGTCCTTGCTTGGACAGGGTGTAACCTGACTGCCAACCAAAGACCCCATTTCTAACATTGGTGAGCAGCAGTGAGGCTAGGACTTGTATGTGTGCAGTGACATACAATAGCTAAGTGTTCACTACCTACCCACAGTTGAAGGTCAACTTGATTTTTTATCTTTTTCTGCAATTTCGTTTTCTACCTGACATTTTTTAACTAGAATTCTCATTCAACATGTTTCTGGCTGGGTCTCAAGCAGGAGATGAAGATTTTGATCTGGCCATGCTGGAGAACTACACTGTTAAACAGCTGAAGGGGTTCTGCAGGGATATGGGAGTACCTACCTAGAAGGCCTCCAGAAAGGAGGAATTCCAAAAGGCACAGAGGGCCTGGGCAGAAGCCCATTCAGAAGAGAAGGTTGAGGAGGAGGGTCCAGAGGATGGCTCCTCAAAGGAATCTTTGCCATTGGTGGCAGATGTTACCACTGCAATTGTGCCCCTTGCCAAACCAGGGAGCAGTGTCTCTGATCAGGGCCTGACCGCAGAGGAAAGGCGAGAGGAAAGAGAATTTCAATTGCAAATGTAAAGGTGAAAAACTGAAGCTCAACAGGAGGAGAGGAGGGCAGAGAGAGAAGCCAAACAGGCTGAAGCTGAGAGAGCAACCAAGCAAATTGAAGCTGAGAGAGCTGAGGCTGCAGCTGAGAGAGCCTTGGCTGAAAAGAAAATTGTGTTGGCTCATGAACTGAGTCTCAAGGAGCTGGAGATCAAGGCGAGAAAGTGTGAGTCCAGCAGTGATGGTAGCAGCATACATGCAGGACCTGTTGGGGAGAGAAAGGCTTGTATACCCAAAAATGTGGTGCCAAGTTATGTGGTGGGAGATGACATTGACAAGTGGTTGGGCTGCCTATGAAGTTGCACTAAGGGGTCATGGGACCTCTGAGGAGCAATGGGGGCGGCCTTGTGGTTTTATGTACCAGCAGTGGGGAGGGACGCACTCCTTACACTAGATCCACATGATCAGAATGTCTATGCACCCATGAAAGCCTATTTAATTGCCAAGTTTGGGCTGACCCCTGAAAAATAAAGTCAGAGGTTTAGGAACAGCACCTAACCTTCCACACAGGCTTGGGTAGACTGTTTTGATTTCTCCAATAAGGCACTGAATGGATGGGTGCGCGCAGCAAAGTAAAGGATTACAAAGGATTATATGATTTGATTCTGAGAGAGCATATGCTCAGTATTTCTTTTACAGAGTTGCACCAGCACTTAGTAGATAGTAAGCTGACTGATCCCAGAAAGCTTGCTGAGGAGGTGGACCTCTGGGTTAGCACCAGAGGGTCCAAAAAGGTATCTGGGGGGAAGACACCTACATCCAACAATAAACTTTGCCATTTGCACTCTCACGCTCCTTTTCATGAGGATTAAATCTATTCTGAGGGGCTACCTCTGGAATTACCCAGAATCGCTATAAAAACATATTTAAGTTCACATATGATGTTGGTATAGCAGCATATGATACTAAATCATACTACAAAGTGTCACATTTCATAATCCTCACTGAGTAGTGGTACAACAAGCAAGGGAACATGGCCTTTGCATCAGAAACAATGGGCAATGCAGGGAGGTCTCTATGGTTTACCTTTTATATGGGGGAGGGCCTCAACCCAGGTCCTCCTCTAACTGGCTGGCAGGGTGGTGTTCAAAATATACGATGACACAAATGGGGCCTTGGGAAGTAACAAAGGCAACCCCACTGTGGACAGAGCTGTGGCTCCACCAGGTGACAGGACTGAGTGGCTTTATACAGTGGGACATAATCAGCATTTCTAGGATTAGCACAGTGATGAACGTAAGGGAAGAATATGATCTTCAACAGAGTAAATTTTTCTGTTACTCGCAACTATGACATACACTATGCCATATATAACAGGCTTGAGGGAGTGTCTAGACTTTACTTTATTGGCTACCAAGGTTTCAACAGAACTGCAAGACCACAAAATCCCACTGATTTATCAGTCAGTTGTGGTGGTTAACATCCCGATTCCTTAGATCACTTATGAGAAGCATGGGAGCTGGATCTAGGTCCTCCTACTGATGATGACTGAAGGGAGGCATGGACTTCCCCGCGAGATTCTGCAATAGTGTCACAATTTAAAATGATCCAGTTAAAATAACTACATCACGCCTATTTTACACGAGAAAGATTGTGAGGAATGGGAGTGGTGGATTTGCCACTCTGCTTAGGATATCGGACACAAAATGAGGATCTGCCTCACACAGTCTGGAGTTATGAGGTGATAGCTTCATTTTAGGAAAGGGTTCTCTATTCTTTGGGTGGGGTGCTGTAATAGAGAAACCCTCCAGTCCCCAAAATGACTCTTACAGATCAACAAGGATTTAGATAGTAATATATACAAATTGGCATTATTAAGGATGGACCTCGTAGTTGTCAAGACTGACATTACTAAATCTTGGAAGAATCCTAGACTCCCTTTCACTGGAGGCCTAGAAGGGTGAACTGGATCACTGTATGAGTCTCGAGAAACTAGGTTTCTGGCCAGAGGGTGCCCGCAGAACAACACAATTATTCATAAAGATGGATTTCACTGTAGATGTATCCTCTTGAACCTACATTATAGGTGGCCCTGGTCCCTAGATTCTGAAATTAACACATATGTGATAAGAAGCAATTCTTGCCATGGGAGTGAAGCAAGGTTTGATGAGCACTGGCGGGTATTGTAAACTGTTGTGGAATATCATTTATATATGAGGTTTTACTCCTGTTATTTAGATACCCAAACAACAATAAAGGCATATTTAAAAGAAATTAGAATGTGTATGGATTGGAATAGGTTAAAACTGTGGCTTCTAAACTACTATTCATCAAATGAGTGGAAGCATTGGATTTTTTTTATTATCTTGCCTCTGCATCACAGTAGCATCCAAGCTCTTACAAGGAAGGTAAGATACAAGAGGAGCTCTTACAGTAGAAAGATTAGATGGAGGAATTTGTCTAGCCGGTTTTAAGAGAAAT
The DNA here is from genome assembly GCF_031143425.1 of Pleurodeles waltl. Lineage (NCBI taxonomy): Eukaryota > Metazoa > Chordata > Amphibia > Caudata > Salamandridae > Pleurodeles > Pleurodeles waltl. The sequence goes on from NC_090438.1 coordinate 601,390,582, forward strand.
GTTTTTGCCTTTTCCATACTTTACAAAGATCTGTCCAAGTGAATAGGTGAAGAAAGAAGAAGTGCTGGGTTCTTATATCAAAACATTAATAATGGGTAACAACTGTTAGTCTGATCTTTGGCTTCCCTTCAGACAATGGCAAAAGTCTGATACCAGTTATAAGAAAATTAACACTTACTTCACAATTTAAAATTCGGTTCAGATAGATGACTATCTTTCTAAAACATGTTATACTGATGAAGGTGGACTTGCAGAATGCATCACGGTTTCAGTATGAATGGAAATCGTTGGTTCCCTCAGTGTTTTTGTCTGATTACTTCTCAGGTCCAAAAATCGTTGTTATTGTTGCATGATAAATTTTCTTTGGGGCTTTTTTCCAAGACAAAACACATATTAACTGTGCCGGAATACTGGTCGCAGATCACTCGGGCCACTTGCAGCCTCTTAACATATACATCTGATTTTCAATCCATGGATACTAAGAGTTTTCCTATTTGGTGCTAGTTGCAATTTATGCACAGACCTTTTGGGCAGTCTGAAGTGTGTAGCCATGCAGTATTATAATCTAGAAGACAAGAGGCCTGCATGGATTATTAATTTAAAGTTAAACTGTTCACAGTGGACAGATTTATTTTGCATAGCACATTAAGTTGGCAGTTGGCATATATAATCACAGCCTGTATGTATGAGCGAAAAAATAATTGCCAGTCAACTAGCAACCCTTGGATAACTTGCAGGTTCAACCAAGGATGAAGGTTGACCACTTTGTGAAGGCAAGGACTTACATAATTAACTATTCAGGTTTTTAACACTAGTCAACTGTTTAATCGCTGTCAGAAATATGCTGTTCAATATCATTGAACTTAAACTTGCTGAAAAAGTCTAGTACATACCAGTCAACTTGCTGGAGTATCTATATAAGCCAACAAAGAACAGGGTGTCATATTTGCGACCCCGCAGTAAACTCTTTGATAAGGTGAACAAAAGGCAGCATGTACAGGTTAAAATCAAGTAGGCTTGCTTCCGAGCTCTTAGGAACGCCATATTGTGACTTGGCTGGGAATGTTGTAAATTAGCCTTATTTTACCAGTTCCTCTAAATCAGTTCGAAAAGATGTTCTCCAACTCCATGCTTCGCTGAGATTTTGAATCTTTTGTTTATGCGACTTGGGGCATCTATCTGTCTATTCTATTCTATTTGTCTGCTGAGAGGTCCTACAAAACCACTGCTGTGGGCTAACCTTGGTCTTAAAGCTCTAGAACATATGGTGTATAATTTCACAATTGTTGTATCTGTCCCTCTTAAGGCAGGGGATGGTGTTTGATTTGCAGACAACTATTTTATATTTCAGATTGGTAAACTTAATGTACCAGGAATGGCCACACCTTATGACTGTTATGATGGAAGCCGCTCACCAAACTTGCACGTCCGGAAGACCCCCAGTTCGGTATTCTGCATGCTGGCCCTATTATGGCCAGCGGGGAAACTACCCACAACATTGATGCCGGCTCGTAATACAACCAGCGGCAATGTTGCAGTGCGTCAGGTGCAATAGCACCCGTCGTGCTTTTCACTGCCTATAAATCAGGTAGTATAAAGCGCAACTGAGCTACCCATGGTGGCCCCTGCACTGCCCATGGCAAGTGCATGAGCACTGCAGGGGCCCACATGGGGCCCCCAACACCCCATCTCCGCCAGCCTTTGCATGGCGGTAGAACGGCCAAGCAAAAGCTGGCGGACATGGGGGTAGTAATTCCCAGGGCAGCCCTGCCATCGGCCGGCGCGATGGTGGCGGTGCCAGCAGTCCCATCATGGCGCTTTTGCTACGGTCGTAATGTGGAGGCTGGACGGCCGCATTGGCAGTGGTCCGACCGCCACCAGGAGTTTAGTGGTCCTCGGATGGCCAGACTCTTAATGAGGACCTTAATTTGTAAGTAGAACAACACACATTAATTATGCACCTGATGGCAACACAAATAACACGTTCTCAAGCATATGCACTTCAGTTTCTATGACACCAAGACACCAGCCACCAATCCTAAAATAAACAATGAGTCACTCACCCATTTGCCATTCATTACACAATTCAAAGCCTTAAAGGCAGACCCTCATGCTCCACCAGTTCTCATCCATACATCTCCAACATGGGCAAAAGAAAGCCACACTAACTCACTCTTCATAACTTCCCTTCGCCTTGTCTATCGCACAACAAATCTGCTATTCAAAGACAACTACACACCATACCCCAAAATGTCAGCCAGTCTCCCCATCAGCCACACAGACTCTAATAACTGCCTTCTAAGTCTGTTTGACAAGGATAAACAAGCAACCACACACCTTGCATTCAGCAAAACCACACCAACTATAGTCTCAAAGGACAACATCTACTCTCCCACAGCACAAAACCACACCACATTCAAAACACCTTCCTTAATCGGTCTACTAATAAATGCCTGCTCTGCGTCAGAAAAGTATCATATGTTTTATCTATTGAGACAAACAATTTAACAGTCACAACTCTTCATAACTGGATCATGGATGGCAATACATTGACCCAATACTGCATGAAGCTGTTCCACCAGGCTATCAAACTGTTAAACAAAATCGCATTGTAAAAAAAGTAGGCGATTCTCCGTCACATTTAAGGAAACAAGAAGTCTAAGGATGTTTCCTTTCAAGATTGTGAGGCCCTCCTGGTCAGATGCAACCCTTACAGCAATCTTTTCCACCAACTTTCTCTTCCTTTACAATCCACCATCTAGCAATGGAACATTCACTAAGACACATTTCTAGAGGTAGTTTAAAACCTAAATACAAAATGTTTAACCTTATGCATCCTTGGTGACCTTAACATATGCTTTGGAAATCCAGACCTAGTCACTATACAAAGGGCTGTGATCACATGATCAGACCACCAAGTGGTTGATTTTCAACACAAGACAGCACAACTCTCCCCCTGCTAAACTCAGTTTACCCACAATTACATATCGACGTTGGAACAAGTTGATTTTGGAGGACCTAGAATCCCAGATTACTTCTAACACATATTCAGACACAATAAAATCAGTTCAAAAACACTACTGTCTCCTAGGACCCAATTTGTGGATCATTGTTTCATTTGTTTCCTTTTGATGGATGGCTGTACTGGATTGTACTATTTTATTTTCTGTGCTATTCTTGTATGTGCTATTCTGTCATTCCGGGTATTATGCAACTGCTAAATAAAAACAAGTTTAAAAAAAATAAAACTCAATTGATGGCTCCATAACAAAGAATTATCAAAACATGAAAAAACAAACTCTTTGGGTGAATGCAGATTAACAAAAGATAAAACAAAACGCTAAACTTCACCACTCCTGGCTCAAAACAAACTAAACACTCAAGGCTGATTACACATACACAGGCATAACTGATTGTACACGTCAACAATCACAAAAAAAAATATCATACTACTCACGCCATATCTAGAAATCACAAAATGGCAACTAATTACACAACAAAAGTAGGCATGTCAAAGTCATACCAAGAACACTAACCCTTTTCCAACAAACCACACCAGTGAAAGGTTAGTACAGCCTTTGCAAGCCTTCCAAGATCTTTCATCAACTGACTTTCTGGATCTTGTCAAAGCCAGCAGGCAAGCCGGCTGACCTTCTGACCCTCGTCTCCCACAAATCTTCAACAACATTCACTAACAACCTTAGTGGCCAATCAAGCCACAACAAAGATCAGCAACTCCTTAAAAGACGTTTTTCCTAAGGAATTAAAAAAGGCATACATACTTCCATTACTAAAGAAAACAAACCTGTATCCATAAGACCCCAACAATTACAGACCTATATCAAACCATTCAAAGGCACACTTCTAGAAAGAGCAGCCTTTGGTCAGATGTTACAGTTCATTAAAGAAAACACGCTATTCCCTGGCTTCCAGGAAGAGACACTGAATCAGCTCTGATCTATATTTGGGATGACCTTCAAAACACAAACAGAAATGAGGTTGTGGCGCTGCTTCTCTTGGACCTTTCAGCTGCCTTCATAACAGTTGATCAAGACACTTTAACCCAAAAACTTCAGAAAGCCAGAATGATTTTTCACTGATGCCTAAACATATATGAAGATACTTGCTATTTTTATGAATTGGTGTGGACTTCTTTCTTGAGTCGGGAGTCTCATTTATTTATTTATTTAGTGTATTTGTAGATGTCTTGCACTCCTCTGTGTTAACCCTAAGGCTGCTCGACAACACTACCCCTAAATAGAGCACTTTGGGATTGCATAGCAAGCTCTGTCCAATCTCTGGGGAACTCTTGGACTCTTTAGACGGTATTCACATACTGCATAAAAGGCAGGCTTCCTACAAAAGTCTAGCTAAAGGACAAGTTACTTACCTTGGATAATGCTTTTTCTGGTGGATACAGTAGCTACCTGTGGATTCCTCAACTTATGAATTCTCCCAATGTGCCAGCATTCTACAGATATTTTCTTCCTAGATTCCCACGTCGACGAGGATGTCACAACTGCACGGCTCTGCAAGCAACTCAGTCTGACGTCACTGGCTGGCATGGTGGACAGAAGGAAACTTATAATGTTGTATAACTAACAACTACAATTTAGATGGCACTGTCTGTTTGAACTGACTTATTTCGTGGACAAGTAAACCATTCAACTATTCAAAAACATATATATACATTTATAATAAAAGAAGTCTTGGAATGACCAGACAGGCAACGGGGACGTGGGTGGTACTGTGAGGAATCCACAGGTAGCTACTGTATCCACCAGAAAAAGCGTTACCAAAGGTAACTAACTTGTTGTTCTAATGGATACAGCTACCTGTGGATTCCTCAACTTATGAATAGAATCCCAAAGCAGTCCCGCACTCGGAGGTAAGTGCCCGACTGGTCAAACCAAGAAGTCCTGCAAAACAGAACGTGCAAAATGGCCATCTCTCCTAACTTCCGAGTCTAAGCAATAATGCTTTGTGAAAGTGTGGAGGGAAGCCCAAGTTGCTGCCTTACAAATATCAACAACTGGTACACCCACTAGCTAAAGCCGAAGTGGCAGACTTAGACCTGGTGGAATGGGCCCCAATACCTTCAGGAGGAACCTTCCTTGCTAGCGAATAACAAATCTTTATGCAAAGAATGACCCACCTTGAAAGGGTTCTCTTGTGGACGGCTTTGCCCTTCATCTTGCCGACAGACCCAACAAAGAGTTGACCAACAATTCTAAAGTCTCTTGTCCTCTCAATGTAGAAACTCAGAGCCCTTCTTGGATTCACTTGGATCCAAGTGGTGCAGTCTTTCCTCCTCCTTTGAAGGATGGGTAGGAGGGTAAAAGGACGCGAGTGTTATAGATTGTCCCAGGTGAAAGGGAGTGACTACTTTAGGAAGGAAAGCCGCCCTGGTTCTCAGCACCACCTTGTCAGCATGAAAGTTGTAAAAGGAGGTTTCACACTAAGAGCCTGAAGCTCACTCACACGTCTTGCAGACGTGATAGCTGTGAGGAAAACTGCTTTTAAAACTAAAAGTCTCAACGGGCAAGAATGCATAGGCTCAAATGGCTAACCCATTAAAAAAGTAAGAACTAAATTCAAATCCCACTGAAGCATTACAAACTGAGTGGGAGGAACCTTGTTTGTTAACCCTTTAAGGAACCTAAGAACTAAAGGGGACTTAAATAAAGAAGGCTGATCAGGAAGGCAATGAAAGGCCGACAGTGCTGACAAATAGCCCTTCACTGTCGCCAATGAACTACCCCCCTGTGTAAGGGAAAGAGCAAAAAGCAAAATATCAGACAAATGGGCCTTCAAGGGATCAATTTGTCTCTTTCCACACCAAGCAGCAAATTTCGCCCATCTGCCAGCATAGATCGTCTTGGTGGAGTGTCGCCTGGCCGATAAGATAACAGCCACCACTTCTGGAGGGTGAGAAAAAGAACTCAGATTGCCCCATTCAATCTCCAGGCATGTAGATGCAGGCTCTGGAAGTGGGGGTGTAGAACATGCCCTTGTGAGTGCGAGAGGAGGTCTACCCTGTAAGGGAGACAGTGCGGTAGGCACAGTGAGAGTTGGAGAAGGTCTGTGTACCACACCCTTCTTGGCCAATCTGGGGCTATTAAAATCACTTGAGCCCGATCTTGACGAATCCTCCTCAGAACTCGAGGAATCAAAGGTATGGGGGAAACGTGTAAGGTAACTGGTCGCACCAAGACATCTGAAATGCGTCCCCCAACGCCCTCTACACAGGATACAGGAGGCTGCAGAACGACGGCAGTGTGTGTTCTCCTGAATGGCAAACAGGTCTATCTGTGGAAATCCCCACATCCAGAAGATGTGAAGAACCGGATCTGGATGGAGACGCCACTCAGATCGATCAAGAAATGCCGACTGAGACTGTCCACACGTAGGCTGAGAACTCCTGCCAGATTGTTTGCTAGTATGCAAATCTGATGGTCCTGTGCCCAGGACCAGAGTCGCAGAGCCTCTGCAGAGAAGGTACGACCTTACTCCTCCCTGCTTGTTGATGTACTACATCACGGTAGCGTTGTCTGTCAAGACTTGAAATGAGTGACCGCGAAGGGACGAGAGGAAGGCCTTGAGAGCCAGACGTATTGCCCGTAATTCTAACAGATTGATGTGAAACATTTGTTCCACTGGAGACCAATGACCTTTGATCTCCAGGTCCCCCAGATGAGCTCCCCACCCTAGAGTGGATACATCCGTTATGACCGTGGCCACCAGAGGTGGTAGACAAAACGGCCTTTCTTGGGAAAGGTTGCCACCCACAGCCCACCATCGTAAATCCACTGCAGCGTCTCTGGAGATCGTTATAGACTCCTCAAGATCCCCTTTGTGTTGCAACCACTGCTTGAGGAGGCACCACTGGAGAGCCCTCATGTGCCAACGTGCATGAGTGACCAACAAAATGCAGGAAGCAAACAGACCGAGTAGACGTAGGACCTTGAGAACTGGAACAGCCGCTCCATTCTGAAACATTGGAATCAACGCCTGAATGTCCTGAATCCTCTGAGGAGGAGGGGAAGCCCAAATCAATGCTGTGTCCAGTACTGCCCCTATGAACAGGAGGCGCAGAGAGGGCTCCAGGTGAGATTTGGGTATATCTACTGCAAAGCCCATGTTGAACAACAACTGGCTTGTCACTTGCAAGTGATGCAGCACGAGGTCTGGGGACCCGGCTTTGATCAGCCAATCGTCCAGGTAAGGGAATACAGATATTCCCTTCCTTCAGAGGTCCCCTGCAACCACTGCCATCACCTTTGTGAAGACTCGAAGTGCGGAAGTAAGACCAAAAGGAAGGACCGCAAACTGGTAGTGTTCCGACCATACCATAAACCGGCGATACTTCCTGTGCGACTTCAGAATAGGGATATGAAAATAAGTATCCTGCAAGTCCACAGACACCATCCAGTCTTCCTAGTTCAATGCAAGAAGCACCTGAGCTAGGGTCAGCATTTTGAACTTCTCCTGTTTGAGGAACCCATTCAAAATCTGCAGATCCAGTATGGGCCTCAATCAACCATCCTTCTTGGGTCTCAGGAAATACCTTGAATAACATCCCTGATCCTTCTCCTGCTCTGGAACCAACTCCAATGCACTTTTTAACAAAAGGACTTGCCTCTCCTGCTGAAGCAACAGGAGATGATCTTCTGTGCAAAACTAATGACAGGGAGGGATGGGAGGTGGGAAACTCCAGAAAAGGAAGGGCATAACCTTTTCCCACTATATTCAGCACCCAAAAGTCCAATGTGATTAACTTCCACTCATGAAGAAAATGAAACAGCCTTCCCCCTATGGGGAAAACATGCTGGAATATGGAGAAAACTAGGGCCGCTTTCCTTGATGGGCTCCCCCAGAGGAAGAGGACAAAGCGGAAGGCTGCTGAGTGGCTCCTCGCATTCTAACCCTCCCACATCCCCTATAAGATCTGTACAGAGGGTTGGCAGGCTGCTGAACGTTGGATTGTGTCATTTCATGAAAAGAGGACCCATGGCCAAAACCCCTTAATGTTAGAAAAGACCTAAATGGAGCAGACGATGAAGCTTGGCATCCCAAAGATTTTGCAGTAGCCCTGCTTTCTTTAAATCATTCCAAAGTTGAGTCGGCTTTGGTCCCAAACAACTTCTCGCCATCAAAAGGAAGATCCATCAGCTTAGCCTGAACATCAGAGGAGAAACCGGAACCTCTGAGCCATGCATGACTCCTGGTAGCTACAGAAGTGTCCATAGCCCTGCCAACTGAATCTGCAGTGTCCTAGCAACACTGAATGATCTGCTTTGCTGCCGCCTGACTGTCCAGCAGGAGTTCATCAAAATGCCCCTGCACATCTTGAGGCAATCTTGGCACAACAGCTCTTGCTGAGTCCATCAGGGCATGGATAAACCTCCCCATCACACACGTAGCATTGGGTGAATTCAAGGTCATACTGCCCGAGGAGAAGCACTTCTTAGCCATCTACTCCATACGCTTAGACTCCCTATCAGACGGGATTCACAGGGAACGAAGCCGGAGCAGATCGTGCAGAACAAGAGGCTTGCACCACCAAGCTCTCAGGCGTTGGATGTTGTGACAGAAACTGGGGATCTCCTGGACCAACTCTGTGTCTCCTATCCACAGTCCTGGAAACCGCTGTAGTCAGGACAGGCTTTCTCCAAAGTTCTAAAATGGGCTCAGTAAGGGCATCATTAAAAGGGAGGAGAGGCTCAGAGTACGCAGCCGATGGATGCAACACCTCAGTTAAAATGTTTGTTTTCGTCTCTTATGTCGGTAATGGTAGGTCCAAAAACTAAGCAGCCTTTCTCATCGCACTGTGGTAAGGAGCTGCCTCCGCTGTAAGTTCTCCTCCAGGGTGTGAGAAATCCCACTCAGGGGATGTATCCGGAGCACTAGCAGAGCCTAGGCCCTGAAATTCACCTAAAGGCTCAGGAATTTCCCTTTCCTCCAACAGCTTGATACTCTAGCTCTTCCAAGAGTCTCAAGGCCCTCCTTCTCGACTTCAGCCTGGACTCCCAACGCGGCGTCGACAGAGAATTAGCAGACGTTGACGGCACCTGTTTCAAAGTAGAAGGACAATCCAGCAGAGGAGAGGAAGGTGAGACACTGTGGGTCAATCTGGATCCATCAGGCGCCGGTATTGACTCCGACTGCACCATCATCCGAGATAGAGGGAAGTCATCGGCGCCGAGCCAGGCCCTTCCCCAGGAAAAAACGGTACGTGTACGGCACCAGCAACCCCAGCGTGAATGCCAAAGGATCCGTGGGACCAGCAGGGGCACCAGAAGGGGCCATAGCTCTGTTAAATATACTAAACATAGCATTGAGGAACACTGAAGGATCCGCTCCCGGACAACTTTGCTACTCCTGAGTTGTCTGAACCGACTCAGATACTTGCACACCAGACTCCTGATCATGAGTAGATCCAGGAGAAGACTGAGCCATAGGGCTCTCTGAGATTTGAATCAAAGTCGGCGCCGGAGAAGCCTGTGGACTCTGAGGAGACACTGTAGGGCTGATCTCCCACGGCGTTCGGCACCATCTCGGAGGGGACCGAGATCAATCTCCGGAAGAACGACATTGAGATTCGTTTCGGCGCCGCTTCTTATGCGACTTCGAGGATCTATGCAATGATGTCTCCCTCCCTTTTGATCTTCGGTGACCTCTCTGCTCCTTCTTAACTTTTGCCAAGAAAAGCTTAGCCTCTCTTTCTTTCAAGGCCTTCGGGTTCATCGGCTGGCAGGACACGCACTCCTCCACGTCGTGGTCTTAGCTCAGGCACCACAAGCAATTTTCATGAGGATCCGACCCCCGCATTCATTACAAGGCTTAAATCCCAATTTTTTCGGTGTAGACATTGTAATGCTCTAAAACAATTCCTCGAAACAGTAACTGCCAAGAGGTAGGAAAAACAGTTAGCGTTGAAGGCACGGAAAAAAGGGAACTGACGTCAGCACGCCGGCAAGGGCTTCTTGATGCCACGATGACCTCAGACCGAGTCGCGTGCGAAGCTGTGCAAAGGTGACATCCTCGTCGACATCGGAAGCTAGGAAGACAATTTCTGTTGAATGCTGGCGCATTGGGAGAATTCATAAGGTGAGGAATCCACAGGTAGTTCTATCCATCAGAAACTATGGGCACAACAGACAACAGTCATTGTTCTCTGTTGGGTAAAGGATTAAAAACATACAAAAGTGAGTAACCGGAGAGAAATTTATATAACCCTGATTATACTGTTGTCAACTTGTTTCTTGCCTTCAAATTATCCTCGTCTAAGATGTGGAGGCATGTCAGTATCTGTAATCAGTCACTCTGTTAAACACAACCAATGTTCTAATTAGTGCAAAATAACTAATAATAAAAGTACAACATATGTGTGGTCATCAAAATAATGAAGAAATCCACTTCTCCAAGACCTGTGGGGAGTTAAAATACTATCAGAATACCCAGGATCAAGTCACCGATTCTGACACCCAATGCCAGAGTCAAATGTCATGTATAAAGAAAAATCTGTGGTCTGGAAGGGGTCATCTGCCTTCCTTGGGAAGAATCATGTCTCACCATCCTTTCTCATCCTGGGGCTCAATATCCTTGTCTACCTTTTCTTCTGCAAACTCAACTTTCTCCTCATCTAGGTTTCACTCCTTATCGGCATCAGGAGAGTGAAGAGCAACCCTCCCACATGGTTCTCGGGACTGGAAGTCCAGGACATGGCAGCCACATTAGTAGAAAGAATGGAGGCAGTGGAGAAGAAACCTGTGGTTGAGGCTTCAGCAGATGTGGTGGGGCCGATGGACATCGTAAAGCTGATGGTCCTGTTAGAGGGCTCCTGATGGAGGGCCCTGCGCAGAGGGTGGAAATATTGCAGTTCAGGAACCAACCTTTAGAATGTCTGTATTATGTACTCCAACACAGACACTGGTTCCTGCACTGCAGGCCGTTCAAGTTACAGAGGCCCACAGACTCTTGCACGCCTTTCAGATGGGAAATTTGAGGGTTGTTCCTACAATAAAGAGCCACCAGATGTCATATTACGGAAAGTGAATGTAGGAACAAGAGGTTACACCCCCGTTTTGTATTTCCATGGCACTTTGATGTTTTAGAAGAGCCTCAGATGACTGAGTAACACACATCACATTGACCTGCGTTTTGCATCAACACAATCACTCATTTGCATGCAGGCATCGCCACCATGTAAAAAGAGGGAAAGCCTTTGTCCCTGTCCTAGCACTATTACAAAGTGCATGGGAGAAGGGGAAAACAGACCACTAAGAAGCAGTGACTGCATGCTAAATATAGTGAGCGCATCTTTGTGGGACACCCCAAGTTAATGTTGTGCTGAAGGTGGAGTCACACACTGCACCTGATAGAGTGTATGCCTGACCCATCTACAACCTGGTGCTTCGTTCTCATTGCACCTAAAGACAGAGGTGGATCCTTAACATCATACGGTCCTTTAATGCCACACTCTCCAGAGTCCAGGTGCAAGTTTGCACCTGGACTGGGAATAGTACATTGTTTTCGTTTGGGTACCGGAGCAGAGTATCAATCCTGACTGTGTTGTACCTTACACAAACAAAAGCAGTTGGGTTTGACAGGTATAGCTGTGGCTATTAGGTGGTGTTTAAAAGGGCAAGGAGGTTGTTTCATGGGGAATACGTGGGGCAGTGTATTTGAAATATTCTGTTTACAAATTAATTCCAAGATCAGGTTGAGGTCCAGGATTACCAGAAACCTGGTGACTTAACTCCATTGAATAAATGTATCCAAGTAAAGTTGGGGAACTTGCTGCAGTAGGATTGGTTGCCAAAGAACATGGTCACCATAGGGTCAAAAGTCAGAACATGCAATTCTCTCTTGCATAGAGGAAATAAACAGAAGGCGTAGAAAGCATCATTATCACATTGTCATTACTAACTGAGATATGTTGTGCCTGACAAAACATCAATCTTAAGCTTTTGTGGTTAGCCCTATGCTTAGAAATCAGATTGCTACAGTGCTGACTTTTAGAAGGACAGAAAACCTGTCAGGAGGTTCCTACTAATGAAAAAAGGAAGCCTAATGGGAGACTGCAAACACACAAAGGTGATGTAGAAATGTTTGCACAGTCTAAACTGGAAATTGCTCTGGGCAGTATTCCAACTAATAGTTTCACATCCACTGTGCCCCTCTAGGCAGAGGCACACCTTATACAAATCAGTACTGGCCCTGCTCATCATGGGAACAGTCCATCAGGAACTGCTAGGTAAGGCTACTGCCATTTTGTAGCTCAAGCTACCTAGATCAGGTTCGGCCTCATTAAACCTTGTCAACAAGGTCCAACTTGGATCCTGATGCATAGCAAGCCAGGGGCCCAGGCCTGGGCATGGTGGGCAAACAGAATAGCTGGATTGCAGCCAGAGTAATTACCAGTGGCTTAAATTAATTAATACACTCCACCCATTGTTTCTTTGTTTTCCTCAGTGTTGCGCTCTATGTGCGATGGGTATGTCCTTTCATTGGTCCAATGCTCAGTGTGCCAAAGGACTCAAGCTGCATCCTATTGAAGAGGCCCAGAAGGTCAAACCTGGTCTGGGGTTACTTGTGTTCTGGAGGCCTGGAGTTCAGGATTGACTAATTTGATTGGAACATTACCAAGAATGATTTGCATATCGCTGAAACCTATCTGAGGAAGCATTGTGGGCACAATAAAAGAAACATTGTTGAATAGGGACTCAGAGTAATTACCTGTGGCAGAAATTTGTTTCAAGCGATTCACCAATAACTTTTTTTATTTTAAGCCTGACATGCTGAGTATGACTCTTTAGTGACGGTGATGTAAGTTTCAGTGTTGGCCATGCCCCCAGACTACAGCTTGGGAAGCTGTCCTTCTGCAATTCCTTTTTCCCCTGCAATGAGGTACAAGAAAATAACTTAACTAGACTTTGACAGTCAATTGTTTTTTAACAGCAAGGCGGTATTGCCAGGCCTACCTCGCCAGTCCAGATCAGACCAGTTCAACAAGTATCTTACCAGTCGGGAAGTAAATCATTTTATTTCCAGTTTCATAGTGGGCCTCAATACAAGTATTGCCTGTCTTGCCTCACCGAAGTCATTGTCCACTATAAGGTAGGGTGGTTTTGATGACCCGATTCTCTTGACAAGATCTACATCTTTTAAGAGGGATTTTGTTTGTCAGACACCTCAGCAAGGTGCTTGAAAAAGTGGTGCAAAAAAGGAAATTCCAGAGAGAAACAAATAAAGTAGTTGGAATATCTGAAACCATAGTAAGTCTCTGAAAGAGGATAGGATTTCATTCAATTACAGAACGTTCATATTTCTGCAAAAGCTACCGACATTCAACTAGACCAAAAGAAACAGGATGCTCATAAAAACAGCCACTTCTTTGTCGAACTACTATGGCTATATGGTAAAACCAGTGACAACTGTGCAAAGATACTACATGCCCTAATCCCAAAGCTAAGAAAAAACAAATTAATTAAATTACATGGAATCAGAAATAGGACCATGGTACACCTGGGCAGTGGCAATTTGTTAAGGACATTTTTAGCATTTTAAGAGTGAAGGTAACCAAAGAACCTATCAACATGTGTCAAACATGCTCTAAAATATTTATGACAACTTACAAAACCCATCAAGTTACAAAATGTGGCTCAACTAGAACAATTAGTATAGTTGTTGTCAATGACAAAAAAAAGTGTCAAAATAGAAGAAAATTAGTTACCTGTAACTGTAGTTCTCCAGTACTGGAACTTTCGTAGATTCACATACTTGAATCAGAATAGTAAGCAGTAATGAAGCACATTGTATGATAGGTATTACCACAATCACTGAAATAAACATCATCATGAATGAGAGAAGAAAAACATTAATTATGCAAATAATATGCAAAGAGAAAATCACTGTAGCATGATAAATGATAAATAGTGCATTATCAAGGGAAGAATACAATGTAATACAATGTTATACAATGTGCACAAAACATACTGGGCTGGCGGGGAAAATTAATGAAGAAAATACAACAGCTCACCGTTACCCGAATAAATGTGGCAATACCGCTTGTTCTACCGCTACATCACCCTGCAGTGTTTCTTCCAAACAATAATGCTTTGCAAACGTATGCGTTGATTTCCAGGTGGACGCCCTCCCAATGTCATGAATGGGCACGCCTGCGAAGAGCGCCGTGGATGCAGCCATTGCCCTTGTTGAATGTGCATGAGTTGGTCTGTGCAGAGGTTTTCCTGCCGCTCTATGACAATCAATAGCAGAGGCTATCCATCTTGCAATCCCCTGCTTGGACGACTGGCCTTTTCTAGGAGCCCTGAGTGCCACGAGAAGTTGGTTTGATTTTCTAAAATGACTAGTTCTATACAGATAAAATTTAAGACACCTTTTAACGTTCAATGAATGAAGATCTTGTTCCGACAGTGTTAAAGGATTTGGTAAATACGACTTTAGCACCACTGGTTGATTAATGTGGAAATCCGAAGGAACTTTAGGTATAAACTTTGGATTTGTTCGTAAGACTACCCTGTCTCTCTTGAACTGTAAAAAAGGGTCTTGGATAGTAAATGCTTGGATCTTGCTCACTCTTCTGGCTGAGGTAGGAGCGAAAAGGAGAGCAACTTTCCAGGATAAAAATTTTAAGGCTGCTTTGTGAATCGGTTTGAACGGAGGTTTCATTAATTGGGACAAAACCAGGTTAGGCTGCCACGATGGTGGAGGTGGCCTGACTGGTGGGAAAGATCGAAAAAGTCCTTTAAGAAATTGTTATATGACCCTTGCGGACCACAAAGGAGGTGCGTTGTCCTTAAGCCTATAGCGGGAAATTGCTGCTAAGTGGACTTTAATCGAAGAGTTCGCCAAACCTGATCTGGCCAGATGAAGAAGATAAGGTAGTATCTGCTCCGGTGATTTAGAGAAAGGATGTACCGGAGCCTGTTTACACCATGTGTAAACCTTCTCCACTTCAGGCGATAACATTTGTTGGTACTGTCAGCTGCAGCTCTGGCAAGGATGACTCTACAGTCTGAAGGAATATTTAGGTGTGCAAATTCATGGTGTTCAGCAGCCAGGCTGTCAAGTGAAGTGAAGCTGGATTCGTGTGGAGAATTTGACCCTAGCTCCTTGTTGGGATGGACGGCATCACTGGAAGAGGTATGCTGTGGCTCTCTGAGAGGAGAAGCAGCTCTGTATACCTATACTGCTGAGGCCATGCCGGAGCGATCAGGAGACGTCTGCAGCATTCGTTCTTGATCTTTGCCAGTACTCTCGGTATGATGGGAACAGGAGGAAAAGCGTAAGCAAAAATTCCTGACCATGCCATCGAAAACGCATTCCCCCAATAGCCCCGATGGGGATCCAGACTTGCAAAGAACAGGCATTTTGCATGCTGCAGGGGGGGGCAAAGAGATCCAGGTTTGGTTTTCCCCATAGAGAGAAAACTCAATTTAACACCCCCTGATCCAGTTCCCATTCGTGGTTGTATGACACCGACCTGCTCAGAGAGTCCGCTATGGCGTTCTGAGCGCCCGGGACGTGTTCTGCTCGAAGACTTAATCTGTGACTGATGGACCAGTTCTAAATGCACTGAGATTCTCTTGCTAAAAGGAGAGATCTTGTTCCTCCCTGCTTGATGACATAATCCATAGTTGTAGTGTTGTCTGTTCGAATGAGTACTGATGAGCCCCTTATCTTAGGAAGGAAAGCTCGAAGTGCTAGGCGGACTGCCTTCAATTTGAGGTAACTGATGTGAAAAGACCTCTGATGTGGCTTCCATTTGCCCCCGACTTGTAAGTGCTGAAGGAAGGCTGCCCCAACCTTTGAGAGATGCATCGGTAGTGATCACCCACTGAGCTGGTGGGAGGAGAAAAGATAGTCCCACCGACAAGTGAGAATCTTGAGTCCACCAAGCCAGAGATGTTATCATGGGTTTCGTTATCCTGATTATATCGTCGAAAGACCCCTTGGACTGCCTCCACTGAAGGTCCAGCTGTTCCTGGAGGGGTCGCATACTGAGACGACAGAATGGCACAAGTGGAATGCAGGAGGACATCATTCCCAAAAGGGACTTGGAGAGGCGAACTGAAACTGACTTTCTTTTTTGCACCAGCCTGGCCAGGGATATAAGCTTTTTCAGCCTCTCTCCTCTAGGAGTTGCCTTGTTTTAGATGTTTCCAAAACTGCCCCCAGAAATGTTCTTTTTCTCAAGAGTTAGAAAGCTGATTTGTCACATTTGACAGTTAGGCCCAGATTTGCAAATAGCTCCATGCAGGTGCATGTCGACTTCAGCACCTGAGATCTGGACTTGGCCTTGATGAGCTAATCGTCCAAATACGGAAAGACCTGATGGTTGTGTCTTCTAAGGAAAGCTGTGACTGGAGCCAGGCATTTGGTAAAATTTCTCGGGCCGATTTCACTCCGAAAGCAAGTACTTTGAACTGGAAATGCTCTCCGGCTACCATAAATCTGAGATATTTCCTGTGGGAAGGGTGTATAGGAATATGGAAGTATGCGTCCTGCAAATCGAGGGTGGACATAAAATCTCCCGGATTGAGAAGGGAAAGGATATCTATTAAGGTAATCATATGGAATGACTGCTTCTGGAGGTAAGAATTGAGATCCCTGAGATCTAAGAATGGACGTCAATCTTTCCACTTCTTTTGAATCAGGAAGAACCGAGAATAAAACCCCCTCCTTTTGTCTTGATGTGGAACTCTCTCAATAGCTCTCTTGAGGAGCATGGACTCGATTTCCTGTTTGAGCAGATATAGGTGTTTCACCATTCGTGGAGGGGGGGGGGGGTCTTGCAGGTGGGATCTGCAGGAATTCCAAAGTATGGCCAAATTGGACCAGGTTTAATGCCCACTGGTCTGATGTAATTTTTTGCCAATTCTGAAAATGGTGGGAAATCCTTCCCCTACTTTTCTATCTGAGGAAATGTACGTAACCAGAGTCATTAGAAAGTCATTGCCTGCGTCCTTTGCTTGTCTTTCTGCTCTTCCCCTTTGCACTGTTCTCGTATATGCCGCTTGCAGAGGCTGCCTCTGTTGGTACTGAGGACGAAAGGACAGACGCAGCAGAGACAGAAGGGTATGTATATTGTTGGAATCCTCCCCTGTAAGATGAATACCCCCGACCTCTAGGACCCCGAAAGGGCTGCCTTCTAAATTGTAGGGTGCCAAGGGACTTGGCTGTGTCCATATCGGTCTTTATGGACTGAAGGGCGTCATCAATATGTTTTCCGAAGAGGGCTTCTCCGTCAAAAGGCAAGTCTAGAATCTTATTTTGAATTTCCGGTCTAAAAGAAGTTGCACAGAGCCAACCTTGCCTTCTTAAAAAAGCCGCGCCTGCCAGCTGCCGAAACGCTGTAGTAGCGATATCCGTCGCACAGTCTAACTTCGGCGGAAGACCTTTCCCCTTCTTGCGAGATTTTTCTCGCTTCCTTCTTTGATTCCTCTGGGAGTTGATCTAAGTAGGGAGCAATGTCTGCCCATAACGGTCTGTCGTACCTGCCAATTATAGCCAAAGAGTTAGAGGCCCTTATCATAAGAGAAGACATCAAGGAGAAACGTTTCCCTATATTATCCAGTCTTCTTCCCTCCTTGTCTGGCGGAGCAGATATTGGTACTGAAGTGTTTCTGGACCTCCGTTGCGCTGCTTTGGTAATGACTGAGTCCGGTTTGGGGTGTCCCATGAGGCAGGCCAGGGAGTTGTCAGGTGCCTTATATTTCTTATCTAGACGAGGCAGGACAAGTGCGACGGTAGCCGGATTTTTCATTACTTTGATTCCTTTATCCCATATGTAGTCCACTATTGACACTGATTTTCAACTCTTTTGAAAAGGTTCTTTAAAATCATAAAGGAAACAATCCATTTGTTTCGTTGGCATGGGTAGCGCAAACCTCTTTGCAGCTCTTTCTAGCAAACTGTGAAAACCTCCGATGTCACCCGGAGGGGAATCTATCGGGACAGGGAAGGGTGAAGATGGAGTAGGAAATTGGTAATCATCCCACTCTGTTATTGCATCCGGCAACTCTCCCTCTTCTCTGTCATCGTCCGATGTCGACAGATCCTGCGTCGGAACTGATTTGGGTGTATGTGGTGGTACATCCAACAGCGGTACCCCCTGTTGAATAGGCGTGGAAGGAAGAGGTACAGAAGGAGGCAAAGATGGCTGATGTACTTCCGAGCCAGCTGATGGAAATCGCCTTCTGTAGTCGTCAATCATCAATTGCAAGTCAGCCATAAGGGACCCCGGCAAAGGGACCATTCGCTCCTGGTAAGGATATTGCTGTGCATGTGAATTAAAGGATTGGGGGAATCATGCTGGTTACCCTCATCCAAGTCCTGGCACTTCACATGCAGATCTGAAGGGCTATGTGCAATCCACAACGGGCCCTCATCCTCTGAGTCCTCCTCTTCTAAAAGATGTGTAGGTACCAATGATGATACCTTACTTGGTGATGTGAGCAATGGAGACAGCAATTCAGATGTATTATTATTTTTTTTTTTACCGTCAATGGTATCGTCGGTGACGTCGTCGGTGGAGTCAGCTGCGACGACTGTGAAACTCACATCGACGAGGCAGTCGATGACTGTAACAGTGTCGCTGTTGACCACGGTCTCGCCGACGGTTTCGTCGACGGAGATGAAGTGATTACTACCGTGATCGTCGACGACATTACTGAAAATCCTGTTGACGAGGACGTCGTCAAGGTGACGTTGTAGCAGTCAACGATGAGACTGTATACACTCCTTCTGGTGCTGCCGTCAACAATGCGGTCGTCAACGATGCTGCCATAGACGGTGCCGTCGTCGTACGTTTTCCAGATGGTTTCATAAAAGTATGCTTAACCACAGGAGGTGGTGTGGGGGGCTCAGAAAAGGCTTTTTTACTACAGTCTGAGGAAGCAGAATGCTCTTTAGAGTCTCTTTTGGAGGATACAGACCTGCTGTGAGGAGAACTGGAAGGGCTGTAAGCTTTGGAAGACACTTGCTTTGTCTTTTTTAAAGCTTTTTTGGGTGGATCCTCAGAATGATGAGCTTGAGGAGATCTGCCCCTTTTGTGGAGCTTTCTTGATGATGAAGACTCCTCCTCACTATCGGAACCAGAAACTGGGTTTGTTCTGGATTTCAATTTTTTTAGCCATATCAGTAGCCTGCCTTCCCTGTCGTTGAGGGTTTTGTTAGAGAATGTTCTGCATACCTTACAGTCCTTGGCCACATGATCAGGATAAAGGCAATAAATGCAGCCCTTGCGTGGATCTTCGAAATGAAGTCTCTTCTTTCCACAGGTTTTGCAGGCCCTAAAGAGGCTTTTCCTTTCTTTGTCTGACATGTTTATAGTTTGAGAAAACAGAATTTCCCCAGACCAGGGAATAAGTTTGAAGCCTTGTTTGTCGAAGAAATCTTCTTTCTCTGGTAGAAAAGCACGAGAAATAGATCCTTGAAGATTTAACTGAGTAGAGCACAGTGGAGACTCCCTAGCATGACGTGCAGTAGAAAATCTGAGGGACTGGAGCTTCTCACTGGAGGGTTCTAGAGGGAGGGGGAAGCCTGATTGGCTGAAACTTGGGTTTGGTCCTTTTTTCCTCAAAGAGACAAGGATAGGCTACTAAGGTGGAAGCCTTTGGGCCTTTTTTCCGTTATAGATGCTACTACATTGCTATTATAATGTACTGGGGACTCCCATCTCGACGATGGGGAATGATTCAAGCATGTGAATCTATGAAAGTTCCAATACTGGAGTAATCTGTTGTTGTTGCATGAACTACTGTAACTGCCAGTCAAGTACATGTCTATACGTACATCCTGGCATAAATATGCATGTGAAAAACCCCATACAGGCAGCCAGGAAAGATATACAGGCACACAACTCACGATATACTATTCAAAATTGTGGGTACAAAAATATAGTACTCCTAGAGGGGAAGACTGGACACCCAGTTCCCTACATACCCACAGAGTTTCAAATTAAGGTGGATTCCCTCAAGCACACAATTATATTCTATGGATAAGTACTTGGTCCAAATCTTCTTTTTTGGTACTTTTGTTTTTAGCCATGCAGTTGCTCCAATTTAGCCAATCACGTTCTAAGCATACAATTTCCCCAGTTTATCAAACATGTGTTTCATCAACCGACTTCATCAGGGATAGAAACCATATAATACAACACAATTAATTTTCTTCAACTTAGTATGACAGAGATGTTCTCTCCTTCATGATCAGTACACAGTTTCCATAAGAATTATTATTGTGCCTAAAACAAATAGGGCCAGTTAGTGCTTAAATTTATTAAACAATGCCAAGACCTCAACCAGAGTATACAAAATGACTAAGTTCAAATACGGAAAACGCTGCACAAAAGTGTACTATACTTCTATAAATAATTTTGAGTTAAACTTGATTTCTTGTTGCAATTATCAGGCTGAATTACTTACAGTCATATTCTTTCTTATTTGAGTCTACATATGACAGCAAATATTACGACATGATGCTGTAACAGGAGATGCACGGGGAAAAAAGCAAAATACTATACATATTACATAGATGTCTACCGAAGATATTCTACACTGTTGCAGAAGTACAAAAGGATTTCCCTGGCTAGAATTCAGAATCAAATACATTGGTGAACCTGCAGCCATCAAATAAAAAATCCTGTAAAAAAATGCTTGCAGAAAATTAAATGTGAATTCCTTCTATAGTTACTCCTGACATTCAAGTGATTAAGTGTGATGAGTTCAAAACTGTAATGTAGCAAGTGTATGCTACTCAAATTTATTGTTGCAATTTCTTTCACCCTCTCTTCCTTTTCAATTCTCATGTTCCGATAAAATCCATAATTAATGTTGGAAGGCAGTATCTATTACAAATCGCTCTTAATGATAATTTTGCAATACATAATTTGAAGAAAATGCCCACTATAAAAAATGGATATATTACAAATACATCTTCTTACAGCACCTTGTGTGTTACGAACAATTATCCTTCCCACTCGTTGAACTAGTTTGTCATTTACAAGTGTAAATGCCAGAGGAACAAAAGGTGAATCCAACATTAATTTCACTTGCTGTCAAGATGGAAGCCTACCAAAATTTACAAGAGGAAAAGGGAAAAACATTGGAGAATCTTACTGTTGCAGGCTAAAAAGCAATCCATAATACAATGAAATGAATCCATTGAAAAACTCAAGACAAATCTATCACCTTAATACACATTTCGCTTACCCTTGCGTAAAGTACAACACTGCTGGATTCTGCATGGGTCCAGGTTGTGCAGACGGAAGGTTACGTTGTCTCAGGGCTTCCGAACTCAGATTAGGCTCTGATGAAGGTGAAGGGGTTGTTGAATCCAAACGTTCTACATTCTTCAAATAAAACACATAAATGGTCAACCAACACAAGCAAAGGTAGCTCAAAATGGGTTGAGACTACTAACAAAAGCATGTACAATGAAAAAAACTATTTGGGTCATGCATGGATCAAACGCTAAATACCAAACTAAACCATGGGTGTAGGAAGCTGGCCTGGTGGATGTGGGTACCTATGGTACTTAGACCTTATACCAGGTCCAGGTATCCCCTCTTAGTGAAGTGTAGACAGTGTCTAGAAGCCAGGCTCTTTAGACGTAGGTGTGAATGAGGAGCCAAGGCTGATCTAGGAGACATGCAAAGCTCATGCAATAACACTGCAGTCACACACATGAAAGAAAACACTCAGTTGTACAAAAATAAAAGGTACCTTTTTTTGGAACAAATCACCACAAAATACTAGACAGGTAACCCACCATTAGGAGGTAAACAATACACTAAATATATACACTAGTACTCAGAAATAGGCACAGAAAAGGTTAGAAAATAGTGCAAATAGCAATAGCCAATAGTGAACCCTAGGAGGAGCACAAACCATTTACAAAAAAAAAATGGAATGCGAACAAGGTATCCCCAACTAGGTAAGTAACATGTGCAGAGGGGAGCTGGGGGTATCAGAAAACCACAAAGGTAAGTAACACAGTACCTCCAGGGACCAGGAATGCAGGAGTAAAAAACAGGATTTTCCCCAAACCACCCAAAAGGAGACAAAGAAGAAATAGACACTCAGACAAGCCTGCAAGAAAACCAGTGGTGGATTCCTGAAGAAAGAAGACCTGTGAAGAGAGAGGGGACCAAGTCAAGAGTCACAGTGGAGTCCAGGAGGAGTAGAGGCTACTACCCACCCAGCTGTGGATGCAGGAGTTGAAAAACAGGTCAGCACTGCACCCCTGAAGCCAGAGAACAGTTCCTGTTGGATGCAGATGAAGCCCCATGCTGCAAGGAAGATTGCAGACATGTGTCGATGCAGAAATTCCACCAACAAGCTTTGGCAAAGGCAAACTTGTGTTTAGTGGAAAAGAGATGCTGCTGGGGACCATCAAGGTCTAGGAGGACTCAACCCAGGAGAATGAGTCACAAGGGGCCCTCAGCATTGCAGAGAGTCCACAGGAGCAGAGGCAACACCCACAGGAGTTCCATAGGACGGGGACCCAGCAGTCGCAGAAAAGGCCCACGCAGCACCACAAAAGAAGATCCCACGCCGCAGGAAAACCACGCAGGAGGCTGTGCTTGGCAGGATGAAGTGCTGGGGGGTGGAGTGCTGGGGGATGGAGCTACATGTCGCCTGAAGATTCCTTGGGAGAAGACGCAAACAAGCCTTGGCAGCTGCAAGAGACGTGGTGCACGGGGGTACTGTCCTGCATGGGAAGGCAAAGGCTTGCCTCCACCAAAGTTAGACAGCTGGCAGAGAAGACCAAAAGGACTACTCCAGATCACCACGCCTGATGCAGGATCCAAGCAGCTCAGCAGGAAAGGGGATCCCCACAGCTTGTCGTCGCTTGTTGCAGGTGCCTGCGGTTGCAGCGGAGTGACTCCTTCACTCCAAAGGAGATTCCTTCTTCTTGTGCACGATGAAGAGTTGAAGTATTCTGAGGATGCACAGTGAGGGATATGTTGCAAAGCTGGCAGGAACCCTGGAAACAATGTTACTGAAGAGTCCTTTTTTCTTGGAAGCAGCTTGTCGGGTCCTGGAGGTTCCAGTCGCAGTTCCGGAGGCCAGAAGTCGAACCAGAGGTTGCAGAGGAGTCCTGCTGGAATCTTGCAGGCTGAATCTGAGGACCCACCCAAGAGGGAGACCCTAAATAGCCCTGAAAGGAGGAGTGGTCACCTAACCAAGTAGGCACCTATCAGGAGGGGGCTCTGACGTCACCTGACTGGCCTGGCCACTCAGATGCTCCCAAAGTTCCCTGCCAACCTTAGAAAGAAGATGTCAGAAGTGGTCACTCCCCTTGCAACTGTCCAGTTTTGCGCCAGAGTAGGGACTGGGGGGATTCCAGAACCGGTGTGGACTGGTTTATGCACAGAGGGCACCAAATGTGCCCTTCAAAGCAAACCAGTGACTTGGGGAGGCTCCCCCTCCCAAGTCAGTCACATCTATCACAAAGGGAGAGGTTGTTACCTCCCTCTCCCAAAAGAAATCCTTTGTTCTGTCTTCCTGGGCTGGATCAGATAAAGCAGCAGGAGGGCAGAAACCTGTCTTAGGGGTGGCAGCAGCTGGCCTGCCTGGAAAACCCTGTAAGACTGGTGGTAGCAGTGCTGGGGGTCCTCTAAGGTGCCCCCAGAGTGCATGGAATCATACTTCCAATACTTTCAACAGTATTGGGGTATGGTTCCGACATATTTGATACCAAACATGCCCAGGTTTGGAGTTATCATTGTGTACACACATAAAATGGCATCCTCACACTCAAAAAGTCCAGGAAAATGGATCCGGTGTTTGTGGGGGCACCTCTGCTAGTGCAGGGGTGCCCTTACACACAGGCACCTGCACCCGGTCCTCTGGGCTGAGAGGGCCTACCATAGGGGTGACCTGGTGTAGTGACCTATAGCGAAAACTGGTGTTTGTACCCGCTTCACGCAGGCAGACCTGCAGAACCCTTTGCATGTGCTCGCTTTGGGTGGCAGCCCATAGG
Source organism: Pleurodeles waltl (assembly GCF_031143425.1). Lineage (NCBI taxonomy): Eukaryota > Metazoa > Chordata > Amphibia > Caudata > Salamandridae > Pleurodeles > Pleurodeles waltl. The sequence continues at coordinate 601,414,600 of NC_090438.1, forward strand.
GATCCCCTAGAACCTCAATGCCCTGGGTACCTAGGTACCATATACTAGGGTCTTACATGGGGGGACCAATATGCCAACTGTGGGAAGAAAAAGGTACAATTTAGAGGAGAGAGCAAAACTACTGGGGTCCTGGTTAGCAACATACTGACAACAGGCAGAAAATGGTGGTAACAATGCCAAGAAAGACAGTACTTTCCTACAATGGGACAATCCCCTTGTCTCAAAGTGCCTAAGACATTAAAAAGAATATTAAGAGTTTGCTACCCTCTTGAGACTACAAGGAGTATTTGCCTGCAGTCCTGCTTTTTTCTTTTTTTGATCAGCCGAACGCAGATTGGAGCCCCTACTCAGAATTCAGACATGGTAGTTCACACCATGTATTTGTAATTTTTTGGGGGGGGTGTGGCAAACTGCCCAAGATGGCAGTCGTGTTCTACTGGAGCTCCATACGGATGCCCGTGAATCCCAACTCATCTGCTGGTCATCCTGCCACAGTGACGGCACTGACAGCACTGTTGGGCACCAAAGACCCCACTGGAGACACTGTGGCGGAAGCAGCCCGATCCAAGATATAGTAGGCGCATCGTGCTGACCCAAGCTGGTAACCATGTGGAGAGCAGGCCAGATTGTGGGTGCACTGGCGACCTAACTTTCCAGTTACCTGAGTAAGCTCACTCCACAAAGTGCGCATACTGAAGCTGGGACCCAGGACAAGGCAGAAGGATCTGCTATGGGGAACTACCCCTCCTATTTCGTCATGGGCATTCCTGCTATTTTTGCTGTACTGCGGCAGTCTGAGCACTGAATTTAGCAGATCTCACTACAGAAGCCTGCTGCAGAGCAATTTCAGCCATATTTCCTGAGGGATATGTCCAACTGATAACCCTTATGGAAGGATTGCAATGTCAGAGCCCACTGAGGGACTACAGCTGTGACCATGGTGGCCCATCTAAGGGGCCATTGATTACTCTTCCCTGGAGTTTGCTGGATTAGTGGGGACCAGCAAGGTCCAGATGACTCAACCTTGGCAGGTAGATCAGGGCCGGCCCTAAGCAAGCAGGAGAGCCAGAAGGAAGTGTTGGAGCCCCAAGCAGGACTTTCTGGTAGCAGGCACAGGGAGGCCTCTGCAGCACAGCAACAAGGGATGCCCACGTCACAGGAGTTGCAGAGAGGAACCAGTTCTTGAAGCTGGAAAGTGCTGGAGGCCAGAGCTTCTTGGAGCTAGGAGGTCTTTGGACTGTAGAGTCAACAAACCTTGGCAACGACAAGGAGACGCGGTGCATAGAGGTTCCGGCCAAGCGCCTCCAGCAAGAGACCTCAAACTTCCCAGTTGCAAGGAAGATAGGTCAGACCTCTGGAGAGTCACAGAGCCCCTAACTGTGATGCAGAGCCTTGGAGAGTAAGTGGGGCAGCAGGGTCCACAAGCCAGTAGTCATTGAGGCGCCTGCCGTTGCAGGGGAGTGACTCCTTCAATCCAAGGGAGATTCCTTCTTGCTTTCCTAACTGGAGGCAGAGTCTCAGTGACTCTGGATGATGTACAGCCACAGTGGTGTGGAAGTCTTTGCAGAACCTGGAAACAAAGTTGCAGTAGGAGCCCTCCTACTGGGTACAGTCTTGCTTCTTGTTGCAGCGAAGAACTGCAGCGGTTCTGATGTCCAGGTTGCAGAATTGTCATGCAGACATATCTGGGGTCCACCCTCAGGGGAGCCCTTAAGTAACCAAGGAAGGGGGTTGGACACTAACTGTAATGACCCACCTATCAGAGGGGGTCTGGGATGTCGCCCAGCTGGACTAACAAGTCAGATGCTCCCAGGGGCCTCTGCTCATCTTATTTCCAAGATGGCAGAATCAAGTGGCCACCTGGCAGAGCTCTGTGGACAGGGGGGTGGTCACTCCTCTGTCCTTTGTGTGGTTTCACACCAGAGCGGGAACCGGGCGTTCCTGCAATGGTGCAAACCGGTTTATGAAAGAAGGGCACCAAATGTGCCTTTCAAAGAAGTCTGGTGGCGCGCAGAGGCACTTCTACCCCAGCCTAGAGACACCCATTTGTAAAGAAGAGGTGGCAACACCTCTGTCCTACAGGAAATCCTTTGTCCTGCCTTCCCCTGCCCGAGTTAGACTCCACAGCAAAAAGGCAGAACAGTGTCTGGGGTCGGCAGCAGCACGGACCGACATGCAGACCCTGCGAGGCTGTACAGGCAGACATGGGGAATCCACTAGGAAACCCCCAGATTACATGGTATCATGCACCTACCATTGGAATCTGTGTAGTTGCATGATTCCAACATGTTTCAAACTAAACATGCCTATGATGAGGGAGGCAATTATGTAGTTGGACCACTCATGTTGACCAGTGTCCATTAAATACCTTAAGATGGCTTCCCGCACTTACAAAGCCCAGGGAGTGGAGTCAGGGGTTCGTAGGGGCACTCCTGCATGAGCAGGAGTGCCCTTACATTTAGAACCATGAACTCCTGTCCTTGGGCTAAAGGGACCTACCTCAGGGTGACTTACTGAGTCAGAGTGCAGTGACCATGATATAAGGAAAACCTTATATCTGGAGTGAAAAGTGCCTGCACCATTTCCCAAAGGCTGCAATCGCAAGCAGGTAGTCACAGTTTGCATGGGCCCTCATGGGTGGCACAATGCATGCTGCAGCCCGTGGGGAAACCTGGTGTACCAATGCCCTGGGTACCTAAGTACCATATACTAGGGACTTACATGGGTGGCCCAGTATGCCAACTGAGGGATGTAAAAGTTAACTTACAACTAATTTTAGGAGCAAGAGCACTGACACTGGTTTGCAGCATCCAAGTGTGCCACAGTTTAAACACACTGACACCAGGCAAAAGTGGGGGTAAATATGCCAGAAAGGTCCTACTTTCCAACACTGGACAGCCTGGTTGGATGTTGTATTGTCTTGGTAATGTGTTGTGGGTGGGAGGAAATGTGTTATTTGGATCCTTTGGTTTTCGTTTCAATTAATGGTGATTTTAGTCATCACCCTACACACATAAGAGATTGTGTAACTCGTTGACCATATGAATGATGAGGTTAAACATTTGTCCATGTAAAACTGATCCTTTACACACAATTTCTTTGACACACGGAGGTCACTGTTATGCCAGTTTGATGTAAATGCCTACATGAAATGCAATAAAATATGTTGGAAAAAATGTCATTTGTAGTTTTTACTTCCAGCATAGGAATTCTCTGCTGCCTTGTAAATTGTCATATCCTCTACCACTTGACAATATATGATGCTGGTATGTTTGTAAGGCTCTACTTGAAATATCACCACACCTGTTCTCCTGATGGTGATCCTAGCATTTGTTACAGAAAGCAGATGGAAATAGACTAATTTAAGCGTTTCAACTGTATACACGATTTGCTTATTGGACTAAGGGAAGACTACCCTCAATTCAACCCATGAATCTACATTTATTATACAGCAAAGCCTGTCTGTTTTTACTCTGTTACTCACACCCGTATCACATTTGCTAAGGCACTTAATTCACACCTTTAATGGAATATGTGAAGCAAAATTTTATTTGTATAATACATATATATATATATATATATATATATATATATATATATATATATATATATGGAAAATGTCACTTACCCAGTGTACATTTGTTCGTGGCATGTTCTGCAGCAGATTCATATGCTGTGCATATGGATTCCGACATCTATGTTGGGCTCGGAGTGTTACAAGTTGTTTTTCTTCGAAAAAGTATTTTCAAGTCACAAGATGGAGTGACTCCTCCTCTTCGGTTCCATTGCGATGGGCATCGACTCCATTGTTAGATCGGTTTCCCGCAGAGGGTAAAGGAAGGAGTGATAGAGTATATAGGTATAAAGTAAGAGATGTCCATGCAAATGTAAATGTATATACAAATGTATTAACTTAAACAACTACAGGCTTCAGGGAAGGAGGGAGGGTGCACGTGAATCTGCAGCAGAACATGCCACAAATAGATGTGCACTGGGTAAGTGACATTTTCCGTTTGATGGCATGTGCAGCTGCAGATACACATGCTGAGCATAGACTACAAAGCAGTTTGTCCTCCCAAAAAATAGCTGTGGCTAGCCTGTAGGAGTTGAAGTTGTTTGAAATAATGTTCTTAGGACAGCTTGACCTACTGTGGCTTGTTGTTATGATAACATATCTACACAGTAGTGTTTAGTGAATGTATGTGGTGCTGACCATGTAGCTGCTTTACACATTTCAGCCATTGGTATATTCCCTAAAAAAGCCATTGTTGCACCTTTCTTTCTTGTAGAATGTGCTTTGGGAGTAATTAAAAGCTGTCTTTTTTTCTTTGATATAGCATGTTTGGATGCACCTTACAATCCATCTTGCTAAAGCTTGTTTTGATATAGGATTGCCTGTATGTGGTTGTTGGAAAGCTACAAATAGTTGTTTAGTCTTTCTAAATGGTTTAGTTCGGTCTATATAGTACATTAAAGCTCTTTTGATGTCCAATGTATGTAGAGCTCTTTCTGCCACAGAATCTGGCTGTTGAAAGAAGACCGGCAGTTCTACTGTTTGATTAATATGAAATGGTGATACAACTTTTGGTAGAAACTTTGGATTTGTTCTTAGTACAACTTTATGTTTGTGAAGAAAAGAAAGATTCCTCAAGAGTAAAGGCTTCTTAAAGAAGTAATTGCCACTAGGGAGGCAACTTTCCATTGCATTGGCATTGCATTGCATTGGCTTAAATGGTGGACCCATAAGTCTTGTAAGCACTATATTTAGATTCCAAGATGGAACTGGTGGCGTTCTGGGTGGAATTATGCGTTTTAAGCCTTCCATGAAAGCTTTAATGACAGGAAATTGCAGTAAGATGTATTTTTACTGAAGAAAATGCTAAGTCTGATTTTTGTAAATGATGTAAATAACATACGATATTTTGTATTGATGCAGTAAGAGGGTCTATATTTTTAGATTGACAGTAATATACAAATCTTTTCCATTTGTTTGCATAGGACTGTCTAGTAGTGGGTTTTCTTGCTTGTTTAATAAATTCCATACATTCTGATGGGAGTTGTAAATATCCAAACTCTATGACCTCAAGAGCCAAATTGCTAGATTGAGTGCCTTGGGATTTGGATGTCTGATCTGACCTCTGTTTTGAGTCAACAGATCTGGTCTGCATGGGAGTTTGGAGTGTGGTACTACTGATAGATCTAGTAATGTTGCGTACCACGGCTGACGTGCCCATGTTGGTGCTACGAGTATCATGTTGAGTGAAGTTTGATGCAACTTGTTGACTAGAAACGGAAGGAGTGGGTGAGGGGGAAACGTGTACGCAAATATCCCTGACCAATTGATCCATAGAGCATTGCCCTTGGATAGGGGATGTTGGTGTCTGGATGCGAAGTTTTGGCATTTTGTGTTTTCGCTTGTTGCAAACAGGTCTATGCTTGGTGTTCCCCACTTTTGAAGTACTTGAGGATGAATCGCCCATTCGTGAGTTTGTTAGTGATTTCTGCCAATTGATTGTCTATACCTGGGATGTACTGTGCTAATAGATGAATTTGGATGTGGATTGCTCATTTCCAGAAGGGACAGTTGGGATGAATGTGTCCCTCCATGTTTGCTGAGATAATACAAGGTTGTAATGTTGTCTGTTTTGATAAGAACATTCTTCTGTGTGAGAAGAGGTTGAAAAGCTTTGAGTGCTAGAAAGACAGCTAATAACTCCAAGTGGTTTATGTGTAGCTGTTTCTGTTTGACATCCCATTGTCCTTGAATGTTGTGATTGTTTAGGTGAGCTCCCCAACCAATCATTGATGCATCTGTTGTAATTATGGTGTGAGGCACAGGGTCCTGAAATGACCGCCCTTTGATTAGATTGGTAGATTTCCACCACTGAGGGCACATATATGTTTGGCGGTCTATCAACACTAGATCTTAGAGTTGACCGTGTGCCTGTGGCCATTGTTGTGCAAGGCACTGTTGTAAGGGCTGCATGTTTAATCTTGCGCGTGGAACAATTGCAATGCAGGATACCATCATTGCTAGAATTTTCATGACAAATCTTACAGTGTATTGTTGATTTGGTTGTATTTGTGGAATTAGGTTTCGGAAAGCTTGTATCCTTTGTGTGTTTGGATATGCTAGATCTTTTTGAGTATTTAGTATCGCACCTAAATACGGTTGTATTTGTGCTGGTTGGAGGTGTGATTTTTGGTAGTTTATTGAGAAACCTAGTGTGTGTTTATATTACATAACGTGTATGATTTTGGCTTTGTGTACCACTGCTTGATTTTATTAGCCAATCGTCTAGATATGGAAAGACAAGTATATGTTGTCTTCTTAGGTAAGCTGCCACTACTGCCAAGCACTTTGTGAATACCCTTGGCGCTGTTGTTATTCCAAAGGGTAACACTTTGAATTGGTAGTGTTTTCCCTGAATGACAAACCTGAGATATTTTCTGTGGGCAGGATAGATGGGTATGTGAAAATACGCATCCTTGAGGTCTACGGCTGTCATAAAATCTCATTTTTGTAGCAGTGGGATGACATCCTGTAAAGTTACCAGGTGAAAATGTTCTGACAGGATGTAAAGATTGAGGGGCCTGAGGGTGCCATCTTTTTTTGGAATTAGAAAGTATAATGAATAAACTTCTGTTCCTAACTGAGATTGTGGAACTAACTCTATTGCTTGTTTGAGTAGTAGAGATTGGACCTCTTCTTGTAAAATAATTGTGTGTTCTATGGTTAGTTTGTGAAACCTTGGTGGAATAGTTGGAGGGGTGTTCATCAATTCTAGGCAATAAGCATTGCGGATAATTGATAGCACCCAGTTGTCTGTGGTAATATTTTGCCAATGTGGGTGGAACTGCTGTAGTCTTCCCCCCACAGGAGAGGTGTGGAGTGGAAGGGAGTGAGGAAAGTCACTGTTTTGGGTGTGCTGCAGGCTGTTTAGTGGTCTTTAATTTTCCTCTATTTCTAGAGTATTGTCCTCTATATGTGCCTCTAAAACCACCTCGTTGGTACTGCGTTTGGTAGGTTGGTTTTGTTTGGGAGGTTGATGCCTCTGAGAGCTGTGGTCTGAAACCACCTCGAAATTGAGGTTTACAAAATGACCCTCTATATGGTGTAGAACAGAGTGCACCCATTCCTTGAGCTGTGTCGGAGTCTTTTCGTAGCTTCTCTATTACTTCTCTATTACTGTGTCTACCTCTGGCCCAAAAAGATGTTTTTTATCGAAGGGCATGTTTAACACAGCCTGTGGTATTTCTGGCTTGAATCCAGAAGATTGGAGCCATGCATGTCTACGGATAGTGACTGCTGTGTTGACACTCCTTGCAGCGGTATCTGCTGCATCTAGGGCAGATCTTATTTGGTTATTTGTGATAGCTTGCCCTTCTTCCACTACCTGTTGAGCCCTTTTTTCTGGTGTTCTTTGGGGAGATGCTGTATTCTATCTTGCATCTCGTCCCAATGGGCTCTATCATAACGAGCTAGTAGTGCTTGTGAGTTCGCTATTCTCCATTGGTTTGACGCTTGGGACGCAACCCTTTTCCCTGCAGCATCGAATTTCCTGCTTTCCTTATCAGGAGGGGGTGCACATCTCCTGAGGACTGATTATTCGCTCTCTTCCTGGCAGCACTAACTACAAAAGAATCAGGTGGTACCTGATGGATGATATAATCAGGGTCAGAAGGTGCAGGTTTGTTCTTTTCTATTCTAGGTGTTATAATGCATGCTTTTACCGGCTCATTAAAAATCTGATCTGCATGGTTTACCATGCCTGGGAGCATTGGGAGGCATTGGTACCTAGAATGAGTTGAGGATAATGTGTTGAATAAAAAAATCCACTTCTAGTGGTTCTGTATGCATTGTAACCCCATGATAGGCTGCAGCCCTAGCTATGACCTGGTTATATACAGTAGTATCCTCAGGTGGTGATGGTTTAGAGGGTAGCGGTCTGGATCACTGCTTTGGATGGGATCAGGGTCAAAGATCCCATGGATCAACAGTGTCCTGTTGTGAGTTATCTGAATGAGTGGGAGAATGCAGTGGAGTAGGGCTGGTGTGAGGAGAGGTAGGTAAGTGTGGAGGATGAGGAGGAGGAGGAGAAGACTGAGGAGGTGGTGGCGTCTCTTTCTGTTTTGGCACTAGGTAGGTATAGTTAGGACCTATTTTCTACAGACAGCGTTTTTTGTTTTGCCAATAAATAACTCTGGCACCACTTGACGAGTTTTCATAAATGTTTCAAAACATATACCTTGGTTAGTTCAGCTGCTGTCTTGAAAGCTTTGGGGCGATCCATCAAAGTGGGGGCTGAGAAAAAGGAGGGGTCCCAAAATGTTTTCACCATTTTTCCATAGGGTTTTTAGACAGGTTTTCAGCCCAAACTGCTTAACAGAATTAAACCAAATTTGACAGGAAAGTAGATGTTGTTTGGCATATTGTAACTGGGTTTAAATCCGTTCAGTAGGTTAGCAGAAATTAAAGAAAAAAAATATATAGATTTCTAGGGACGCCGATCCTCCGTGGATCCGACTGTTCCTATCCATTTATCCGATTGGCTGCTAACACCTCAGCAAGGAAGGGTTGGCAGCCATCTTAGGACTCCGCTTCAGCCAAATTCCAGGAATAAATAAATTAAGTGACCCCGCACAGGACAAAAGAAAGTATTATTTATTTATTTATTTATTTTTTATTATTTTTTTTTACATTAGGAAAATCCACAAATCCGAATGCGTGGGTTTTCCTGACGTGCGCGCTCCCTACCCCCCTCCGCCACAGCTCTGGGGTTCACCAACTCTCCAGGACTACAATAGACAAGTTTCGGATCCATGAGCTCCAGAGACCACCAACTCCCCGGGCCAATGCTCATTGGGGGAGGGCCGCGTAGCCCCCCTCGCATAGACACTGATGGCCCTGGGGACCGCCACCCCACCCCAGGGCGGGTTCCTGTTATGTCCCGAGTGCCAACCCGAAGGACATAGCTGTTTGCTTGGTGGGAGCTGACAGCCCCGACAAAGCAAAAGCAAACAAAGTCCGCCTTATGACAGCGGGAGATGTCAAACAGCTCCCGGTGTCAGAAAGCGTAGATTTCATCGGTTTCCCTGCACACCAATATACATGAAGACCTGTGCTAGGTGGAACCATTTTAAAGGGGATGGGGGCTCAAGAAATATGCATTTCTCTTTTTAGCTCCCACATGAAATTTTGTGAACGGATTTACACCAAACTTGCAGGGAAGTAGAACGCCACTCCATAAGTATGCTTTTGAGATATCAGTGTTGGAAAAATGTATTGAAAAGGCTTTGAAGAGTTACATTTTATTAGCTTCTTGACAGTTAATCTTTTAAGTTTGAAAGTTGCTGTAGGAAATATGCCTATTCTCAGTGGTGTGACTCCTATTTTTCACCATTTGGTGGATCCTTTTTTATTACTGGGTTTTAGAGACTGCACACTAGGGCACTGTTGTCCACTGCCCAGCGTAAAATTCCTGATTGGTTTATTTAATGTTTCTGTAAAGCCGTTGTGAATGGATGAAAAAATACACGCAAGGCATGAAATGTTAACTGCTACCTGTGGGCTGCAACACTTACTGTGCCATCTATTAGTGTGACAAAAGAAAAAACCTGGCTTGGGTTCACCATTTTAGCATGACTACTGCAGTGTAAAACCTGCAGTGTGGCTGAAGATGGCCCAAATAACTGCTCTGTACTAAGGCTCCGGTGCTTGGTGCCCACTATATTTGCTCACCATCCAGGCAAAGCAAACCCATTTTTAGGAGAGGGGCGGGGTTTAGGGGTAAGTTTAGCTGGTCAGCGAACCATTGACCCAGGAACCGCTATTATGTCAATAGAAGGCAAGGCTTGTGGTAGGCCAGCTGTCGTGACTAAGTGGCCTATAGGCATACATCAGCGGCAGATAAAGTGACTCATCAAGTCGCTGCAGTATAACTGGGGCTGGAAGAGCCAGCAGTGGTGCCATTGAGAAGTTGTGATTCCTCACCTTGCAGACCACGTTCCCCCACCCCTTACTGTCTTGCCTCAATGACGTCTGTAACCTAGGGCTTGAGAGGTGCTGAGACCCGCAGGGGCAGCAACAGCCTGAGTTGTGATAGACCGAGCTGAGAGGAGGTAAAAGCAAAAACCGACTAGTGCATCATGCATGGTCCCTAGACAGCGACTGCCACCCAGGGAAGACAACTGAGCCAAACAAGCAGTGACCTACAGTATTGAGCCCTGGTGATTGGGGGCTTCTCTTTCCATACAGCCTGTATTGCTGCTGAATCAGAGGAGTATGTAGGAGGGTGGGGTGAGGCTGGACTGCCCAGTAGAGGAGTCGGCAGAAACCTGGAGTGAGTGGCCTTATCTACAATTACTTGATGCCTTGTGGAGCACAACCCACAGGAGGTTCTCTGGGGCTGAAACACAGAACAGATACAATGCAGGGCCATGGGCAGGACCCACTTGGTAAGGTGGAACAAGAAATCAGAGAGGTCATGGGCGAGAGGAGTTGGAAGGCCATTGGTGAGCAAGCTCTATCTTCCACCTCGTAGGTGGTAGGGAGTACGGGCCTCATGGAGGCAAGAATTGTGGTTCTAAAAATTCCGGACCCATGTAATTTACTTTGCCACAGCAGTACGATTTTAGTATCAAAAGACCGATAATGACTAGTACACTAAGCATGAGCATTTTCGCTCAATTCAAGCAGCGTTTTCACCTCGAAATCGCCATTTTCGTCCTGCACTCGTGGCTCCCATTTTATACACGGCAGCCATTTTAAAAGTTGCCCTCACATAGGCTTATAATACAGTCAGATTTGATTCCAAGGACACGTACACCTTGATTGACTTTTCTCTGACCTGGGCAAACTGGAACCATTGCCTCAGGCCAAACCTGTTTGGTCCGTCCCTCTCCCAGTGGCCGAATCAGATAGCATCAAGGCACACCATGCCATAAAACCCTTATTATCGCTCACACACCCTGCCTAATCTTGCTCACACCTGCACCTGCTCTTTTCTTCTTCTTACTTTACGAGGGGGAGGTGCCCGTTTTTATTGGGGGTCCACACTTATCTGATGTAAAATACTAGGCCTTGCCGGGTAATTTATTATGGGTTGGATGACATGAAATATGAGGTTTCATCATGACAGTTTTTTCCTTTGTAGTGAAAACATGTGAATGACCAACCAAAATGTCAAGAATGTTTGCCTGAAGCTTAAAAAACTGTATATAAGGAAACCTGACTTTGCATTGAAACACAGTCTCCTGAGAACATACAAACCGTGCTGTTGTACTTCTAGGACGCTTGTTACTTGGCTGCAGCCGATAAATTCGATCTTTGACTTCACCTAGAAGACTCTGAGTTTCTGTGGTCTGAATCAGGAAAGTACCCGAGGTCTTTGGGTGTACCCTGGCACCGCTGGGTTACCGGATCAGTACCGGTTCTGAAAAACCCAGTACCTCAGAATGCAGGAGAACCTGCAGTATGAAAACACAGAAATATATATATATATATATCTTTTTTTTTTTTTTTTAAACATACGTTACTATTCACTTGGAATTATAGAGCCATTACTTTGGAGAAGTTAAATGCTTGTTATGGGCAAGCTGGAACCAAGAAACATCTACTGAAAAAGGACACCATTCTAGCCCTAATTGTTGGGCGCCATGTCGCGTAGGCTCTCATTATCCTAATGAGACTACTGGATTTTGAGCGGCAAGATCGGCCACAGTGTGGGGGACTAAATCTGACCCACGGTGAAGGACCCTTGTCACTCTAAATCCGGGTTTTGCTCCGGCCAACTAGCAGCGCCTCATCTCTCCCAAGGGGAAGAGACAATTGGGCAGCCAAGCGCATGACATCTTAGTACTTCCCAGGGAAGTCGTGGTCACTCAGGTCACAACTGGTTCTCTCATACACAGTGGAGTCTCGTATACAAATGACAAAGGCAGTTTAAGTTTTAAAGATTGGTTTAATAAAACGACTGCATTTTGGATAGCAAAGCGTGGGCTGCAATAACCAGAGCTATACAACACAGTAGGATTAAAATGGTAATGATGAGAGTGAAGCACAAGAATAAAGCTATCATAGTTCAACTAGATAAGGTTCTCTCTAAGTTATAAGCTGAGCACAGCATGTAAAGCTCTAAACCTGCCTTTCAGGTTCCACCGGGAGGACATCAACCCTCATACCTGAGCAAAGGCCTGTATTCTGCATTAGCATCTGCAACGGGGCATTCAGCATCTAGTTGTAGGTTCCTGGTTGGAATCTCCCTTTGACGTGTACTAGGACTAGAAAGTGTTTTTATAACTAACACGCAGATGTTCTACAAAAATGGCCCTATCTAAGGATGTGCATTTTCTACGAACACTAGAGACTAAATTTCTACCACGTTTACCGGCAATGTACCAGTCTGTAGCCTTGACTGAAGCACAGAGTGAGCAAGAATGCATTGTTTGAGAACACAGTGCTGAAATAAGCTAAACAGTGTAATAGAATGAAATAAAACCAAGACCGTAAAACTGGTTATTGTAAAATAACAGTGCGAGGTTGAATAAAATGTATCTAGGGCAAAGTGCACAGAGGCCTAATACGTTAAGCTAACGCGCATGAAGCTATATTAAAAATGGCTACACTACAGGCCAAGAACGAAGATCTGGAGGCGTGCTCTAGACGTAACAATCCCTGGCATACCGGAATCAATGGCCATCACTAAGATGGAATACTTTGGGGAAACACTGCTTAGAGACCTCTTTGCAGAAGATCTCTCCACTGTATTCATCGTGGAGTATGCACGCCGATCTCTAGCACTGCAACCGCCCCACCCCCCACCCTGTACCCCCGGGGCTCTGCCTCGCCCAATGATTACCCACCTCCTGAACTACAAGGATCAGGACACAGTGCGGAAACGCGCCTGAGAACGTGGTCCACTGCAGTACCAAGGCAACAGTATTTTATTCTTCCTGGATTTCATCCGAATGGTACAGGTAGCCAGGCGATAATTGCTGCCAGTAAACGATTCTTGCATAAAAATCACACCCCCTATACTTTACTGTACTCTGCCAAATTTCGGATCATAGTCAACAAAAAACATCACCAATTTACTGATGCTAAAACAGCAATGAAATTTGTGAAAACCGCTGAGAAAGCTGGGAGGGCTTCTCGGGGTCCGAAACATTGCAGAGCTGACAAGTCTCAGGGATAACAAGTAACCTCATGCGTCCTTGCACCATCTGCGCTGAGCATCCTCTCACACAGGGACACACTTGTACTCAGTCTCGGCCCACACTAGTCACACATCTAACACCTACCTGGCGACACTGTGGATGCAGCGGAATATGGGAATGCGTAGACCCTGAGGGAATTGGCGTTGGAGCCCCTGTACATCCTACCCGCCCAGTATGGGAAGAGACATGCCCGGTCAACCCACTTCCCAGGGATGGATTCCAAACGGTTTCCAGTTAATGTTTCGTTTAATGGGGGGAAAAGGGAAAGGATTACTCAACCAAGTTTAGGGATTGGAGAGGGTGGGGGGAGGGACTAAGAGTGTTTTATGTTCTATGTTACTGTTGCCTGAGTAGCACAATAGAGTTCTCAATTGCACCAGCTACATAATGTAAGCATGACAACACCCCATCTTTGCACCACAGCTATTCTGTACTCAGAACCAGAGGTGTGCATACCGACAGCATGACCTAAACCACCTGCATCACATGGATCATCCGGGGCCTTAATGACTGCCGGAAGGTACAAGTGGTACACTCATATCTCATACGACACAAAACAAATGTTTCCTACAGGAAACACATCTGGCTAATGCAACAGACCCTGGTCTGAAGGGCTGATGGTGCAGAGATAATTATGCAGTAGCATATTCCAACTACACAAGGGGGTAGCCAAACTGATGCGCAGAGACCTACACTCACAACTCACAAACCCGATAGTTGACAGAGAGGGCCACTACGTCATACTTGCAGGCACACTAAACACCCAGTGGCCCTCGTCGCTATATACAGCTCAAATACAGATGAACCGGCCTTCTTTACTGAGATGTGGGGATTAATTGTTTGACTCGAGCTTGTTTAATTCTATGAGGGGAGACTTCAACGTCATACTACAAGACACACTAGACAGTCAGGGTAGTGCTGGCAGCTTACATACCACCCCACCAAGGCTTTCAATGCATAATATCAGATAATTACCTCCTGGACATATGGAAACATGTGCACCTTGCATCAAGCGAGGGCACGTGCCTCTTGGCACACCAATCTGCTTGGTCCTGCATAGACATCTGGTTGCTGTTGTGGGACGTCCAAACCTGGGTCACAGGGGTCTCCCACCCATCTCCCACCTCCCCTATACCTTATCAGACCAAGCACAGGTCATGTTAATGCTACAAATACCTCAGACGCCACCTAGAGCGTTCACCTCGTAATTGCCACCCGCCGCACTATGAGATAGGGCATTACGTGAGGTGATCAGAACTTCCAAAGTGGAATATTTCACACGTAATAAGGACCCAGCGCAGTTTCCCTCCACGCTGTGGGAGGCATTCAAAGTGGTGATCCGAGGGGACTGCATATCCCTTCAATCTGGATTTCTGAAAGCGATCAGTTCCACGTTGGCCCAGCTGGAACGCGTGCTGGAACTTAATTATTTCCAAACAGGAAAAGTCTCCTTTGTAGCCAATATCAGAGTACGGTGAGGAAGCACACAGGGAGACATACTTTTTGTTCAAAGAAACAAAAGCCCACAGATGTGGTGAGTGTGAATGCCCAAGCAAAACAGTAGCAGGGCTTCTTTACAAACTCCGTGAATCCACCTATATCACCCAGCTCCTGGACTCCAATTAACAGCTGGTATCGTCCCTGTCGAAACTTATAAAGGTGTCACCTGCCTTCTCTACTCTTATCTCTATAAGCACAAAGTCTTGCCAGACCCTGCTGCGCTGTACTCATACATATAGTATGTAGATTCTATACTATCAGAGGCATCAGGGGAAACAGACAGCCAAAATTTGGGCATAGATCTTGAGAGAGAGAGAGAGAGAGAGAGAGAGAAGAGATAGAGAAGAGAGAAGAGAGAGACATATAGGAGTCAGTGTTCATCCCGTTTATCTGGTTTGAGAAGGGTGGTGAAGACTGCCTTTCTTAGCATGGGTGGGAATGAGCCCAAGGCTACGGAATCTAGGTACATTGCCAGTAAGTGAGAGGCCAAGAGGGGGTCATATTCTTTATAGAAAGATGAGATCAAGCCATCAAGTCCCGGAGCTTCATCTCCCGGGAGTCCCTTTATTACCTGTACAATCTCCTTAACCATTTTGGGGAAGATACTTCCAATGCCTCGGAGAGTCCGCCTTGATCAATCAGGTTTCATACCTGAGAGATCGACCTCCCACAATCGCTGCACTTTTGTTTTATGTGGTCATGCACCATCTCACCCTGGCGGCACTGCTGGATGCCACCAAGGCATTTGATTCCTTAGAATGGGACTGCCTGTTTTTCCCTCCCCGCATGCATTGTGTTAAGTCCACAATTAATACAGCAACTTAGGCTTCTTCATACAGGCTCCTTTCTGATCCTTTCCCCATTTCCCACGGCACGCAACAGGGATGTTCTTTGTCCCTCCTTTTGTTCAATACAGCGATGCAGCCTTTAGCCTTGGGGCTTTCCTAACACCAAGCCCACAGTGGTATATGCTTTCATATCAAGGGCATCATGGTCCCTATGTATGCAGATTACATCAGTCACTCTATATGTCAGTAATCGTAGGGAAAACCTTAGCTTACTCACCCGGGAAGAGATATGGTTATGCGGATACTCAGTAATCTTACTCAATTGGGCCAAATCCATGCTCTTTCTACTTACAGACTCGCAATAACTTTTCAATGTGAATATCAACTGACCTGTAAAACAGGGCCAGTTCACTACTTCAGCATCTGGATTAGCAAAGATGTGGAAGAGCTCAGGAGAACTAACTTTGGACGGGCCCTGACTGGATCAAAGATTGCATACCTGTAAGGAAATGCCTCCTTGGCATGGTTACCCCCTGACTTTTTGCCTTTGCTGATGCTATGTTTTGAATTGAAAGTGTGCTGAGGCCTGCTAACCAGGCCCCAGCACCAGTGTTCTTTCCCTAACCTGTACTTTTGATTCCACAATTGGCACACCCTGGCATCCAGATAAGTCCCTTGTAAGTGGTACCCCTGGTACCAAGGGCCCTGATGCCAAGAAAGGTCTCTAAGGGCTGCAGCATGTCTTATGCCACCCTGGAGACCCCTCACTCAGCACAGACACACTGCTTGCCAGCGTGTGTGTGCTGGTGAGAACAAAACGAGTAAGTCGACATGGCACTCCCCTCAGGGTGCCATGCCAGCCTCTCACTGCCTATGCAGGTATAGATAAGTCACCCCTCTAGTAGGCCTTACAGCCCTAAGGCAGGGTGCACTATACCATAGGTGAGGGCACCAGTGCATGAGCACTGTGCCCGTACAGTGTCTAAGCAATACCTTAGACATTGTAAGTGCAGGGTAGCCATAAGAGTATATGGTCTGGGAGTCTGTTTTACACGAACTCCACAGCACCATAATGGCTACACTGAAAACTGGGAAGTTTGGTATCAAACTTCTCAGCACAATAAATGCACACTGATGCCAGTGTACATTTTATTGTAAACTACACCCCAGAGGGCACCTTAGAGGTGCCCCCTGAAACCTTAACCGACTATCTGTGTAGGCTGACTGGTTCCAGCAGCCTGCCACAACCGAGACATGTTGCTGGCCCCATGGGGAGAGTGCCTTTGTCACTCTGAGGCCAGTAACAAAGCCTGCACTGGGTGGAGATGCTAACACCTCCCCCAGGCAGGAGCTGTCACACCTGGCGGTGAGCCTCAAAGGCTCACCCCTTTGTGCCAGCACCGCAGGACACTCCAGCTAGTGGAGTTGCCCGCCCCCTCCGGCCACGGCCCCCATTTTTGGCGGCAAGGCCGGAGAAAATAATGAGAAAAACAAGGAGGAGTCATTGACCAGTCAGGACAGCCCCTAAGGTGTCCTGAGCTGAAGTGACACTAACTTTTAAAAATCCTCCATCTTGCAGATGGAGGATTCCCCCAATAGGATTAGGGATGTGACCCCCTCCCCTTGGGAGGAGGCACAAAGAGGGTGTACTCACCCTCAGGGCTTGTAGCCATTGGCTACTAACCCCCCAGACCTAAACACGCCCTTAAATTTAGTATTTAAGGGCTTCCCTGAACCTAAGAATTTAGATTCCTGAAACTACAAGAAGAAGAGGACTGCTGAGCTGAAAAACCCCTGCAGAGGAAGAACAGAAGACACCAACTGCTTTGGCCCCAGACTTACCGGCCTGTCTCCTGCCTTCCAAAGAAACCTGCTCCAGCGACGCTTTCCAAGGGACCAGCGACCTCTGAATCCTCTGAGGACTGCCCTGCTTCAAGAAAGACCAGAAACTCCCGAGGACAGCGGCACTGCTCCAAAAGAACTGCAACTTTGTTACAGAGGAGCAGATTTAAAGACCCCTGCAAATCCCCGCAAGAAGCGTGAGACTTGCAACACTGCACCCGGCGACCCCGACTCGACTGGTGGAGAACCAACACCTCAGGGAGGACCCTCCGGCGACTCCAAGACTGTGAGTAACCAAAGTTGTCCCCCCTGAGCCCCCACAGCGACGCTTGCAGAGGGAATCCTGAGGCTCCCCCTGACCGCGACTGCCTGAACTCTATTTCCCGACGGCTGGAAAAGACCCTGCACCCGCAGCCCCAAGCACCTGAGGGAACGGAACTCCTGTGCAGGAGTGACCCCCAGGAGGCCCTCTCCCTTGCCCAGGTGGTGGCTACCCCGAGGAGCCCCCCCCTTTCCTGCCTGCAACGCTGAAGAGATCCCTTGATCTCTCATTGAAAACCATTGTAAACCTGACGCGTGTTTGCACACTGCACCCGGCCGTCCCTGCGTTGCTGAGGGTGTACTTTTTGTGCTGACTTGTGTCCCCCCCGGTGCCCTACAAAACCCCCCTGGTCTGCCCTCCGAAGACGCGGGTACTCACCTGCTGGCAGACTGGAACCGGGGCACCCCCTTCTCTCCATTGAAGTCTATGTGTTTTGGGCACCTCTTTGACCTCTGCACCTGACCGGCCCTGAGCTGCTGGTGTGGTGACTTTGGGGTTGCTACGAACCCCCAACGGTGGGCTACCTTGGACCAAGAACTGAAACCTGTAAGTGACTTACTTACCTGTGAAACCTAACAATACTTTACCGCCCCCAGGAACTGTGAAAATTGCACTGTGTCCACTTTTAAAACAGCTTATTGTGTTTTATGTAAAAAGTATACATGCTAATGTAATGATTCAAAGTTCCTAAAGTACTTACCTGCAATACCTTTCAAATGAGATATTACATGTAGAATTTGAACCTGTGGTTCTTAAAATAAACTAAGAAAAGATATTTTTCTATAACAAAACCTATTGGCTGGATTTGTCTCTGAGTGTGTGTTCCTCATTTATTGCCTGTGTGTATGTACAACAAGTGCTTAACACTACTCCTTTGATAAGCCTACTGCTCGACCACACTACCACAAAATAGAGCATTAGTATTATCTCTTTTTGCCACTATCTTACCTCTAAGGGGAACCCTTGGACTCTGTGCATACTATTCCTTACTTTGAAATAGTGCATACAGAGCCAACTTCCTACATTGGTGGATCAGCGGTGGGGTACAAGACTTTGCATTTGCTGGACTACTCAGCCAATACCTGATCACACGACAAATTCCAAAAATTGTCATTAGAAATTGATTTTTGCAATTTGAATTTTTTCTAAATTCTTTAAAGTCCTGCTAGGGCCTTGTGTTAGTCCCTGTTAGCATTTCTTTTAGAGTTTAAAAGTTTGGTAAAAGTTTGAATTAGATTCTAGAACTAGTTTTAGTTTCTTAAAAAGTATTCCAACTTTTAGAAGCATAATGTCTAATACAGATGTGAATGTGGTGGAACTCGACACCACACCTTACCTCCATCTACAGATGAGAGAGCTAAGGTCACTCTGTAAACTAAAGAAAATAGCAATGGGCTCCAGACCTTCCAAACTACAGCTCCAGGAGCTGTTGGCAGAGTTTGAAAGAGCCAACCCCTCTGAGGATGGCAACTCAGAGGATGAGTATAGTGACTTGGAGGGTGATTCCCCCCTACCAGTCCTATCTAGGGAGGACAGGGCCTCTCAAGCCCGACTCCAAAAATAATAGTCAGAGATGCTGGTTCCCTCACAGGAGAGACCAACACCTCTGAAATCACTGAGGATAACTCCAGTGAAGAGGACATCCAGTTAGCCAGGATGGCCAAAAGATTGGCTTTGGAAAAACAGATCCTAGCCATAGAAAGGGAAAGACAAGAGATGGGCCTAGGACCCATCAATGGTGGCAGCAACATAAATAGGGTCAGGGATTCTCCTGACATGTTGAAAATCCCTAAAGGGATTGTAACTAAATATGAAGATGGTGATGACATCACCAAATGGTTCACAGCTTTTGAGAGTGCTTGTGTAACCAGAAAAGTGAACAAATCTCACTGGGGTGCTCTCCTTTGGGAAATGTTCACAGGAAAGTGTAGGGATAGACTCCTCACACTCTCTGGAAAAGATGCAGAATCTTATGACCTCATGAAGGGTACCCTGATTGAGGGCTTTGGATTCTCCACGGAGGAGTATAGGATTAGATTCAGGGGGGCTCAAAAATCCTCGAGCCAGACCTGGGTTGACTTTGTAGACTACTCAGTAAAAACACTAGATGGTTGGATTCAAGGCAGTGGTGTAAGTAATTATGATGGGCTGTACAATTTATTTGTGAAAGAACACCTGTTAAGTAATTGTTTCAATGATAAACTGCATCAGCATCTGGTCGACCTAGGACCAATTTCTCCCCAAGAATTTGGAAAGAAGGCGGACCATTGGGTCAAGACTAGGGTGTCCAAAACTTCCACAGGGGGTGACCAAAAGAAAGGGGTCACAAAACCTCCCCAGGGGAAGGGTGGTGAGACAGCCAAAAACAAAAATAGTAAAGAGTCTTCTACAGGCCCCCAAAAACCTGCACAGGAGGGTGGGCCCAGAGCCTCTTCACAAAACAATTCTGGGTACAAGGGTAAAAACTTTGATCCCAAAAAGGCCTGGTGTCGTAGCTGTAGTCAGTCTGGACACCAAACTGGAGACAAGGCCTGTCCCAAGAAAAATACCACTTCAAACTCCACTCCAGCTAACACTGGAATGGCTAGTCTCCAAGTGGGATCAACAGTGTGCCCAGAGCAAATCAGGTGTCACACTGAAGCTACATTAGTCTCTGAGGGTGGGGTGGATTTAGCCACACTGGCTGCCTGGTCCCCTAACATGCAAAAATACAGGCAGCAGCTCTTAATCAATGGGACAAGTGTAGAGGGCCTGAGGGATACAGTGTCAGTGTCACTATGGTGACAGAGAAACTGGTTTCCCCTGGCCAATACCTGGCTGGACAAACTTATCCAGTCACCAACGCTGACAATCAGACTAAAGTACATCCCATGGCTATGGTATCTTTAGAGTGGGGAGGGGTCAATGGCCTGAAACAGGTGGTGGTCTCCTCAAATATCCCAGTAGACTGTTTGCTTGGAAATGACATGGAGTCCTCAGCATGGGCTGAGGTAGAACTGAAAACCCATGCAGCCATGCTGGGTATCCCTGAACTGGTGCGTGTCAAGACAAGGGCACAGTGCAAGGCTCAGGGTGAAAAAGTAGAGCTGGAGTCTGGAAAAAGGGCCCAGCCTACCAAGAGGAAAGGAAAGTCAGCTGGGAAACCAGCTGCAACACAGCAAGAAAAAGAGAACCTCTCTTCTCAGGAAGAAGTTCTGCCCTCTGAGGGAACTGAGCCCATGGAGCTGGAACCTTATCAGGTTGAGCTCTTGGGCCCAGGGGAACCCTCAAGGGAAGAGTTGTGTAAGGGACAAGAAACCTGTCCCTCTCTTGAAGGCCTTAGGCAGCAAGCTGCTGAAGAGTCCAATGGCAAGAAAAATGGAACACATAGGGTCTATTGGGAAGATGGACTCCTGTACACTGAGGCAAGAGATCCCAAACCTGGTGCCACTAGGAGAGTGGTAGAGCCTCAGGGTTTCAGAGAGTTTATTCTGACCTTAGCCCATGATATTCCCCTTGCTGGGCATTTGGGACAAACCAAGACGTGGGAGAGGTTAGTCAACCACTTCTACTGGCCCAATATGTCCCAGAAGGTTAAGGAGTTTTGCCTCTCCTGCCCCACCTGTCAAGCCAGTGGTAAGACAGGTGGGCATCCAAAGGCCCCCCTCATTCCACTTCCAGTGGTGGGGGTCCCCTTTGAAAGAGTGGGTGTGGACATAGTTGGTCCACTAGAACCTCCCACAGCCTCAGGAAATATGTACATCCTAGTAGTAGTGGAACATGCTACTAGGTATCCTGAAGCTATTCCCCTTAGGTCGACTACTGCCCCTGCAGTAGCCAAGGCCCTCATTGGTATCCTTACCAGAGTGGGCTTCCCTAAGGAGGTGGTGTCTGACAGAGGTACCAACTTCATGTCAGCATACCTAAAACACATGTGGAATGAGTGTGGAGTGACTTATAAGTTCACTACACCATATCATCCACAAACTAATGGCCTTGTTGAGAGATTCAACAAGACATTAAAGGGAATGATCATGGGGCTCCCAGAAAAACTCAAAAGGAGATGGGATGTCCTCCTGCCATGTCTGTTTTTCGCTTACAGAGAGGTGCCTCAGAAGGGAGTAGGGTTCTCACCCTTTGAACTTCTGTTTGGCCACCCTGTAAGGGGACCACTTGCTCTTGTTAAAGAAGGCTGGGAGAGACCTCTACATGAGCCTAAACAAGACATAGTAGACTATGTACTTGGCCTTCGCTCAAGGATGGCAGAGTACATGGAAAAGGCAAGTAAAAACCTTGAGGCCAGGCAACAACTCCAGAAGTTGTGGTATGACCAAAAGGCTGCACTGGTTGAATTTCAACCAGGGCAGAAAGTCTGGGTTCTGGAGCCTGTGGCTCCCAGGGCACTTCAGGACAAATGGAGTGGCCCTTACCCAGTACTAGAGAGGAAGAGTCAGGTAACCTACCTGGTGGACCTGGGCGCAAGCAGGAGCCCCAAGAGGGTGATCCATGTGAACCGCCTTAAGCTCTTCCATGACAGGGCTGATGTAAATCTGTTGATGGTGACAGATGAGGACCAGGAAGCTGAGAGTGAGCCTCTCCCTGATCTCCTCTCATCAGACCCTAAAGATGGCTCAGTGGATGGAGTGATCTATTCAGAGTACCTCTCTAGCCAACAGCAGTCTGACTGTAGGAAGGTCCTGCAGCAGTTTGCTGAACTCTTTTCCCTAACCCCTGGTCAGACACACCTGTGTACCCATGATGTGGACACAGGGGACAGCATGCCTGTCAAAAACAAAATATTCAGACAGTCTGACCAAGTTAAGGAAAGCATCAAGGTGGAAGTCCACAAGATGCTGGAATTGGGAGTAATTGAGTACTCTGACAGTCCCTGGGCTAGCCCAGTGGTCTTAGTCCCCAAACCTCACACCAAAGAAGGAAAGAGAGAAATGAGGTTTTGTGTGGACTACAGAGGTCTTAATTCTGTCACCAAGACAGATGCCCATCCCATTCCTAGAGCTGATGAGCTGATAGACAAATTAGGGGCTGCCAAATTCTTAAGTACCTTTGACTTAACAGCAGGGTACTGGCAAATCAAAATGGCCACTGGAGCAAAAGAAAAGACAGCATTCTCCACACCTGATGGGCATTATCAGTTCACTGTTATGCCCTTTGGTTTAAAGAATGCCCCTGCCACCTTCCAAAGGTTGGTGAATCAAGTCCTTGCTGGGTTGGAATCCTTTAGTGCAGCTTATCTTGATGATATTGCTGTCTTCAGCTCCACCTGGCAGGATCACCTGGTCCACCTGAAGAAGGTTTTGAAGGCTCTGCAATGTGCAGGCCTCTCTATCAAGGCATCCAAATGCCAGATAGGGCAGGGAACTGTGGTTTACTTGGCACACCTTGTAGGTGGAGGCCAAGTTCAGCCACTCCAGCCTAAGATCCAGACTATTCTGGACTGGGCTGCTCCAAAAACCCAGACTCAAGTCAGGGCATTCCTTGGCTTGACTGGGTACTATAGGAGGTTTGTGAAGGGATATGGATCAATTGTGACAGCCCTCACAGAACTCACCTCCAAGAAAATGCCCAAGAAAGTAAACTGGACTGTAGAATGCCAACAGGCCTTTGACACCCTGAAACAAGCTATGTGCACAGCACCAGTTCTAAAAGCTCCAGATTACTCCAAGCAATTCATTGTGCAAACAGATGTCTCTCAACATGGGATAGGGGCAGTTTTGTCCCAAACAAATGATGATGGCCTTGACCAGCCTGTTGCTTTCATTAGCAGGAGGTTACTCCCCAGGGAGCAGCGTTGGAGTGCCATTGAGAGGGAGGCCTTTGCTGTGGTCTGGTCCCTGAAGAAGTTGAGACCATACCTCTTTGGTACTCACTTCCTAGTTCAAACTGACCACAGACCTCTCAGATGGCTGATGCAAATGAAAGGTGAAAATCCAAAACTGTTGAGGTGGTCCATCTCCCTACAGGGAATGGACTTTATAGTGGAACACAGACCTGGGACTGCCCATGCCAATGCAGATGGCCTTTCCAGGTTCTTCCACTTAGAAAATGAAGACTCTCTTGGGAAAGGTTAGTCTCATCCTCTTTCGTTTGGGGGGGGGGGGGGTTGTGTAAGGAAATGCCTCCTTGGCATGGTTACCCCCTGACTTTTTGCCTTTGCTGATACTATGGGCCTGATTCCAACTTTGGAGGACGGTGTTAAACCGTCCCAAAAGTGGCGGATATACCACCTACCGTATTACGAGTCCATTATATCCTATGGAACTCGTAATATGGTAGGTGGTATATCCGCCACTTTTGGGACGGTTTAACACCGTCCTCCAAAGTTAGAATCAGGCCCTATGTTTTGAATTGAAAGTGTGCTGAGGCCTGCTAACCAGGCCCCAGCACCAGTGTTCTTTCCCTAACCTGTACTTTTGATTCCACAATTGGCACACCCTGGCATCCAGATATGTCCCTTGTAAGTGGTACCCCTGGTACCAAGGGCCCTGATGCCAAGGAAGGTCTCTAAGGGCTGCAGCATGTCTTATGCCACCCTGGAGACCCCTCACTCAGCACAGACACACTGCTTGCCAGCGTGTGTGTGCTGGTGAGAACAAAACGAGTAAGTCGACATGGCACTCCCCTCAGGGTGCCATGCCAGCCTCTCACTGCCTATGCAGGTATAGATAAGTCACCCCTCTAGTAGGCCTTACAGCCCTAAGGCAGGGTGCACTCTACCATAGGTGAGGGCACCAGTGCATGAGCACTGTGCCCCTACAGTGTCTAAGCAATACCTTAGACATTGAAAGTGCAGGGTAGCCATAAGAGTATATGGTCTGGGAGTCTGTTTTACACGAACTCCACAGCACCATAATGGCTACACTGAAAATTGGGAAGTTTGGTATCAAACTTCTCAGCACAATAAATGCGCACTGATGCCAGTGTACATTTTATTGTAAACTACAACCCAGAGGGCACCTTAGAGGTGCCCCCTGAAACCTTAACCGACTATCTGTTTAGGCTGACTGGTTCCAGCAGCCTGCCACAACTGAGACATGTTGCTGGCCCCATGGGGAGAGTGCCTTTGTCACTCTGAGGCCAGTAACAAAGCCTGCACTGGGTGGAGATGCTAACACCTCCCCCAGGCAGGAGCTGTCACACCTGGCGGTGAGCCTCAAAGGCTCACCCCTTTGTGCCAGCACCGCAGGACACTCCAGCTAGTGGAGTTGCCCGCCCCCTCCGGCCACGGCCCCCATTTTTGGCGGCAAGGCCGGAAAAAATAATGAGAAAAACAAGGAGGAGTCACTGACCAGTCAGGACAGCCCCTAAGGTGTCCTGAGCTGAAGTGACTCTAACTTTTAGAAATCCTCCATCTTGCAGATGGAGGATTCCCCCAATAGGATTAGGGATGTGACCCCCCTCCCCTTGGGAGGAGGCACAAAGAGGGTGTACCCACCCTCAGGGCTAGTAGCCATTGGCTACTAACCCCCCAGACCTAAACACGCCCTTAAATTTAGTATTTAAGGGCTTCCCTGAACCTAAGAATTTAGATTCCTGAAACTACAAGAAGAAGAGGACTGCTGAGCTGAAAAACCCCTGCAGAGGAAGAACAGAAGACACCAACTGCTTTGGCCCCAGACTTACCGGCCTGTCCCCTGCCTTCCAAAGAAACCTGCTCCAGCGACGCTTTCCAAGGGACCAGCGACCTCTGAATCCTCTGAGGACTGCCCTGCTTCAAGAAAGACCAGAAACTCCCGAGGACAGCGGCACTGCTCCAAAAGAACTGCAACTTTGTTACAGAGGAGCAGATTTAAAGACCCCTGCAAATCCCCGCAAGAAGCGTGAGACTTGCAACACTGCATCCGGCGACCCCGACACGACTGGAGGAGAACCAACACCTCAGGGAGGACCCTCCGGCGACTCCAAGACTGTGAGTAAGCAAAGTTGTCCCCCCTGAACCCCCACAGCGACGCTTGCAGAGGGAATCCTGAGGCTCCCCCTGACCGCGACTGCCTGAACTCTATTTCCCGACGGCTGGAAAAGACCCTGCACCCGCAGCCCCCAGCACCGGAAGGAACGGAACTCCTGTGCAGGAGTGACCCCCAGGAGGCCCTCTCCCTTGCCCAGGTGGTGGCTACCCCGAGGAGCCCCCCCCCCTTTCCTGCCTGCAACGCTGAAGAGATCCCTTGATCTCTCATTGAAAACCATTGTAAACCTGACGCGTGTTTGCACACTGCACCCGGCCGCCCCAGGGTTGCTGAGGGTGTACTTTTTGTGCTGACTTGTGTCCCCCCCGGTGCCCTACAAAACCCCCCTGGTCTGCCCTCCGAAGACACGGGTACTTACCTGCTGGCAGACTGGAACCGGGGCACCCCCTTCTCTCCATTGAAGCCTATGTGTTTTGGGCACCTCCTTGACCTCTGCACCTGACCGGCCCTGAGCTGCTGGTGTGGTGACTTTGGGGTTGCTCTGAACCCCCAACGGTGGGCTACCTTGGACCAAGAACTGAAACCTGTAAGTGACTTACTTACCTGTGAAACCTAACAATACTTTACCTCCCCCAGGAACTGTGAAAATTGCACTAAGTGTCCACTTTTAAAACAGCTTATTGTGTTTTATGTAAAAAGTATACATGCTAATGTAATGATTCAAAGTTCCTAAAGTACTTACCTGCAATACCTTTCAAATGAGATATTACATGTGGAATTTGAACCTGTGGTTCTTAAAATAAACTAAGAAAATATATTTTTCTATAACAAAACCTATTGGCTGGATTTGTCTCCGAGTGTGTGTTCCTCATTTATTGCCTGTGTGTATGTACAACAAGTGCTTAACACTACTCCTTTGATAAGCCTACTGCTCGACCACACTACCACAAAATAGAGCATTAGTATTATCTATTTTTGCCACTATCTTACCTCTAAGGGGAACCCTTGGACTCTGTGCATACTATTCCTTACATTGAAATAGTGCATACAGAGCCAACTTCCTACAATACCCATCTAGTCCAGTTTGCCCTTAACCATAGCAGAATGTATTGCTATAGCTAAAATGGTGTTTTACCAAAATTGCTTTACCTGTTTGTAAACATTCTGCTCCCCCTTTCGACCCAATTCTTCAAAACACTACTGCCTAACCTGATGGCATTATACTAGGCTGGGAAACAAGCACAGATCTCCTATGAAACCATGATAAAGCCATTATCACAGGAAGGCCTGTGAGTTCCAGACATGACCCTCTATGCATTATGTGCGCAAGCACACTTTTTGCACTATTGGATCCACCCTACTCCATATAAACCACATATCGCCATTGAGACAGATCGTGCATCACCTTGGCCCCTTTCGACTGCCCTCTTCCTTTTATATAAGGCACCCAATAGCAACATTGACACAGTTGAGTGTGTGCAATGGGCCTGGGAAGGGATATGAAGGCAGGCAGGGCTGACTAAACTTTATGCCCTTTCCATCCCACTGTCAAACAACCTTGCATTTCCCCCACTGCAAGATCCTCGTGCTATCAGGCCCGCCAGCCAGAGGAACATAATGTTTGCTGACTTACACCCAGAAGACAACTTCTTGCTGCCCTTTCAGTGCCAGACGGGCTCACAGCTCTCCTTGTCGGACACCCTGCTTTATTATTAGATGTGCGTCACGTGCCGGGCACTCCAAGACACATTCCTGAAACCCCCACTGCCTCTTTTGCCATTGGAACATAAGCTAACATCCACCTCACCCTGCAAATTAATCACCAGGCTCTATGTCCACGCAGAGATAAGTGCACCTATTGTGACCTCGAGATCGAGGGATGCGTGGACTGCAGGTACAGACTCCCCCTTAACAGGGGAAATGTGGGCCTATTGCTGTAAGCAACTGACAACGCTGTCAACAAGCTATAGACCGCACCTTATACATTTTAAATTCCTGCACCACCTTTACTGTAATCCCTTACAGTTATTTAATATGGGACAGTCCTCCGATTCAAGATGCCAGTGATGCAATAAGCCGGGGGCCTCTTTCCTCCACCTCGCTTAGCAACATCCCCCGGTTGCACACTTCTGGCTAGAAGCCTACACCACAATTCATGGAATGACACATATCAGGGCCCAATTCACTCCACTGACCAGTCTGCTGGGCTATGTAGCAGACATACCTCAATGGTACCGTAAACTCACTGTTATCCTGCTCCTCTTAGCCAAACGCAGAGTGGACATGCACTGAGGGAGAAAACCAGCTCCCAATGGAAAGAAATGGCTAGAAGACATGACTTACTGTCAAGGGACCTACTGTCTAATTATTGGGATCTCATGCCCCCTTGATCCCGATTGATAGATATCTGGGAACTATTTGCGTTGTTTCTGGGTTTACAAAACAGTACACAGGACACTGCTGGTGGTGTGGACAGGATGGGTGGTGAGGTGAAAGACGCCCAAATGGCAGGGGCCTCGGAGCAGGGCCCTTCATGTCATTGGGAGGGGAATACTTTCACTATACAACACCTATTGAGACTGTCAAGGGGGGGCTCTCCTGTCCCATACTGGACAAAAAGCCATACCTAATTCTATCTTCTTGTTAAGATTGTATCCTCAGCCCGTCGGACACTGTAATGCATTAAAAACGTGCACCCTTCTGTCAATCATGCAATTGTACGTCTGCCATGACTATGTAACATGTATAGTGAAATCTGCTCAATGGTTATGTGTTTTTACCTTTATGAAAACCAATAAAAAGAATGTTTAAAAAATGGCTGCTGTGGAAACAAGGAATAAAATGTATGATATGTCCTGGAAAACTATGAATGATCGCAGAAGGCAAATCATATACGTTTTCAACACCAGAGGAAGCCTGTGGGTGGATAGATGGGTGGCCTCCAGTTGAGAGGAAACTGTCGACAAATAGATGATGTGCAAACTCAAGAAATCAACATGGCAATGTCGTTGAAGATACCTTTGCCAGTTACAGGAGTATCAATTAATCTAAGTGATAGAGAACCCACTGCCGGTTACAGGAGCATCAATTAATCTTAGCAGGGCAACAGCCACTCTGTCAGCTTGGGAATGGCCAGCACCCTGGCCCCACACATGTACAGAATGTTCCACGACAGGTGGGGTTCTGCGCAGGCACAGGATATGACCACAAAAATAACAATATTGAAAGAGGATAAAGCAAATAGCGACTGTGCCTCTTAGAGTCCTATCTCGCTGCTCAATGTGGAAATGAAGATCCTGGCCAAAATGTTAACTACACCAGGTGAGAAGGTGGTGATTGCAGACTTTGGGGGTCATTACGACCCGGTGGTCAGTGTAATAGTGGTGGTAGTACCACCAACAGGATGGCTGTACATACCGCCACAATTATGACATTGGCAGATTGGCCAAAGTGGCAAGTTAACACACCGACCGCCAAGGCAGTAACGACCGACGGGCTGGAGACTGCAGTCTTCAGCCGCCCATGGCATTTTGACCCCGCGCACCGCTATGGTTTCCATGGTTTCTGTACCTATAAGTGCCAGGTAATTCCTTCCCTGGCACTGATGGTGGTCTCCCCCAACCCCGACAAACACACATACATGCACATACATACACACCCATACACACACGCATTCACACACGTATGCATACATTCATCACACACACAGCAACACTCACTAACATACAGCCAGGCACACACACAATCACACGACACAACATGCACGTACACACACACACCCATTCATGCACACACGCATTCAGTCACCCTCACCCCCACACACAAACACAACACCCCCACCTCCCTCTCCTGTCGGAGAACCCGACTCACCTGCTTGCGGGGGGTCCTCCGTCAGGAAACAGGACGCCATGGCTCATGATACAGTCAGCGGCGTTTTTCTGGCGTGGCGCTGCTGCTGGCAGCAGCGCCTCCTTACAACTGTCCGCCGCCATGACCGTAGCCGGAATTCCGCCAGCCTTCTGGCGGAGTTCTGGCTACGATCATAATGAGGTGGACAGTCGGTAGCCACAGCGACGGTGTGTTGGCAGCCATCGCTGTGGCAGTAGGTGGCATTTGCCACCAAACTTATAATGAGGGCCTTAGTGCATCCAGACCAGTCAGGGTGTATATGCCCCACAGCTGAACTAGGTTGAACATTAGGTGGCTGTTTGCATGCAGGGGTAAATGAGCCCACAGTGGTGATTTCCCTAAATGGAGATAAGGCTTTTGGCCGCTTTAAGCGGTCCTATATGTGTGTGTATGTGGGGGGTGTTAGAGAGTGTGGGATTTGGCCCCATATACAAATAAGTTACATTGCTGTACCAACAACCATTGGCTAGAGTTAAGATGAATAGGGTCTAGTCAGACCCATTTCAATTCCAAAGAGGGACTTGACAGCGATTCCCACATTCTTCCATGATATTTGCCTTGGGGCCCCTGGCCTTTTGGGTTAGTTAGGACCCACTAGTGTGCTGCTTGTGCTGGGTGGGGGGAAGAGGGAGAGGAAGGTACATAACTCAATCTTCATGGACTACCTCCTCCTCCATACAGCACAACCTGAGCCTAGTTATTCCTGCATATAGCCCAACTGTTTGGCAACTATTTAAGATACAGAATCGATTGGAGGAAATCACTGTTGTATCTACTAACTAAATGGCCTAGACGACACCTTCAAATTGATAAGATAGCAACAGCCTAGGAAGATGTTAAATAACCTGGCATATGAACTACGAAAGATACAGAACAGTTCTTGACCAGGAATTTGTACTTATTAGGCTCATTCAAAAGGGATGCTTAACACTGGAGGGTTTTGCCCCAATCCTTCACAGGCTGTACTGCAATGTATATGATCACCCACCCTAAACTGCTTTATGCGCTCCAGATCACTCCATTCAAGATCCCGCCAATGTTTTTTAGTCAGGTGGAAATGGAGCTTTGCCTCCTTCTGTGGAACATGGGGTAGAGAGAATCGCCCTAGCAAAGCTCATGGAGGGTGGGGTTCTATGATGGGGGAATTGCACTCTCATACAACTGAAAGTATGACTAGCCCTTGCATCTTAATGTGATGCAAGTGGACCGGGGCCTCAAATTTCAAAATTACACCCTTGTTCTGTCTACATATGCAGACGATACCCTATTATATATAAAAAATCATGAGCGTAACGTCGCTCCAATACTCCGAGAAATCATAAAATTTGGCTCTCTGTCAGGGCTAGTAATAAATTGGAATAAGTCCATCGTATTTCCCTTAACTCCAGTAACAACGCAGGTAGATGTAGACTTCCCGCTAGCGTGGGAGACTAACACTGTCAGATATCTGGGGATACAAGTGCATACTGAAACTAAGAGAGTGATAGAGGATAATTTGGAAACTGCACTGAAAATTTTTCGATGGATGTGGAGAGGTGGATCAAACTGCCGTTGTCATTACTTGGGCGCATAGCATTGATGAAAATGGTGGTTTTGCCACGCTTTTCATTCCGGTTTCAAAATATACCTATAGTTCTGCCGAAGACATACTTTGCCGCTTTGAAAACGTTATTAATTAAATTGGCATGGGCGAACAAGGTACCTCACGTGAATTGGCGAACTCTGACACTCCCATACGAGATGGGGGGATTGGGTGCCCCAGACCTTGAGATTTATTACATAGTAGCGCATGCAGCAGTGGCACAGGAGTGGCTTCATGGGACGGGTGAGGCCCCGTGGCTAAGGACTGAGAGGGAACTGGCTGCCCCAGAGCAGCTGAGTAGCAGGCTGTTCCATACACCCCATAGATGAAATAGGGAATTTGCGTCCATAAATTCGGTCACACGAGCATGGCATGAACTCATTAAAAAGCAGGGGCTGGTATTATTATATTCTCCGCATGCCCCGGTAGAATGCTGTGCCTGGTTTTCTCCTGTGAGAGACCGGAGTTTGGTGCAATCCATGCGCGAAATAGGCATTGACAAAATGGGAGATATCTTCGAAGAGGGCATAGTGAAGACCTGTGACGCAATAGCAAGGGACACGGAGGCACCCACTTCCCTACACCGATATCAGTACCACAGGGTGAGACACGCTTTGATGAAATTATTGGGGGAGGGTATGCAGGAACCCCCCCGAGGTACAGGCCCTCTCTGTAGTACTGTTGGGAAAACAACCTCGCCGACTGATTTCTTGTCTCTATGCACATGTTCAGGGGGCTAGGGAACATGAGTTATCGAGAGCTCGCCTGGAGTGGCAGAGAGAGCTGGAGGTGCAGATCACAGACGCACAATGGCGATACTGCTGCTCTAGAACGAAATCCATATCCTTAAAAGGGCCGACACCGGCTAATACATTTTAAATATCTAAATAGAGTCTATTATACCCCCCTACGACTCTATCAATATGGACTGAGAGAGACAGCTAATTGTCCCAGATGTGGAGAGGAACGGGCTGGATTCTTGCACATGTCCTGGGGGTGCGGAATGGTACAGCAGTTTTGGAAGGCAGTGACACAGGAACTAAATAGTATCACTGGAGAACAGATGACCTGCGAACCGATGACAGCACTTTTGGGCTGGGATAAACAATCACCGGCCCAAAATCGCAGGCTACTGGCAATGTGGTTCCTATTAGCCAAACGACGGATAGCAATGAGATGGGATCGCGGCCCAGTCCCCACAATACAAGAGTGGCATAGAGATATGGCATACTGTAACACACAGTTAGACAATTATAGTGAGATGCTCCCCCCCACCACTAGACCGAAGAATTACTGGGAGGCCTATAGCCGCTACCTTGCTGGAATGGAAACAAGCGAACCTGAAACAGGAGAGACACTCTGATGGGACATAATAAAACTAAATCACATGAACATAGGCAGTGACTGTGACTAGATTGATGACCTGATGTTTCAGGGTGGAGGGGAAATGTGCAGAACTGTTTACCGTATATGACCGCCTAAATACGTAAAGTGATTGATAAGTTTGCAGCAAGATGAATACTTTGTTATGTTGTAAATGACTAAACTAAAATATAAAGAAATTTAAAAAAAACTAATTTGACTTTCATGTTAATATAACAAATAAAATGTTCTTTTAAAAATTAGATAAAATAACCCTTTTTGCCAGGCTCAAACCTACCTTTTAAATATCATTAATTCACACCAATGTAGGCCTCGTAGCCCACAAGGAAGGGTGCATGCTATTTAAAAGGGCTACATGTTGGAAATTATTGACACCATGTCCCTAGAATGATAAGGCCCTGAAGCTATTGTCACTGTCGCAGTCCTAGCTGTACTATATAGAAAATCAGAGTATAGATTAGAATACTACACTGTATCTCAGGAATGGGGCCAGCTAGAATAACTGTTTTTTTAAATAGTTATTAAGAATCAAACTCAATGGTGCTGTGGTTTTATAAAGTTAAACTTTGCCTGCCGGAACAGTCAGAAGGCTAATTATCATAATTCTCTGTGAAGGTTCAGCCTATGCTCATCCTTGAACAGGTGCGCTTCCCCCTTGCCGTTCAATGATCATACGAGTCCTCTCGTTCATATAATCTCTTGTGGTTGTAGCGTAGTTTACCTACCACCTTTCACATCAGCCCCTCACACACAACAGTGTCATGCCTCAGGGATCCATTTTAACGCCTCCATTATTCAACATCTACCTAACTCCCTTACCAAACCTGAATAAATCATTCAACTTTACTTGTTACAACTACGCAGATGAAACTGAACTCATTCTAAAAATAGATGGCCCGGAATAGCTCTGCAACCCAAAACTTGACAACTGCCATCATGTCAAACACATGGATGGTGCGTATCCACCTAAACTTCAACACTGCAAAGACAGATATCATGACCTGCGGGTAATGGCAAAAATAGTGACCTACCCTTAAGGGCCAAGTAACTAGAGACACCTTCAACAGTATCAAGAGATGTCAGAAATCTAGGGGTAACCATGGATTCTTAAGTAACCCCGATACCACGTCAACATCACCACAAAGGGACCTTCTACACAATGAAAATGCTGACTAGCATATTTTTACATATTTTAGATACCAACAAAAACTAAAAGCCATCCTGACAGTTGTAATCTCAAAGCTGGACTATGACAACAGCCTAAACCCAGGCACACTCACAATCATAATACACAAACAAATCCAAAAACATATCCTTCTCTGCCTTCACCCAAGAGAATGCATAGGTCCAGTCCTGCAATCACTTCACTGGCTGCCAGCAGCTGATGGGCAAAGTTCAAGGCACTCAGCACTGTATACAGAGACTATCAATGAAAAAGGCCACAAGTTACAATCAAGCAATACAAACAAAACGGGACACTGTGCACCAGGCTTGCACCAATAATCATAATCAAAAATCCAAAGGAGGCACTGCTTTCTCAGTACAAGCCTCCAAGCTCCAGCACTTGCTACCACCCAAGATTTGAAGCAATGAGAAGCATGTACGCTTTAGAAGATAGCTGTAAACATAGCTAATTTCACGATAAAGAAGCATGAACACTTCAGAAGAAAGCTGTAAACATAACTAATATCACGATAACTACATCATCCCACAGCACTGGGACAGAACGTAGAAAGACTAGTAGACATTCAAGTACAATCTACAGATTATAGCCCACAGATATGAAACAAGTTAACCACCACACTACTTTTTATATCCAGGTAAGTTAAGAAGGGCTGAGTATAATATAGTAATGTCAATTCATATATAAATCCTTCTGGCACACACAATATCATAACACTCAGTGGTCGGCATCCAACAAACAGACCCTCAGGATTTTGCAATTCCGTGATTTGCAAAAAAAATCGCGAAATCAACACTTTTGTAAAAAGCCTACACTTTTTACAGAAGTGGCTATGACATCTGGAGGAACGGGAACCCTCTCTTGTATTGGTCTATTAAATCTGCACTGGGCCAATCGAAAGGTCTCATAGCAGGCAGGCGAGGTGGCTTGTTTATTTATTTACACCTCACCTGCCCTGCCTACTGTTGTTCTGGGCCTGCAGAGCAGGGGGTGCCCATTGGGCACAGGTTGGCATTTCTTTTGGGGCCGCCGCAGACAGGTCACATAGAAGGCCGGGGGCGGCATTAACTTTTTTAAATGTCTTGGGCCCGGCACAGGCCCCGTGTGCTGTGGGCCCAAAACACTACAAAAAACACGAAACGACACTCTGGGCCTGCCGCCTGCCACATGCATGGCAGGCCCAAGGTGGCACTGTATCTTTTTAACATTTGTGACCCCCCCATGGGCAGTTGGCCGAAGACTTGATATAAATAAATGCCCTCTGAGCACGCCACCTACGGGGCACCCGGTAGTCATTAGTTTTTATCAGGTTTTGGTCCCACAGAGCACGCAGTAGGCACAGGGGCATTAACTTTTTTTTTAATGATTAGGGCCTCACTACCCACGGGGCAAGCAGTGGGCCCTACATGCATTTATTTTCTATTAAAATAAATTGCCACAAAAACGCTGTAAAATTAGCATATTTGTGCCATAAGAAAAATGCATATGTGTTACAGAATGTGCATATTTTTGCTGCAAAATTTGCTAATCCATGCCGCAATACCTTGCGTAGTCTGAACAAAAGCTTAATCCTACTACACTCACATAAGGGATATCTGCTACGGTCTTCGTTCATCACCCAGTACTACACCAGCCAATAAACCAGCCATCACCAACTGAATAGGCATGGAGAAACTGAAGAGCTCTATCCCTTACTGCTGGTCAATTGGAGACTCTGATATAATCTCCAACTGCAGGTCCAAATTAGCTATACACTATGACCGCTTCTTTACTTCTCACAAAGACATTCAGATATTCTATGATAGCAGCAAAGCCCATCCCAGCAAATCCACACACTATTTTTCTCACCTACCACGTCGGTTCAGGACGAAAAACTTTAAACAAAACATCAAGCTGGACGATCCAGTGCAGTAACCAGCTAGGTAAACTATGATTATAAGAAAGAGCATAAAGGGTCCTGCAGAGTTGCTCAAAGCTGTCAGCTTAATGAAAACCATAAACAGCACATCTATCTGTCACACCTCCTTATCCACCACACTGCAAAGCGCTGCATCCCATAACATAATAACCATTCCTCAGTGGTCATCAGCACACCATGGAAACGCTTTCCACTTTGAATCGAAAAACAAATAAAACCCTGCATGGGCTCCTTGCTGCCCAAGTTGGCAAGTGATTCAGTGCCACACATAGGGGTAACAAGCGCTAAGTAAATGCTGCAATACAATATAATAAAAAATGAGGAACTGACCATTTTTGTTTTACACAGAGAAAACAATTTAGATGAAAAATAGCTTTGCCGTGTTTTTGGTCAAGGAATATTAAAAATAAAATACTGAAAAGCACACCTGCTAGTCATTACTAATTAAAGAGTGGTGAAGACCATAGTCACAGAGATCAACCAAAAGAAAAAACAGTGTAAATAGAGATGACAAAAAACACAGCCAGATACCGGACATATGTCTTCATGTTGGGAATATCAAGTGAAAGTTTGCATTAACACAGACTTAAAGTGCACTCCTTAATCTCTCAATAAAGAAACTGTGCATACGAAATGTAGAACAAAACTCAAGGACAGAAAGTTTACTAAGGCACAACTTGTAACTCACAGAGCTACTGATGGCTTCCGATGATCCAACATGTTTTCTGCTTGTATTAGATTTGGGCGAACTGGGCGGCGTCAGCGTTGAGCACACAAGATGGACCATATGATATTCGTCTTGCTAAAAATCATAAAAGAAAAATAATCATTCATTGCATAAAATTAACACCAAAATAATTTCGAAGAGCCTTTCAAATTAATACAAATAAGCTTAGCAACTCTTATACATCTACTGTTGCATGTCACTTCCTCTAAACTGACACGAAGTGCTACCTGGGAGTGAGAAGGGGCTGACGAATTCACAGCAGATAAAGCATACATATACATTTATCTCTGTCTCTCTCTCTCTCATATGATGGACTCATCCCACTTACTATCTAGCCTTCAGTTCCGTTTTTTTATCTTCACGATCACCAATGATTTCCATGCATGACCAAGGAGCTGGAATGGCATGTGGATCATCTCAGTTGGGATCGAAAAACAAGGTATTTAATTTTGATAATGCTTTTTCTGGTGGATACTCTAACTGCAGATAACTCACTTTAGAATATCGCCCAGGTGCCAGAGTGGATCTGGAGATTTTTCAGCAGTGCTCATGCTTACAGAGAAGTGGCATCATGTGGATCCACTCTGACCTCACCCAATGTGCCGATGTTTGTTTCTTGTCTCCTCCACTTTCCATGGCATCAAAACAGAGTGAACCATTGCTGGATCATTCCTTGATATAATCACAGTAAAAACTTAAATCCATTCTGGGTCCAACTGGTGGAACCTATCCATCATTTTTGAGGAGTGGCGAAGACATAAAAACCTGGTAGCATGAATTACTGCATGATTTACTGTCGAACGGAGTCACAACTTTTAGTTAGAAGGTCACCCCGTCCCTCAGCACCAACCGGTCTTCAAAGAAGGAAATGTATGGCAATATAACTGTAAAATGCCTGCAGTTGACTCAAGCAACAAGCTTGCATAAGCATACAGCAGAAGAGAGTTTCAGAGTGAGGAGATGCTGAAAGCAACTATGCAAAGGCTCAAAGGGCATCAGTGTGAGGAATGCAAACAGCAAGTTATGGTCAGTGTGGGGTAGTACAAACTGTATAGGAGGGACCATGTGTCAAAACTTTCATAAACCTCATCACAAAAAGTGAATTAAAGAGGAAAGGTCTGTCCAGCAAATGTATAAAGGCTCAAAGGACCACTAAATACTCTTTTACAGTTCCCACTTCAAGGCATTGTCAGGCTTAAGAGAAAACAAAGAAAAGAACACCTGAAAACTTCGCTTGTAAGGGGTTTGTGTCCAACGCACCACACCATATTATGAGCTTGCCCAAGCACTCATTGTCGATGGATTTCATAGCGGGGCATCTAGCAGCGATGAAGACTGCAAAACCTCCAGTGGTAAATCAAATGCAATTAGTTGCTGCCATTTGGAGGTGTAAGTTGCAGAGGCTTGGGTACAGGACCTAGACCTGTTGCTGAGACAAAATGTTCTCTAAAGAAGTAGGCTGCTAGAACGGCCGATGCTCATGCTCAGGAGTCTGGGTACCGCACACTCTGGCACAGTATAACTTGACCTGGCCAGATCACTCATGATCTTTAGAACTCAGGTCATGAGGGGCAATGGAGGGAAAACAAACAAGTCCCTCGCACCCTTCCAGTCAGACTGCATTCCTGAACTTCCCTTTCAGTAATGTCCTAACACAACCCAAGATAGGACACTATCTGTTCCAAAGAATAAATGATTTCACATATTGTTGCACAAATATCAAATGTGACAAACCAAAGGATGAATTAATATATATTTTAAAATATTATACCATTTATATTAGTCCAACAGTTAAAGTGGCTGAACTGAATCAGCCTGATAAAATATATCTGTTAGGTCCACATCAGTCTACCAGTCATAATGCATTTACAAATCACTTACCTTTCTCAGAACATCTTTCAGCCGGAGATGATCAAGAAGTAATTTACCAGAATACACAAGCCTTTGATCCTTTAAAGACTGGGAAAACAAAGAAAATGAATATTTCCAAAGGTCAGATTTAAAGCTGAAACGATTGAAGATAAATCACTAAATAAGTGTAAAAGACAACTGCCTGCTTTCTAGTAAGAGTAACGACTACTTCAAAATATGTATTCTATGTATGATCATGAACACTGCAGCACCATAGCTATTGACATTACACTGCTTGAATTTCTCTCTAGAATTGTTACCTGGGGTTCATTATCCTTGCAGGAAAAAAATCTCCCACAAACTGATGCGTTTTAAGCAAACATTAATAGAGGTATTTGAACAGAGATTGCAAAAAGACAATAATAACAGCGAAACTCTGAGTGCACCAACTGTTGAGAGAGTCACACATAACCTTTATAAAAAAACATGGAGTCAATGTTCAATTGTTTATGTTAAAATAGCAAAGTATGCAGGGGCGTGGCCAAGCGAGCCATCATGGCGGGCACATTCTGAAGGAGTTCCTGCTCCTCCAATCCGCCAACTGATCCTGCCTGACAGCACACCATTCCCACCAGCTAACACGGGTGGGGGAGATACCCTGTGATAGGGGGAGCAGACTGTGGCCATCGGAGGAGCAGGGGACGACCACCTGTGGGCGTCGGACGCAAGACCTGAGCTGGCCCTCCACGGCCTAAAATTGATGGACCGGGGCGGCCGGGGCCCGGAGGAGGGCTCCAGCTCCACGCACACTGGGTGCCTCACCGGCACACCGAGTGAAGGTGCAGTTGCGGTGGAGGAGGAGGTAGTGTCCCTGGTGGTATATGTGTGCCAGGGGCTGGGGGTGCCCGGTTGGGCTGACCGCAGAGGGTAGAGGCCCTGAGGTGGGCCCATAGCAGTGGCGGTCCCATCCCTTGGCAGACAATGCAGGAGGTGGCAGCATAGCCCCGGCGATGATCGCGGGGGACCCCGACTGAGGCAGCCAGCTCTGGCCTGAGGGGAGTGTGTGCCGTGAGGCCGCCCTGAAGATCTCAGGGCAGCCTAGGCCAGATGCCACGACGAGGGCAGAACCGCAGCAAAGTGAGGCCTTCTTTGGGCAGTGCCCGATGGGGGAGGGGGAAGAGATGGAGTGAGCTTGGGAGTCACTGTGAGTGGGGCTGGACTGTGCCTTGCACTCGCGGCCTGGGAGCCCCGGCTCTCGGGCTTCCTGATTCCCTCCCCTCATCCCCAGACTAAAGACTGCTATTGGAATCAGGCTGCGGATTCAGCATGCTCGGGCTGCCAGATTGATTGCAGATGCATTACTGGCGCATGGCCAAAGTGGAGGAGACACTCTTGGGCAGGGGACTGGCTGACCCTGTTCGGGCCTGTTGCCAGCCCTCTTGGGGCTGCTTATGATGCCTTGCTTACCTCCTTTTGAGAGTTGATGCCTCACGTAAGGCTGTCTGGACTAATCCTTGAAGAAGCACAATGTGGCCGGGCATGGCCTCGGAGGCCTGAGATCAGGCAGATTCGACTGTGGTGCACTTCAGGCAGATCCACAGGCAATTACCCTACCAAAACCAGGTGAGTGTTAATTGATAAGCTCTGAGATGACTGCTGGGGCCCCTTTTGATTGGGGGTGTCTTGCTGCGGCCTTGGTGTGTTGTGACCAATACACTGAATGGTGGCACAGTCAGTGGCCCAGGTAGTACTGAAATTTGCTCCTTCACGACAGGCTCTCCTTTTGGGGGCCGGCCACTCGGTTGGGTGCACCTAGAGACATGGGACAAGACGTGCCCCCTCCCATACTAAGGTGGCGCAGATAAAAATTGATTAATACACTGTGCCTAGGGGCACGGGCCCAGACTCAGCGCAAGGTGTGGCGGAAGAGGCAGAGGAGACCCCCCCACCCGCCGGATAAGGCGACGCTTCTAAAGGCGATGCGGGACTCAAGGGAGGCTGTAGAGTCCAAGGTAGACGGAGTCCGCGTGAACCTCTCCCTGGTGCGTCAGGACTGCAGGCGGGTGGCTGAGAGGGTGACGGAGACTAGAATTTCCACAGCGGAGGATAAGTTGATCACCCTCCAGACAAGGGTCTCATCTCACCTCCAAGGTGGCCGGGTCTGGAGGAGAGGGCCTAGGATGCAGAGAACCACTCTCGCAGAAACAATTTTCGCCTGGTGGGTCTGCCGGAGGAGATAGCAGGAGGCAAAAAGGAGGAGCTCATGGAGACTTGTTGCTGCTCCTGGGTTCCTGGGGACAAACTATCACGGTGCTTTGTGGTGGAGCAAGCGCACCAAGTGCTAGCCAAAAGGCCACCGCCTGGGGCTCTCCCTCCCACCCTACCCTCCTCCCTCAACCTCTTGTGGTCCAGCTCCTCAATTACAGGGACCCGGATGCTGTTCTGTGGGAGGCTCGCTACCTGGCGGAGGTATGGTGCTCCAATACAAAAATTCTAATCTTCCCGGACTATACTCTAGCTGTTCAACAACGTTGAAGATCGTATGAGGAAGTCAAGCAGAAACTGCGGGCGCTAAACATTCACTACATGCTCCTCTTCCTGGCCAAGTTGAAGGTTATCTAAGGCAACTCTACACTTTTCTGTGAAACACCACAGCAGGCTTCGGAATGGGTGACGGAGCAGTGGGAATTGCCCTCCTGGAGTGGATATGCGTGGGGCCTCTTGGACAGTTCTACTGCTCTGCCGTTTCAGGGTGTGGGTCAGCCATGGGAAGAGACGCAGGACTCCTCTCTATCAGATACACCGGCCATCTTTAACTCTGATGGGGGACCTCCTTGACTTATACCCTGGAGAGACCTTGACCCAAAACACTGAGGATGTACAAGTACTATGCACTGATATATGGCTGAGGGGGCTTGATTGTGATGGCGGGTCATTTCCATCCTGGGAGAGCCTGGGGGAGTGACGGTTGAGATTTATGGTGCCAGGTATTGCCCTCCCCCCCCCCCTTATTGTTTATTGCTAATGTAAATGTAGCTGTCAGGTGGAACATCCGTACACAGGTGGGAGGTCCCTATTTGCTGGTTGCCTGACACCCCCATGAGTTACTACAGTTTTCAAATGTTTATGGGGGCAACAGATGCTTCTAGGAAGGAAGTGTGGGGTGGGGGGAGTTTGGGAGGGAAGGAGACTTGTTCCTTTTAGTATAGTAGTTACCACTGATTGCTGTCTCCATCACTTATGCTCTCCACGCACATGTTCTGGGACACCGACGTAGAAAAAGTGTTGGTTTAGAAAGCTTCCGGCCACATAGGTTGCCCTTTGTCCATCTGGGTGCCTTGTGGGCTCCACACATCCATTCAACATGATCTCAGTAATTTCATGAAACTTTAATGGGCTCCTAGACCACATCAAACGGACTGCAGCACTCAGATACATTAAGAGGAATACCCCTGGGGTGGTCCTACTAGAGGAGACATATCTATTGGGCTTATTAAAAAAAAAAAAAATAGCGAAGTATAAACTCTTGTTTGCATTACAGGTTAGCATCTATTTACTAATTTCATAGTCCATTTACTAAATGACTGTCTAAAAGACAAGGTCCCCTATCACAGGCAGGGTGCAATGTCCCTGTATGTGCCACTGTGCACCTCTAAACAGATGTTCCGGTTGCAAAAAGTGACCATGGTCCCTATAATGATGACTGAGCTGCCATCAGGAAGCTGTGTAAACCACACCTGCCGTGAGAGTAGCGCATACAGTGAAATACGGAATGGCTTTTTACAAGCTACTATGTGTTGCACAGTGCCGGTGGCAGCCACCTACACTTCAAAGAGGGGACAGAGATCCACATGCAGGCGAGTGCAGTGAGAGAATGTACCCAGAGGCATGGGATTGTCTGGTTGGAGGGGGTGCCATATTTCCCCTCCTCCAGAGAGCTGCCATCTAGGAGCGCACTAACAGTGCGCCCTTTGTTATGGTATAATATCAGTGTGACTCCTAAGGGCCTGTTTGCCTCTGCACCTGCATCTATATTATGGTGCGGGCACAGAGCAATTCCTTCACTTGTACGCGGCCACCTTCTCATTCAAATGGGGAATACCCTCTCAAGACAGCGCTGGTGCTACGTGTGCGCCGCTGCAGTCAGAATTAACGGAGGAGCCACACAAAGTGGTTACACCCAGGGGCCTTATGTATAATACAGCACTATGTGTTCATTTTCAAGTATACTAACTCGGGTACAATGTTTGCTTGCACACTAAGGGGAATCCTCGAGTCATAGTGAGCTACATAGATCCATTTGTAGCTTACGTGCATTTCCCTTATTTTTCTACAAGTATAAAATTATTCTGCACTCAGAAATCTGACATTAATCTGTCTCTTAACATTTAACTTAATTTTCCTAGTGACAAATTTCATTCAACCCTATTAAGTATTGGAGTGCTCCCTCCAAAATGGAATCAAGCATTTTCAATGCAATAGGTCTTGCATTTGCTTGAGTTAGTGCTAATGGCGTTGTAAATGCATAACTGGACTTTTCTTGCCATATAAATTGGTCAACCCGACGCATAATTTTGTATTCTCTGCCACAAAATTCTAGCGGCCCTGCATATAACAAAAACATTTCCATTTACTTTCTTCCTCCATCACAGCAAAAAATGAAAATATTGCCATTATTTTTATTTTTATTTTACAGTATTATTTTGTGATGTTCGCCCCACCCCCACAAAATCTAGTGTGGCGACCCAGAGATGACCTAAACAGAAAGAGCATGCAGTGAGTTATGGGCAAAAATGTTTTGCAAAAGTAGGACTCGAAAAATAAAAAAAATGTTACTAGACCTGCAAGTCGAGAAACTTAAATAATCTACTTGACTTAACTGTAATGTACTTGACCCGTAAACGGGTCTCAAATTGTGTGATCCTAGGCAAACAGTTCACAGTGTCACCTTTCTCTTTATTCTCACATATGATTGCACCTTCAAATATGTGAGATCAGCATTTCTGCAGTACAATAAAACCTGTTTTGTTTGATTAAGTAGACTAAAGTTTTCTGCATGTATCACAAGAATCTAGCCCACGTATCAGGGTTCACCTGACCCATGGCTTGCTTTTACTTTACTAACAGCAGTGCCATCAGGGCAGGAGTGTTTCTCATTTTGTTTAAACACTCACTTTTAATAAATAGATTACTGAACCATGATATGGAAGCGTATGGTCATCTACACACAGCAAATTTACAAGAAATATCTAAAAACCTTCCCACTAACTTGCAAGCTGTACTGATAAATCTATATAGTGCATTAACAAACCGTGAAAATTGGGTTACAGAAAACATATTCTTTGCACATCAACATGTAAAGTATTCCGATTTGTTTTCACCCTATTAAAATATTTTTTTCATCACAGAGAAATACAAAACACAGGCTTTCACAACTACTGAAATATTTTGAAATGTTTGTACAGTTGACAGTCATTTAAAAATGTTGAGTGTTCGGAAAAAAATGACACCCTATACCCTTTTATTTTTACACTTTTAACAGCAGGTCACGCAGTTCACCTTACAAAGCCCTGGAACGCTTTACAGTCAGAAGGAAAATTAATTGGAAGACAAACTGATGTTTGACCTCTGTCTGTGAACAAAGAGCAAATGTGACATAAGAACAAAGTTTAAAGGCATCTTTTATTGCCCCTCCACTTTCTGACTGAACAGAACACCTGTTCTTTGTCAACTCGCCAGAAGGGCAAAGTAAGTCCTAAAAATAGTTTGACCTGATCAAATATGACTTGCAATAGTGAGTGATCGCGTATCTTTTTCAAGCCTGAAAAGGAATGCCCCGCAAAGCATTATGGGGCACGTTTCCGAGTGTAGCGAATATTGTAGTGTCCTGACTGTAATGCTCAGAATACCCCCTGTAGGACAACTTAAAAAAAAAAAACAGCATTTGTGAGTAACATGATCATGTAACCCTACAGTCGGCCCCTAGAAGGCACAGCAACATGAAAACCGAATAGCAGAAAGCAATGCAGTGTAACCATATAAGTAGCCCCTAGAGGGCATAGTGTGTTAAACATGTTAAAGCCTACCACTCCTAATGCAATACTATTTATTACAAACAAGGCCCTTAAAATACAAACTACTCCCAGCTGTAAAACAAACATTCCAGCCATATGAGAGTTTGAAAAGACAATGAATAGTGGGAGAGATTACTTTTTTGCCCTCCCACCACACCCACTTAGTGTGGGGATCAAGAGAGGAGCTAGACAGAAAGAGTGTGTTGTGCTGAATCTTTTGATGGTGGTCCTATTGTCCTCGGACCACCATGGACTGAGTTATGGGCAAAAATGTTTTGAAAAAGAAATATGTTTCCCAAATTAAAGTGAATATTGTAGTAGCCCGACTGTGATGCTCAGAACAGCCCCTAGAGGACACCATAATAAAAATAGCATTTGTCAGAAACATGGTCATGTAACCATAGAGCTAGCCCCTAGAGGGGCTGCTGAATGCTTTTATGGTGGTCATATTGTCCTAGGACCACCACAGGCTGAGTTATGGGCAAAGATATTTTGAAAAGGAAATGCCCCGCAAATCATTAAAAAGTTTAAAGGAATTATTCCTCTACTTGACAATACCAGCCTGACATTTAAATACATTGACTGTA
This sequence comes from Pleurodeles waltl, assembly GCF_031143425.1. Taxonomy (NCBI): domain Eukaryota; kingdom Metazoa; phylum Chordata; class Amphibia; order Caudata; family Salamandridae; genus Pleurodeles; species Pleurodeles waltl. The sequence goes on from NC_090438.1 coordinate 601,459,388, forward strand.
TACAAAGAGAATAACAAGAGGCAGCTTAACTGAACAGGAGGCTTCAAATGTGTGCAGATTTGTGGTACTCTGTATTTATTTAAAGCACTGCCTTGGATTAATAGCTTATGACAGCCCTCGGATCAGGACTGGACTCTGTAGAACAGATGAATGTACTCGAATCTCCTGATCCTTGAAGGTGCCTTTTCGGTGCATACATCTGTGTACTGGATGAAGGTTTTGAAGTCAGAATTAGCTCTATTGGGGAGACTAACCAAAATTTGAAGTCTTGGCCTTGCCATCTAGATCACTCAGAGTAAAGCAGGAAGCCTGAGTTTGGACTATAAGAGTGTTTTTTTCACCTAGACCAGTGGTGCCCAGTGAGGCTCCAACAGGGTTGTGGTTCATTGTCATTTTTTTCTGGCTAGGAAAATGATTCAAATGTATGTTTTTTGGGGGAGTCCAAAGTAGGTCCAGAACCATGTCAGAGTTTCTCGATACCCACAGAAGATAAATCACATGAAAATAATTTATATGGAACTTATTTACATAATGGTTACATTGCACGTCTGGCATGGATCCTGCTTGTTTGTTGTCTTATACAAAAAAGACTTCAGTCACAATAGCATATCTGCGTTACATAAGTACAAGCAGTGGCTGGCCCTGGTGACCACAGTTTGTGAAAATAGTTATTTTTAAAACATCTCCTGCACATTACGGTTTCTATCCAGGAATGACTTTGAAATGTAGTCCTTGGGGTGTGTACCCACATAAACAAACACAGGTATATTAATATAGACACAGGGAGGCGTGGTGAAGGACTGAGAGGAACACCAGTAGAAGCAGGAGTGAGAAAAGGGTCACTTGATAGGGCCAGAAAGATATTTTCTTGACATTGAATTTCCATGTACTTGGTAACCACAGCATTCAGATATATAATGTACAGAGTTTACATCAAATGATGTATGGGAACTTACTGGAGTAGTTACATGAAGCCTGGGGTTGGAAGAGAGGAGAGCAGGTTAAACATTACTGGACTGTGACAGACGATGACTGGATCATTATACATTGGAGTCCAGAGGGTGACTGGGAAGTGCTCTGTGCCTGTGACTGCGACTGTAGGGGGTATTCGTGGTGGTGCCTCTTCAAACAAGTAGCAGTGCCATTTAAATGCTGTTTTAGACAGTGCTTCCAGATTAGCTGTGAGGGGACGGTCATCAAAGCCATGACACCAGTGAATTCTGAGAGAAAGAAGTAATTGAGTTTGCACCAATTTTGTACCCTATGATACGCTGCTCCTCTCACTGTGTCACCCTTGTGTAAGCTTCTGTGTGTTAGAAAAATGGCTGCTTCTACTAACTGAACTCTATTTAAAGAGGCCCAATTTACATCCAAAATGCTAAGGGCCTGATTACATCCTTGGCGGAGGGGGTTAATCCGTCCCAAATGTGACGGATAACCCGCCCGCTGTATTACGAGTTACATAGGATATAATGGACTCGTAATAAGGCGGGCGGGATATCCGTCACATTTGGGACGGATTAACCCCCTCCGCCAAAGTTGTAATCAGGCCCTGGATGTTTTTTGCTATCAAGCTTGAGGCCGTGAAGTGCCACCATTTTGGAGACAACACCTTTTGCCATCTTCTTGCCTAAAACTAACCTATGTGCTTGGTTGTTGACCATCAAGAAGTTATCAAGAGCATGTAATATGGCCTACTGTTAAACTCTACTCAAGTCAGTTGATTAATGCATCCACTGCAGAAGTTTTGACAGAACGAGAATGTCACAGATTTTTCACCTCTTTATCTCTTCAAGGTTGATGCAAATGAATTATCGAGATTTTGTTAAGAACGGCACCTGCTTTGCAGAGCTATGAAATGGTAGAAGCAAGCGATTTAACAAAAAAATTAGTTATTTACAGACTGCCCCAACATGCACAGGACAAAGAACCCTAGAGGAGAGGATGTGGTGTAACAGCCAGAGCAAGCGACTTTGGAGCTGGGGAACACGGTTTGGGTCTCAGCGCCAGTTCAACATCCTGTTATTCTGGGCAAATTACTTAATTTCCCGTTGGTACCAAAAATTAATGTGTTCTTGTGTAATGTAACCAGTACTCGGGTAAAGCATTGTAATACCTTTGCATCGAGTTTGCGCTACATAAAACGGCAAACAATAAACGAATAAATAAAAAATACACCACAGACATCACAAATAAACATCAAGATGCCCAAAAACAAGAAAGAAGAAGAAACATACTGCCATGAGCGCGAAGAGGCGAGGCAAAAGAAAATAACGGGGTACAGGGCAAGCAGCCACAGTAGCACAGGAGTTAACAAGCTACTGTGGAGGAGGGTGACTGGGTGGCGGAACAAGCAATGGTATGGTGCGCAGGAGTGCGATTTAAGCGCTGTGGACTAAGCAGTACTCTGCATGTACAGTGCGCCCGAGCTCAGCATTGTAAGCACATTGATTCACAGCAGCAGGAAACCAAGGGGGAAAAAATTGCCTCAAAAAACAGATAAACATGACAAAGCATAATTATACAGTAGTTAGCTATAACTGTTTAGTCTTAACATTAAATTATGAACTTTATGATTTAACATATATCATATATACACACACACACACACACACACACACACACACACACTGAATGAATCAAAGGTTACAGGGACGTTATAGTTGGGTTTTGAATTTACTCTTACAATACCATAGAAATTCAGCAGTTTCAGTTAAGTCAAATAACTATAACTCCCGGCCTAAGGTAACTAAAACTAAAACAGTTTTGGTCCTAGAGGTCATAACTACCCAGATCCCTACATATTTTTTTTAATCTTTCCAGGACAGGGGGCTAAGGCCCTCATTATGACTTTGTCAAATGAAAAAGCCCGTCTTCCAAAGTTCCGTCAGGGAGGTTGCCGCCAATGAGGCTGCCTGCTCGTCAGGGCCAGTACGAGTTTCCCGCTGGCCCAGCGGGAACGGCCTGCAGCACTGTCTCCAGCTCAGAACAGAGCCTGCAGAAATGCTGTAGTGTGTAGGGTCTGTAAAGCAGACAGTGAACTTTGCGACAGTGCTGGCCAACGGGCCTTTGCACACACATATAGTTTCAATGTTTTTTTTGGTATTAGAACTTTTTTTTTTTTTAATATATAATTAGAAGACCTATGTATAACTCCACTTTAAATTTAGATTTTTTCCAGTGAATTTCAGACCTATGTATAGAATATCAAAGATTGTTTTTAACGTAAAGTAATATGTTCCTACAACACATATGGAGCAATTTTCAGAGTGAGGGTACAGTCATCAATATTACATCATTGAACTTATAGGAATAGTGAAACATCAAAGTGTCTCACGAAGAACAAGTGCAGCAAATGAGCCATGCCTATTTGGAAAAAGAGTGGTCAAGGTGGAAAACTATGTAGGGTTTCAGTGAATATTTGTCATTTGCATATCACCAAGTAACATTTTGGGACAAAAAAAAAAAGCTTTATTTGTCCTTTCTTTACTGAGGATATATTTTAAAATATATGTACAGTTCATGTTTAGAGTCATTTAAAATGTGGTGTGTGTTAGAAAACACCCTGCAGTCTTTCCTTCCACACCAGTGAGACTATCCCATAGTTCATTTTACAAAATCTTCACATTTTGAAATCCAAGAAAGAAAACAGCAAGTTTCTTGTTAGAAGAAGAAATAGCAGTTTGTCAGAAGACAGAGGGCCTGATTTAGAGTTTTATGATCCCTGATTTGGAATATTAAGATCCCATAATAGCCTGTGGAGATTGTAATACAGCGGACAGGTTGTCTGGGAGTAATCTGTCCACCAAACCCTAAATCAAGCCCAGAGTCTGATTATTTGACCTCTGTCTTTGTGTGCACAGCAGATTTGACAAGATAAAAACACAATTTGCAGGCATTTTTATTGCTCATTCACTTTCTGAACTATATCATAATTATTTTGGGGTTGCTGACATCCTTGCTTCCAGCAACTATGGTTCCACCTCTCCTCCCCCAAACATACATGTCCTTCAGCTGTCTGATGAAGGGGTACATGGGCAGTTGGTCCAACCCCCCTGCAGGCAGCCAATACCCAACCAGCGGCAAACCAGCCACAGACCTCCATCCCACATCTCCCTTTTTTTTGGCCCTACAGCATGACAAACCTCAAAAATGTATTTTTGTTTTCACGCCCCCAAGCTACCAAGTTTTTTATCTGTTTTTCAGAACTTGAGGTCTGAGTCCCTGTGCCCTCTAATAGTCACAACATTTTTCTTTGGGTTGCGGGCAACAATCAAATTCCTCAGTCCTGCAGTATTCTTGTGGGACTAGCCAATAATAATTATTTTTTCCAGTTTCTTCTTAAGGGAGTCATGCAGCAACAAACATCACTATTTCTTAAACTTTTATTTCTCTAAAATGGCTTAACAGATGTACACTACTTCACAACAACCATTGGCAAAACCCAAAAGTATTATCTATGGAAGATATATTGATTTTTTCAATGTTTATTTTTACCCAAGTTGTACCGCATCACAGCTGTTGTACAACATGCCTTAAAAAAACAATCGCAAGGCCAAACAGCTTTCATGTATGCAACAGCTATCTGGCTTTGTCAATGCTCTTTTTGTCGCAGGATGGAAGGAACAAGCAATGCCGGACAGGGTGGGAGGGGCGCAGGAGGTAGGCGCAAAACAACAGACAGCAGGAAGAAGATGGAATTGGCAAGCAACATGAAGTACGAGGGCAAGCAACGCAGGAGAGAGAGAGCAAGCTTGGTTGGAGAGTGACAAGGCAAGCACCAACAGGAGTGGCAAGGAGCAAGCCAAACCATGGATGAAGGGAGGAGGGTGTCAGTGACGGACTACAAATACATGCACCCTTATGGATTACAACAAAGGAAATAAAGACCCTTCAGAAGGGCACGGCCATTGGAAGGAAACTGGACACAGACAGAAAAACAAGCCACTTACCTTTGAATTTCCCAGGCATCAGACTGGATCTGCAAGATTTTTGCATGAGCAGTACCCTTGCACGCCGTCAGGTGGCTTCATTAGCTTCTGTGCGGCTTCGTTGGCACCGGAAGTGACCTCGCGGTCACCTTTATATACGCCACATCTGCGAGCAGACATCAGTTACCTTTCAAGACTTTCCATGCCAGGAGCGCAGAGCCATGAAGAGCACAGACATTGGTGTGTCCAAACTAGGGCCCTGAAATGGAGCACCCCTAACCCTAGAAATCTGTCCGCAGTGTGTGGAGGATTGGGTTGGCCTGTAAGGAATCTGCAGCTAGATATTGTATCTACCAGATAATTTGCTACTTAAGATAAGTAACTTGTTTATCTGACAAAAGCATCAACTGCATATTCCTTACCTTTGAATAGATAATCAAGCAACACTAACCCCGGAAGTGGACTGCAGCAAAATTAAACTAAGAAGTATTGTGGGATCAAATGGGAGAAATGCCCATCCCTTCAGACCTTACTGTCAAGGCAGTTGTGTTTACAAAACATGTGCAGGGATGCCCACGTTTCTGCCTGGCAGATGTCGAGGACTCTGATTCCACTTGCAAATACAGTGGTCGCAGCCTTTCCCCTGGTGGAATGAGTCCTTAAGCCCTCAGGAGGCTGTTTCTTGGCCACAGTGTAGCAGATTTTAATACAGAGAACGACCCACCATGAAATGGTTCATTTCTGTACCACCTGACATTTCTTTACTCCAACATACACCATGAAGAGTTGGTCACCCACGCAGAACTCTTTTGTGCCATCAAGGTAGAACAACGCCACTCTTCTTGGGTCCAAATGGTTGAGTCGCTCCTCATCTTTAGAGGGATATGGAGGAACATAAAAGGTGGACAGGGTGACCGGTTGTCCCAAATAGAATGGGGTCACCACTTTTGATAGAAAAGAGGCCCTAGTGCACAGTACTACTTTGTCTGAAAGCACAGTTAAAAAAAGCTTGGATGACAAATCCTGCAGCTCACTCACCCTCCTAACAGATGTTACTGCCACTAGAAAGGCAGTCTTGATGGTAAGCAGCCGGGGGAGACAATTATGCAATGGTTAAAAGAGAGTGCACATAAGGTAGGTGAGAACCAGATTAAGGTCCCACTGAGGCATTATAAACGGCACAAGGGGAAACATATGCACAAGCCCTTTGAAAAATGTATTTACAATAGGAGACTTAAATAAAGAGGGTTGGTCAGGCAACTGCAGAAACGCGAACAGAGCAGAGAAGTAGCCCTTAACAGTAGCCAGAGCAGAGCCCTGCAGTGCAAGGGTAAGAATGAAGAGAAGAATATCAGAAAGAGAAGCAGAAAGAGGGTTGATAGACTTTTCTGCAGGCATCCACCGTCTTAGTGGAGGGACAACTGGCTGCCAGGATAACATTATAGACTGAAACTCCACTGAAACCAGACCAGCTCAGACGAAAGGGAACGTCTGAGAGGGAGTCAGTTGTGACTTTGGCACATTTATAGTGAACTCCAATTAATGCAGGAGGTCCGCCATCGTCTGAAGGTGGGAGACGACAGGCTGGGGCGAGTGGTCGAGACAGGGGGAAGACTGATATCCCTGATCTCCGCAGATGAGCTGCGACCACCACCATCACCTTGATGAACACCCAAGGTACACTGGTAAGGCTAAAGAGAAGCACTGTAGACAAAGTGCTCGTGGCTTACCTTGAATTGCAGGTAATGCCTGTGGGCAGGCAGGATGGGAAAGTGGAAATACGCATCCTGCATGTCCAATGCTACCAACTAGTCCCCTTGGTCTAAGGCAGACAAGACCTAAGCCAAAGTAAGCAGCTTGAACTTCTCCTTCTTGAGGAAGAGATTGATGGTTCAGAGGTCTACAATAGGTCGAACACCCTTGTTCTTTTTGGGAATCTGAAAGCAGCTGGAACAACAACCACTGCCTACTTCTGAAATCAAAACCATCTCTATGGCTCCCTTGGTCAAGAGAGCCATAACTTCCTCTCTGGGTAAGGATAGATGATCTTTCAAAAGCCGTTTTTGAGTTAGAGGCATAGGGGGAGGGAAGGATTCTAAGGGAAGGGAGTAGCCCCTCCGAATGATCTGCAGGACCCGCCTGCCCGATGTAATGAACTGCCATTGGGGAGGGTGGTGATGTATTCTCCCACCAATTGGGCAGCCATGATCCCTTATTAGGCAACAAGGAGGACTCAGAGGCTGCCGCAGAGTTGGTGGTGGACAACATCTGGCTACCTGCCCCACAGGGCCGGAATGCATCTAGTCCACACGATGAGCTTATGCATTTCAGTGGCTGACCTAGGGTTGCCGTGGTGGCATGACCATTTCATAGCCACGAAAGCTAGACTGGGGATGCAGGGTCACTGAGAGGCCCAAGGACTTGGCTGTAGCCTATGGACATCCCCGAAAAGAGCCAGATGTTATCAGCCAGCCGTGGCGTCTAAGAGCCACTGACGACAAAAATGCTCTGCCCAGCGAGTCTGTTGTGTCCAATTCAAACCTGATTGTGAATTTTTCTGTATCTTTCCCCTCCTTGACTGCCTGGGAGAGGACGGCCCAGACCTCCTCCAGAACCTGCAGCAGCACTTCCGTAACCGTGCCCCAGCCCAAAAGGTATGCCGTGTTTGCCAACCGTAGGCTGATGCAAGAAAACATTTTGTTTCCTAAGGAGTCCAGCATTTTAGATTGCATGTCTGGGGGAGCAACAAGGAAAGCGCAATGGGAAGTTGAGGCTTGGTCTACGAAGTTCTCAGGGGTGGGATGTTGAGTGAGGAAACTGATCACCAGGAGCTGGGCGATGGTGGCAGACAATTGTCCTATCCACAGGCGCCCATGTGCTGGGCTTGGACCAGGTTCCCAGCAGGACACCAGTCAAATCTTCACTGAAGGGGAGCAAGGGTTCTGATGAAGAAGCCCCAGGCTGAAGCACTTCTGTCAGGAGGTTAGTCTGGACTGCCATGAGGAAGGTTCGAGGACTCTTCACCACCACTGCATATGATGTTCCATCCTACGTAGCCATGGTAAGGGGAAGGGAGCAAGCCAGTATCTGGAGTTGTGTCCAGCCCACTAGCATAACTCATTAATGAAAAGATACCAGGGCACTCCAAGTCCAAGCAGTATAAAAAGATAGTGAAAGAAAGTCCAAAATTCATAAAGAGATTTTTCTTCTTCCAATAAGTAACCTTTATTTCTGGTAAGTATACACAATGCGCAAACAGCCAATACGTGTTTCGTCCGAAGGACTTTTTCAAGGCTGTAAATCAAAGATCGAGAATCAGATGTAATGGTACAAGCAAGGAAAGCTGCATTGTAGTACAAAGAGCTCAAAAGTAAATAGAGTATATACAGGGGATAGGATAGACGTATAGAGGACAGCAAGAGGTGGTGGGAAAAAAGGAAAAAGGAGGAAGAAACGGATGGATCTGATGAGTAGGCGGGAAAAACCATCATGCAGAAAAGCTCGACTTTGTGACGGAAAGTTAAAATATGTGCACCATGTGAACTACAAGCCAAAGGGCAGAGACATGACCCAAAAAGCACCTTGGTTAGTGTATTTAACAATACACAGGTATGGCAGAGCAAATAGTGTGCGAAGCTCCCATTATTTTGTGTTTATCACTAAAGTAAAAAGTAAGAACGACAAAGATAATAATAAAAACAGGAAGAAGCAACATACCGAAATATATTGAGTGAAGAAGGATTCATAAATGAGAAGGCTGAGTTATCATAGAGTCCAGCGATGACTTGTGGAGTTAACAAGTAAATGTGAATTAGCAAATCACTTTAACGTGGTTATCGAGAAAACTCTCAGGGCATCAAGTCGGTCATGACAAGGTTGAGGAGAGATAGGCCATGATAAGCCCAATAAGAACTAAAAAAATATGTGCAAAAGATTCCCATTAATATTTGAAAATACTATAGCAAATAATGAGTAATTGATAAAAAGAACATATCTGGCCCAAACATAATTAAATTAGCGCCGAGCCAGCAGCGTAGTTATGAGGAAAGCAATATCCAGAGAGATGGACTACGAGAGACATTATCTAAGGGTTTGTAATACTGTTGGCCCACAAAGCAAAGTTAATATACAGGGGCCTGAATAATGCAAAACATTTGGTAAAAAACAGTCAGGATAACGGTAAAGAAGTTAGAACCACAGAGTGAAGCTCCGCAGTTACATTAGCACAATATGACAATGGAACCTAGATTAGAAAATGCGGCAAGGCAACATAAATTTCTACTCAAATGTTTGGAAAAAAGGGGGGTTGCAAGCTTACCCATGTCAACAAAGTCGGTCCGAGTAGTCCGGCGTGCAGAAAACGTATAGCAAGTAAAGGCTTGGCGGATGCCATTTTAACAGTAATGGGTCATCGAAATAAAAAGAGGACAAAGGTTGAGACAGGGAGCCCCGATGGGACTGAAAACGGGTGCCATATTGGAAAAGTCGATACAGTGAAATTATCGGAATATATTAGAATGCAGAAGCATAGTGCCGGGCAAAAGATAAAGAGGTGACAATGGAATGGGGAAACAAAAAAGAGAGTAGAAAGAAAATAGTAAAATATTAGAACTGAAGTCATAGTATGTGATATATATGTCAAAAAGTAATATTAAAGCAATTCAAGTAAACATCGCATATATCATCAATCCTAGTACAGCACTTATATAATAAGAGTCAGTGGGTTGCAAATGGTAACAAGGATGTTGGTAATCCAATGGTTTAAAGAGGTCACAACATACAAAACACACATAATAGGCATGATAAAAAGAAAGATAATGCAGGATATGTACAAGAGGGGGGAGAGAGGGAGAGTTAACCAAAACAATATCAAACAAGTGGATAAAAAATACATGTTTACAAATTACCATATCAGAAAGTGGAATGGTATTGGTATAACAGGATCTCAAAAGAGACACAGGTGTACACAAAACGTATGAGTGGCGTAATCATGGAGTGGCATGGAATGAAAGAACTACCAGTGCGTATCAAAATTATAAAAATACATGAAGGTCCTTATCAGTGTTAAGGCCTTTTTCCACAGCCCTAAGTTTTAGATTCCAACTACTTTCCAAATGTCTGAGGGACGCGGTCTTGTTAAACTCCCCCCCCCCCCCCAGGGAGGCTGCTTATTGTATTGATACCATGTGTAGTAATGTCCAAAATTTCTCTTTGCCCATGTGTACTATTATAGTGTGTTGCAAAGGGAGTTTGCATTGTTGGAACGAATGGCCCCGATATGTTCTTGTAGCCTTTCTTTTAGAGGCCTGATCGTGCTTCCCACATATATGAGACCACATATGCATATGATACAGTAAACAACAAATGTAGTGTTACAATTGATGAAATGTTCGATCCTATGTACAAAATTTGTATTATATTGAAAAGAAAGTAGTTTGTCTTTGACGTAACAGCGAATATTGCAGAGCCATGTGGTAGTTTGGGTAGCCACGTATGGTTGATCATGAGTGGTATAAAACTGTGACAAAGATGGTCTCGTAGTGTGCGACCTCGTCTGAATGTAATCCTAGGTTTGTCAGTTAGGCCTCCTTGTAAAGTGTTGTCAACTAAAAGCAAAGGCCAATGTTTACGTACAATTTTGGAAATCTGTGTTCTCAAAGCATTAAGTGTCATTATCAAAGACAATTAGTTCAGAGTCTTGTCTTTCTTGTGGTTTGGAAGAAGGTCTGCTCGTTTCATTTTTTTGATCCTATTGCCAGCCTGTATGAGGGTGTTAGGATGGTAGCCCCTTTGATTGAAACCTTGGTTTATATTTTGAAGTTCTTGCAAGAAAATCTCAGCCTCACTAGAGAGTTACGTCTGATCCTTGTACTTGTACTTGTACTTTCTCCGAATGGAATCGATTTGATCTGTGAATAGGGGTGTGAGCTAGTAGCATGTAAAATAGCATTGCAGGCAGTGGGTTTTCTGAAAAGCTTAGTACACAGTTTGTCATGTTTGATGTATAGTGACAGGCCAAAACAATTGACTGTGGTGGGACTCGACTCAAATTAAAAGTAAATTTGATATTGGAGTTAAGATGTTGGAAAAAGGAATCCAAAGAAAGCGTGTCCCCTGACCAAAAGAGGAGAATGTCCTCAATGTATCTCCCCCAATATAGGATATGTTGTGTAAGTTCAGGTGGGCAGTCCTTCCAGAGATGTACTTTCTCAAAGTATCCCATATATAGGTTAACGAAAGATGGAGAAAATTTCGCCCCCATGGCCACCCCTTGTGTCTGGCGATACCAGCTACCATTATGAAGAAAAATATTGTTATCCAGAACTGTGCGGATGAAATCCATCAGCATATTAGAATGCACAAGTAAGGTGGCCTCTCGTGTGTCTAAATAGTGTTGAATGGCCATCAATCCTTCCGTTCTGGGAATGCTAGTGTACAGGGAGGCTACATCCAGGGTCACAAGTAAATGTCCCTCTGTCCATTCAAAAATCTGTTAGCTTACAGAGAAGGCAGAGGGTTGATTTTGTACAAAGGGTTGAAGAAAGATGTGAATGTACTCTGAAAGTTTCTCCGTTGGTGAACCTATTCCAGAAATTATGGGTCTACCAGGAGGAAAGTCACCTGTCTTGTGTATCTTAGGTAGCATAACTCAGTTCTTCATAACAGTCCATAGATGTTTCGAACAGGTGTTTTAAATTGTCCCGCAACCCTTCCCATTCCTCCCCTATGCCTGGCTGCTCAGAAAAATGCTTAGGAATGATGGGCCCTTTGGCATCTATTGACGCTGTTACAACTCACACTTGGGGCTGACGCTGATGACTGACTGACAGACACAGACACTACAGGGACGTTATAGTTATGTTCTGAATTTACATGCACAAAACCACAGACGTTTATCTGTTAGAGTTATCTGAAGGAACTATAACTCATACCCTAAAATAACTATAATCCGCCGCTGTGCCCAGTTTTATCATCAATAATTTTATTACAAATGTTCCAGTGATAATACCAATGCCATAGAAGATGTAGTGACATATAATATAGGGGGTAATAAGATGTGCATTGTGAGGGCATGAGTTATAGTTACCTTAGGACACAAATTATAGTCACTTGAAATAACTAACTATAACAGCTGAATTTCTATGGTTTTGTACGTGTAAATTCAGAACCTAACTATAACATCCCTGTATCCTTTGGTTGTTTAAGAAAATTTCTAAGGATTTTTTTTAAAGCAGCTGGGGGTTGGCCGCAGGGCCTGGCCACAACCCACTTCATGCAGAGCCTTGAAGCGCAGCTTCAACTGGGTCACCTGCTTGGTTTACATTTGTAATTCCTTCAGGTTTAATTTCTGAGAAACAAGCATTGATGCCAGAATGCATCCTGACCTGCTTACTTATTCAAGAAGAGGCTACAATTGTGCACAGAATATCTACTGAACTTGAGTACTTTCTACTGGCTAATTATCAAGTGCTACTGCATTGGGTAAATGTATAGTCCATATTTAACACTGCAGCTCTGTAAAAGGCCCAGAGGAAACGTCTCCAGTGACCTTGTGTGCCAGTAATTTTGGCAATGTGATTTATTCCTCAGTCGTCTTCATACAGAAATCTGCAATAACATGAATCTTCATGTAGAGAAGATGATGTGACTACAAAGAGTTGAATCGCCAACAAGTAAGGGTACTTCCTCTTAGTTATATGTAGTCAGTGCTTTTTTTGTTTGGTGGTGATGTGCTTGTATTCCGCTGTAGTAAGAAGGCATCTCCAAAATCAGCAACAAAAGTGCTGAAATGACCTTTTGGTAAGCTGTGCATCATCCTGAAAAAAAGGCGGTAAGAAGTTGCACGCCTCTAACAAATAAGTCATAAGGGCCACGGGAGGAGCTTCAAGGCCCCTGCAGTCCCTGCTGGCTCTCTGCCTCCAGCAGGAGCCAGCACTGCTCCCACATGCAGGGAGCAGCTAAAAATACTGCTCCCTGCGTGCTGGAGCAATCCTTTCATCAGTTTCGGATGAAAAGTCCACTCCCAGTGAGCAGTTTTCCTGCTCCCGCCTGCTGGGAGTGTACTTACAGTTTGCTGTTGCTTGGCGGGAGCTGTCAAAGCCAAATAAAGCACACAGCAGGTTGGGCTCCGGGGGAGATAGCGAGCTAGACATGGGTTGTGGCAGTCACCAAAGCCATTAGTGGCACCAGGAGGGGAGCCATGGGGCCCCCCTCCTTTTGTTTGTTCAGGGCGACACCAGGGAGGTGGCAGTTCCTGGGGGTAACAATGGCTTGTGAGAGGGGCAGCGCTGCCCATCCCCCCTTGGTTATTGGTCAGGCCCTGGGGTGGTCCCCGGGCCGAATATCGACCAGGAAGGCAGCTGCAAGGCCCCAACCCATTTGCAACTTCTGCATCCTGGGGAGGAGGCAGTCCCCGGGGCAATTTCCCACTAAAGAAGTGGGTCCGCGCAGCCCCTCTATATTATATATAGCCCTAGCCCCAGGGAGGTGGTGGTCCCTAGGGCATTCAAAGGCCTACGGAGGGGGGGAGGGTGCTCCCCCTCCTCCTTTTATTTTACTACATTATATTGAAGCTTTGGGGAGATGGCGATCCGCAAGGCACAAAGTACCCTTGGGGTTTTGTATGCCCCCTCAAATGTCAATTTTATATGCCTCCGGGAGCAGACCTACTAGGAAGCTCAAAAAAACAAAAAGCACGGGTACACATGCTTGTTTTTCTTTTTTCACCTAATCCATGGATCCTCTGGGGTTTCATGAGAAAAATTTTAAAACTGCTTTTCTGCGCATGCAGGGTGCCTGGGGGACCCCAGCACCAGGGCTTGCTGGTCAGGATGTTCCTACCCTGCCACCTTTTCTTTTTTTCTTTGTTTTTGGAACTCGCCAGAGTCCAAGCCCCAAAATGGCAACCAAAACTTCCTGGTTGATTTGTTGGCAGCCAATCAGCTACTGGCACAGGGACTGTAGGTTCTGCGTCCATAGATAACTATATTTCTTTAATATTTAAATCAATTAACAAAAAGTTCTCATTCTGGACCAAAAGCTATCTTTCTGTCAAATTTGGTGCAACTCAGCCCAGTGGTTCGGGCTGTAGTGTTCAAAATCCCTATGAGAAATTCCATAGGGAAAAAGTATTTTGGGACCATATATATATATACACACATACACACATACCCAAGGCAGATCCAAAGGACCTCAAGAACTTCAAGCCTATCTCCCTGATCCCCTTCCCGGCAAAAGTAATTGAGAAGGCTGTCAACAGACAACTAACCCGCTTCCTCGAGGAGAACAGCACCCTGGACCCTTCCCAATCCGGATTCCACAACAACCACAGTACCGAAACTGCCCTCATCGCCACCACCGACTACATCAGAACCGTACTGGACAATGGCAAAACCGCGGCCCACATCCTCCTGGACCTCTCAGCGGCATTCAACACTGTCTGCAACCACAACCTACACTCATGCCTCAGCAATGCAGGAACCCGTGACAGAGCCCTGGACTGGGTCACCTCCTTTCTCACCCGTACAACCCAGAGAGTCTGCCTTCCCCCCATTCTGCTTGGAAGCCACCAAAATCATCGGTGGCGTACCCCAGGGTTCGTCCCTCAGCCTGACCCTCTTCAACGTCTACATGGCCCCACTCGTTAACATCGCCCGATCCCACAACCTCAACATCATCTCATACGCCGACAACACCCAGCTGATCCTCTCCCTCGCCAAGGACTCCGCCAAGACTAACCTCCGCGAAGGAATGATGGCCATTGCTGAATAGATGAAGAATAGCTGCCTCAAACTCAATTCTGACCAGATGGAAGTCCTCATCTTCAGCTCCAGCGACTCCTGGTGGCCTGCCTCTCTCAGAGCCGCTCCGACTCCCACCCACCATGCACGCAACCTAGGATTCATCTTGGACTCCTCATTATCCAAGACCCAGCATGTCAATGCCATCTCCTCCTTCTGCTTCAACACCCTCCGCAATCTCCGAAAGATCTAAAAATGAATCCCCACCGAAACCAGAAGAACAGTCACCCAAGCCCTCGTAAGCAGCAAACTGGACTACGGCAATGCTCTCAACACAGGAACCACAGCCAAACTCCAGAAGAGGCCACAACGCATCCAGAACGCCTTTGCACGCCTCATCCTGGACATCCCCCGCCAGTGCCACATCACAGGCCATCTGAGAGACCTGCATTGGCTCCCAGTCAACATGCGAATCACCCTCAAACTCCTCACCCATGCCCACAAAGCACTGCGCAACACCAGAGCAAAATACCTCAACAGACGGCTCTCTTTCTACACCCTGACCCGGCATCTCTGCTCCACCGACCTCGCCCTCGCAACCGTCCCACGCGTCCGCAGAACCACAACTGGTGGCAGATCATTCTCACACCTTGCCGCCAAGACGTGGAACACTCTTCCCACCCACCTGCATCAGACCAAAGACCTCCTTATCTTCAGGAGACTTCTCAAGATCTGGCTAGCAGCAGCAGCAGCAGCACCCCTCCACCTCAGCGCCTTGAGACACTCACAGATGAGTAGTGCGCTTTACAAATTCCTGATATATATTTAACAAAGACTGCAAATCTGTCAAGATGTTAAATACCTGTTTAATATCTTAAATATCTAAGACGTTGAATACCTTTTGAATACCTGTAAAGTATAACAAATGTAAAGGTAGTCTAATTGACCTGAGATATGACTCCTATTGTAGTGTTATTAGATAGAAGTGATGTTGTTAGCAGGACAGTTGTGAACCTATCAGTGCAAACCCACAAGAGCAAATGAACTCCTCTCTACGGGGAAATTAGATGAAATGACTTACAACCATGTGGGCAGCTAACTGATGTGTCTCTGATGCTGTGTATAGTGGGAAGCGTGTGACAGTGAGCATGTGTGGGTATCCGATCACATGTCAATAATGCTTATGACTGGGAGTGTGGTTAGGTGTGGGCATCTAATACTATTTGCGTGTGCCTTATTGGTGAGTGTGCTCATCTATTGGGTGCATGCATGGGAGTATGATGGCAAGTTGTAAGGAAATGCCTCCTTGGCATGGTTGCCCCCTGACTTTTTGCCTTTGCTGATGCTATGTTTACAATTGAAAGTGTGCTGAGGCCTGCTAACCAGGCCCCAGCACCAGTGTTCTTTCCCTAACCTGTACTTTTGTATCCACAATTGGCAGACCCTGGCATCCAGATAAGTCCCTTGTAACTGGTACTTCTAGTACCAAGGGCCCTGATGCCAAGGAAGGTCTCTAAGGGATGCAGCATGTCTTATGCCACCCTAGAGACCTCTCACTCAGCACAGACACACTGCTTGCCAGCTTGTGTGTGCTAGTGAGGACAAAACGAGTAAGTCGACATGGCCCTCCCCTCAGGGTGCCATGCCAGCCTCTCACTGCCTATGCAGTATAGGTAAGACACCCCTCTAGCAGGCCTTACAGCCCTAAGGCAGGGTGCACTATACCATAGGTGAGGGTACCAGTGCATGAGCATGGTACCCCTACAGTGTCTAAACAAAACCTTAGACATTGTAAGTGCAGGGTAGCCATAAGAGTATATGGTCTGGGAGTCTGTCAAACACGAACTCCACAGCACCATAATGGCTACACTGAAAACTGGGAAGTTTGGTATCAAACTTCTCAGCACAATAAATGCACACTGATGCCAGTGTACATTTTATTGTAAAATACACCACAGAGGGCACCTTAGAGGTGCCCCCTGAAACTTAACCGACTATCTGTGTAGGCTGACTAGTTTTAGCAGCCTGCCACAAACCGAGACATGTTGCTGGCCCCATGGGGAGAGTGCCTTTGTCACTCTGAGGCCAGTAACAAAGCCTGCACTGGGTGGAGATGCTAACACCTCTCCCAGGCAGGAATTGTCACACCTGGCGGTGAGCCTCAAAGGCTCACCTCCTTTGTGCCAACCCAGCAGGACACTCCAGCTAGTGGAGTTGCCCGCCCCCTCCGGCCAGGCCCCACTTTTGGCGGCAAGGCCGGAGAAAATAATGAGAAAAACAAGGAGGAGTCACTGGCCAGTCAGGACAGCCCCTAAGGTGTCCTGAGCTGAGGTGACTCTAACTTTTAGAAATCCTCCATCTTGCAGATGGAGGATTCCCCCAATAGGGTTAGGATTGTGACCCCCTCCCCTTGGGAGGAGGCACAAAGAGGGTGTACCCACCCTCAGGGCTAGTAGCCATTGGCTACTAACCCCCCAGACCTAAACACGCCCTTAAATTTAGTATTTAAGGGCTACCCTGAACCCTAGAAAATTAGATTCCTGTAACTACAAGAAGAAGGACTGCCCAGCTGAAAACCCCTGCAGCGGAAGACCAGAAGACGACAACTGCCTTGGCTCCAGAAACTCACCGGCCTGTCTCCTGCCTTCCAAAGATCCTGCTCCAGCGACGCCTTCCAAAGGGACCAGCGACCTCGACATCCTCTGAGGACTGCCCCTGCTTCGAAAAGACAAGAAACTCCCGAGGACAGCGGACCTGCTCCAAGAAAAGCTGCAACTTTGTTTCCAGCAACTTTAAAGAACCCTGCAAGCTCCCCGCAAGAAGCGTGAGACTTGCAACACTGCACCCGGCGACCCCGACTCGGCTGGTGGCGATCCAACACCTCAGGAGGGACCCCAGGACTACTCTGATACTGTGAGTACCAAAACCTGTCCCCCCTGAGCCCCCACAGCGCCGCCTGCAGAGGGAATCCCGAGGCTTCCCCTGACCGCGACTCTTTGAACCTAAAGTCCCGACGCCTGGGAGAGACCCTGCACCCGCAGCCCCCAGGACCTGAAGGACCGGACTTTCACTGGAGAAGTGACCCCCAGGAGTCCCTCTCCCTTGCCCAAGTGGAGGTTTCCCCGAGGAACCCCCCCCTTGCCTGCCTGCAGCGCTGAAGAGATCCCGAGATCTCTCATAGACTAACATTGCGAACCCGACGCTTGTTTCTACACTGCACCCGGCCGCCCCCGCGCCGCTGAGGGTGAAATTTCTGTGTGGACTTGTGTCCCCCCCGGTGCCCTACAAAACCCCCCTGGTCTGCCCTCCGAAGACGCGGGTACTTACCTGCAAGCAGACCGGAACCGGGGCACCCCCTTCTCTCCATTCTAGCCTATGTGTTTTGGGCACCACTTTGAACTCTGCACCTGACCGGCCCTGAGCTGCTGGTGTGGTGACTTTGGGGTTGCTCTGAACCCCCAACGGTGGGCTACCTTGGACCAAGAACTGAACCCTGTAAGTGTCTTACTTACCTGGTAAAACTAACAAATACTTACCTCCCCTAGGAACTGTGAAAATTGCACTAAGTGTCCACTTTTAAAACAGCTATTTGTGAATAACTTGAAAAGTATACATGCAATTTTGATGATTTGAAGTTCCTAAAGTACTTACCTGCAATACCTTTCGAATGAGCTATTACATGTAGAATTTGAACCTGTGGTTCTTAAAATAAACTAAGAAAATATATTTTTCTATATAAAAACCTATTGGCTGGATTTGTCTCTGAGTGTGTGTACCTCATTTATTGTCTATGTGTATGTACAACAAATGCTTAACACTACTCCTTGGATAAGCCTACTGCTCGACCACACTACCACAAAATAGAGCATTAGTATTATCTCTTTTTACCACTATTTTACCTCTAAGGGGAACCCTTGGACTCTGTGCATGCTATTCCTTACTTTGAAATAGCACATACAGAGCCAACTTCCTACATTGGTGGATCAGCGGTGGGGTACAAGACTTTGCATTTGCTGGACTACTCAGCCAATACTTGATCACACGACAAATTCCAAAATTGTCATTAGAAATTGATTTTTGCAATTTGAAAAGTTTTCTAAATTCTTAAAAGACCTGCTAGGGCCTTGTGTTAGATCCTGTTTAGCATTTCTTTTAGAGTTTAAAAGTTTGTAAAAGTTTGAATTAGATTCTAGAACCAGTTTTAGTTTCTTAAAAAGTATTCCAACTTTTAGAAGCATAATGTCTAGCACAGATGTGAATGTGGTGGAACTCGACACCACACCTTACCTCCATCTACAGATGAGAGAGCTAAGGTCACTCTGTAAACTAAAGAAAATAGCAATGG
This sequence comes from Pleurodeles waltl, assembly GCF_031143425.1. Classification (NCBI taxonomy): domain Eukaryota; kingdom Metazoa; phylum Chordata; class Amphibia; order Caudata; family Salamandridae; genus Pleurodeles; species Pleurodeles waltl. Next base: position 601,478,404 of record NC_090438.1, read on the forward strand.
GCCCCAAACCTACCAAAGTACAGCTCCAGGAGCTTTTGGCAGAGTTTGAAAAGGCCAACCCCTCTGAGGATGGCAACTCAGAGGATGAAGATAGTGACTTGGAGGGAAATTCCCCCCCTCCAGTCCTACTTAGGGAGAGCAGGGCTTCTCAAGCCCTGACTCCACAAATAATAGTCAGAGATGCTGGTTCCCTCACAGGAGGGACCAACAACTCTGAAATCACTGAGGATAACTCCAGTGAAGAGGACATCCAGTTAGCCAGGATGGCCAAAAGATTGGCTTTGGAAAGACAGATCCTAGCCATAGAGAGGGAAAGACAAGAGATGGGCCTAGGACCCATCAATGGTGGCAGCAACATAAATAGGGTCAGAGATTCTCCTGACATGTTGAAAATCCCCAAAGGGATTGTAACTAAATATGAAGATGGTGATGACATCACCAAATGGTTCACAGCTTTTGAGAGGGCTTGTGTAACCAGAAAAGTGAACAGATCTCACTGGGGTGCTCTCCTTTGGGAAATGTTCACAGGAAAGTGTAGGGATAGACTCCTCACACTCTCTGGACAAGATGCAGAATCTTATGACCTCATGAAGGGTACCCTGATTGAGGGCTTTGGATTCTCCACTGAGGAGTACAGGATTAGGTTCAGGGGGGCTCAAAAATCCTCGAGCCAGACCTGGGTTGACTTTGTTGACTACTCAGTGAAAACACTAGATGGTTGGATTCAAGGCAGTGGTGTAAGTAATTATGATGGGCTGTACAATTTATTTGTGAAAGAACACCTGTTAAGTAATTGTTTCAATGATAAACTGCATCAGCATCTGGTAGACCTAGGACCAATTTCTCCCCAAGAATTGGGAAAGAAGGCGGACCATTGGGTCAAGACAAGGGTGTCCAAGACTTCAACAGGGGGTGACCAAAAGAAAGGGGTCACAAAGACTCCCCAGCAGAAGGGTGATGAGACAACCAAAACTAAAAATAGTAAAGAGTCTTCTACAGGCCCCCAAAAACCTGCACAGGAGGGTGGGCCCAGAGCCTCTTCACAAAACAATGGGTACAAGGGTAAAAACTTTGATCCCAAAAAGGCCTGGTGTCATAGCTGTAAACAGCATGGACACCAAACTGGAGACAAGGCCTGTCCCAAGAAAGGTTCCACTCCAAACTCCCATCCAGGTAACACTGGTATGGCTAGTCTCCAAGTGGGATCAACAGTGTGCCCAGAGCAAATCAGGGTCCACACTGAAGCTACTCTAGTTTCTGAGGGTGGGGTGGATTTAGCCACACTAGCTGTCTGGCCGCCTAACATGCAAAAATACAGACAGCAACTCTTAATTAATGGGACTAGAATAGAGGGCCTGAGGGATACAGGTGCCAGTGTCACCATGGTGACAGAGAAACTGGTTTCCCCTGGCCAATACCTGACTGGAAAAACTTACACAGTCACCAACGCTGACAATCAGAGAAAAGTACATCCCATGGCAATGGTTACTTTAGAATGGGGAGGGGTCAATGGCCTGAAACAGGTGGTGGTCTCCTCAAATATCCCAGTGGACTGTCTGCTTGGAAATGACCTGGAGTCCTCAGCATGGGCTGAGGTAGAGCTAAAAACCCATGCAGCAATGCTGGGTATCCCTGAACTGGTGTGTGTGAAAACAAGAGCACAGTGCAAGGCACAGGGTGAAAAAGTAGAGCTGGAGTCTGGAAAAATGGCCCAGCCTACCAAGAGAACAGGAAAGTCAGTTGGGAAACCAACTGCAACACAGCAAAAGAAAGGGAACCTCTCTTCTCAGGAAGAAGTTCTGCCCTCTGAGGGAACTGAGCCTTTGGAGCTTGAACCTTATCAGGTTGAGCTCTTAGGCCCAGGGGGACCCTCAAGGGAAGAGCTGTGTAAGGGACAAGAAACCTGTCCCTCTCTTGAAGGCCTTAGGCAGCAAGCTGCTGAAGAGTCCAAAGGCAAGAAAAATGGAACACATAGGGTCTATTGGGAAGATGGGCTCCTGTACACTGAGGCCAGAGACCCCAAACCTGGTGCCACTAGGAGAGTGGTAGTGCCTCAGCTGTTCAGGAAGTTCATCCTAACATTGGCCCATGACATTCCCCTTGCTGGACATTTGGGACAAACCAAGACGTGGGAGAGGTTAGTCAACCACTTCTACTGGCCCAATATGTCCAACATGGTTAAGGAGTTTTGCCTCTCCTGCCCCACCTGTCAAGCCAGTGGTAAGACAGGTGGGCATCCAAAGGCCCCCCTCATTCCACTTCCAGTGGTGGGGGTGCCCTTTGAAAGAGTGGGTGTGGACATAGTTGGTCCACTGGAACCTCCCACAGCCTCAGGAAATATGTATATCCTGGTAGTAGTGGATCATGCTACCAGGTATCCTGAAGCTATTCCCCTTAGGTCGACTACTGCCCCTGCAGTAGCCAAGGCCCTCATTGGTATCTTTACCAGAGTGGGTTTCCCTAAGGAGGTGGTGTCCGACAGAGGTACCAACTTCATGTCAGCATACCTAAAGCACATGTGGAATGAGTGTGGAGTGACTTATAAATTCACTACACCTTACCATCCACAAACTAATGGCTTAGTTGAGAGATTCAACAAGACATTAAAAGGCATGATCATGGGGCTCCCAGAAAAACTCAAAAGGAGATGGGATGTCCTCCTGCCATGTCTGCTTTTCGCTTACAGGGAGGTACCACAGAAGGGAGTAGGGTTCTCACCCTTTGAACTTCTGTTTGGTCATCCTGTAAGGGGACCACTTGCCCTTGTTAAAGAAGGCTGGGAGAGACCTCTCCATGAGCCTAAACAGGACATAGTGGACTATGTACTTGGCCTTCGCTCTAGAATGGCAGAGTACATGGAAAAGGCAACCAAAAACCTTGAGGCCAGCCAACAGCTCCAGAAGTTTTGGTATGACCAAAAGGCTGCACTGGTTGAGTTCCAACCAGGGCAGAAAGTCTGGGTTCTGGGGCCTGTGGCTCCCAGGGCACTCCAGGACAAATGGAGTGGCCCTTACCCAGTGCTAGAAAGGAAGAGTCAGGTCACCTACCTGGTGGACCTGGGCACAAGCAGGAGCCCCAAGAGGGTAATCCATGTGAACCGCCTTAAGCTCTTCCATGACAGGGCTGATGTGAATCTGTTGATGGTAACAGATGAGGATCAGGAGGCAGAGAGTGAACCTCTCCCTGATCTTCTGTCATCAGACCCAAGAGATGGCACAGTAGATGGAGTGATCTACTCAGACACCCTCTCTGGCCAACAGCAGGCTGATTGTAGGAGAGTCCTACAACAGTTCCCTGAGCTTTTCTCCCTAACCCCTGGTCAGACACCCCTGTGTACCCATGATGTGGACACAGGAGACAGCATGCCTGTCAAAAACAAAATCTTCAGACAGTCTGACCATGTTAAGGAAAGCATCAAGGTGGAAGTCCACAAGATGCTGGAATTGGGAGTAATTGAGCGCTCTGACAGCCCCTGGGCTAGCCCAGTGGTCTTAGTCCCCAAACCTCACACCAAAGATGGAAAGAAAGAGATGAGGTTTTGTGTGGACTACAGAGGGCTCAATTCTGTCACCAAGACAGATGCCCATCCAATTCCAAGAGCTGATGAGCTCATTGATAAATTAGGTGCTGCCAAATTTCTAAGTACCTTTGACTTGACAGCAGGGTACTGGCAAATAAAAATGGCACCTGGAGCAAAAGAAAAGACAGCATTCTCCACACCTGATGGGCATTATCAGTTTACTGTTATGCCCTTTGGTTTAAAGAATGCCCCTGCCACCTTCCAAAGGTTGGTGAATCAAGTCCTTGCTGGCTTGGAGTCCTTTAGCACAGCTTATCTTGATGATATTGCTGTCTTTAGCTCCACCTGGCAGGATCACCTGGTCCACCTGAGGAAGGTTTTGAAGGCTCTGCAATCTGCAGGCCTCTCTATCAAGGCATCCAAATGCCAGATAGGGCAGGGAACCGTGGTTTACTTGGGCCACCTTGTAGGTGGAGGCCAAGTTCAGCCACTCCAACCCAAGATCCAGACCATTCTGGACTGGGTAGCTCCAAAAACCCAGACTCAAGTCAGGGCATTCCTTGGCTTGACTGGGTACTACAGGAGGTTTGTGAAGGGATATGGATCCATTGTGACAGCCCTCACTGAGCTCACCTCCAAGAAAATGCCCAAGAAAGTGAACTGGACTGTGGACTGTCAACAGGCCTTTGACACCCTGAAACAAGCAATGTGCTCAGCACCAGTTCTCAAAGCTCCAGATTATTCTAAGCAGTTCATTGTGCAGACTGATGCCTCTGAACATGGGATAGGGGCAGTTCTGTCCCAAACAAATGATGATGGCCTTGACCAGCCTGTTGCTTTCATTAGCAGGAGGTTACTCCCCAGGGAGCAGCGTTGGAGTGCCATTGAGAGGGAGGCCTTTGCTGTGGTTTGGTCCCTGAAGAAGCTGAGACCATACCTCTTTGGGACTCACTTCCTAGTTCAAACTGACCACAGACCTCTCAAATGGCTGATGCAAATGAAAGGTGAAAATCCTAAACTGTTGAGGTGGTCCATCTCCCTACAGGGAATGGACTTTATAGTGGAACACAGACCTGGGACTGCCCATGCCAATGCAGATGGCCTTTCCAGGTTCTTCCACTTAGAAAATGAAGACTCTCTTGGGAAAGGTTAGTCTCATCCTCTTTCGTTTGGGGGGGGGGTTGTGTAAGGAAATGCCTCCTTGGCATGGTTGCCCCCTGACTTTTTGCCTTTGCTGATGCTATGTTTACAATTGAAAGTGTGCTGAGGCCTGCTAACCAGGCCCCAGCACCAGTGTTCTTTCCCTAACCTGTACTTTTGTATCCACAATTGGCAGACCCTGGCATCCAGATAAGTCCCTTGTAACTGGTACTTCTAGTACCAAGGGCCCTGATGCCAAGGAAGGTCTCTAAGGGATGCAGCATGTCTTATGCCACCCTAGAGACCTCTCACTCAGCACAGACACACTGCTTGCCAGCTTGTGTGTGCTAGTGAGGACAAAACGAGTAAGTCGACATGGCCCTCCCCTCAGGGTGCCATGCCAGCCTCTCACTGCCTATGCAGTATAGGTAAGACACCCCTCTAGCAGGCCTTACAGCCCTAAGGCAGGGTGCACTATACCATAGGTGAGGGTACCAGTGCATGAGCATGGTACCCCTACAGTGTCTAAACAAAACCTTAGACATTGTAAGTGCAGGGTAGCCATAAGAGTATATGGTCTGGGAGTCTGTCAAACACGAACTCCACAGCACCATAATGGCTACACTGAAAACTGGGAAGTTTGGTATCAAACTTCTCAGCACAATAAATGCACACTGATGCCAGTGTACATTTTATTGTAAAATACACCACAGAGGGCACCTTAGAGGTGCCCCCTGAAACTTAACCGACTATCTGTGTAGGCTGACTAGTTTTAGCAGCCTGCCACAAACCGAGACATGTTGCTGGCCCCATGGGGAGAGTGCCTTTGTCACTCTGAGGCCAGTAACAAAGCCTGCACTGGGTGGAGATGCTAACACCTCTCCCAGGCAGGAATTGTCACACCTGGCGGTGAGCCTCAAAGGCTCACCTCCTTTGTGCCAACCCAGCAGGACACTCCAGCTAGTGGAGTTGCCCGCCCCCTCCGGCCAGGCCCCACTTTTGGCGGCAAGGCCGGAGAAAATAATGAGAAAAACAAGGAGGAGTCACTGGCCAGTCAGGACAGCCCCTAAGGTGTCCTGAGCTGAGGTGACTCTAACTTTTAGAAATCCTCCATCTTGCAGATGGAGGATTCCCCCAATAGGGTTAGGATTGTGACCCCCTCCCCTTGGGAGGAGGCACAAAGAGGGTGTACCCACCCTCAGGGCTAGTAGCCATTGGCTACTAACCCCCCAGACCTAAACACGCCCTTAAATTTAGTATTTAAGGGCTACCCTGAACCCTAGAAAATTAGATTCCTGTAACTACAAGAAGAAGGACTGCCCAGCTGAAAACCCCTGCAGCGGAAGACCAGAAGACGACAACTGCCTTGGCTCCAGAAACTCACCGGCCTGTCTCCTGCCTTCCAAAGATCCTGCTCCAGCGACGCCTTCCAAAGGGACCAGCGACCTCGACATCCTCTGAGGACTGCCCCTGCTTCGAAAAGACAAGAAACTCCCGAGGACAGCGGACCTGCTCCAAGAAAAGCTGCAACTTTGTTTCCAGCAACTTTAAAGAACCCTGCAAGCTCCCCGCAAGAAGCGTGAGACTTGCAACACTGCACCCGGCGACCCCGACTCGGCTGGTGGCGATCCAACACCTCAGGAGGGACCCCAGGACTACTCTGATACTGTGAGTACCAAAACCTGTCCCCCCTGAGCCCCCACAGCGCCGCCTGCAGAGGGAATCCCGAGGCTTCCCCTGACCGCGACTCTTTGAACCTAAAGTCCCGACGCCTGGGAGAGACCCTGCACCCGCAGCCCCCAGGACCTGAAGGACCGGACTTTCACTGGAGAAGTGACCCCCAGGAGTCCCTCTCCCTTGCCCAAGTGGAGGTTTCCCCGAGGAACCCCCCCCTTGCCTGCCTGCAGCGCTGAAGAGATCCCGAGATCTCTCATAGACTAACATTGCGAACCCGACGCTTGTTTCTACACTGCACCCGGCCGCCCCCGCGCCGCTGAGGGTGAAATTTCTGTGTGGACTTGTGCCCCCCCCGGTGCCCTACAAAACCCCCCTGGTCTGCCCTCCGAAGACGCGGGTACTTACCTGCAAGCAGACCGGAACCGGGGCACCCCCTTCTCTCCATTCTAGCCTATGTGTTTTGGGCACCACTTTGAACTCTGCACCTGACCGGCCCTGAGCTGCTGGTGTGGTGACTTTGGGGTTGCTCTGAACCCCCAACGGTGGGCTACCTTGGACCAAGAACTGAACCCTGTAAGTGTCTTACTTACCTGGTAAAACTAACAAATACTTACCTCCCCTAGGAACTGTGAAAATTGCACTAAGTGTCCACTTTTAAAACAGCTATTTGTGAATAACTTGAAAAGTATACATGCAATTTTGATGATTTGAAGTTCCTAAAGTACTTACCTGCAATACCTTTCGAATGAGCTATTACATGTAGAATTTGGACCTGTGGTTCTTAAAATAAACTAAGAAAAGATATTTTTCTATATAAAAACCTATTGGCTGGATTTGTCTCTGAGTGTGTGTACCTCATTTATTGTCTATGTGTATGTACAACAAATGCTTAACACTACTCCTTGGATAAGCCTACTGCTCGACCACACTACCACAAAATAGAGCATTAGTATTATCTCTTTTTACCACTATTTTACCTCTAAGGGGAACCCTTGGACTCTGTGCATGCTATTCCTTACTTTGAAATAGCACATACAGAGCCAACTTCCTACACAAGTGCATCTCGTTTTCGAGGGTGTCTGACAGTGGATGTGTGGGTGGGTATTTTGGTATGTGTTGGTGTTTAACCCTCCTTAGAAGTACTATGTCATGTAAAAAGCTTGTTCGTGTCTCAAATCAGAAAGTAAGCAGAATGCAATCATTGTGATTCAAACTGGCTAATTTGCAGCTGTGTAACATTTAAGTCGCCTCTTTTTTTCTTTTTTAACTGGGCCATATCTACAAAAAATGCAAAAAATAAAAATAAAAAAAAATAATAATAAACGTACCAGACCTGCAGAACTAGTAACCTAGATTATGTGAGTGACTCATGAGTAATGTGCTCCACCCATGCATTGGACACATTATCATACTCTGTTAAACATACTATATCAAATTATCTCTGTGCTTTTCTTAATCCTTCTGGTCCTGTCCCTTACATGCGTTCCTTGATCCATGTCCCACTCAAAGACCCACTTACACTCCTTCTTAGTCCTTCTCTTCTTATTCGCCCCTCTGTCCCTCCCTATGCACATCTCTGTCACCGTCTATCTCTGTCCTTCAGTGCATATCCATTTCACTGACCTGTCACTTTTCATTCCAATTCCTATGCCCAGGTATGTCACTCTATGCCCCATTCCTGCTGCTCTTGTGCATCTGTCCTTCCCACGGTTTGTGTTCCAGACTATCTTTCTGTCTCCATCCCTGTGTCCTATGCCTTTTTCTGTGTTCCTCTCCACCTACATTTTAACAGACACTGCAACTGATATTACAACACAGGCTTGTGGTGGAAAATGACATTTATTTTTTAAATGCCTTTACATTATCCAGGGATTGAGGGCATTTCTTCCCCCGCCCAACCTTTCTTAATGATGGGAGACAATATAAGTATTATTGATTCCTGCTTGCAAACATACACTAAGGTTTGCAAATAACTGGCACAGAATGGAATATTGTTTACCATGAATTCCACCATTTCAATGGCAGTTAGTGGTTTACCTTCCCTCTACCAACTCTGCTGTGCCGAAGGGTAGGGGGGCTGAATATATATATATATATATATATATATATATATATATATATATATATATTTTTTTTTTTTTAAAGGGGGGGGGTGGTGGAGATTAGAAACTGCCCACTGCCTGCTCCTTCTTGGCTTGCTAGATGATGCCAGCCACAGTGTGGGAGGGCAACTCACAGCTATCCCAGTGCTCCATTGCAACTGTAAACAGAGCACACTGACAACAGTCATGTGACAGTGCTCCGTTCACAGAGTACTCCATGCTTTTATACAGCGCTTCATACCTCTGACAAGACACCTAAACACATTAGCAGATGGAAAGCATACTTCATTACAGGACAGTGCTTTGTTGGAAGAATAAGGAATAGCACTGTTGTCTATGTGTTAAGTGTTACAGTGTTGTGTACATGTGACTAGAGGACAGCTCAAGATCGTTGTTCCCCTGAACGTGATGGCACAACAAAAATTGAGAAATAGAGTGTATCCACTTAATAATTAACTTATTGTTTTTCTGCCTGAAGTTTGAGGGTATATGTAATATCCACCTTAGAAAGACAGAATGTAGTAGTCCATGTCATGAACAGGATACAAGCAGTAATGGCAAAACACTCTTTAATCCCTTTGGAGTGGGAGGATAGTCACCCACATTTGTGTATTGTGTATACAGTAGGGGCCTGATTTAAATATTTGTGGATGGGTTACTCCGTCACAATGGCGAGGGCTTTCCCGTCCGCCGACATCTACATCCCATTATGTCCTATAGGATTTAGATTTCCACGGACAGGATATCCATCACTGTTCTGATGGAGTAACCCGACTGCCAATATCTAAATCAAGCCCTAAGATAAGGAAGATGTTATATAAGAGTACTGCCAGAAGCAAAATACCTTCCAATTAGATACAGCCATAGTAAATGCTCTTTGGGGTGTAGCTAGGAGAGGGAGACAAGTGATCCGCAGCAATAATCTTGATTACAGGGAAACCTGAGGAGAGGGACTTGTGGGTTTGCATTAGTGAAGCTGCCACCATATTCCCGGCATGCAACTTAGGGTGAAAAACAGTGGCTCACTGTCTGCACTGGAAACAGGCAATCATTGTAGATATCAAACAGCCATTTTAAGGGGTTAGTTACAGGTATTCAAGAAAAGTACAGCCCTAGTGAATGTTCTATAAAGTCTACTCTAGATTGATAAAGGGAAACACACAAACAGGGTATCAAGGTCACAAATGGGTGTCTGGCACACAATGAAAACCGCATATGAACAAGACAGAGAAGGAGTTGGCCACAAGGAGTTATAGTCTTAACGACCAGTTCATACAATATTATCCACCACTCTGTCATGGAGAATTCATAAAGGCAAGCAAATTTCAGAAGTTTCACAAATGGAAAGGAAGGGAAACATCCCACTTTCATTGCTAAGGCTATCAAGGAGTAACAGAGGAGCAGCACAAGGGCATGCCTTGGTTAAAGTCAGCTAAATTAAATGATCTGTGGTGACCTTCCAGGACTGACAGATGAGCAACCCACAGCAAGTTCTGGTTACAGGCATCCTAGATCAAAGTTCTTTAGGATATGTTTAAATGTGGATCAGTCCAAGTTTACATATTGGTTAAGATGAAAAGTAGCAATAGTCTACAGGTCAATCTATATGTGACAAAGGCAGCCCACTGCCATGTAATAAATAGTGGCAGTCCAGGGCATGTGATGGTGATCAGTAACCAGCAACTTACACCATACAACTAGTGAGGAGCAACAAGGAGCAAAGTGAGCAACCAACGATGTGTGCTGCTACCAGGCATCCAGGATAAAGGCCTTTTAGGTTTCACCAAATAGTGAAAGGAGAGGAAAGGGAGAACCTGAATGTCACATGGGTGGATTTTACGCCAGGTCCCATCCAGATATTAAATGGGGAGGGTAGGCCTGGGAAAAAAAGGTTATGGATCATTATAGGCATTAAGCCTGTGTCAGGTAGGGAACAACTAGGGGGCAACTATGCTCCATGACAAAACTATCTGTGCCACCAAAGAGGCAATGTCCTTCTATCTGCTTCTATGTCAAGGCACTGGTTACTGACAAACACAGTGAGGCCTTCCAGAAGCAGTGGAAAATGGTCCACAACATGTACTGGCTGCAGGTTGATAGTATAAAGCTGCACTGCCCATTCCCAATCCCTTAGCTGATGATAAGCCAGGACTTTACTTCATTTCAGAATGCCTTTTATGTTACACCAATGCTTTATTCTTTAGGGCAGTATGTAAAAACAAGGGGCCAGAAAGTGTACTGTTCTGTAAAACTCTTGGTATTAGCCTGGATGAACAAAAGTAGAGTAGCTTGTAGGCAATGCATCTGGTGATAGGGACCAAATGTGGCGCCTGGAGTACTGGTGTGATGCCTTCACATCAGCTAAGTAGTTGCTGCTTTGAAGCCACACTGTGAATGCTTTGCAGCTTCCTTACTATGAGGAGGTGTGTCCCTAGGTGCAAACCATTTTTAGAGTATACATGTTACATGAGTGATAGTGGCCTGTGGTTTCTGGGTATAGCCTGTGTGAAAATAAGCATCAGGGTGTTCATCCTGTATTCTCTTTAGAGGGCAAGCAAAGGAAATCATTCTGAAATGTCTTACTTCTGGTCAAGTTGACAGTGGGTTCTCTAGTTCCACCAGGCAGATGGCTGTACTACAGTACATTCTCCACTATCAACAGTTGAGGATCTCTAACTCCGAATAGTTGAATTTAAGATGGCTGGTTTGCATCCAGACATCAATGACACGGAGAGTGGTCTAGCTTTATTAATTCTAGTTCTTCCAAGTGTTCCAATTTTAGGAACATCTAAGTATTGTCATTGTAGTTGTAGGCAAATAAGGTTAAAGAAACTGATCATGTCTAGCAACTGTGTGAGATCCAGATTGAACATGAGTGTTGAGGTAACTGACCCTCCACAGTGTGAGACAAAGGGGATTTAAGTGGGCAGGAGCGGGATGGGATGATGCTATGACTTGCTTGAAGACAGGAGATCAAGTTAAGGAAATTTCCTTGAATTTCAACCTTTTCCATTCTCAGTAGTTAATGTCCAGTGTGCGACAGTGTCAAAGATAGTGACTAATTTCAGTATTAGGAGCATCATTAATCCATTTTTGTCCACTGTACTTTTAAGAACTTACCAGAACGATAAGCAAATTCAGCACCTCCTATCAGGCAGAAGACCATTTGTTGGCCAAAGACTAGGTTGTTCTCTTCTATGGTATGTGATAAAGTAACTTTATCACTTTATTTATTGCTTTCCTGGGAATGGGTCATCGGTCTGCAGTTGCTAGGAACAGATGGCTTGAGATACTTTTTTTTATTTTTTATACTGTCTGATGAGGGAAGTTCTGAGTTCTTAAGGGAAGGGAAGGTTCCTAAGTCTGGAGAGTGCTGTTCCTTTCACAAGTTGGGTGCGGCTAAAAGCCTCTAAATTAGCTACAGATTTTCAGTTGGGCATGGTCAGAGATGGTGAAAGGCTGCAAGCGTGTACAGCCAACCAGTATAGTTCATCTTGCTTGTAGCCATGGTGAAATCTTCAAAATGTATGATGAGTCAACAGAAGAGGAGGGAAGCAGGCAGCTGCTGCTCCACTTTTAATTTCTTTTTTAAATCCCTCTCGCCCTTGAGCAAGGCCGTAGGGGGAGGATATTTACTGCAGCATCAGAAGTGTAATGTTGTATTGGGGCAGCAAGCAGCTTCCAAGGTTTTTTTTATTTTAGCTCCCCTTGGTCTTCGACAAGGGAGGGGAGGAGGTAGGAGCAATTCCTCCAGCATGCCTGCAGTTCGACAATGCATGGCTGAGTTAGGCTGTCAAACAACTCCTTCTTGCTCCAAGTCAAGGCATGTAGGGTGCTTTTGCACTAAGGCAGGCAGAGCCTCACTAACCTCCAAGGGTCCTTGATGGGCCCAGTTGGTGATGATGACCGAATTATTTTCATGTTCTCCCCTTTTCTCTCTCTCTTTCCATGGCCTGACCTTCACCTGTCCTCTTATGTATGCTGCCTCATCTTACTCCTGCGGTCTCTTTTTTTTTCTAATGCCCCCAATTCCCATGTTTGCAGGCACAGGGAGTAAGGAATAGATGATGTTTAGTACACATGTATTTAAGTGGTCCATGCTTGTGGGCTTTTTTTTTTTCTTCATTTTGTTGTTGCCAATGTACTCATGCTTTAATTCAGAGATTGTGAGCAAAAAACGAAATGTAAAGCACATGACTGAGTGCATTACTCAATCAATCCTCCTCCCTCCCAATGCCTAAACACACTAAGGGCGGGGGGGATTAAAATATTGGAGCCCGAATGCTACAAAAAACGAAGAGTAGTGCATCAGCTTGGGCTAGGTTGGAAGGCATCAAGTGTTCATAACTGTGCCACCAAACTCGAGGACATATGTCCATTGTGTCTCTTCAGCACAGATTGATTCCTCTTCAAAAAAAAAAAGTTACCAAATAGATTCGACTAGACAAAATGAAAACCACACTTCCCACATCTGGTTTGGGTTCCTATAGGATGAAGAGAACACAACAGAGTCTAAATTGTGAACGGAGGGAGTGAGGAGACCTCAGAGATCCCTTTATCCTCATTTGCGAGTGCAGAGAGAGAACCTAAGAGCAATGCTTAAAAAGCTTTACATTTTCAGGGTTCTGATGACGTCTATGGTTGCCTCGAGCAGTTACCCTATCACAAACTTCAGACTCTCACACAACACACTGTCAGGGACGCTTGTTCATATTTATTTTCAGAATGATGTTCCTTTTGCAGACAACATGCAGGAAAAAGAAAATACGCCTCTAAAACTGGTGATTCTTTATGTAAGGAGCAACTTTGAGAACAGGTGCCACCACGGGGAAAAGAACCAGTCTCTCCACGCATAAACATGAAAAAAATCTAGTAATTGCTACTGAAAAAAGGCAGCACATATATCCAATGTAATGTGTTTTAATCACGCTCCAATGCCACAATGTGACAATATGGATAATCAGATTTATACAGATTGTTGGGCAATTATTATTCTTTGTATTTTAATTATCAAGATAGCCAAACCACAGAGAACTACAGATTTCAGGCCTTTCATCCTGTTTTATGTTTATTACACACAAAGCACTATGATAGGAAGCACAGGGGTGAGATAGATTTAGGTTGTAAATGTTGTCTTCTGAAACATGTTGACCTAGGTTTATTTTGGCCTTGGAATAAAGTGCATTACTAAAACATAACCTTTAATGTGTGTGCCATATTTTTCCACCAATACTTACAGGACATTTTCAGGAGAAATAAAATATACATTCACAAGTGCACCCCTGTCAGCTCCTCTACACTGTTAATCTAATCTTCATAGAGAACATAATCAGGGGACATTGCTGAGAAAAGAAAAAGACTTTGATATATGTCAGAAAGGTACAGTAGGTATAACAAGTATACAGATCTGGACTGTGGCTCTACGATTTTATCCTGGCACTTGCTAAGGTAGCTTCCACACTTCCCATATGATCAACAAAAAAAACGGAGGTGGTAACCAAAAGGGCAGACACAAGAATGGAAACATGTCCAATTACAAACAACCAGACCATTATCAAAATTGATGCATGCCTTGCCCTGTCTCGTGGCACTTAATTACTGCAAAATTGACACAGATGTTATTATTTGAACAGTCACATTCCCATGGCTCATCAAACCTGAGAGTTGATAAATAAAGATCTCTATCACAGATAACCTAGCAGAAGCAACGAAAGTAAGTTTGATAGGACATTGAACTAAAGGTATGAAGAAGCAGTTGGTAGTAAAACAGGAAAATTTGAAATCTGGATTTGCTGAAGACTTTCACAAGTCAGGGATCTTGAAATTGGTGGGAAAACAGATTGTTCCTTCAGAGGCATTTTAAGGAACGAAGGTGTGGAGTGCAACAATCACTCCAGCAGAGAGTGATGAATAGCCTGTACCCATTTGCAGAGAATGTGCCCAGGAGATATTTTTTGATAAAGTGGAATGTTTCAGTACGGTACACCTTTACTGCATGTTGAGACGAAACAAAGAGCCTTGCAGTAAGATACCTAGGTTGCTTGGGTTTGAAACACAAAGCTAGTATAGCAATGTTTGCAATCAATGATGCAATGGAGAACTCGGAAAAAATCATACAGTAAATCAGTAATCTATGGTCACGTTTCCTCATGGTGGTTATGGGTCACGTAGCAGACTAAAGTATAGCATCAAATCAATAAGAAACTCGTGGAAAAGGCTGCAAGATGGTGATTGCGAAACTCGAGGATTTGGATTATTAGACACTGAACAATCAGACAAGTCTAGAACACATGGTCTGATTCATTTCGGCAGATTAAGACAAAAAAGGTACCATTTTGTTTTTTGCCTATATGTGATTCAAAGTATATGATAAGGTCGAGCAACAGTCCTAGAAATTCACCATATATGACCTCAGAAAAGATGATCCAGATTAGCAGGAGAGATAAGAACATTTCCTTAATGACTTTACAGTGGGAAGAACAGGATAGGAAATCCAGCATTGGAAGTGCACAGTTTGCAACTATCAGCACACATGCTATAGTAGGTAGACTTCCAAAAGTGTTTAAGTAGGCGAATACCTTTTACCAGGAGTACCCTAGTTAAGCAGTGGAAATAAGTGTCATCAGTAGAGGTATCAATGGTGATTCTGGGGTCTGCTTATCAAATAATAATCAAAAAGTTCAAATGATGGACGGAATGCAGAATAAACCAAACTTTCACCCCAGTAACAGATCTGGGTTTAATCCATTGTTTTGCTCACCACGTCATCCCAGTTTGTACCCACTATATGCAAATCGGTCTTGACCCTGCTCCCCCTGGGAACAGTCCAGCTTGAACTGTGGAGCCAAGTCCTCCCTTAACTGGAAACAAGCATCTTTGGACTGGGTTAGTGATATTACCCTTCATCAGCCAGGCCAAATAATAACCAGCATGGGTTACAGGACTGACTGAGACACACTGCAGAGCATGTATAGAACAGAGTTTAAGATTCCATGTGCACTGGGTCTTGGTTAGTGGCAAAGGGACCCTGCACCAAATACATGAGTGGAAAAGATAGAGATTACATTTGGTTATCAACTGTGCTAAAAGGCACCAGTAACATACCAAAATAAGGGTGTATATGTCACTATCGTCAACCATGTTTAGAATATCCACCACTTGTAAGGTGTTTTTGATACAACTTTAACTGTGAGCACAAAACAGATTGCCTGAGGAAACATGGCTTGGAGGCAGATGGTGATACAGATTTTCCAGAGTTTGAAAAAATACTCGTGTTCTGTGCTTATTGCTGCGTCACAAAAGAGGTATGAAATGCTTTTTTTAAACCGTATTTCTTATTGTGTTTTGTGTATTGTATGTGTTCCTTTCCTGTTCAACTCAACAAAAGCAAATACAGTTGGTACACTTTACAATCTACTTGAGGTCTATGAAACTAGCCAAAACCAGATAATAAAAGGAGCATTTGTGTACACATCATTTAAACTGATAACAAGGCTGGCAAATACAACATTTGGATACAAATGACATAATTTTCATACCGGTTTACTGGGATACACCTTAGAGAGATGATGTTTTAACTTTTCAACTGTCCAGTCTAAAAAACAGTCAATTGTTTGATCATCATATTTCTGACTGGGGGCTTTAATGACCAGGGTCACTGGGCTGTCCATCAAACTCGGATCCATGTTTCTGAAGAAGTGTTAACAGGAAAATAGGTGTACCCCTGCAATTAAAATGGTCTTGCTTTGCGACTCCAGGGTCCGATGGTTTAAAAAAAAAAAAAAAAAATTCTACTTATTAACTCATGCGTAGAGTAGGTAGGTAGCAATCCATCATGAACGATAAATGCCTTCTCACAGTGCACAAGCCAATAAGGGAACTTTCGTCCATTCAGCAACCTCCATTGTCCTTTTACGAGTCTTGCATCAACCTGTGAAAAACGAACAACAACAAAAAATAACCATGCTGAGAAGAAAGGTGTTCGATGTATAAGACAAAGTCGGAAAATTGCGAACAGCGCGAGGATTTGGCCATCATAAAGATAATCGGGAGATCAAAAACATTTAATTTAAGACATAGCTAGGAACAAGCAGAAGAACATGCAATCAATTTGGATGCAGAGATGTGCTACAATGCGCATTATTTTATTCTGCATATTTTTCTATTTCTAATTATTAGAACAATGAGCATGGTGGTGCTGGTTAATATTTTAAAAATTGATGTGTGAACATACTACCACTGAACGACAAAGATTTTAAAATGGCATGTGCACGCAAAACTGTCATAAATGCTAGTAATGAAAAATATTACTGAAGGGTTATAAGTAGCTAGGGACAGGTGCCTCCGTTAACAAAATGGGAGAAATGTTTACAGGGACTGGTTGACCAAACATATTGCTTGTATACAATATCACTGGAAATGTTCTAAGAGTTACTTAGGGTATTTTGGTCTAGGAATGAGAAAATCAGGTGTAACGCCTTCTAGGATTCCTCTGTATTACTAGGAGACAGTAACGTGTGTCATGCCACGGTAGGCTGACGTTTTCTTCATATGAGAGCACGTTATGCAGCTGTTTCTATTTAGATTTTTGAGGTATCAAGTTACACAGAGTTTATGTTATTAACTCAGTTAGTCAGAGAGTTCTCCACTAAGGTATTACATTGGTTTAATATGCACACAGTTTACAGGCTGTTTCTTATGCCACCTAAAATGGCAGCATTTTAAATTGCGATCTGCTTTCAATGGTCTACACAGCACTTGGAAAATCTTGTATTTATTGTACTGATTATCATACCACTTCATTATTAGAGCATCGGTAATGCTTTAAAGGGCTACCCGTCGTTTTAAGAACAATCCAGGTAACCCTAACTGAAAGATTGGTTTTCTAGATCAGAGAATGATCTTATTTGCCTCAAATGTGTGAAACATTATTTTTACACCCATTACAAAA
Source organism: Pleurodeles waltl (assembly GCF_031143425.1). Taxonomy (NCBI): domain Eukaryota; kingdom Metazoa; phylum Chordata; class Amphibia; order Caudata; family Salamandridae; genus Pleurodeles; species Pleurodeles waltl. The sequence goes on from NC_090438.1 coordinate 601,495,793, forward strand.
TCTGCAAAACCATACAGTAAGAAGTGAATTCATGATGAAGCTCTTTGGATACAGCCCCCATCAGTTTGACATAACCCAAAAAAATCTTTGCACAAATGTGTCAGAGGCAATGTCAGGCTCAAAAGAATAATTAGAAACAGTTGGCCCTGTTCCAGAGAACTAGGCCCAATGCGATCCGTTTCTACATGAACAATGTTAAAAGTCCTACGGTGAAAGAGGACCTTCAGATGGCGTGGAATGACCATAACTTTTTTTTTTTTTTTTTTTTTAGTTTGAGAGGCAGTAGGCATAATTTTTGGTTGCCAAAATTATAACCAAATATTTGTATACAGGATTGAAAATAGGAGCTGGATATAAAGCGTAACTGCATAAGAGTGAGAGATGAAGTCCATTAGTTGCTCTGAAGAACCCTGGCCTAATCTTTCGAAATTAAGACAGTGACCTAGTGTGTTTATGTTGCCTTGAATTAAGAAGATATAGGTGAAAGACTGATAAGAAAAAAGTGAAAAAGGAGTGGGGGAAGGGCCTATGCAAGATATATTGGCTTTGCAATTTGTTTTTGTTACGGTGTATAGTATGGTACGGTATGGCCCATCATTGTATATTATGGTATTGTATGGCCTGTCACTGTATATTATGATATGTAATAGTATGGTACGGCTAGTCATGGTATGGAATGGCTTGTTATTGAATAGTATGGTTCCGCATGTTATTGTATAATATAGTATGGTCTTTCACGGTTTAGTATGGTATGCTGTGGGCTGTTATTTAACGGTATGGTATGCCGTGTTATGATGTAGTATAGTTTGTTATGGCCTGTGATTGTATAGTATTGTATGGACAGTCATTGTATAATATAGTGTGATATAGTTTGGCCTGCCATTGTATAGTGTGATATAATACTGTATGGCTTGTCATTGTTTAGTATGGTATGGTATAAACTGTCATAGGATGGTATGGTTTGCCCAGTCACTATACAGTATGGTCTGTTACTATACAGTGTGATATGGGCTGTCATTTTGTAGTATATAACAGTATTGTATGATATGGTATGGCCTGCCCAGTATGGTATTGTATGGCCCATCATTGTATAGCATAGCACAAATGGCTTTCCGTGACTCACTACTAGCACGGAGAAGAGGCACAGCAAAGAAAAACATGCAGTCACATGAATTACTTAAATAAAAATGTAAAACTGCACATTGAAAACTAAGAAAATGCTTTTAATCATTAAATAAGTTCTTGACTACAGTGACACCCTACAGAATATAAAAGCAACATTGTAGTAAAGATAGCATTTGAAAAAAAAGCTTATTTGCATGTTGAAAAAAAAAGAAAATGCTTTTAAACATTAAACTATTCTGTGGTTAGTGTTGCCCTGAAAGGTCTAAAAGCAACATTGTAATTAAGATTACATTTTGAAAACTAACAAAGTGTATTTAAACATTAAAGAGTCCGTCGTTGCAGTATTACCTTGGAGTTTTTCAACATTAAATAAATCCATTACTACAGTGTTAGCGCAGAGAGGGAGGAGAGGCAAAGCAGATAAAAAAAGCACTGGCAAAGCCAACTGGTCTTGCCTATACAAAAGCTATTGGCTTTGTTTTGCCATGTTGTACATCAGCTGTTCATCATGGCTAAAGGTTAGTGGTGTGGAGTGTCAGAGTGGAGTGGGAAAGTAGAGTGTCGTAGAGTGGAAATGTCTGAATGTTGTACAGCTGAGTAGGAGAATTAGTGTCGTAGAGTTGGATAGGATTTAGTGGCAGAGAGTGTTGTGGAGTTGGGTGGAGAGTACAATGCGGTGGATTTGATTGGGGTGGCACTGTGATGGATTGGTGTGGTGGACTAAAATAGGGTGAGGTGGATGTAATTCGGGTGGACTGGATGGGTGGTTGGAGTGATGGGGTGGGGTGGATTGGATTTGAGTGGGGTGATGTGGATTGAGGTGGGGTGATGTGGATTGGTTGGCTGTGGATTGGATTGGGGTGTATTGGAGTGGGGTGGATTGCATGGAGGTGGGTGGATTAGAAAGCAGTGGGGTGGACAGATTGGAAAGCGGTGGGGTGGACGGATTGGTTTGGAATGGGGTGGACTGAAATGGAATAGGATTGGGTGGATTGGGGTGGAATTATGTTGTGTTGGACGGGGTGGATTGGAGTGGGGTAGGCAAGATGGAATGGACTGGGATGGGGTGAGATGGACTGGGATAGAGTGTTCGATTGGAGAGCAGTGAGATGGATTGGAGTAGACTGAAATGGGGTGCGGTGGGGTCGGGGAGGTGGTTTGGATTAGGGTAAGGGGTAGGGTAGACTGCACTTAGGTGAGGTTTATTGGATTGGCATGGTGTGCATTGGACTACAGTGGGGGGACTGAAGTGGGGTGTATCGGATTGGGTGGAGTGAGGTGGATTGGACTGAGTGCAGTGGATTGGACTGAGTACGGTCTATTGGGATGGATTGTGTAGGAGGCTGGCCTGGCCTGTAGTGGGTACCAGAGGTACTTACACCTTGTGCCAGGTCCAGTTATCCCTTATTAGTGTAGAAAAGGTGTTTCTAGCAGCTTAGGCTGATAGAAGGTAGCTATGGCAAAGCAGCTTAGGCTGAACTAGGAGACATGTAAAGCTTCTACTATACCACTGGTGTCACATGCACAATATCATAAGAAAACACAATACACAGATATTCTAAAAATAAAGGTACTTTATATTTATGACAATATGCCAAAAGTATCTCAGTGAATACCCTCAGTATGAGAAATATACACAAGATATATGTACAAAAACTAAAATTATGCAGTAAATATCAAAAGGAAGTAATGCAAGCAATGTAAAGTTACAGTAGATTGCAATAGGAGCACATAGGTATAGGGGCAACACAAACCATATACTCCAAAAGTGGAATGCGAACCACGAATGGACCCCAAACCTATGTGAGATTGTAGAGGGTCGCTGGGACTGTAAGAAAACCGTGAGGGTTAGAAAAACAGCCCACCCCAAGACCCTGAAAGGTAGGTGTAAAGAGCACCTACAACCCCCAGAGAGCACAGAAGTCGTGATAGGGGGATTCTGCAGGAAGAACAAACACCAGCAATGCAAAAACAGTGGATTTCCAGACCTGAGTACCTGTAAGACAAGGGGACCAAGTCCAAGAGTCGCGACAGTGTCGAGAGTGGGCAGGAGCCCAGGAAATGCCAGCTGAGGGTGCAAGGAAGCTGCCACCGGATGGAAGAAGCTTGGTGTTTTGCAAGAACGAAGAGGACTAGGAACTTCCCCTTTGGAGGATGGATGTCCCGCGTCGTGAAGAAGCTTGCAGAGGTGTTCCCACGCAGAAAGACCGCAAACAAGCCTTGCTAGCTGCAAGGGTCACGGTTAGGGTTTTTGGATGCTGCTGTGGCCCAGGAGGGAGCAGGATATTGCCACTTGAATGAGGAGACATAGGGGGCGCCCAGCAAGTCAGGGAGCCCTCACGGAAGCAGGCAGCACCCGCAGAAGTACCTGAACAAGCACTTAGAAGAAAAGTGAACCGGAGTCCACCCGAAGTCACAAAAGGGAGTCCCACGACGTCAAAGGACAACTCAGAAGGTTGTGCACTGCAGGTAAGAGTGTCGGGGACCCAGGCTTGGCTGTGCACAAAGGAAATCCTGGAAGAGTGCACAGGAGCCTGAGCAGCTGCAAATCACGCGGTACCCAGCAATGCAGTCTAGCATGGGGAGGCAAGGATTTACCTCCACCAAACTTGGACTGAAGAGTCACTGGACTGTGGGAGTCACTTGGACAGAGTTGCGGAGTTCCAGGGACCACGCTCGTCGTGCTGAGAGGGGACCCAGAAGTCTGGTGATGCAGTCTTTTGTTGCCTGCGGTTGCAGGGGGAAGATTCCGTCGACCCACAGGAGATTTCTTCAGAGCTCCTGGTGCAAGAAGGAGGCAGGCTACCCCCAGAGCATGCACCACCTGGAAACAGTTGAAAAAGCCGGCAGGATGAAGCGATACAAGGTTGCTAGTAGTCGTCTTGCTACTTTGTTGCGGTTTTGCAGGCGTCCTGAGCAGTCAGCGGTCGATCCTTTGGCAGAAGGTGAAGAGGGAGATGCAGAGGAACTCTGGTGAGCTCTTGCATTCATTATCTGGTGAGATCCCAAAAGCAGAGACCCTAAATAGCCAAAAAAGGAGGTTTGGCTACCTAGGAAGGAGGATTGGCTACCAAGAGAGGTAAGAGCCTATCAGAAAGAGCCTCTGACGTCACCTGCTGGCACTGGCCACTCAGAGCAGTCCAGTGTGCCACAAACACCTCTGTTTCCAAGATGGCAGAGGTCTGGGACACACTGGAGGAGCTCTGGGCACCTCCCCTGGGAGGTGCAGGTCAGGGGAGTGGTCACTCCCCTTTCCTTTGTCCAGTTTCGCGCCAGAGAAGGGCTGGGGGATCCCTGAACCGGTGTAGACTGGCTTATGCAGAGATGGGCACCATCTGTGCCCATCAAAGCATTTCCAGAGGCTGGGGGAGGAGTCGCCTCCCAGCCCATCACACCTATTTCCAAAGGGAGAGGGTGTAACACCCTCTCTCAGAGGAAATCCTTTGTTTTGCCTTCCTGGGCCAGGGCTGCCTGGACCCCAGGGGGGCAGAAACTTGTCTGAGGGGTTGGCAGCAGCTGCAGTGCAAACCCTGAAAAGGCAGTTTGGCAGTACCCGGGTTCTGTGCTAGAGACCCGGGGGATCATGGAATTGTCCCCCCAATGCCAGAATGGCATTGGGGGGACAATTCCATGATCTTAGACATGTTACATGGCCATGTTCAGAGTTACCATTGTGACGCTGTACATAGGTAGTGACCTATGTACAGTGCACGTGTGTAATGGTGTCCCAGCACTCACAATGTCTGGGGAATTTGCCCTGAACGATGTGGGGGCACCTTGGCTAGTGCCAGGATGCCCACACACTAAGCAACTTTGCACCCAACCTTCACCAGGTGAAGATTAGACATATAGGTGACTTATAAGTTACTTAAGTGCAGTGGTAAATGGCCGTGAAATAACATGGACGTTATTTCACGCAGGCTGTAGTGGCAGGCCTGTGTAAGAATTGTCAGAGCTCCCTATGGGTGGCAAAAGAAATGCTGCAGCCCATAGGGATCTCCTGGAACCCCAATACCCTGGGTACCTCAGTACCATATACTAGGGAATTATATGGGTGTACCAGTATGCCAATGTGAATTGGTAAATTTAGTCACTAGCCTGTTAGTGGCAAATTTGGAAAGCAGAGAGAGCATAACCACTGAGGTTCTGGTTAGCAGAGCCTCAGTGAGACAGTTAGGCATCACACAGGAAACACATACAGATAGGACACAAGCACTCGGGTCCTGGCTAGCAGGGTCCCAGTGACACATAACAAACATACTGACAACATAGGGTTTTCACTATGAGCACTGGGCACTGGCTAGCAGGATCCCAGTGAGACAGAGAAAACACCCTGACATATACTCACAAACAGGCCAAAAGTGGGGGGTAACAAGGCTAGAAAGAGGCTACTTTCTCACAGATTGGAGTGGATTAGACTGGAGTGGAGCGGACTGGATTGGTGTGGGGTGGGATGGAATGATTGGAGAATGGTGTACTGGATTGAAGTGGGATAGATTAAGGTGGTTTGGAGTGGGGTGGATTTGAATAGACTAGGGTGGATTAATGTGGACTGGATTGGACCAAGTGGGTGGTTTAAAGTGGACTGTATTGGAGGGGGGTGAATTGTATTGGAGTGAGATGGATAGGGTAGCGCTGGACTTGATTGAAGTGGGGTGGATTGGGTTGGAGTGGAGTAGGCTGGATTGGAGTAGGGTAGACTGGTCTGGGTTAGGGTGGACTAGACTGGTGTGGGATGGACTGGGTTGTAGTGGAGTGGTTTGGATTGGAGTGGGTTGAATTTGGGTGAGGTGGACTGGAGTGGGGCAGATTGTTTTGGCATAGTAGTGGGGCGGGTTGGAGTGGGGCGGGTTTTTTTCTGGATTAAAATGGGACAGATTGTTTTGGAATGGAGTTGGGCAGATTGTTTTGGATTGAAGTGTGGGAAGGTTGTTTTTGATTGTGGCAGATTGTATTAGGGTGGATTGGGTTGCTGTGGGGTTGATTGGATGGGAGTGGGGTGGATTAGATCAGAGTGGGGCAAGGTGGATCGCAGTGGGGCATATTGTTTTGGATTAGAGTGGGGCGCATTGGAGAGGGGAAGACTGTTTTGAATTGAAGTGGGGCAAATGGGAGTGAGGCAAATTGTTTTGCATTGGAGTGAAGCATATTTTTGGGGACTGGAGTGGGGCAGATTGGAGTGGGCAGATTGTTATGACTGGAGCGGGCGGGCAGATTGTTTTTGATCAGAGGGGGTGAATTGGAGTGAGGCAGAATACATTAGGGCGGGTTGGGGGAATTGAAGTGGGGTGGGTTGGAGTGGACTGGATTGGGTTGGACTGGTGTGGCTTAAAGTGGGTTTGACTGGTAGTAGTGGGACGGATTCAGTGGAGTGGATTGTGGCGTACTACATGATTGTGTGTTAAAGCATCATTTCAGAGATTACACAGAATAAAGAAACATTGTCACTTTGCAATACTTTGAACAAGTTAATTGCCTTCTTTTGACAACAGCGCCACAAGCAAAAACAAAAGAAAACATGAGTGGAAACTCAGAAAAGACGACTTGGCAAAATAAAAGAAAGGTAGCTGTAAAAATAAAAAACTTTTCAAATTTGTTTGTTCTTCTGGGCACGTTTTTGCAAGTCACAAGCCTTCTGTTTTGGGCACTTGAAGTTAAGTAGAACAAAAAGTACCTCAATCACGCCGGGATCAGCGAAGGGGCACTAATTAAGTTGAATCAATTCGTGCCTCAACCCTGCTTCACACATAGGAACAGAAATTATTCCGGGCGTGCCTTAACTCAATAAAAGGCTGTAAAGAAGAGTGTCACGCAAACTAACAAATGGTGAGGGACAAGTGGGCTCCAAGCCCTCTACTGAGCACAACAGAGTCTCGCTAGCGCAAGCACTCGCAGATTTGATCCTAAAAATTCAGTTGCACAAACTGCTTAAAAAAAAAAAAAAGTGCACAATGAAAATTAATCTTTTTAAAACATCATTAAATAAGTGAGGGGCTTCCGTGCCAGGCCTGGATGACAGAAAAGCAATGTTGCAGTAAATACTGCGTTTGAAAAAGAGCGGAGTGCTACAGTATCTCCCTAATAAGTCCATTTCAAAGTGTCTCAATCGAAGCGCGAGCGCCGGATGGACATTAATCAGTAGTTGGTCCATGCGTCATCTAAGTGAAAAACAGACTAAGAGAGAACATGAAACTGGCATGCGATGACCAATGAGAAACAAAGAAATGAGAGGGACAATGAAGCCAACTAGTTCTCTTTCTTTCCTGCATCCCAGCTAAGTAGACTTGTTCTCCTCTCTACTGATAAAAGTTACTGTTGTGTTTTTTCCTTCCTTATAGCGGGCTCACAGTAGCCTTCACTTACCGCCGGACCGCACTTCAGAGCTACTATTGTGGCTGAGCAAAGCATCGGGCCACAAGAGCATGGTGTGGCGCTCCTCCTGGTATGGGGGTGCGGCGGTGAGCATAGCGGTAAGGACATACGTGACAACTCGGAGTTTTAGGTTTGAGAGAGATGTATATTTTATTGTTGATTCAGAAGTCCTCTCTATCAGTCTATGAGTCTCTTCCTTCTCAATGTAATGATCTCTTCTTTCTGCCTCTCTCTTTCAGGTCCTCTGGAGTCCCGGCGAAGATCTCGTGAGGGAATGGTGTCGCCAGGGAAACCGGATAAGGAAAGAAGGTAAGGTAAGGCGTAACTCTGGACTTAACTTCTTGAACCGTGTTAGTATAGTGAGAGGATTTGGGGAAAGAGTGAGTGTTTGGTGAACTACAAAGAAAAGGGTGCTTGCGGGGTGGTGGGGAGGGGGGGTGAGAAGGGGGGTTTTTACCTGATAGTATAACCACCTTAGTGAAATAAAGTTCTATGGAGGACACGTCAACTATATCTCACCCATGTCATCAAGGTAAGTGTAGATATTAGGAAAAAGAGGTCACGCTCCGTAATTAATTCCCTTATCCTCCAAGCAAACCATAACAAGTGTCAATGGTGCAATCAGGTATAAGAAAAGTACTTCCCAACAGTCTCTGCCAGTTATTCCCCCTCTTGATCCCTTCCTTTCCTCCCTCACCCCCTTCCCTCCCTCTCTCCCCTTCCTCTTTCCCCAGCAAAGCGTTTATCCTGCAGTGAAAGCAGGACCGTACCTGCTGGAGCCACACCCCTCCAGGGACGTGGCGGAGTCTCGGCGTTTCTGGGCCTCTTTGCCCTTCGTCGGGTCTGTCTTCAGGAGTCAGCTGTTCTGGGCGGCTCCACTCCTCGTGGGGTTCTTCACTCCGTCGCTCCCTTGTGTCTGCGTTTCCCGACTGTCTTCCTTTCTCTTCCCACGTCGTCCTCCAGTCTCTGTTCCTCCGCATCCTCCTCCCTCTGCCAGGGACGTCCTGCCATCTTTTGCGCAACGGGAATCCGGATAGCCGAGGGGCGTGTCTTCCGGTTCCGGCCCCACAGTGCCCCCGGTCTGGAGGCCGTCATTATTGGTAGCCAGGTGTTCCCGCGCCCGGCTACAGGGGGTTTGAGCGTTTCAAATGCTCGGGCGCGATTCTGTTAGTTTCTAGAAACTGACAATCATGTCTTTCTTCCCAACACGCCTAAGCCCACGAGCCACCTGGAAGCCGGACGCCCATGATTCGTGGGTCTGTACACATGGGGCACCGAGTGCCACTGAATAATACATGTAACAGGCAGTTTGACACCCACCGAGCGCATCGGTCACATAAGCAACCCTCGTGCTCACATACTGCCTAGAGGCCTGGCCCAGGTGATTGTCTTTTCTTTAATAACGTGCAGATTTCGATAGGGTGAGTGAGCCCCAAGGACAAAACCCGGCAAGCGCTTTGCAGTTTCAAAATCTGCTACTTCGCCTAGCTCCAAAAAGCTGACTTAGGCAACTCAGAGTCCTTCATGCGCCTCTGGTCACCCTTTCTAACAAGCCAGTTAGAGCATATTGACCAGTTTGGTGGATTAATATATAGAAGGAGTCCCTGCAGGTGCTCCACATAGACTAATTTTGTCAAACAGCAGACACCTCCATACACCAGGCGGTGGCAGCAGCAATAGAACCTTTGGAACACCGCATGCTTGAGCTGGCCTGCGCTTGCCCTATGCCAGTAAGTGGTACAATGGATGCTGTCTCCACAGGGGTACCCCTCTTGAAACGCCCACCCCAGAAACGTAACAGCAAAAAGCCCCTGGACCTGGGGGTGTTCGAGTCCCTCAAAAAAGCCTTCACTAGACCAGAGCCTTCAGTGGAGGACAGTCTACAAGGAAATTTAGAGATCTCTACTTTCATACGACGGAGACTCACTGGACGAGGCGGGACTGTCCCACCCATGGCACCCCTCTCCATTATTGGAGGACCCCAGATCCCAAGAATCTACGATGGATATGTTGAAGCCAGAGGATTTGATCCACCCACACTACTCTGGGCAGTCCCCATGGACAAGGTGGCTCAGTATGTGGCTAGCTGCTGCATGCCCTCGCCCCTCCCTCTCTCCCTGGAAAGGTGGCAGTCACTCCTGAACTGGACTACCGCATGGCCACCTTCCTACAGAAATATATCAAAGACCCCAAGAAAGGGATTGATAGGTCTTGGCGCTCCTTCCAAGACTAACTGCTTCATTTGAGCGGTCCCCTAACAGAAATCCTAGATTTCACAGAGTAAGATAAAGCCACCTGCACGCCCGTTACCCCAGAGACACTATCAGACTCGGCCCAAAGGGCAGCCATTTTTTTGGTCAATGCCAACTGTGCCCTCTCAACAGAGACAGCGCTTTTTCCTCCTTAAGGTCGATCTGAGGCTCGGTGACCTGGCATTTACAGAGGTGGGCCTAGCAGCGCAGGGAGGCCTTTGCGGAGAGCCTTTCATCAAGAAGCTAGGCAAATGTGTTGCTACGTTCACCTCACTGGCAAAGCGCAAACATCCACCAAAAAGATTTTTCAGCCTAAGATTTTCATGTGGGACAGCTGTGGCAAAGGGTGCTCAACCGGCAGCTTCTATGGTCGAAAGCCCTCCCAAAGGCTTCAAGCGCCCACAGGATCAGCCACGCCAGGGGGAGTTTTTCAACAGCCGAAGACCCTACAGGGGACGGAACTTCAGAGGCTCTTACAGAGTACAGTTCCAAACCCAAGCAGATATGGATTTGCGGTTCTTTCCAAGGGCGGGTGGCAGGCTTGCATGGTTCAAACACAATTAGGAAAGGATCACGTCAGAAGCATAGGTTTTGAAAACCTTCAAAGGTTTTTTAATAGACTTTTACGGTACTCCGGTACAGCCGGTTCCCCCACACCCACTACAGTTTGCAGAAGATCAGGCGGCCTTACTAGAGTAAGAGGTTGTGGATCTTCTGGAAAAGAATCCTATCACCAAGACACAGTGTAGGAAGTTGGCTCTGTATATACTATCTCAAAGTAGGAGATAGTGTGCACAGAGTCCAAGGGTTCCCCTTAGAGGTTGATAGTGGCAAAATTAGATAATACCAATGCTCTATTTTGTGGTAGTGTGGTCGAGCAGAAGGCTTATCAGAGGGTAGTGTTAAGCATTTGTTGTACACACACAGGCAATAAATGAGGAACACACACTCAAAGACTTAACTCCAGGCCAATAGTTGTTATATAGAAAAATATATTTTCTTAATTTATTTTAGAACCACAAGATTCAAGATTTGAGGTAAGTACATAAAATGCAAGGTACATCACACAGGTAAGTATAGAACGTTGATTCAAAGCAGTAGTACACGCAGTTTTAGTTAAAATGGCAATAAGCTGTTTTAAAAGTGGACACAGTGCAAAAATGAACAGTTCCTGGGGAGGTAAGTTTGGTTAGGTTTCTCAGGTAAGTAAAGCACTAACCCAGTCAGTCTCCTGGGCATAGGAAGCCCACCGTTGGGGGTTCAAGGTAACCCCCAAAGTCACCACACCAGCAACACAGGGCCAGTCAGGTGCAGAGGTCAAAGGAGGGCCCACAACACATAGGCGCCTATGAAGAATAGGGGTGCTCCGGTTCCAGTATGCCAGCAGGTAAGTACCTGAGTCCTCGGGGAGCAGACCATGGGGGTTTTGTAGAGCACTGGGAGGAGGGGGAGGGGACACAAACAGGCACACAAAACACACCCTCAGCGGCACAGAGGCAGCCGGTGCAGTGTGAAAAGTAGGCATCGGGTTTACTATTGAAAGCAATGGAGGTACCTGGGGGGCACTTAGGCGATGCAGGCAGGGCACAGGGGGGCTTCTCAGGCCAGCCACCGACTAGGCTAGGAAGAGGGCCGCCTGCTGGTCACTCCTGCACTGGAAGGTGGTTCCTCTCGGTCCTGGGGCTGCGGGTGCAGTGCTTGGTCCAGGCATCGGGTTCCTTGTTACCAGGCAGTCGAGGTCAGGGGGAGCCTCTGGATCCTCTCTGGAGGCGTCGCTGTGGGGGTGTGGGGCGGCTCAGGTTACCGACATCATCATAGTCACCTGGGAGTCCTCTCTGCAGTGTTAGTTCTCCTGAACTTGAGCCGTGGGCGTCGGGTGCAGAGTGAGAAGTCTCACGCTTCCAGCGGGAAGAGAGAGTTCTTTCAAAGTTGTTTTAAAGTTGCAAAGTTGTTGCAGTTTTTGAACAATGCCACTGTTCTCAGAGGTTCTTGGTCCTTCGGGTTCAGGGCAGTCCTCTGAGTCCTCAGAGGTCGCTGGTCCCTGTCGGATGTGTCGCTGTGCAGGTTCTTTGAGTCTGGAGACAGGTCGGTAGGGCTGGGGCCAAGTCAGTTGTCGTCTCCTTCGTCTTTGCGAGGCTTTCAGGTCAGCAGTCCTTCTTCTTCTTGTAGGTTGCAGGAATCTGATTTCCTGGGTTCAGAGTCGCCCCTAAATACTAAATATAGGGGTGTGTTTAGGTCTGGGGGGCAGTCGCCAATGGCTACTGTCCTGGAAGGTGGCTACACCCTCTTTGTGCCTCCTCCCTGAGGGGAGGGGGGCACATCCCTATTCCTATTGGGGGAATCCTCCAATCTCATGATGGAGGATTTCTAAAGTAAGGAGTCACCTCAGCTCAGGGAACCTTAGGGACTGTATGACTGGTGGGTGGCTCCTCCTTACCTATGTCACAGGCAGTGAGAGGAGGGCATGGCACTCTGAGGAGAGTGCCATGTCAACTTAGTCATTTTCTCCCCACCAGCACACATAAGCTGTGAGGCAGTGTGCATGTTCTGTGTGAGGGGTCCCCAGGGTGGCATAAGACATGCTGCAGCCTTTAGAGACCTTCCCTGGCAACAGGGCCCTTGGTACCATTTACAAGGGACTTATCTGTGTGCGAGGGCTGTGCCAATTGTGTGAACAAAGGTTCAGTTTGGGGAAAGAACACTGGTGCTGGGGCCTGGTTAGCACACTTTCAGTCATAACTGTCATCAACAAAAGTCATAAAGTCAGGGGGTAACCATGCCAAGGAAGGCATTCCAAAGGTCTTTTGAACAATCTCTTTCTAGTAGTGAAACGTAATGGCGGCCAATGCACGGTAATCAATCTTAGAGAATTCAACGGCTGGCTTGTTACCCGTCATTTCAAGGTGGAAGGTATCCATCTCTTACGCGACCCTTTGAGACCCACTGATTGGATGGTCTGTCTGGACCTTCAGAATGCCTACTTAACAGTTCTGATTTTCCCCCTTAACTGCAGATTTCTGCAGTTCAGGTGGAGGTAACAGGAATACGAGTTCAAGGCGTTGCAGTTTGGGCGGTCGTCTACCCCCTGGTGCTTCACCAAGATCCTCAGACCGGTCATGGAACATTTACGAACCCAGGGTTTCCGACTTAGACGACATCCTCATAATGGATCAATGTCCACGCCATCTGTCAGACTAACGTCAGGTGACAGTCACCCTTTTAGAGAGCTTGGATTTCATTGTCAACAAATGCAAATCCCTGCTGTTCCCCACTCGTCACACCACCTTCCTGGGTTTTGTGATAGACGTAGTCGAGAGATCGCAGAGTCTTCCGACGCACAGGATTGCAAAAATGTGCAGGATGCTCAGGATGACTCTAGCAAAGAGCTCAACTTCTCTACATCAGATAGCCAGGGTGGTCAGATTTCTATCCTCATTCAGGTGATCTTTCTCGGCCCCCTTCACAACAGAGCCCTGCAACATCTAAAGGCCTCTCACTTGCACAACGGTCTGCAATACTCGAAGAAGGTCCCCTACACGGACTAGATGAGGTGGCGGTTGACACACATGGAAGCCTGGAACTGCAGAGCCATTTTTGGCTCAGATCCCGACCTGGTGATCGAGTCGGACACCAGCAAATCGGATCAGGGCGTGCTGTAAAGACTCATGCACAGGTGGGAAATGGTCTGCAGAGGAACAGAATTGCACATCAATTGCCTAGAGCTCACGGCAGGCTCCTTCACGATAAAGTGTTGGACGAAGGATCGGATCCGTTGCTGCACTGTCCTGCTGAAGATGGACAATCACTCGCCGATTTTTCTGCCATCCTTAGCGGCCCAGTGACCATAAACTTTTACAGGTCAGCTATATCAGCTGGTCATCTTCCTTTGGAGGGATTCCTGATAGGGGAGCATCTCCTAGTGTGCAAACTAATGAGAGGGATATGTTTGACATAACCTCCTGAGCCGCAATAATTGGCTCTCCGGGATGTGAATCTAGCCCCGAATCTCTTTCTGGCCTGGCAGAGAAATTAATTATTTTCACACAAAGAGCTGTCGACTAAGCTGGACATGCTCTTATGTTTGGTCTCAGGTTGTTGAGTGTCACATGCGAATGCTTTGGATAGTCCAGGACAATCTTTAACCCGGAAGGAGTGATATTTTATATTTCTAGGTGAACAAAAACAAACTCTAAAGTAGTTTCATATCCAGCTTTTCACAGATCCCCAAAATTGTGTGTGGTTCGTTGCCTTAAGACTTACAAGGAGATGACAGAGGAATTCTGACCTCCAGGAGAGAGACAATTTCTCATCTCATTATGGAAGCTTTATAAGGCGGTCTCGCCTCCCACCATTGCGAGACGAATCTGTTGGGTAATGCAAGAAGCAGGAACTAATGTCTCACTGTTCAGCGCTCACTCAGTGAGGGGAGCGATGGCCTTTAAGGCTTTCCGTCTGGGAGCTCAGCTGGAGGACATAATCAATGCAGCAGATTGGTCCTCATATTCCATTTCCCAGAGGTTTTATTTCAAACCAGTGTTAGACATGGCTTCTTTAGTGGTGGATAAGTTTTCAACAAGCATAATCCTCGCATCTGGTCCCGACATAGAATTAAAAATGTTCTAAAAAACATGAAGGAAAGTTTCAGTTCTATTGAGGACACTGAGGCGAGGATTATTCCAACCCTAAGACCGTTACCCGACCCTATTGTGATTGACATGTGAACCCTTAAAAGGAGAATATCCATGTAAGGTCTAAGTAAGGTTATGTGTTCGTTCCAATTTACTGTTTTAAGTATCTTTAGAAGTCATAGTCGGGGTGAGAAATGTTGCTCATGAATTTAGAAACAATTGTTTATAATCTAGTTATTTCATGAAGAGTTTTTATCCAAAGTGTTGTTATTGTGGTAAACGCTACTTGTTTGGAACAGAACCATGATAGAGGGTTATCAGATTTTTCTTCTCCTTATTCAATAGGGGCAGAAGGAGCCAAACAAGAATGAGAGAGGAAGAAATCATTATATCTTGTTGCATTCAAGAAAGAGGACGTTATGAGGGGAGTGACCAGGATGAGGTTGGACTGTGCTTTGTTCATTGGTTGTTAAAATTGTAGTTCTTTCCCTAAGACTCATGGGAAAGGTAGTTAGTATTTGATTAAGCTGAAGTTGTTGGAACAAAATAAAGAAAGAAAAGCATAATCCTCACCTCCATGTCCTTAATAGAATTGAATCTTTCCTTCGTGTTTAAGACATTTTTCATTCCACTGTAATTTATTGCATGCAATAAATAACAAGACCATAAGGTTAGTTGTTTATCGTATGTGATAAATAACTACAGTTATGAATCTGTCCCTGATTATGGAGCATAACAGAAGGATTTTTGGTCCTTGGTTTGACGTAGCGAAAAATACTGCATGAAACATTTTACAGACAAACTTAGAATTCCAACACTCTTACAAACAGTGGTTTGTATTGGCGTTGGAGCATTGCAAGGCACTCATAACCGGTGTGCAGAGGTTTTGCATCAATAGAACTAAACATTCAGAAAAGAAGCATTGTAGTGAAGCACCACCGTATGATGCAATACATGCATACTTGCAGAGGACAGGGCCCCACCTTCTCAGCACATGCACCCATAAACATGTACAAACCACAATTACGCCACATACCCAACCACTGACACAAAGGAGGTATGCAGCCCAGTTATATGATAATTTAAGGATATTAAACAAGTGCATTGGTCGACTGATCTTCCAGGGATACACGTAGAAAGGAGTATGACCCTCACATTACATAAATAGACATGGGAAGATTAAGTGATTTGACCAGAATCATAGGTTGTTGAGCCGATGCCAGGACTTGAACCTGGCACCCCAGTTACAAAGCTCTAGCCATAACGTCACACCCTTTCCTACAACTAGGATGAGAAGCTGGGGTTTAAGGGCAGTCAAATTTGGCCCTGCCCAGGGCTCAAACAAGTTAGTTTGTGGGTGACTCATGGCACGATCACAACTGTGCTAGAATCCAAACACTGATATAATATAAACCATATAACATCATCAGAGAGGATATCATCGAAGCTCTTCTATAATAAGGACAATGTCATAACTAGGCACGGCACCGCACTGCATGCCACCAGTAGATTTCTGAACCACCCCTCCCTTTGAAAAGTAGGCACTTATAAAATTCTACACAATTGACGTGCTGCGCATACCACACGGGTTCATCTCAACAAGACTAAGTCTTTCATCACTCCAAAACCGGTAAACTAAGTACCAATAGCTTGCGCAACAGTAACACGTTATTTTACAGCGCTTAAGGAACTGCAAACATGCGGAAGAGCTATAAAAAACAAGTTATCATTAAAGTAACAAATAGCTACTGCTAGTGGATAAAGAAACAAAAACTGTGTGGGTAGTTCCGTAAACTGGTTTCTCTCCAGTTTCGGATACCTGGCCTTGCATGTTAAATACAATGCCAGCGTGGTAACCTTCTAAATATGTATTTAAAAAAATAACCAACTGATCTTTAAAATTACAAGGACATCGACTAACCTGATAAATAAGATCATGAAGCGATAACGTTTCGCTTATTGCGAACACATGACTTGCTGAATCAGGGAACACAGGCCATCCTGGCCTGGGTCACGTAAAGTTACCCGAGTACTTACATGCGTTTCAGCCGTCAGCATATGGTGGTACATAGTCAGGAATCGGTGACTAGGGAAGAAAGGGGGGGTGGGGGCGGGGGGCACCACTTATGTTTCTCCCAGCGAGTTAAGAGGGGGATTATCCATGTTCAGTGTGCGGGACGGCCGATATGCAGGGACAAATTTATAACTACTACGAGGGCTATACACCTTTGTGAGTCAGCCCAATCCCGTGACGGGGGTGGGGACACATGGTGGGACCTGCTGCAAAAAGCAATCAGTGCCTTTACAAATATATGTATTCTCCAGGAAGACAGGAAAGACATAGCCAGCAATAGGCCCAGCGTCTGCCTACTCAAACCAGCTCTGTCCGCATTCTAGGTCTTCCCAGTGCCCGGTTCAAGCTGGACTCTCTAAAGGAGAGTGAATGGAATACTCCGGCACACTCCCCGATTCCAATGCTGTTTAACCGGGTCTCGGCTCCTTACCTGTCACCGCTCCAGTCTGGGATCCTCCGTTCGCATTAGATCAGACTCCCAGTACCACCCTGCGAGCCCCAACAGCTCTGGATTATTTTTGTTTTCATTTGTTGCGCAAAAACTACTTCCGAAAGTAAGATGGAAACCGGAAGCGCGTCAGTTGCCCAGTTCCCCTCTGGCTCTGCTACCCATCGCAGCAGGCTGCTAACGGGAGCGCGCCTATCGTCACCAGACATGGGAACAGCTGACAGTGACACGCGAGTGACGTCACCGAGCCCGGAAGAGATGCTTGATGTACTGTGCCTACCCAGAGGAATGAAAGTAACTTAACAGCATAGGATCTTCTGATAAAATCAGAGTTCGCGATTAATTATTGAAAATGTCACAGGGTGTACGTGCCAACATTTGGAAATGCTCAGAATGGAAATCAATATAAGCGAGGATTTCATTTGCTTGTTCATTTATAATGGAGTAGGGGATTTTTTGAGGTTCGAAATAAAAACAGTGGAGAATATGAGCAGTTGTCTTAAAATCAGTCTCCGTTCTAAATTAAAAAATATTAGTGTAGGGAACTGAGAACATTTCCCAAGAAACTTCGTGCGTTTTATGAGTATCTCAAAATAAAGAGCTATTTGAAGGACCTGGAGCAATGTTCATCTCCTAAGGATTGTTTTACCTCAACTGGACCGGTCCAATAAGATTCAATGTTTTTTGCAGTTTTTATCTAGCGCAAACCCTACCCGAAGATATTGGAGTACTTTACATGAACACCAGTTGCTTTACTCAAGGTCGCATTCATTTTTTTAAGGCACGGTGATATTAAGTGCCCAGAATAACAGGATGTTGAGCGATACCAAGACTTGAACCGGGTTCTCCACTTCCAAAGTTGGCAACTGCGGCCAAAACGCCACATCTGCTCTCAATGCAATATACAAACTGAATTGTAAAGCACATTATGCTTTACAACGAAAGCAAGATAATAATTTAAAATGAAATCATGAAGGTTTAGTAAAAAGATTCAGATTACAAAAAGCAAAATTAATTTAATAATAACAATATTGTTCATCCATAAGGAATAAATTAAAGTTATAAATAAATCAAAGGTCGGACTAATATAGTGTCAACTCTTAAAGAATAAGAAGTGAGCCCACAACCCTAACAAGAGGCTTCTTTTGTATTTCAGAATCCCATTCAGAGGGCCAGGGGGCAAGCAGGAGTAACTAGGCCCAACTGTGGGGGTTAAAGCTTCTTAATCCTGATGTCCTGAGACCCGACCTACTTTGGAACCTGAGCAACTGGGCCAAGTACCCCTTCAGCCCTTGACTCTCAGGAATAATGTGGTCCGAGCAGTCCTAGGCTCCCTCTGGAAGAGGTGGACAGGGAAGTGGAGACAGGCTCACAAATCAAAATACGCACAGTAGCAGCAATAATTTATTGTCCAGCCAAATACTTACTTTTATTACAAAATAAATATTTTGTTTTATCAATATAAAAAAAAGGGAAAGACGACATTACACACAAACCCCCTGAGGTCAGGGCTCTAGTGTTTCTTAGGTGATTCCCTGTGTTGCACTCCATCCCGATGTAGCAATAGTGGTCATTTCCCATTAACTAGAGACAAAATCAAGGGTAAGTCCAAGTCTCAAGAGTCCACTATGACTCTTTATTAAAGTCAAAAGTGGTCCTGCACCAAAGCGCTATTTAGCAAGAAAGTTCCCCTGGCAACAAATAGCCAGACGCACCTGCAGAATCAGAGTGACCAGAGTACCTGAGCACGCCCCCTCCATGGGCACTGAAGGCCAGCAGTTGGTTCAAGTGAGTTCAATGCATGCAGCCCAGGTGGGCTGTACTTAACGGTCCTTAAGTTCCTCCTGCAGGGTCCAGCAACCGCAGTGACTGGAGGTTCTTCTCGGCTCTTCCTGGCTGGATAAATCTTTGCCCTGTCCCACAGGGGCAGGGGGAGTAATGCTCAGGTTCTGATGCAGATCCATTGTCCTGATGTAGGTGTTTAGGGGGTCCGAACAGAGGCCTCACTCCTCTGGCGACAATCCTGGTCAGGTCACACTGCTAGCTGGTCCCGATGAGTCTAGGGGGTCCCTGTATCTTTACTGTACAGATGCTTCGACCCATTCATCACAGCAAATTCCTTCAAAGCGGCCTCTCCTGGCATACTGGGTTGCTGGCTTACCACCACACAAGGGCTAGGGCCCACTCCACATGGTAATCTATCCATAGTGGCCCCTACAGGTATATGGGGTTCCAGGCCCATCACTGCACACATGCTTTGGCCATTTCAGTGCAGTAATGATCACAGTTTACATCACAGGTGCCCCTCCTTGTGCACTGGGTCACTGACTCCTCACTGCATATGGGCAATGACCCGCCCGGCAGAGCAATGCCCAAGGCTCACTTCATGGCAGTCCTCCTCTGACATAAGAGGGTCGCTGAATTTCCCTGTACATTAGCAATTACCTAATTGGTGCAGCAGCTGTCTCTTCACACCTCGCTGAGGGAGTCCATTCAACAGGATTCACCGTTGGACCTCACTTCCTCTAGCGCTCTCCTCTTCCTCACAGTTCACACTAGTCTTTGCAAGCAGCCAGGTGCTGATGCTCCAGACTCTGGGGCAGGTGGTCTTGGATTCCCTGGGTGATGTCCCATCAACCAACTGTGAGACTTTTGATGGATCGTTTGGGCCGTCTTCCATGAATCCTTAGGTGATGGGTCTTTTTCCTTCTAAAGGAAAAATGTAAAGAGTTAGTTCTCAACCATATCAACATTAATTTTCAGTGTGAACAATCTGGTCACACAATAAAGACCCAAATAAGAAATAAAATTAAGGATTTTATTACAGGTTAACAGTCAAGTTGATATAAACACATTTCAAAAACATGCTGTAGAGATACAGAATAATAACAGGATAACCAAACCCCCTGAAGAAGGTTTGGTGAATTAGGACAAGGCCGACAAATAGTTCAATTACAAAAATACAGAATATTAGCAATAGAATTTGATGTTCGGTGAAAAGTCTTTGATCTTCCCTCCTATACATGGGAGCAATCTAAGGTCATCTACTTAAATTAATCTATAAAACGGTGAGGAAAAATCAAAGGTTGAGAAGCTATTGCAAAAAGAAAAATATAGTCATGGGCATGTAGAGAAGAAGAATGTGTCAGCAATCAAGAAGCTCGATTAAGAATCTTCTTGAGGGAATTAAGTGTTAGCTTAAGCCACACTCAGCAAGGCATGTGGATAAGGGAAGGCTCAGTGCTCCATACCGCTCAAAGTCCAAAGGGAAAGTGTTCAAATTCAATCAGTGAGAAAACTATTTTATACCACACAAATCTGTTTGGTAACATCATGCCATCAGGAGCTCCATTGTGTTCTCCAGTCTCAGGCTGTAAACTGCAACCTTCACAGATTTTCTCAAAGCAGTCCTGAAAGCGATGCTGTCCTTGGTAACCTGGCAACACAAAAGAATGATCAACCGAGTGCTGACACTTTTCAAACACTCACTCCTAGTCCCATATCTAAATTAAATCCAATGTTCTTTTGCTCACCCTGCCACAGCAGTTTGGACCCAGCGATATGAAAATCAGTCTTGACCCTTCTCCCAATGGGAACAGTCCAGGCCAAACTGCCAGACAAGGTCCTCCCTGCACTGGAAACAGGCATCCAGGGACTGGTTTTGGGGTGTCACCCCTCATTTGCTAGGCTAGCTTGAATCCAGTGGTAGAGCGAGCAAGGGGCCCACGTTTGGGCATACCCTGGCTAACTTACAGCTACTTTAGCAACACAAAAGGATGATAGATGGAGTGCTGAAACGTTTCAAACACTCACTCCTAGTCACAGCGCTGGGCTAAATCCATTGTTCTTTTGCTTACCATGCTACAGCAGTTTGGACCCTAACCATATGCAAATCAGTCTTGACCCTGCTCCCCATGGGGGCAGACCAGCCTGAATTGCCAGGCCAGGTCCTCCCTTGATGGGAAACAAGTATTTGTGGGACTGGTTTCAGGGGATCACCCCTCATCAGCCGGGCTAGCTGGAATCCAGTGGCACAGCAAGCAAGGGACCCACATCTGGGCATACCCTGGCCAACATATGATGAGTCTAGCAACACAAAAGGATGATGGGGGGTGCTCAGAAACATTTCAGACACTCACCCCAATCATAGATCTGGGTTAAATCCATTGTTCTTTTGTTCACTATGCCATCCCAGTTTGGACCCTGCCATATGCAAATCACTCTTGAACCTGCTTCCCATGGGAACAATCCTGCCTGAATTTCCAGGCCAGGACCTCCCTGGACTGGAAACAACCATCCTGGGACTGTTTTCGGGTATCGCCCCTCATCAGCCCAGCCAGGTCCTCCCTGGATGAGAAATAATAATCCTGTAACTGGTTTCGGGAATTCTGAACTCGACAGGCACATGCTCTCCCTTGAGCTTACGACATTGGTTCAAGCAGCAATCGCAGTTGCTCCAGTACTCCTCCTGCATGGTAAGTTCTCCACTCCTGTTGCTCCTGGTCGGGTTCACAGTGATGTAGCAAAGCGCCACCGGCATCCTCTTCAGTTCTTGGGGGCAACTTGGGTGCTTCCTTGTGACCTGCAGGTCACAGGACTTTCTGTTCTCCACAACACTCTTGATAATGGCAGCCCCTCTTGGCATACAGGGTTGCTGCTACACTACCAACCAAGGTGCTGGCTGTCACCATATAGTAGTCTGTACCACAGCGGCCCTTCTTGGCATACGGAGTAACCGCTAAGGTTCTGCACAGGCTTTGGCCCTTGTTTTATCTTCCACAGCAGCACCTCCTGGCATAAAGGGTAGCTGCAACAAAGCTTTATGGGCTTTTACTCCTCATGCACAGCAATCCACTCATGGGTATCTTCACTGGCATACAGAGGGGGATCACCTACTTGAATCTACACACAGACAAAGACCGAATTGGTGCAGCAACTGTTTTCCCACACCTCACTCCAGGAATCCACTCAATAGGGCTCTCCACAGGACCTTGCTCCCTCCATTGCTCTACTTTTCCCAACACAATACACTGGTCTGGGCAAACAAGCAGGCATTAGTTGTCCATGCTCCAGAGCAGGTGATCTTGGTTTTCCTGGGTGATATCCCCTCACCCAGCAGAGAGACTTGCAGGCCTGAGCCCCTGTCCTGGTAACAGGCAGAAGCCATGCAGAGCTTCCCCTCCTCACACAACCCATCGGGATGCTTGGCAGATAACAATTTTTGGGGTCTCACCCTCCCTTTATTATAGTCCATTTCCAGACACCAAATGTGATTGATGGTTTGGGTCTTTGAAGTATTATCTTGGGATTCTTCCTCTTTTGAAGTACATACTTCTCCTCTCCCCCATCCTCTTGAAAAGCTATCTGTCAAATCAGGACAGCTGCTAGAACGACAGCACAAGCTATGGGAGTGACTGGATTTCACATCTGGATGCCCACACAGTTATATGTGAACCAAAAGGTTAATCCCAGGCTCCCAGACCTGCACTTTATGCCTTATCAGCTCCATCTCCTTCGTCTGATGTGTTAGGGCCTCTTCCTTGAGATCTCTCAGTGAATCAAAGAGCACTCTTTAAAGTGTACAGGGGGTCTCTTTCTTCCTTCTCCAGTGTGTCCCACCCAGCTCACAGGAATTAAACAATACACATATGCGTCTGGGGGGATTCATGTACCTTCTTATGTCTTCGCCAGGCAGATTTGGGCTTCCCAAAATGGAATCCAGGGTCCTCCATTTAACATACCATTACAGGCACACTTGCACTCAGTGTATGTACACAGCACACACTGTCAAGAACTGTAACCTCCATGTATTTTGTCACCCAGCACACAAACATTCAGTACACACATTCATTCTGGACGCACTGCTCAGTACTGTAGCCTTCCTGTATTATACCATATCCTAACAATTTACTGTGCATGTTCTGAGGCCGTACACACTCATTAAGCACTGTGTGTAAGGAAATTTACATTTTACCCTGTGCTTCTGCGGTGACAAGTGCATCTTATAGTGCTCTGTTCCTAATGTGAGTACTGTAGGAAAGTACCATCTTGCCTGGCATGTTACCCCCATTTTTCACTGTATATATGTTGTTTTAGTTGTATGTGTCACTGGGACCCTGCCAGCCAGGGCCCCAGTGCTCATAGGTGTGCCTGAATGTGTTACCTGTGTAGTGACTAACTGTCTCACTGAGGCTCTGCCATCCAGAACCTCAGTGGTTATGCTCTCTCATTTCTTTCAAATTGTCACTAACAGGCTAGTGACCAATTTTACCAATTTACATTGGCTTACTGGAACACCCTTATAATTCCCTAGTATATGGTACTGAGGTACCCAGGGTATTGGGGTTCCAGGAGATCCCTATGGGCTGCTGCATTTCTTTTGCCACCCATAGGGAGCTCTGACAATTCTTACACAGGCCTGCCACTGCAGCCTGAGTGAAATAACGCCCACGTTATTTCACAGCCATTTTACACTGCACTTAAGTAACTTATAAGTCACCTATATGTCTAACCTTTACCTGGTAAAGGTTAGGTGCAAAGTTATTTAGTGTGAGGGCACCCTGGCACTAGCCAAGGTGCCCCCACATTGTTCAGGGCCAATTCCCCAGACTTTGTGAGTGCGGGGACACCATTACACGCGTGCACTACATATAGGTCACTACCTACATGTAGCTTCACAATGGTAACTCCGAATATGGCCATGTAACATGTCTATGATCATGGAATTGCCCCCTCTATGCCATCCTGGCATCGTTGGCACAATCCCAAGATCCCAGTGGTCTGTAGCACAGACCCTGGTACTGCCAAATTGCCTTTCCTGGGGTTTCACTGCAGCTGCTGCCAACCCCTCAGACAGGTTTCTGCCCTCCTGGGGTCCAGCCAGGCTTGGCCCAGGATGGCAGAACAAAGGACTTCCTCTGAGAGAGGGTGTTACACCCTCTCCCTTTGGAAAATGGTGTGAAGGCAGGGGAGGAGTAGCCTCCCCCAGCCTCTGGAAATGCTTTCATGGGCACACATGATGCCCATTTCTGCATAAGCCAGTCTACACCGGTTCAGGGACCCCTTAGCCCTGCTCTGGCGCGAAACTGGACAAAGGAAAGGGGAGTGACCACTCCCCTGACCTGCACCTCCCCTGGGAGGTGTCCAGAGCTCCTCCAGTGTGCTCCAGACCTCTGCCATCTTGGAAACAGAGGTGCTGCTGGCACACTGGACTGCTCTGAGTGGCCAGTGCCACCAGGTGACGTCAGAGACTCCTTCTGATAGGCTCCTTCAGGTGTTGCTAGCCTATCCTCTCTCCTAGGTAGCCAAACCATCTTTTCTGGCTATTTAGGGTCTCTGGGGATTCCTTAGATAACGAATGCAAGAGCTCATCAGAGTTCCTCTGCATCTCTCTCTCTTCATCTTCTGCCAAGGAATCGACTGCTGACCGCGCTGGAAGCCTGCAAACCTGCAACAAAGTAGCAAAGACGACTACTGCAACTCTGTAACGCTGATCCTGCCGCCTTCTCGACTGTTTTCCTGGTGGTGCATGCTGTGGGGGTAGTCTGCCTCCTCTCTGCACTAGAAGCTCCGAAGAAATCTACTGGAGGTCGATGGAATCGTCCCCCTGCAACCGCAGGCACCAAAGAACTGCATCACCGGTCCCCTGGGTCTCCTCTCAGCACGACGAGCGAGGTACCTTGAATCCAGCAACTCTGTCCAAGTGACTCCCACAGTCCAGTGACTCTTCAGTCCAAGTTTGGTGGAGGTAAGTCCTTGCCTCCCCACGCCAGACTGCATTGCTGGGATCCGCGACTTTTGCAGCTACTCCGGCCTCCGTGCACTTCCGGCGGAAATCCTTTGTGCACAGTCCAGCCTGGGTCCACGGCACTCTAACCTGCATTGCACGACATCCTAAGTGGTCCTCCGGCGACGTGGGACTCCTTTGTGCAACTTCGGGTGAGCACCGTTTCACGCATCCTCGTAGTGCCTGTTTTTGGCACTTTTGCGGGTGCTACCTGCTGCTGAGAGGGCTCCTTGTCCTGCTCGAAGCCCCCTCTGTCCCCAGATGCAATTGGCGACATCCTGGTCCCTCCTGGGCCACAGCAGCATCCAAAAACCCTTACCACATGATTTTCAGCTAGCAAGGCTTGTTGGCGGTCTTTCGGCGGGAAAACACTTCTGCACGACTCTCCACGGCGTGAGGGATCCGTCTTTCAAAGGGGAAGTCTCTAGCCCTTGTCGTTCCTGCAGAAACCTCAGCTGCTACTGTCCAGTAGCAGCTTCTTTGCACCCACAGCTGGCATTTCCTGGGCATCTGCCCATCTCCGACTTGCTTGTGACTTTTGGACTTGGTCCCCTTGTTCCACAGGTACCCTTGACTGGAAATCCATCATTGTTGCATTGTTGGTTTGTGTCTTTCCTGCAGAATCCCCCTATCACGACTTCTTTGTCCTTTGGGGACCTTTAGTGCACTTTGCACTCAGTTTTCAGGGTCTTGGGGTGGGCTATTTTTCTAACCCTTACTATTTTCTAATAGTCCCAGCGACCCTCTACAAGGTCACATAGGTTTGGGGTCCATTCGTGGTTCGCATTCCACTTTTGGAGTATATGGTTTGTGTTGCCCCTATCCCTATGTGTCCCCATTGCATCCTATTGTAACTATACATTGTTTGCACTGTTTTCTAAGACTATACTGCATATTTTTTGTATTGTGGACATATATCTTGTGTATATTTGCTATCCTCATACTGAGGGTACACTCTGAGATACTTTGGCATATTGTCATAAAAATAAAGTACCTTTATTTTTAGTATATCTGTGTATTGTGTTTTCTTATGATATTGTGCAAGTGACACTAGTGGTACTGTAGGAGCTTCACTCGTCTCCTAGTTCAGCCTAAGCTGCTCTGCTAAGCTACCATTATCTATCAGCCTATGCTGCTAGACACCCTATACACTAATAAGGGATAACTGGGCCTGGTGCAAGGTGCAAGTACCCCTTGGTACTCACTACAAGCCAGTCCAGCCCCCTACAAGTACACTTTGGGGGTCATTCTGACCCTGGCGGCCGGTGGCCGCCAGGGCCACCGACCACGGGAGCACCGCCAACAGGCTGGCGGTGCTCCCACGAGCATTCTGACCGCGGCGGTTCAGCCACGGTCAGAAGCGGAAAGTCGGCGGTCTCCCGCCGACTTTCCGCTGCTCGGGGGAATCCTCCATGGCGGCGGAGCGCGCTCCGCCGCCATGGGGATTCTGACACCCCCTACCGCCATCCTGTTCATGGCGGGAAACCCGCCATGAACAGGATGGCGGTAGGGGGTGCCGCGGGGCCCCTGGGGGCCCCTGCAGTGCCCATGCCAATGGCATGGGCACTGCAGGGGCCCCCGTAAGAGGGCCCCGCAAAGTATTTCAGTGTCTGCTTTGCAGACACTGAAATACGCGACGGGTGCAACTGCACCCGTCGCACCCCTGCAACTACGCCGGCTCAATTCTGAGCCGGCGTCCTCGTTGCAGGGGCATTTCTGCTGGGCCAGCGGGTGCTCTTTCGGCCCAGCGGAAATGTTTAAATGGCCGCCGCGGTCTTTTGACCGCGGTGCGGTCATTTCACGGCGGTACCTTGGCGGACGGCCTCCGCCGTCCGCCAAGGTTAAAATCACCCCCCAAGTCCTGTGGACCTGCAGTGATTCTTCACAATAATAACAATTTATTGTGCATTGTCTGTGGTGGCACACTGTTATGGAGTACTGTCATATTGAATGTCTGCAGTGACAAACCCACCTGATAGTTACAGTTGCAAAGCATTGTACATCTTTCATATAGGTATTACACTGTATTGCAATGGAGTGCTATATTCTCGTTCAGTGATTCATAAGCAAACCATGGTGGTCATTACAAACCTGGCGGTCGGTGTTAAAGCTGCGGTAAGACTGCAAACAGGCCGGCGGAAAAAAATGCAATTACGACCGTCGTTGGAAACCGCCAACATAGACAGCCACTTTAACACTCCGACCGCCACGGCGGTACAAACAAACAGCATGGTGGTCATTGCCAACAGACATTCGGAGGACAATGTACCGGCCACAGTATCACAACAGTCCAACCCGCCACCTTTTCCCTTGCGGATTCACCGCAAACAAAAACACAGCGGAAACAGGACTTCGAAGGGAAAACGCTCACCTCTACACACCTCACGAGGAATCAGGACACCATGGAATCCGAGCTCCAGATCCTGCCAGCCCTTATCTTCTTGCTCCTCTACCAGGAGCACGAACGTCGGTGGCGAAGACCACGGTGAGTACTGCACCTACGACACAGGGGAGGGGGGAGGGAAAAACAGTGACACACACACGCAACACCCCCACCCTCACCCACTACAACACACACACTAATACAGCATGATACATTACAGTTACATCTCCCAAACCCCCCGGAAGAATGCAATGACAAAAGGAAATGAGTGTAACCATTGTAATATATTAAAATCCAGTACGCAAAAATATATATATACACTATAAACAAATATATACACCACGAATAGTAGTCCAGGTAGTGCTCCATTGA
Organism: Pleurodeles waltl; assembly: GCF_031143425.1. Taxonomy (NCBI): domain Eukaryota; kingdom Metazoa; phylum Chordata; class Amphibia; order Caudata; family Salamandridae; genus Pleurodeles; species Pleurodeles waltl. The sequence goes on from NC_090438.1 coordinate 601,523,233, forward strand.
AGTCCGTGGAACACTGTGCCCACACGGCATGGGCGAGGCCCACACTCAATACTCGAACATGACGGAGAGAACACTGCAGGGGCATCAGATAGCAATAAAACAGGCACCTCAGGGGGAAGGGAAAGGGGGACACCTCAGCCGGCTGAGTGCACGACGCCAAATACATGTGGGGGCCACATGCTCACTGTTCAATCCTGGGGAGTGCAAAGCCACAGTCTCGCAAGTCTCTCCAGTGGGTGGTTTGCCCACTGTTAAATCCTGGGGAGTGCAAAGCCACAGTCTCTAAAGTCTCTCCAGTGGGTGGATTGTCCACTGTTCAATCCTGGGGAGTGCAAAGCCACAGTCTATCAAGTGGATAACAGTCTCCAATGGTTCTGGAGGGGACCTTGTGCCCAGAGTGCTTCATCCTGCCAAGGACTGAGGTAGTGGATGTGAACCTCCACTGGTTCTGGAGGGGGCATGGTGCCCAGAGTGCTTCATCCTGCCAAGGGCTGAGGTAGTGTTGTGAATCTTCACTGGTTCTGGAGGTGGCATGGTGCCCAGAGTGCTTCATCTTGCCAAGTACTGAGGTAGGGGATGTGAATCTCCACTGGTTCTGGAGGGGGCCTTGTGCCCAGAGTGCTTCATCCTGCCAAGGACTGAGGTAGTGGATGTGAATCTCCACTGGTTCTGGAGGTGGCAAGCTGCCCAGAGTGCTTCATCCTGCCAAGGACTGAGGTAGTGGATGTATGTCTCCACTGTTTCTGGAGGGGGCATGGTGCCCTGAGTGCTTCATCCTGCCAAGGACTGAGGTAGTGGATGTATCTCTCCACTGGTTCTGGAGGGGGCATGGTGCCCAGAGTGTTTCATCCTGCTTGTGACGGACTCAGTAGCGTCAGTGCCCTTGGTGCTCATGGGCCAGCGGTGCTTGTTGCGGCGGTGTCCTTGGCAGTGGTGCTTGTGGCGGCAGTGTCCTGTTCAGCGGTGCTTGTGGCGGCAGTGTCCTGTTCAGCGGTGCTTGTGGGGGCGGAGTCCTTGGCAGTGGTGCTTGTGGTGGCGGGGTCCTTGGCAGTGACTCAGCTGCTGGCGGTCCGGTCAGGCCCAGCTGGGCTGGTGCTGGCGGTCCTGTCCTGGGCAGCGGGACTGGTGCTGGCGGTCCTTTATAGCCCAGCTGGGCTGGTGCTGGCAGTCCTGTCCTGGGCAGCTGGGCTGGTGCTGGCAGTGGCCTCCTGGGCAGCAGGGCTGGTGCTGGCGGTGGCCTCCTGGGCAGCTGGGCTGGTGCTGGCGGTTCTGTCCTGTGCAGCTGGGCTGGTGCAGGCGGCGGCCTCCTGGGCAGCAGGGCTGGTGCTGGCCTTCTGGGCAGCGGGGATGATGGCGGTGGCCTTCTGGGAAGCGGGGATGATGGCGGTGGCCTCCTGGGCAGCGGGGATGATGGCGGTGGCCTCCTGGGCAGAAGGGCTGGTGCTGGAGGTGGCCTCCTGGGCAGCGGGGATGATGGTGCTAGCCTCCTGGGCAGTGGAGAAGATGGCGGTCTTCTCCGCCGTGCTGCTCTTCCCAGACTTGAGGAGTTTCGTGTGCCTCTTCCCCCACCTTGGAAGGTGTTGCAGCTGAATCCACACTCCCACCTGTAACCCTGGGAGCGGCTTTGGTGGCTGGAGTCTTCCCCCTCTCCTGCCGGGCACTGGCCAACTTTTGATGCTTGACAGGTGGGGGACTGTCCGTGCTGTGGCTCCGTGCCACACTGGCTGCCCTGCTGCCCGGTGCACTCCAGATTCCGGTGACTACAGGCACCACTGGTCCTGGAGATGTTGTGGCTGAGGGGCTAGGTTGGGACCTGGAGAGTCGGGCCCTAGGAGACTGATGGGGTGGGGGAGGTGAGGGAAAGAGGTCAAGGTTGGACAGGAAAAGTTTTTGGGGAACACTGGGACGGGTAGCTGGAGGGGGTTTGGGAGTGGAGGAAGAAGTTGTGGTTGTAGGAGGTGTTCGTTTGGTGACTTTGGGTGAAGGTGCATGCGCTGTAGGCTGTCGTGAGGTGGATGGCTGTTGGGTGGGTGTGTGCCTGTGTTTGTGTATCTTGGGAGGTGGCATCATAGACACACTGGGAGAGGACACAGGGGATGTGTGAATGGTAGTGGGGGTGGTGACTGCACGTGAGCGGGGTGTGGTGGTGTGTGTGCTGGTGATGGAAGTAGTGGCTGTAGATGTAGTGCATGCAGGTGTGAGTGGAGATGCGTCAGGGAGGGAGGAGGGAGACGAGGAGGAGGGGGACACAGTGGAGGCAGTGGATGTTGGTGTGTCTGCATGTGTGTGATGCTTGCGTGAGTGCCTGTGGGATGTGTGGTGCCTATGTTTGCCTGAGCTTCCCTTGTGTGTTGATGTGTGTGCATGCTGGTCTGAAGGTATGCTTGGGATAGGCTGAGGTAGAGGGGATTGGGTCTGGGTGGAGGAAGTTGGAGGGGGAGGCTAGAGACAGGGACAATAGCTGCCATCAGTGCTGAGGCCAGAGTCTGAAAAGCTTGCTGGAGGGCCGCCTGACCAGAATGAATGCCCTCCAGGAATGCATTTGTCTATTGCAACTGCCTTTCTACACCCTGGATGGCATTGAAAATGGTAGACTGCCCAACAGTGAGGGACCTGAGGAGGTCAATGGCCTCCTCACTGAGGGCAGCAGGGGTGACTGGGGTAGAGCCTGAGGTGCCTGGGGCAAAGGTGATGCCCTCCCTCCTGGGTGAGCGGGCACGGGGCAAAGGCTGAGGGGCTGCTGGGAGAGCGGTGCTGGTAGGGGGGGTGGCGGCTGTACCTCTAGATGCGGGGGCACAGATGTGGCCGCCACCACAAGGGAGCTCCCATCAGAGGACGAGTCCTTATCACTGGTGTCAGCTTCTGTCCCCGCCGTGGAGCTCCCCTCACCCTCTGTCCCACTGGTGAAATCCGTGTCCGTAGTGTCGCCCTCCAGGGCCATGTGAGATGCAGCTCTCTCCTGCTCCGGTGCCACTGCTCCTCCGCCTGATGATGCTAATGCACACAAGAACAGGGAGACCACAAAAAGGGGGGGGGACAACAGAAGAAAGACATGTTGAGTGCATGCATTACCGCTACCGTTGGCGGACACGACAGACACAGAAGCCCCCTGCACTACGCCGCGCACTTGGGGTCCACTGTTCAATCCCTGGGACATGGCATACAAGGCTATGGCTGACATCTGCACACATGGATGTCACAGGAGCCTGACTAGGTGTACTTGCCACTGTACACAGGTGGGGTGGGGTGCCACAGTGTCTGCCAGAACAAGGGGACCTAACTATCACACTCGCCCTGGCCTAGGGAAACCCACAGCCCACAGCCCACCTCCCCCACCCAGACACCTCCACTGCGTGCAAAATCAGCTGAATGAAAGTGTACTCACCCCCTTGTGGCTGCTGTGATGGCCTCAAGCGCCCATCCAACTCTGGGTACGCCACCACCAAGCTCCTGAACATCAGGGGGGTCATGGTGCGACGGGCACCCCTTCCATGTTGGGAGGCCATCCCCAGCTTGGCCTCCGCCGTCTTCTTGCTCCAGCGGCAAATGTCCTCCCATCTCTTATGGCAGTGGGTGCTTCGTCTGTGGTAGACCCCCAGGGTGCAGACGTCCTTGGCGATCGCACGCCAAATATCCTTCTTCTGGTGGGCGCTGACCTACATGAATTGTACAGTGGAAAAAGAAAAGTTAGTACCAACTGCACCGTCAAAGTCATTGGCCCCCATCCCTACCCTTGCCATGTGGCACATGCACTCACCGTCGTTTCATGCACGCCTCAATCTACCCCCCCCACATCTTTCATCCACCCCACTCCACACAGGCATAGCCCATACAGCATGCTCCCAGTGTACTTACCTGTTTGTCTGGAGGACCATAGAGTAGCGTGTACTGGGGAGGACCCCATCCACGAGTTTCTCCAACCCCTCCGATGTGAAGGCAGGGGCCCTTTCCCTAGACGCACAAGCCATTGTCTCTTCCAGACCGAGGTCACAGCAGCACTTGCAGTGTAGGTCCTCTCCTGTCGAAGATCAGGTATCGAGTGATTGAACAGATAGAAAATGGTGGTCACATCCGCGGCGGTGCGTACCGTCACCGCCGGCGTACATCGTCATTGGCTCCTGGGACCCATAGGGTCCAATGTTAACCAATGCAGAATTGCGCTGCGGTCTTAGACCGCCTACCGTGACGGTGTACAACGCCAGCTCAGTTACCTCACATCCCATTGTCCCACTTTACAGGTCAGGCAGCTGCCATTTCAGGGGCCCACATGGCTTAATTTTTCACTGCATCACACATACCTAGGCCTTGCCTCAACACTCATACAGGCCATATTTCGGATTATGATTTGTGTTCTGTGTAAGCTGCGGGTACGTACCTCTGAGTTAGTTGACTCTGTGCTCGCTGTTGTCCTTCATAGGCACCGTCCGCTGGGACATGTGAGGAGATGGGGACATCCTCCGGTGTACAGACCGCTGGTGGACCTGTCGACAATGGAGGAAAGACATGTGATCATCACCTACAGGCTTGATCGTGCCACAATCCTGGAACTGTGTGCCCAGGTGGAGCCAGACCTGATGTCAGCTATCCGCCATCCCACAGGAATACCCCCTCTAGTGCAGGTGCTGTCAGTGCTCCATTTCCTTGCAAGTGGGTCATTTCAAACAACAGTGGCCATAGCATCAGGGATGTCCCAGCCTATGTTTTCCAACGTGTTGTCCAGAGTGTTGTCTGCCCTGCTGAAACACATGCGGATCTACATCGTTTTCCCTCAGGTGGAGGATTTGCCTACAGTGAAAGGTGACTTCTATGGCCTGGGACATATCCCCAACATCATAGGTGCCATTGATGGGACACATGTGGCTTTGGTACCACCCCCCGCAGGAGTGAACAGGTGTACAGAAACCGGAAGAGTTATCATTCCATGAATGTGCAGATGGTGTGTTTGGCAGACCAGTACATCTCCCATGTCAATGCCAAATTCCCTGGCTCAGTGCATGACGCTTACATCCTGCGGAATAGCAGCATCCCTTATGTGATGGGACAACTCCAGAGGCACCGTGTGTGGCTATTAGGTGAGCACCTGGAAGCAAGTCAGTGAGAATGGTTGTCTGGGTCTGGGGATATCCCTACAGGTTAGTGTGTGTCTAACAGTTGCCCTCGCCATTTGCAGGTGACTCTGGTTACCCCAACCTGTCATGGCTACTGACCCCAGTGAGGAATCCCAGGACAAGGGCAGAGGAACGCTCCACTGAGGCCCAGGGGCGAACTCGGCGGATTATAGAGCTGACCTTCGGCCTCCTGAAGGCCAGGTTCCGGTGCCTCCATTTGACAGGTGGATCCCTATTCTACTCACCAAAGAAGGTGTGCCAGATCATCGTGGCCTGCTGTATGCTTCACAACTTGGCTTTGCGACAACAGGTGCCTTTTCTGCAGGAGATGGTCCAGATGGCGGTGTTGTGGCAGCTGTAGAGCCTGTGGACAGTGAAGACGAGGAAGCAGAAGAAGAGGACATCGACAACAGGAACTCGGTTATCCTGCAATACTTCCAGTGAGACACAGGTAAGAATACAAACCTGCCTACTACATGTACTTTAATACTACTACCTCTCTACTGTCTGTCGAAGGGGTGCAACGGGTGCAGACACTGAAAATCTTTATGGGGCCCTGTTAGGGGGCCCCACGACACCCGTTACCGCCATCCTGTTCCTGATGGTGAAATCCACCAGGAACAGGATGGCGGTAAGGGGGTCGGAATCCCCATGGCGGGGCTGCAAGCAGCGCCGCCATGGAGGATTCCCTGGGGCAGGGGAAAACCGGCGGGAAACCGCTGGTTTCCCTTTTCTGATCGCGGCTTTACCGCCGCGGTCAGAATTGCCCCGGAAGCACCGCCAGCCTGTTGGCGGTGCTTCCTCCGTCCCCGGCCCTGGTCGGAATGACCCCCTAAAACCTCGCCGGACCCGGCATCAGAACTGAGCTCTGTGTATTGTTTATAATTTCCTCTGTAGTCGCCGACGACGCTACGATAGACAGGGACTTTTGCTTCATGACCCCTTCGTGTCCTGCCTCGTTGCTCCTGTGTCCTCTTGCAAGTGTTGTAGTTCGGCTCTGGGTAATTCCAATGGTGTTAGGGCCTCCTCAAGATCTGTAATATGGTTTGATTTATCATGCAACTCAAAGGCGAGGCCGGAGGGATATTTTCAACAGTACTTGATATGTTCCTGTCTCAAATTTTCTGTGACAGGTCGAAACTTCTGCATGTGGCATCCTGAAACTTTGTAGTGTCTAGTTTTCGGGCAGCTTGCAAAATAGCCTCTTTTACTTAGAAGGAGTGCAATTTTGTTAAAATATCCCAGTGTTGTGCTCTGTCTCCTATTAGTGGTCCCTCAACTCTGTGCACTCTATCCAGTTTGAGGGCCCCACTAGCAGGCATAAGGAAGGAGCTTCAGCGCTTTAGAGGAGGGCAAGTTTGAGACCATATCACCGTTCTTGTATCACTCCTTCATTCCCCCAGGTGGGCTCTAATTTGTACCATCGATCTCCCTGCCAGCGTAGTCCCCACCCAGGTTCCCTATTTATTCTCCCTGGAAGTGCAACACCTGTTTGGCCATATCCTCAATGGCTGTATTTTTATCGGCCTCAGATTGGCGATTGTAAGAAATAGGGTCTTTGGTTGGCAGTCAGGTTACCCCCTGTCCCAGTAAAGACCCTCACTCTAGTCAGGGTAAGTCACACACAACCCAAATTATCCTGTGCCCACCCTCTGGTAGCTTGGCACTGAACAGTCAGGCTTAACTTAGAAAGCAATGTGTAAAGTATTTGTGCAATAAATCATGCAATAACACAGTAGAACGCCGCAAAAATACACCACATAGTATTTAGAAAAATATATAAGATTTATCTGATAAGATGCAGGTCAAAACTATCAAGATTCAGTAAGTACATGTTGAAATATCACTTAGAAAATGATAACAAGAGTATTTTAGTCTTTATAAAAAAGCAACAAGTGTCTCTTGCAAGCACAAAGTACCGGGTTTGTGTTCAAATTCTCCTCAAGGGACTACAGAGGAGGATTTGCGTGGAAAACGGGGAGATGTGTTTCGATTTTTCTGGTGCACACAGACGATGCGTTATTGAGTTTTCACGCAGGAGACTGGGATCCTCTTCAGGTTGCGGGGTTTTTAAACACCCCGGGGATGATGCGTTGAAATCCTGGGCATGCAGGACGAAGTCACAGGGGCTGTGTCGATCCGGTGGGTGATGCGTGGAAATGTCTGCTGCACGGCAGGCGCTGCATCAGTTCCTCTCAGGTAGTTGGGCTGCATCATTCTGGCTCGGCTTTGTGGCGATCCAGTGGGCCATGCGTCGAATTTCCGGTCGCGGCGCTGCGTCATTCTCCTCTTCGGGAAATCAGGCTGAGTTGATCTGGTTCGGCGTGCAGTGATTTTCTCACCAAGATGCAGGCTGTGCGTTGTTTCTTGAAGGCTGTGTGTCGATTTTCACCACATAAGGAGTTCTTTTGCACAAAAGAAGTCTTTTTGGTCCCAAGACTTCAGGGAACAGGAGGCAAGCTATATTCAAGTCCTTGTAGGGCACTTCTCAACACAGCCAGAGAGCAGCAAGGCAGCAAGACAACAGCAAGGCAGCATTCCTTCTCAGAAAAGCAGTCCAGGTGAGTCCTTTGCGCAGCCAGGAAGTTCTTCTTGGCAGGTTGCAGGTTCTGGTTCAGGGATTCTTCATCAGTGGTATCTTGTCCAGAGGTGTCTGAGTTGGTAGGGTCAGAGACCCTGCTTAAATACCCGAATGTGCCTTTTAAGTGGGGGAGACTTCAAAGAGAGGCTTAGAAGTGCACACGGTCCTCTTTCAGTTCCATCCTGTCTGCCAGGGTCCCAGTAGGGGGTGTGGCAGTCCTTTGTGTGAGGGCAGGCTACTGTCCTGTGACATGTAAGAGTGAGGCCCTACACCCTCCCAGCCCAGGAAGACCCATTCATTATGCAGATGTGTGCAAGTGTGACTGAGCATCCTGTGTTTGGGGTTTGTCTGAGTGGAATTCACAAGGGAGCTGTCAACTAATCCAGCCAGACGTGGATTGTAAGGCACAGAAGGATTTAAATGCAGAGAAATGCTCACTTTCTAAAAGTGGCATTTAAAAATAGTAATATTAAATCCAACTTCACCAGTCAGCAGGATTTTGTAATACCATTCAGGCCATACTAAATATGACCTTGTTACTCTTTCATTGTTACTCTTTCAGATCAGAATCTGCCACTCAAACAATATATGAGGGTAGCCCTAATGTTAACCTATGAAAGGAGCAGGCCTCACAGTAGTGTAAAAAAGAAATTTAGGCGTTTTACACTATCAGGACATATAAAGTGCACAGGTACATGTTCTGCCTTTTATCTACATAGCACCTTGTCCTATGGGTTACCTAGGGCCTACCTTAGGGGTAACTTATTTGTAGAAAAAGGGGAGTTTAAGGCTTGGCAAGTGCTTTTAAATGCCGAGTCGAAGTGGCATGGAAACTGCACACACAGGCCTTGCAAAGGCAGGTCTGAGGCATGGTTAAGAGGCTACTTATGTGGGTGGCCCATCAGTGCTGCAGGCCCACCAATAGCATTTAATCTATGGGCCCTGGTCACACGTAGTGCACTTTACTGGGGTCCTACAAGTAGATTAAATAAGCCAATTGAGTATTAACCAATGTCACCATGTTTTAAGGGAGAGAGCATATGCACTTTAGCACTGTCTAGCAGTGCTAAAGTGTGCAGAGCCATAAAACCAGCAAAAACAGTGTCCAAAAAGTGGAGGGAGGCAGGAAAAAAGTTAGGGGTGACCACCCTTAGGCTGTCAGGTCTAACAGCAATCATTCTATTCACACTGCTATGATCAGTTGCATTGCATAAGTTGACATAATACAGTGGTGGGTGGCACCTGTGGGATTCTCGTTTCACTCAAATGTGTTTTGTTTATTTAATAGAGGTCCGAGCGGCTGCCATTTTGGGGTCAGGCACTAAGCCTTTTTATTGTTCCTTTATGCTGTCCCCTTAAAGTGCGCTTGTCCCAGGTATCTCCAAGGAATTCCATCAAAGGGTAGCCTTCCCTCACCCCCACCATGGCTGAGGGACCCTGGCCCTGGGCCCCTCACTGCCCCGGAGCGGGCCTCTACTCTGCTATCCCTAAGTTAGGCACTTCGCTGCCCATTTGTCCTTGCCTCTTTTTGCCCTACCAGGGCCCCCAACCTGTTCACTGGTCCCTCCACCACTGGTTGTGTCGCCAGCAGCCGGCCCTCCAATCTCTTCAGTACTCCTGCCGCCGAAGATGCTCACTTGCCGGCTGGACTATCCCCTCGGTCCAACCATGAATCTGTCCGCCAGCGATTGCCCCTGTGATGCCGCAGGTGGCTCAGCTCCTCGAGTGCTTACTTGTCATCAGGTGATGGGCGATTGCTCCCTTGGTGTCTCCAACTGCTTCTTTACCCCCCTAGTTGGTCTTGGAGGCCTATGCCGCCATCTTGGCTAATATCTTTCACTCGATTACCGTCTTTCCTCCGACTTATTGCTGGCTTAATGCGCATTTAGAGAGCACCTGCAACCGCCGAGCACTTTCCACTTTACTCTTCGTTCCTCCATTTCTCAGTTGAAGGCACTTTTCCTTAAGTTTTAGCTGATGTGGTAGCAGAGCCTCCGTGGATTACGTCCACTCGGCCATCTTGGCTGGCCACATTCTCCATATTCTTTTTTTATTCTAGCTTTTTTAAATACTTTTGTATTCTGTTACTTTGTGTGCTCAAACATTTTATTTTCTTCCTCCCTCATATTTTGTTCCTTCTCCAGGCTAGCCACAAATTAAACGGCTAGAACAGAAGGAGTATTTCCTTAAATATATTTTTACACTGGAGGAGGAAGGACTTGATGACCTTTCATGTAGTAGAAAGAAGAACAGTTTTCTGCATAGTTTAGGTCCAAAGGGTTTACGTGTTTATGGGCAAATGGAAAAAAAACTAGATCTGCAGAAGACAGTGATGTGTTTAAACATGCCTTAGAAGATTTGGATTGGTATTACCAACTGGCTGTATGTGCTGCTATTCATAGGGAAATTTGTTTTCCAAAGGAACAGGACAAGTCAGAAATAGTGAAGGATCATATGTCTGCCCTTAAAAATTTGGCAGTTTCATGTAAATGTGGTGATTTGCAGGAGGAACTCATCTGTGACCAGATTATGATGCATACAAATGATTCTAGGATACAAGAAAAGTTATGGGTGTGTGGTGATGCTTAAGGGAAATTATTGCAGTTGTGAAGTAGGCAGAGATGTCTAAAAGGTGTGCTCAGGCTGCTATAAAAGAGTCTTCTGAACCAGCTTCAGTATGAACGTTTCTGGGATCTCCTGTAAAAAGATGAACAGGAACTGTAGGTAAGGACCCTACTGCTAAGGCGCATGGTGACAATTATGGTAATGACAAGCAGCCTATCTGTCTCTGGTGTGGAAATAAGGTACAATTATCCAGAGACAAGGATTGTCCAGCTATTAAGCCCAAATGCTCTTATTGTGAAAGTTTAGGTCATTTTGCAAAAGTATGTGGGAAACAGAGTGTAAATATGAAAGTGAAGAGTGGAATGGATGATTTTGATGCTGAACAAGAGTATAATGAGGAACCCTACCAAAAAAATGAGTATTCCCAGTTAAGCTAGAATAGAAGTTCCTCTCTAGGAAGAAAGATAAGGTGTGCCTCATAAAGAAAAGAAAACTTTTCTGTATATATGTCCCTCACTCACTCTAATAGTGGCATGCTTCATCTTCAGGTCCACCCCGCCCCTAGAAGCCAGGGTGGGCTCAACCATTTTTTCAGGGAGCACTTTGATGTAAATGCTACCGGACAACTGAACAATAAAAATACTTCGCATAGGTCAAAGGTACCCCTTTATTCGTGGTCAATGCAGATATGCACTAAACTTAACTAGGAGGGACTGCTAGGTATTTATGGTCCTAAGACCCTCATGCCATTGACATGTTTCAGCCCCTGACTATGGCCTAATGAGGTCCTAGGCTTTCATCAGGGCATATCAAGTTTGTGGTTGCCCCTGCATCAACGTGTAGTCGCACACAATTAACACATGAAGCATGCAGTTCTAATAAACTTGCATGCAGGGAGTGTTCTAATTCACCTTTTCTATTCATGAACAGGATTGTGGTACACCTTTTGGGTTACCAAACATACCTTTAAGGGGGCAGGAGTAGGGTGCCCCTGTGGTCACATAGTTGTCAAGGGTGTCAGGCCTCTCATGTACCTAGTAGTGCCCCACTTGCTTCCCGCTTCTGTTTAGGAGCCTGGAGTGAGTGGGGCACTACAAGGTGCATGTACATTTTTTATCTCTGCATGCTTCATGTATTCATTGTATCTGACTACACGTCGATTCCAGGACTGGTTTTCTTTTCTTCATGAGGCACAACTAGTCTTTCTTCCAAGAGAGGAGACTGTATTCTAGCTTGGCTGGGAATATCCATTTTTTGGTAGGATTACTCAACAGATAGTTTATTCTCCAGACCACTCTTAACAGTGAAATGTCTTCTTTTCCCTTCCTAATGGCAGTACCATTCCCTGGCCCTGTTTCACTGTGTTCAGGTACTGAAAGTATTTTAAATATTGATGGTCCTGTACTCATGTGGACACATTGTTGAATAATAAGCCAACTTGTGTGATGTATATTGGATTGGTGGAGATAAAAAGTGTCACTGACTCAGGGTCACGCTATGCCCTTGTGCAATGCTCAGTGTAGGAGGACAAGTTTGGAAACCTTTAGGTGATAAGGTAGCTCACATTGACATACACCCTGTTACCTTCACAGGTGAAAGAATTCTGATGGTGGGACCAAGGACCACTGGGTCATCCTTAATCCCAATAGTGCGATCAAGTTTAGTTGCTAGCAAATCTGGTGGTGCACCTGGAGGAGGAGGTACTGAAATAGTTTCCCTAAGTATTTTCGGGTACTGTGGGAAAGTTCTGTGGGTTTCACACAAAATTGTGCTGAAAGATGATGCAAAACCAATTTGTCATAAAGGAAGAAGTATACTCTTGAGGGATGACGAAGTGAAAGAATTAGACAGATTAGAGGAGGGAATCATTGGAGCAGTAGAGAGTGCAGAATATCTAGCGCCCTCTGTAGTTGCCAGGTAGTCCAATGGTAAAATAAGATTATGGGCCTGATTACAACTTTGGAGGAGGGTGTTAATCCGTCCCAAATGTGACGGATATACCACCCGCCGTATTACGAGTCCATTATATCCTATGGAACTTGTAATACGGTGGGCAGGATATCTCTCACATTTGGGACGGATTAACACCGTCCTCCAAAGTTGTAACCAGGCCCTATGTGTTGAATTTAGCGACTTAAATAAGAATATTGTTGTTGGCAGGTTTCCCCTCCCTAAGATTCATTAATGCCTAGCTAAAACGAAGGGAGTCAACTGGTTCTCCACTACTGATTTAACGTCAGCATATCACCAGATTCCTCTTTATTCTTCTAGCAGTAATTAGACATCCTTTATTGTCCTGTTTGAGTGCTATAGGTTTGTGCTTACACCAAATGGGCAGGCTTTAGTGGCTGCAGTGTTTCAGTGTGTGATGCTCTTATTATTCAAAGATCTAAAGGGTTACTATATTTTCAAGATTATTTGTTTCATAGGATGTGACAAACAAGAATCTGCTCGCAGGCTAAGATTAGTTTTGGAAAGATTTGCTGCCAAAGGTCTAACTGCTGAACTTAAGAAAGGCAAGTTTGTGATGAGGGCAGTGACTTATCTGGGGAACAAAGTGAGGACAGATGGACTTTTACCTAAAATTGATATTGTGGGCTCTATTAGTAATTCTCTGGCAGAGGAAGTTAGATCTTTTTTTGGGTTGCCTGAGTTTTTCTAAAAATTTGCAGAAAATGTTGCTGTTAAAATATATGGCTTGAGAAAATTGTTAAAAGAACACCAATAATTTATTTGTGGTGAGACATTTCAAAAAGAATTTGAGAGCATTCAGAATGAAATATGTAGGACTGCTCTCTTGCATGTTTTTGTCTCAACAGCTCACATTGTTTAGACCACCAAAGCGAGTGGCAAATAGTTGTGTAGCTGCTTGATGCAAGTTTTGGCTGATGGTTAAAAAAACTATATGCTGTTTGCTTCCCACTCCTTGTCTCCTACTGAGAACATGTTTTCTATAATTGAGAGGGAGATGTTGGCAGCAGAGTATGGTATGGAGAAATGTAGACAATTTTATGGGGTGCATGGTTCACACTGCGCATTGATCATAAACCTTTTTTGAAGATTTCATCTACATAGTGTGCTTTGACGGTGTCACCTTTCACGGCAAGGTTGTCCTTGCTTCTCCTTGATTATGTTTATGATGTTCTTCCCTGGACATAGGAAAAGGGTAGCAGATTATTTGAGTAGTTCTCCTTTAACACTGAATGAATATGTTGGCAATGAATGGGATGAGTATTGTGCTGCTTTAGTTATTGCATACAATGATGCTATCAGGAGTGAACACTGGATGTCTGGTTATAATGAGAACAGAACTTTAAGGGCTGTAAAGAAATACATTATAGAAGGTTGGCCTTGCAAAAGCAAGTTGATAAGAAATTGTAAACAATTTTGGGAATTGAAGAATGAACTATCCATAAGTGATGGAAGTTTCATCCTGAGAGAAGAAAGATTCATACCACCCGATGGTTTCAGGGTAAAGATATGGATCCCTTCTATGAATGTCATTTAGGTATTGTGCGGCCTGAGAGATATGTGAAATCTTCATATTGGTGGATAGGGATTGATTCTTACATGGAGACGTTTGTGAGGTCATGTGAGTACTGTGCCAAGTCCGACATGTTGGTTTCAGTTTCCCGTCCTCCATTAGGTTGTAGGAAATACCCAGATAATCCATGGGAAGACTAAGAGATTGATATTCTTGGACCTGTTTTAGATTGCAATGGGGTGTCTAAGTACATAATTGTTCTTTTGGATTTGTATTCCAAGTAGCCCAAGGTTATGTGTAAAAAGTTGATTCTGCTGTGGACATCTCTTTCCTTCAGAAATTTTTTCTAAGAGAGGGTATACCTAAATCTCAACAGAGTGACAACAGTTCTCAATTTACTGCTTGATGTTTCGAAGGATTTCTGTCCAAGAACGGTATCAGGGTGAGATGCATTCCTGCATTACATCCTGCACAATATTGCCAATTAATGGTGCTGTGGAACACTTTAATTTTTTTATCATGGGAAGTGTGCAGGCTGCTATGAATGTAGGGTTAGATTAGGAAAGAGAATTGAGCAGTATGGATTGGGTGTACAGGATTACACTTATCTTGACAGGATACAGTCTGTTTAGAACCCTTAAGGATGGAGAACTGTTCATCCTGGACTATTCTGCATGCATGACTAGGAACTTAACAAGCAAATGATCTCCTGCAGTGGTTAGTGCAAACTTGACGAGGACGCAAAAGGTGTACAAAGAGTATTATGACTAGAAACATGGGGAGAAGGAAGTGATGTTGGAACAAGGTGATTGGGTCAGAGTTAAGTTGAGTACCAAGACTAAGAAGAGAATGAATAAATTCACTGAACACCTGCAGGTAAAATTTATGTATTCAAACTCCACTTTATTCAGTGATGGAAAAGTATGGCATTTTGGACAACTGACAAAGTGCAATAAAGTTTTGGCAGGGAAGTTGGATGCAAATGTGCATGCAGATGCATAGAAATATAATGTGTGGTTGTGGGAGGACGATGAGTATGGTCGTGTAACAGTTGACAACTTAGTTTTTGGGAATAATAACATGGTTTCTGGCAATGGAAGAGGTGGTGATATTGGGGTGTCTGACCATAGTGTGGGTAATAATTTGACACTAACTATGAGTTATCATTTGGAACCTTCTATGATGTCAGGTGGTTCATCGGCTCAGGCTGAGAAGTGTTGTGTTACTACTCATTCAGGAAGGACATCTGTACTCCTGCTAAATATAAGGATTATGTGCTAGACTGATGTGAAGATACAACTTACAGCCTTTATATTGTGCTACGGGTATTTTGAACAAATTTAAGATGTTATATAATTTTCTCATGTCTCGGGGTGTTTCGATTCCTTAGGCTCGTAGGTGGTAGATAGGATTGGTATATTTGGTTGGGATTGTTGGGGTATCTGGGTTAGCCATTTGCTGTGTTGATGTTCTGGGTTTTAGAATGTTATGGGAAGGTGGAGCTGGGAAATGGCAGTTGGGAAATCTAATGGAGGTGTGTAGATGTGCTTCTACTCGCTCTCTGAATAGACCATATACTTCTTCTTTGCACCACATGTGTTCTTACAGCCCTCACTTATCACACCACATAGCACTGCATCCCATAACATGACAATAGCACCTCTGCGGTCATCAGGTTTGCCAAAAAGCACTTCCAAGTTAGGTTAAGTACAAAAACAACACCCTTCCAACCACACACCCTACGTGGTGTAGCTTGCTATCTATATGGGTAAATGTTAGACCTGACAGCCTTAGGGTGGTCACCCCTAACCATTTCCTGCCTCCCTCCACTTTTTAGATACTGTTTTTGCTGGTTTTAAGACTCTGCACACTTTACCACTGCTAACCAGTGATAAAGTGCATATGCTCTCTCCCTTTAAACATGGTAACATTGGATCATACCCAACTGGACTATTTAATTTACTCATAAGTCCCTACTAAAGTGTATTATATGTGCCCAGG
This sequence comes from Pleurodeles waltl, assembly GCF_031143425.1. Classification (NCBI taxonomy): domain Eukaryota; kingdom Metazoa; phylum Chordata; class Amphibia; order Caudata; family Salamandridae; genus Pleurodeles; species Pleurodeles waltl. Next base: position 601,538,972 of record NC_090438.1, read on the forward strand.
GCCTGCAGATTAAATGCTACTAGTGGGCTACTAGTGGGCCTGCAGTACTGATTGTGCCACCCACTTAAGTAGCCCTTGACCTTGTCTCAGGCCTGCCATTGCAAGGCCTGTGTGTGCAGTTTCACTGCCAATTCGACTTGGCATTTAAAAGAACTTGCCAAGCCTAAAACACCCTTTTTCTACATATAAGACACCCCTAAGGTATGCCCTAGGTAACCCACAGGGCAGGGTGCTGTGTAGGCTAAAGTCAGGACATGTACCTGTGTAGTTTACATGTCCCGGTAGTGTAAAACTCCTAAATTTGTTTTTACACTGCTGTGAAGCCTGCTCTCTTCATTGGCTAACATTGGGGCTGCTCTCACACATTGTTTGCGTGGTAGCGGCTGATCTGAAAGGAGTAGGAAGGTCATATTTAGTATGGCCAGAATGGTGACATAAAATGCTGCTGACTTGGATTTAATATTACTATTTTAGAAATGCAAACTTTTAGAAAGTGACCATTTCTCTGCACTTAGGTGTTCATTACAACCCTGGTGGTCAGTGTTAAAGTGGCGGTAAAACCGCCAACAGGCTGGCGGTAAAAACAATGGAATCACGACCGTGGTGGAAACCGCCAACATAGACAGCCACTTTAACACTCCGACCGCCACGGCGGTACAAACAAACACCACAGCGGTAACCGCCAACAGACAGGCAGAAGACAAGGTTCCGCCCACTGTATAACAACAGTCCAATCCGCCACCTTTTCCGGGGCAGATTCACTGCAAATAAAAACACGGCAGAAACAGGACTTGGAAGGGAAAACGCTCACCTCTACACACCCCATGAGGAACCAGGACGCCATGGAACTGGAACTCCAGATACTGCCAGCCTTTATATTCCTGCTTCTCTACCAGGAACAACAAAGACGGCAGCAAAGACCACAGTGAGTACTGCACCTACGACACAGGGGAGGGAGGAGGGAAAAAAGAGTGACACACACACGCAACACGCAACACTGCCACCTCCACCCTCACCCACTACAACACACACACAAGTACATGTAGATACATTACACTAACAACCCCCAACTCCCCCTGGAAGAATGCAAGGACAAAAGGAAATGCGTCGAACGTTTGTAATCTATAAAAAAATAGTAATCAAAAATATATACATTCATATACATATATTTACATTAGAAACAAATATATACACCAAGAATACAAGTCCAAGGTATTCCACCATCATAGTCCGTGGACCACTGGGCCCAAAATGCATGGGCGAGGCCCATACTCAATACCCGATCAAGACGGAGAGAACACTGCTGGGGCATCAGATAGAAATACAACCGGCACCTCAAGGGGAAAGGAAGAGGGGCACCTCAGCCGGATGAGTGCACGACGCTAGATCCATGAGGGGGCTCCATGCCCATTGATGTATCCTGGGGAGTGCAAAGCCACAGTCTCTCAAGTCTCTCCAGTGGGTGGTTTGCCCACTGCTTTATCCTGGGGAGTGCAAAGCCACAGTCTCTCAAGTCTCTCCAGTGGGTGGTTAGTCCACTGCTGCATCCCGGGGAGTGCAAAGCCACAGTCTCTCAAGTCTCTCCAGTGGGTGGTTTGCCCACTGCTTTATCCTGGGGAGTGCAAAGCCACAGTCTCTCAAGTCTCTCCAGTGGGTGGTTTGCTGCATCCTGGGGAGTGCAAAGCCACAGTCTCTCAAGTGGATAACAGTCTCCACTGGTTCTGGAGAGTGCTTTGTGCCCAGAGTGCTTCATCCTGCCAAGGACTCAGGTAGTGGATGCCTTTCTCCACTGGTTCTGGAGGGAGCTTTGTGCCCAGAGTGCTTCATCCTGCCAAGGACTCAGGTAGTGGATGCCTTTCTCCACTGGTTCTGGAGGGGGCTTTGTGCCCAGAGTGCTTCATCCTGCCAAGGACTGAGGTAGTGGTTGTGAATCTCCGCTGGTTCTGGAGGGGGCTTTGTGCCCAGAGTGCTTCATCCTGCCAAGGACAGAGGTAGTGGATGCCTTTCTCCACTGGTTCTGGAGGGAGCTTTGTGCCCAGAGTGCTTCATCCTACCAAGGACTGAGGTAGTGGATGTGATTCTCCACTGGTTCTTGGCGGGGCTTTGTGCCCAGAGTGCTTCATCCTGCCAAGGACAGAGGTAGTGAATGCCTTTCTCCACTGGTTCTGGAGGGGACCTTGTTCCCAGAGTGCTTCATCCTGCTCGTGGCGGCCTCAGTAGCGTTGGAATCTTTGGCGCTCACTGGCCTGCGGTGCTTGTTGCGGCGGTGTCCTGTTCAGCGGTGCTGGTGGCGGCGGTGTCCTGTTCAGCGGTGCTGGTGGTGGCGATGTCCTTGGTAGCGGTGCTGGTGGTGGCGGTGTCCTGTTCAGCGGTGCTGGTGGTGGCAGTGTCCTGTTCAGCGATGCTGGTGGCGGCGGTGTCCTGTTCAGCAGTGCTGGTGGAGGCGGTGTCCTGTTCAGCGGTGCTGGTGGCAGCGGTATCCTTGGCAGCAGTGCTTGTAGCGGCGGTGTCCTTGGCAGAGGCGCTTGTGGCGGCGGTGTCCTTGGCAGCGGTGCTTGTGGTGATCTTGTCCGCCGTGCAGCTTTTCCCAGACTTGCCTGTTTTACTGTGCCCCTTCCCCACCTTGGATGGTGGCGCAGCTGTCTCCACACTCCCAACTGTACCCCTGGGAGAGGCTTTGGTGGAAGATTTATTTTCCTCTCTCCCAGCGGGTGTAGGAGGCTGGACTGGCTTGTAGTGAGTACCAAGGGGTACTTGCACCTTGCACCAGGCCCAGTTATCCCTTATTAGTGTATAGGGTGTCTAGCAGCTTAGGCTGATAGATAATGGTAGCTTAGCAGAGCAGCTTAGGCTGAACTAGGAGACGTGTGAAGCTACTACAGTACCACCTAGTGTCATATGCACAATATCATAAGAAAACACAATACACAGTTATACTAAAAATAAAGGTACTTTATTTTTATGACAATATGCCAAAGTATCTTAGAGTGTACCCTCAGTGAGAGGATAGGAAATATACACAAGATATATATACACAATAGCAAAAATATGCAGTATAGTCTTAGAAAACAGTGCAAACAATGTATAGTTACAATAGGATGCAATGGGGAAACATAGGGATAGGGGCAACACAAACCATATACTCCAAAAGTGGAATGCGAACCACGAATGGACCCCAAACCTATGTGACCTTGTAGAGGGTCGCTGGGACTATTAGAAAATAGTGAGAGTTAGAAAAATAACCCTCCCCAAGACCCTGAAAAGTGAGTGCAAAGTGCACTAAAGTTCCCCTAAGGACAAAATAGTCGTGTTAGAGGGAAAATGCAAGGAAAACACAAATCAGCAATGCAACAACGATGGATTCCTGACTGAGGGTACCTGTGGAACAAGGGGACCAAGTCCAAAAGTCACAAGCAACTCGGAGATGGGCAGATGCCCAAGAAATGCCAGCGGTTGGTGCAAAGAAGCTCTTACTAGGCTGAAGAACTGTGAATACTGCAGGAACGACAAGGGCTAGAGACTTCCCCTTTGGAGGATGGATTCCCCACGCCTTGGAGAGTCGTGCAGAAGTGTTTTCCCGCCGGATGGACGCCAACAAGCCTTGCTACACGCAAATTGTGCGTTTGGCGTTTTTGGACGCTGCTGGGGCCCAGGAGGGACCAGGAGGTCGCAAATTGGACCTGCAGAGAGAGGGGACGTCGAGCAAGACAAAGAGCCCTCACTGAAGCAGGTAGCACCCGGAGAAGTGCCAGAAACAGGCACTATGAGGATGCGTGAAACGGTGCTCGCCGAAGTTGCACAAAGGAGTCCCACGTCGCCGGAGACCAACTTAGAAAGTCATGCAATGCAGGTTAGAGTGCCGTGGACCCAGGCTTGGCTGTGCATGAAGGATTTCCGCCGGAAGTGCACAGGGGCCGGAGTAGCTTGCAAAGTCGCGGTTCCCAGCAATGCAGCCCAGCGAGGTGAGACAAGGACTTACCTCCACCAAACTTGGGCTGAAGAGTCACTGGACTGTGGGGGTCACTTGGACGGTGTCGCTGGATTCGAGGGACCTCGCTCGTCGTGCTGAGAGGAGACCCAAGGGACCGGTAATGCAGCTTTTTGGTGCCTGCGGTTGCAGGGGGAAGATTCCGTCGACCCACGGGAGATTTCTTCGGAGCTTCTGGTGCAGAGAGGAGGCAGGCTACCCCCACAGCATGCACAAGCAGGAAAACAGTCGAGAAGGCGGCAGGATCAGCGTTACAGAGTTGCAGTAGTCGTCTTTGCTACTATGTTGCAGGTTTGCAGGCTTCCAGCGCGGTCAGCGGTCGATTCCTTATCAGAAGGTGAAGAGGGAGATGCAGAGGAACTCGGCTGAGCTCATGCATTCGTTATCTAAAGTTTCCCCAGAGACAGAGACCCTAAATAGCCAGAAAAGAGGGTTTGGCTACCTAGGAGAGAGGAAAGGCTACTAACACCTGAAGGAGCCTATCAGCAGGAGTCTCTGACGTCACCTGGTGGCACTGGCCACTCAGAGCAGTCCAGTGTGCCAGCAGCACCTCTGTTTCCAAGATGGCAGAGGTCTGGAGCACACTGGAGGAGCTCTGGACACCTCCCAGGGGAGGTGCAGGTCAGGGGAGTGGTCACTCCCCTTTCCTTTGTCCAGTTTCGCGCCAGAGCAGGGGCTAAGGGGTCCCTGAACCGGTGTAGACTGGCTTATGCAGAATTGGGCACATCTGTGCCCAACAAAGCATTTCCAGAGGCTGGGGGAGGCTACTCCTCCCCTGCCTTCACACCATTTTCCAAAGGGAGAGGGTGTCACACCCTCTCTCAGAGGAAGTTCTTTGTTCTGCCATCCTGGGCCAGGCCTGGCTGGACCCCAGGAGGGCAGCTGCCTGTCTGAGGGGTTGGCAGCAGCAGCAGCTGCAGTGAAACCCCAGGAAGGGCAGTCTGGCAGTACCAGGGTCTGTGCTACAGACCACTGGGATCATGGAATTGTACCAACAATGCCAGGATGGCATAGAGGGGGCAATTCCATGATCATAGACATGTTACATGGCCATATTCGGAGTTACCATGGTGAAGCTACATATAGGTAGTGACCTATATGTAGTGCACGCGTGTAATGGTGTCCCCGCACTCACAAAGTTCAGTGAATTGACTCTGAACAATGTGGGGGCACCTTGGCTAGTGCCAGGGTGCCCTCACACTAAGTAACTTTGCACCTAACCTTTACCAGGTAAAGGTTAGACATATAGGTGACTTATAAGTTACTTAAGTGCAGTGTAAAATGGCTGTGAAATAACGTGGACGTTATTTCACTCAGGCTGCAGTGGCAGGCCTGTGTAAGAATTGTCTGAGCTCCCTATGGGTGGCAAAAGAAATGCTGCAGCCCATAGGGATCTCCTGGAACCCCAATACCCTGGGTACCTCAGTACCATATACTAGGGAATTATAAGGGTGTTCCAGTAAGCCAATGTAAATTGGTAAAAATGGTCACTAGCCTGTCAGTGACAATTTGGAAAGAAATGAGAGAGCATAACCACTGAGGTTCTGATTAGCAGAGCCTCAGTGAGACAGTTAGTCACTACACAGGTAACACAATCAGGCACACTTATGAGCACTGGGGCCCTGGGTTACCAGGGTCCCAGTGACACATACAACTAAAACAACATATATACAGTGAAAAATGGGGGTAACATGCCAGGCAAGATGGTACTTTCCTACACAACCCCCCCCCAAACGAAGGACAATAAGACTAGCCATTACCTGATGAGTCTTCATTGTCTAAGTGGAAATATCTGGAGAGTCCATCTGCATTGGAGTGGCTACTCCCAGGTCTATGTTCCACTGTATAGTCCATTCCCTGTAGGGATATGGACCACCTCAACAATTTAGGATTTTCACCTTTCATTTGTTTTAGCCAAAGTAGAGGTTTGTGGTCTGTCTGAACAATGAAGTGAGTGCCAAACAGGTATGGCCTCAACTTCTTCAGAGCCCAGACCACAGCAAAGGCCTCCCTCTCAATGGCAGACCAACGCTTTTCTCTAGGGGTCAACCTCCTACTAATAAAAGCAACAGGTTGATCCTGGCCCTCAGAATTAAGTTGTGATAGGACTGCCCCTACTCCTAATTCAGATGCATCAGTTTGGACATAGAATCTTTTAGAGTAACAAGGGCTTTTCAGGACAGGTGCAGAGCACATGGCCTGCTTCAGCTCCTCAAAAGCTTTCTGACAGCTTGCTGTCCATAATACCTTTTTAGGCATTTTCTTGGATGTGAGGTCATTAAGAGGGGCTGCAATGGAGCCATAGTTCTTAATGAACCTCCTGTAATACCCAGTGAGGCCTAGGAAGGCTCTCACCTGAGTCTGAGTGGTAGGGGGAACCCAATCAATAATAGTTTGGATTTTCCCCTGAAGTGGTGCAATCTGTTCCCCACCAACAAGGTGTCCCAGATAAACCACCTTACCCTGCCCTATCTGGCACTTTGAAGCCTTGATAGTGAGGCCTGCCTTTTGCAGGGCCTCCAAAACTTTCCAAAGGTGGACCAGGTGATCATCCCAGCTGGAGCTAAAGACAGCTATATCGTCCAAATATGCTGCACTGAAAGCTTCCAGCCCTTGCAGGACTGTGTTCACCAACCTCTGAAAAGTGGCAGGTGCATTTTTCAAACCAAAAGGCATTACAGTAAACTGGTAATGTCCTCCAATGGTAGAAAATGCAGTCTTAGGTTTAGCATCTTCTGATAATTTGATCTGCCAATACCCTGCAGTCAAATCAAAAGTGCTTAGATACTTGGCAGATGCCAGTGTATCTATAAGCTCATCTGCCCTGGGTATAGGGTGAGCATCAGTTTTGGTTACCAAGTTGAGACCTCTATAGTCTACACAAAACCTCATTTCCTTCTTTCCATCTTTAGAATTGGGTTTTGGTACCAGTACCACAGGAGAAGCCCATGGACTGTCAGAGTGCTCAACCACTCCTAGTTCCAACATTTTCTGAACTTCTTGCTTTATGCAGTCCCTGACATGGTCAGGCTGCCTATAGATCTTACTTTTGACAGGTAAACTGTCTCCAGTATCTATAGTGTGCTCACACCAAGAAGTGGTGCCTGGCACAGTAGAGAAGAGTTCTGAAAATTGTCCTAGGAGATTTATGCAATTATCTTTCTGCTCAGCAGTAAGACAATCAGCCAAAACTACACCTTCCACAAGAGCATCTTGTTCTGTGGAAGAGAAGAGATCAGGTAGAGGATCACTGTCTTCTTCCTGTCCCTCATCTGTTGCCATGAGCAGGGTGAGATCAGCCCTGTCATAGTAGGGTTTCAGGCGGTTGACATGGAGCACCCTAAGGGGACTCCTGGCAGTGCCTAAGTCAACCAAGTAGGTGACTTCACCCTTCTTTTCAACAATTGTGTGGGGTCCACTCCATTTATCTTGGAGTGCTCTTGGGGCCACAGGCTCCAAGACCCACACTTTCTGCCCTGGTTGGTACTGAACCAAAACAGCCTTCTGATCATGCCATTGCTTCTGGAGCTCTTGGCTGGCCTGAAGGTTTTTACTGGCCTTTTTCATGTACTCAGCCATCCTTGATCTGAGGCCAAGTACATAATCCACAATATCCTGCTTAGGAGCTTTTAAAGGTTGTTCCCAACCCTCCTTTACAAGTGTGAGTGGACCCCTAACAGGGTGTCCAAAAAGAAGTTCAAAGGGGCTGAAGCCCACTCCTTTCTGGGGTACCTCCCTGTAGGCAAAAAGGAGGCATGGTAGAAGGATATCCCATCTCCTGCGGAGTTTTTCAGGGAGTCCCATAATCATGCCTTTGAGAGTTTTATTAAATCTTTCCACCAGTCCATTTGTTTGTGGATGATAGGGTGTTGTGAACTTGTAAGTTACACCACACTCCTTCCACATGGCCTTTAAGTATGCAGACATGAAATTGCTTCCTCTGTCTGATACTACTTCCTTTGGGAAGCCCACCCTGGAAAATATTCCCAGGAGGGCCTTTGCCACTGCAGGAGCTGTAGTGGTCCTTAAAGGAATAGCTTCAGGATATCTTGTGGCATGGTCCACTACCACCAAGATAAACCTATTGCCTGAAGCAGTAGGAGGGTCAAGGGGGCCAACTATGTCAACCCCTACCCTTTCAAAGGGAACCCCAACCACAGGCAGTGGGATAAGGGGTGCCTTTGGGGTGCCACCTGTTTTGCCACTGGCTTGACAGGTTTCACAGGACTTGCAAAATTATTTTGTGTCCTCAGACATCCTAGGCCAATGAAACAGGGGAACAAGCCTGTCCCAAGTTTTCATTTGTCCTAGATGCCCAGCTAAGGGAATGTCATGTGCCAGTGTTAGGAGGAACTTTCTGTACTCCTGAGGAATCACTAATCTCCTGGCAGCTCCAGGTTTAGGATCCCTATGCTCAGTGTACAAGAGGTTGTCTTCCCAGTAAACTCTGTGAGAGTCACTGACATCCCCATTAGCCTGTTTGACAGCTTGCTGTCTGAGACCCTCTAATGTGGGACAAGTTTGCTGTGCCACACTCAGCTCCTCTCTGGCAGGCCCCCCTTCACCCAAAAGCTCAGCAGTGTCTGCTTCCAGCTCCTCTGGTGTAGGTTCTGCACAGGGAGGGAATTCTTCTTCCTCAGAATTAGAATCCACTGTAGAGGGAGGGATAGTAGGAAGTGGTTTGCTTCTACTAGCCCTAGCTTTAGGGAGCACTTGGTCCATTGTTCCAGGATCCAAGCTTCCCTGTCCTTTTTGCTTTTTGGCCTGAGCCCTTGTCAAAGCAAATATATGCCCTGGGATGCCCAGCATTGCTGCATGGGCCTCCAACTCCACATCTGACCAAGCTGATGTCTCCAAATCATTCCCTAATAGACAGTCTACAGGTAAATCTGAAGCTACCACAACTTTCTTTGGACCAGTTACCCCCCCCCAGTTGAGATTTACAACAGCCATGGGGTGGCTTTGTGTTATGTTGTGAGCATCGGTTACTTGGTACTGGTGTCCAAGTATGTGTTGTTCAGGGTGCACCAGTTTCTCTATGACCATAGTCACACTGGCACCAGTGTCCCTGTAGGCCTGGACCTCAACACCATTTATTAGGGTTAGTTGCTTGTACTTCTCCAAGTTATGGGGGCAAGCAACCAAAGTGGCTAGATCAATAGCCCCTTCAGAGACTAAAGTAGCCTCTGTGGTCTCCCTAATCAGACCAACCCCAACTAAATTACCAAAAGTGAGTCCAGCTACTCCCTTGGATTGGCTATTAGTAGGTTTGCTCCCACCACCACTGCTATTAGTAGGGACACTAGGTGTAGCAGTAGGGGTTGTAGTGGTAGGAGCTGTGGTGCCTTTCTTTGGACAACTGGGATCTGTTGTCCAATGGCCTTTTATTTTACATAAATAGCACCATGGTTTCTTTTCCTTGTTCTGATTAAAGGAGGATTTGGACCCACCACCCCCACCAGAGTGTTTTTGTGGGCCTGATGAAGACTCATTTTTAGATTTGTCCCCACCCTTGTCAGAAGACTTACCATCCTTCTTTTTGTTGCCATCTTTGTCACCCCCTGTATGAACTTTTCTGTTCACTCTTGTTCTGACCCATTTGTCTGCCTTCTTTCCCAATTCTTGGGGAGAGGTCAGATCAGAGTCCACCAAGTACTGGTGCAACAAATCAGACACACAATTATTAAGAATATGCTCTCTCAGGATTAAGTTATACAGGCTGTCATAATCAGTAACTTTACTGCCATGTAACCACCCCTCCAAGGCCTTCACTGCCTGGTCAATGAAATCAACCCAGTCTTGTGAAGACTCCTTTTTGGTCTCTCTGAACTTTATCCTGTACTGTTCAGTGGTTAAGCCATAACCATCCAGGAGTGCATTCTTAAGAACTTGGAAATTATTGGCATCATTTTCTTTCACTGTAAGGAGCCTATCCCTACCTTTTCCACTAAATGATAGCCATAGGATAGCAGCCCACTGCTTTTGAGGGACATCCTGTACAGCACAGGCCCTCTCAAGTGCAGCAAACCACTTGTTAATGTCATCCCCCTCCTTATAAGGGGGAACTATCTTGTGCAGATTCCTGGAATCATGCTCTTTTGCAGGATGACTATGGGGAATACTGCTGCTGCCACCATGGGTATCTAAACCCAACTTCTGTCTTTCCCTCTCTATTTCTAAAGACTGTCTATCCAAATCCAGCTGTTGCTTCTTGAGCTTCAGTCTGGTTTGTTCCACTCTCAATCTATTGAGCTCCCTTTCTAACAATCTGTCATCAGGGTGGGTGGGAGGGACATTTCTAGAGACAGAGGTATGATGGGAATGAACAGAAGGAGACCTGTCCCTTACAGAGGGCACCCTAACAGCTTGGCTACCAGCATAATGTGAGAGCACATCATCAGTATGATGTGATTCAACCTCTGTACCAACTATGCTAGACTGTCTAGTAATGGGCAGGCTGAGAAGTTTCTTTCCTGAACCTTTTCCTGGGGGAGTCCCTGGATCAGATTGAGAACCATTAGCTACTTTTTCTACAGATTGGGCACTTATGGCCTTATCCTGTACTCTAAGCATATTAATTAACAGTTCTAAAGAAGGATTCTTCCCTACACTCAAACCTCTCTCTATGCAGAGACTCCTTGCTCCTTTCCAGCTAAGGTGATCATATGCAAGTTTGGACAGTTCAACATTTTTTCCTGTGCCAGACATTTTTTAGAGAGAGTTAAAGTGATAGAAAAAGAGTAAAAAGTTTTCAGAACTTTTTGGAAAGACAGAAAAAAAACTTTTTAAACTTTTAAGAACTTTTTGAAAGTTTAGAAGTACTTTTCAGCACTTAGAAAAGAGTGAAAAGAGGAAATGCAAAACTTTTTGGCTATGTGTATATACACTGACCTTGTTTTGTATATTTTTCTCTTATGAAAAGTACAATGACAAGAGTGGTAAGTAGTCTCAAGCACTTATCCCACCACTGCACAACCAATGTAGGAGGCTGGACTGGCTTGTAGTGAGTACCAAGGGGTACTTGCACCTTGCACCAGGCCCAGTTATCCCTTATTAGTGTATAGGGTGTCTAGCAGCTTAGGCTGATAGATAATGGTAGCTTAGCAGAGCAGCTTAGGCTGAACTAGGAGACGTGTGAAGCTACTACAGTACCACCTAGTGTCATATGCACAATATCATAAGAAAACACAATACACAGTTATACTAAAAATAAAGGTACTTTATTTTTATGACAATATGCAAAAGTATCTTAGAGTGTACCCTCAGTGAGAGGATAGGAAATATACACAAGATATATATACACAATAGCAAAAATATGCAGTATAGTCTTAGAAAACAGTGCAAACAATGTATAGTTACAATAGGATGCAATGGGGAAACATAGGGATAGGGGCAACACAAACCATATACTCCAAAAGTGGAATGCGAACCACGAATGGACCCCAAACCTATGTGACCTTGTAGAGGGTCGCTGGGACTATTAGAAAATAGTGAGAGTTAGAAAAATAACCCTCCCCAAGACCCTGAAAAGTGAGTGCAAAGTGCACTAAAGTTCCCCTAAGGACAAAATAGTCGTGTTAGAGGGAAAATGCAAGGAAAACACAAATCAGCAATGCAACAACGATGGATTCCTGACTGAGGGTACCTGTGGAACAAGGGGACCAAGTCCAAAAGTCACAAGCAACTCGGAGATGGGCAGATGCCCAAGAAATGCCAGCGGTTGGTGCAAAGAAGCTCTTACTAGGCTGAAGAACTGTGAATACTGCAGGAACGACAAGGGCTAGAGAATTCCCCTTTAGAGGATGGATCCCCCATGCCTTGGAGAGTCGTGCAGAAGTGTTTTCCCGCCGGATGGACGCCAACAAGCCTTGCTACACGCAAATCGTGCGTTTGGCGTTTTTGGACGCTGCTGGGGCCCAGGAGGGACCAGGAGGTCGCAAATTGGACCTGCAGAGAGAGGGGACGTCGAGCAAGACAAAGAGCCCTCACTGAAGCAGGTAGCACCCGGAGAAGTGCCAGAAACAGGCACTATGAGGATGCGTGAAATGGTGCTTGCCGAAGTTGCACAAAGGAGTCCCACGTCGCCGGAGACCAACTTAGAAAGTCGTGCAATGCAGGTTAGAGTGCCGTGGACCCAGGCTTGGCTGTGCACTTAGGATTTCCGCCGGAAGTGCACAGGGGCCGGAGTAGCTTGCAAAGTCGCGGTTCCCAGCAATGCAGCCCAGCGAGGTGAGGCAAGGACTTACCTCCACCAAACTTGGGCTGAAGAGTCACTGGACTGTGGGGGTCACTTGGACGGTGTCTCTGGATTCGAGGGACCTCGCTCGTCGTGCTGAGAGGAGACCCAAGGGACCGGTAATGCAGCTTTTTGGTGCCTGCGGTTGCAGGGAGAAGATTCCGTCGACCCACGGGAGATTTCTTCGGAGCTTCTGGTGCAGAGAGGAGGCAGGCTACCCCCACAGCATGCACAAGCAGGAAAACAGTAGAGAAGGCGGCAGGATCAGCGTTACAGAGTTGCAGTAGTCGTCTTTGCTACTATGTTGCAGGTTTGCAGGCTTCCAGCGCGGTCAGCGGTCGATTCCTTATCAGAAGGTGAAGAGAAGAGGGAGATGCAGAGGAACTCGGCTGAGCTCATGCATTCGTTATCTAAAGTTTCCCCAGAGACAGAGACCCTAAATAGCCAGAAAAGAGGGTTTGGCTACCTAGGAGAGAGGAAAGGCTACTAACACCTGAAGGAGCCTATCAGCAGGAGTCTCTGACGTCACCTGGTGGCACTGGCCACTCAGAGCAGTCCAGTGTGCCAGCAGCACCTCTGTTTCCAAGATGGCAGAGGTCTGGAGCACACTGGAGGAGCTCTGGACACCTCCCAGGGGAGGTGCAGGTCAGGGGAGTGGTCACTCCCCTTTCCTTTGTCCAGTTTCGCGCCAGAGCAGGGGCTAAGGGGTCCCTGAACCGGTGTAGACTGGCTTATGCAGAATTGGGCACATCTGTGCCCAACAAAGCATTTCCAGAGGCTGGGGGAGGCTACTCCTCCCCTGCCTTCACACCATTTTCCAAAGGGAGAGGGTGTCACACCCTCTCTCAGAGGAAGTTCTTTGTTCTGCCATCCTGGGCCAGGCCTGGCTGGACCCCAGGAGGGCAGCTGCCTGTCTGAGGGGTTGGCAGCAGCAGCAGCTGCAGTGAAACCCCAGGAAGGGCAGTCTGGCAGTACCAGGGTCTGTGCTACAGACCACTGGGATCATGGAATTGTACCAACAATGCCAGGATGGCATAGAGGGGGCAATTCCATGATCATAGACATGTTACATGGCCATATTCGGAGTTACCATGGTGAAGCTACATATAGGTAGTGACCTATATGTAGTGCACGCGTGTAATGGTGTCCCCGCACTCACAAAGTTCAGTGAATTGGCTCTGAACAATGTGGGGGCACCTTGGCTAGTGCCAGGGTGCCCTCACACTAAGTAACTTTGCACCTAACCTTTACCAGGTAAAGGTTAGACATATAGGTGACTTATAAGTTACTTAAGTGCAGTGTAAAATGGCTGTGAAATAACGTGGACGTTATTTCACTCAGGCTGCAGTGGCAGGCCTGTGTAAGAATTGTCTGAGCTCCCTATGGGTGGCAAAAGAAATGCTGCAGCCCATAGGGATCTCCTGGAACCCCAATACCCTGGGTACCTCAGTACCATATACTAGGGAATTATAAGGGTGTTCCAGTAAGCCAATGTAAATTGGTAAAAATGGTCACTAGCCTGTCAGTGACAATTTGGAAAGAAATGAGAGAGCATAACCACTGAGGTATTGATTAGCAGACCCTCAGTGAGACAGTTAGTCACTACACAGGTAACACAATCAGGCACACTTATGAGCACTGGGGCCCTGGGTTACCAGGGTCCCAGTGACACATACAACTAAAACAACATATATACAGTGAAAAATGGGGGTAACATGCCAGGCAAGATGGTACTTTCCTACAGCGGGCACTGGCCAACCTTTTGTGCTTTTGAGGTGGGGCACTGTCCGTGCTCTGGCTCCTTGGCACACTGGCTGCCCTGCTGCCTGGCGCACTCCAGAAGCCGGTTGCTACTGGCACCACTGTTCCCGCTGATGTTGTGGCTGAGGCACTAGGTTGGGACCTGGAGAGGCGGGCCCTAGAGATTAAAGGGGTGGGGGAGGTGAGGGGAACAGGTCAAGGTTGGACAGGAAAAGTTTTTTGGACACAATGGGACGGGTAGATGGAGGGGGTTTGGGAGTGGAGGAAGAGGTGGTGGTTGTAGGAGGTGTATGTTTGGTGACTTTGGGTGAAGGTGCATGGGCTGGAGGCTGTCGTGAGGTGGATGGCTGTTGGGTGGGTGTGTGGCTGCGTTTGTGTACCTTGGGAGGTGGGCTCACAGACACACTGGGAGAGGACACAGGGTATGTGTGAATGGTAGTGGGGGTGGTAACTGCACGTGAGCGGGGTGTGGTGGTGGGTGTGCTGGTGATGGAGGTAGTGGCTGACGATGTAGTGTATGCAGGTGTGAGTGGAGACAAGACTGGGAGAAAGGAGGGAGACGAGGAGGAGGGGGACACAGTGGAGGCAGTGGCTGTTGGTATGTCTGCATGGCTATGATGCTTGCGTGAGTGCCTGTGGGATGTGTGGTGCTTATGTTTGCCTGAGCTTCCCTTGCGTGTTGACGTGTGTGCATGCTGGTCTGATGGTGTGCTTGGGATAGGCTGAGGTACAGGGGTTTGGGTCTGGGTGGAGGAAGTTAGGAAGTTGGAGGGGGAGGCTATAGACAGGGACAATGGCTGCCATCAATGCTGAGACCGGAGTCTGAAAAGCTCGCTGATGGACTGCCTGACTAGAATGAATGCCCTCCAGGTATACATTGGTCTGTTGCAACTGCCTCTCTACGCCCTGGATGGCATTCAAAATGGTAGACTGCCCAACAGTGAGGGACCTGAGGAGGTCAATGGCCTCCTCACTGAGGGCAGCAGGGCTGACTGGGGGAGGGGCCAAAGTTCCCTGGGCCTGAACGCAGCAAGGCCCTTAAAACATTTTTTTTTTGTACTTGTTACTCATTCAACTTGACATACCCCCATACGTCTGCACCACCTATTGCAGCAGGCACTGCTTTCTGTTTATACATTTGGAGGAGTGTGCTTATGGAATGAGAACACACCTTTTGTTTAAACTTGAGCATCACCTTTGAGGTTTGGTGATAAAATAGTACTCACATTTGTAATTTGTTCCTTCCATCTACAATGTCTGGCAAAAAATATAATATAGCCAGATAATCAAAATATTCTAAGCGCTCTGTTTGGTCTCCAAGCACAACTGGTTTCCTCTTTAGGGTGGGTGACAGCATCATTAGCATAACAGATAGTTAAATAATTTTTATTGCAACAGTCTACAAATTTAGCTCACGCTTTATACATTTCATTTTCAGTTTCTTGTTAATATAACTGCATCATCTACAATTAAGAGGACAGAAACCTTGTGGCCAGCTATTATAGCACATCTAATCCAGTTTCCATTTAATAGTTCTCCACATCATTTAGGAGTAAACTAAACAGAAGTGGCGCTAGTAGACGTCCCTGTCTTACTCCCTTTTCAATCAGGAAAAAGTATTGCTGCGTTCCCCAGAAGGCCCATAACAGACTCTGGAAGTGTTATAAGTGTGGAGCCCCCTTATTACCCCCATAATTGAGACCTCGACTCCCAATTCTCAGAGGCTGTGCGATAGATTATTGTGACTGACAAGGTCAAAAGCTGAATTTAAACCAACAATAATTAAGTACTGTGATGATCTGTTATTTATGGTGTACTTATAGCAGACCATGTATAGGTAGATATCTTAATCAATGGTTCATATCCCTGACTTGAAACCAGCCTGTGCCACAAACAAAATATTTGAGTGGCCCACCCAAAATCAAAGGTAATTTAATAAAACGTTCACAAGTATTTTGCCGGCCACATCTAACAGTGATAGAAGCCAGGAGTTTTACCTCAACTGTCATTCTTATATAGGGGTATCAGAAACTTTGAGCACCATGAAGGTGGTATCTGGTCATTAGCAACAGCAGCATTGAATACTTTAGTAAGTACACAGGTCCAGAATGTAGGGTTCACAGGCACAAGACGATAGAAAGTAGGGCTGAGCCGGGTGCCTTATTCAATTTAATGCTGCACGCTGCTCTTTCTACCTCTGGTGTCAAGATATTCATTGGGGGAGTTTTTGCTTCAAACCTCTCACATTTAACTAGATTACTAGTATGCCAAATGTTGCATGCCCTGTACAGATTTCTTAAATAGTCTGACCATTTATTTGCTCCTGTATTACATTCATGTATATTCACTACTCTATTCTTCATATAAGTAACTATTTCCCAAAGCATTTTTGTTTTTTTCTTGAAGGCTGTTTCTTTTAATTCAGCCCGCAATTTTTGTTGTGCTTCCCTGTTTTTCACTCTTAACAGGTTCTTATAACCTTTCCTATACTGTTAAAAGTTTGCTTCTTTTTGTGTGTTAAAAGGCACCTTATTAGGATCAGAGAAACCTTATTTTTCATACTACAACATTCTGCTTCATACCAAGTTTGCATGCTAGACCACAGTGATGTCATTTTAGGTAACACTGCTTGGAACGGTTCAAGTATCTTATCATTACCTAACTTAGATGTATTCTTCCAAACCTATCTAGTACATCTTTGAGCAATGGTACCTTATCAGCATTTTTTGTGTTTCCTATCTATTGCTCTCGTTGTATTTGCTGGGGCAGTTTCTTTTTTTAAAATTATCTTTATGAGCATTTTGGTCAATAAAAAAAGTAAATACGTAGCTGTGCCATACAATAGTTCTAATGTTCCACATATCATGCAATACAATGTATCATGTTTTTTAAGTATGGGGGTACAGATCAGTGGGTATACAGGGGTAGGGGCAGGGGCAGGGGTAGTAAACCTGCCCAGACTTTGCATCAGGAGCATTATATATAACATGAGGAGAGGGGTCCACGGGCAAGGATTTCATTACATCACTCGTCTATATGCTCAATATATAGGTACACATGCATCCACTACTGCTGCATACTGATCAGAGGGGCATCGCCTGCTGACTGCAATTGATTGCCTGCGGGTCTGTCGTGTGGGTGGTGAGAAAGTTTATGCCTGCCTGGGGGGTCCCCTCTAGTGAAATCTCTGCTTCATCCTCCTGGTCAGCTCTTATACGATTCGCCATCTACTCCCACTTTGCCAGGTCTCTCTCCACGCGTTTGTCTGCGTGGACTGTGCGGAGATGCATCCCTTCATCTATCACCAAGTCTAATATATCCCTTTGCCATCTATTGAAGCATAAGGGGGGAAGGGGTGTGGTGATCTGCCCATCTCCAGTGAATGGCTATGCGGCATCTCGCCAGTACCAGTATTAGGAGTGCAAATCTATAATTCATTTTGTGGTCTTCCCTAGGAAGCAACAAGAGGCCCCTGGAGGCAATGCCAAATTGACTGGGTCAGACGCCCAACCCTTGTTATTCATGTCACGGATTCTGTAACTTGCGTTCAGTATGGATACAGTATTTTCCAACTCCATGTAATGTACAAATGCAGCAGTTGACAGAACACTTCATGGACACTCGGCAGTGCGCTTAGTGTATATCCTGCTAAGTTGTTGTGGGGTCAGGTGTGCCCTATGTAGATAATAGAATTGAGTTAATTTGAACCTAGCATTGCTGGAGGTCTCATGCACTTGTGCCCTAGCTCTCCTCCACTCACTATTTGTTAATGGAGAATTTAGGTCCTCGTCCCAACAAAGGCGAGCCCTGTCTGTCTCCCTTTAAGGCCAGATAAAGCCGTAATATGAGGCCTATGTGTAAACCCAGATCAAGTATGTTTTTCAACAACTGGGATACCTAAAGTTCATTGGGATAGCTGATCCATATTTTCCGAGCTGTATGCAATATGCTAGCGTATTGTAAAAACTGTCCCAGGCCCACACCATACAGCTCACAAGCTTTAAGTAATGTTAAGAATGTGCTATTCAGGTATAAGTCCCCTGCGTTTTGACAGTTGCCTTCAATCAAAGGCCTTACATCCATTTGAGTCCATAAGCCTCAAAAGGTGTGTGAACCACCAGAGCAGGAGCATTTTGCAGATGCAGCACAATTTTGTCACAGACAACTCCCAGGCCTGTGCCACATGTGATACTATGAAAGGCGTACCCGTTGGGGGTCTACACCCTCTCAGTAGCTTGGGGAGCTCAGTGAGAGGCATCAAACCCGCCAATAACTTCTTCTCCCAGTTGGGTCCCTCTTCACACCACAATGCCGCGAAGTGGTGTAGTCCCGCCAGGTAGTACAATTGAAGGTCAGGTAGTCCTAAACCCCCACCTCCTGATCCAACTTCAGTGTCTCTAACTTGACCCTGTTGCATTTATCAGCCCAGATCAATGACACCAGTAAGCCATTGAGTTGCTGAAACAGTGACGCTGGCAACACGTAAAAGGAATTCTGCATAACATATGGGCACCTTGGGAAGAGTACCATTTTACTCATGGCCACTTGGCCCATTACAGACAGCGGTAGGGACTTCCAGAACTCTACGGACTGTGGGAGGCCTCACAGCGTATGGCCCATATTTAGCTCATACTGTAGGCACTCATCAGTTGACACATAAACCACCAGGTATCGAAAATGACTTGGTTAGCAGAGGAGACCTGTGTTTTGTAGCTCTTCCAGCAGGAGCAAGGCTGTGCTGCCATAGGAAACAGTGCTGTCTGTCTTTTGACAGTTGACTGGGAGGCCTGAATCATCCTCGAAATACAACATGAGCTGCAGTAGTTGCGGGATGGACCAGGCTGTTATATACAGTAGGGTGTTGTCAGCGTACATGGAAACCACATGTGTGGTGTCTCCCATTTTGATCCCTCTATCATTCAGAATATTCCTGAGAAAAATTGCTAGAAGCTCCATTGTGAGGGCAAAAAGAAGCAATAGTGGACATCTCTGTCTTTTGCCTCTCTCAATGTCAAAGGGCTCCGATACTACCTGACCGGTACGTATCCGTGCCCTGGGTGCAGTGTACAACAGGCAGAAGTTAGGTACTGAAGGCCAAATCCCAATCTCTGGAGTACCTCTCAGAGGTATGCTCAGAACAAAGTATCAAAAGCTTTTTCTATATCTAGGTCTACAAAGGTGACTTCCGTCCTCAAATCTTTAGTGGAATGCAGAACATAGGAAGTCTCCTAAGATTCATGTGAGTGCCTGTAGTGAAATGTGTGTTTTGACCACAGACTTCCTGTTGGACCACTTTGCACCTGGCTTAGCTGTCCAGTGTTTACCAGTTACAGACTCCATTTTGTATTCAGTTTAGCCTTAGCTTCATTCTTCCTGCCCTGTTAAAGGCTGCCCATAATTTTCCACATTGTAACCTGTGCATTCTGTATGTTTTCATATTAATTCCCACCAAGGGCTTTGGCTGATAAGAATGTACTCAGACGGCAGGGAACGGCCTTGCTTTGACTTGACATCTTGGGATTGTGGCCAAATCACAACATGTTATTTTCAAAGAATACCTAAACTAGCCAGCATGTTTGAACACTTCTTGCGCAACTTGAGGTTTTTTTTTCCAGAAAGCTCCTTCCTTCGGTTTTTTAAGATATAAAAGAGATCCGGTTCGACAGTAGGAGATTCAGAGACCTCAATCAGGATTCAGACATTGGATGCCTGATATATATTTCCTGTGAGGGTAGAGATCTCTCTTTCTCTTTCATAGTCGAACGGGGTCATCAGCTTGTGGCAGGAGAAAGAGGAAGCACCTGACGGGCCCTAAGGTAATGCATTTTTTATTCATTATTTGCTTTGCATTATAATATAGATACATATATTTGCTGTGTATATTGCAGTGGAGAATCATTCATGTATGTTTTCATTTTATTGTTGTGACTTTTTTTTAACGTGTGCTTTCAACATGCTAATCTCCTTTTAGGAACCTTGTGTAGTGAAATAATAAATGTCTTCTTTGGACTAAGAAGTGCATTCCAGAGATTTGTTTATCAGTGCATGAGTATTTCAGCTTGGTCATTGGTGAAAAGCAAAACAGTACCCTTTCCCGGCATAAACCCACACAGATTAGCATGGACCAGTCTGGATACCACCCATCATAGTTGCGCGACCAGGAACTTCACCAACAACTTGACATTGACATTAAGTATAGACAAAGGCCTATAAGATCCTGAATTGCAAGGGTCTTTGCCAGGCTTCAGCAGCATGATTATTATCGCCTCCCACATATGGTTGGATACAATTCTGGCCACTTTAATGTCTTGGAGGGTACCCACGCGTTTCAGAAGGAGATTGGTGGAGTACACCTGGTAAAACTCTACCAGGAGACCATCAGGGCCTGGGGACCTCCCCCTTGCCATGATCTGCAGAGCCAGCTTCAGTTCCTCAAGGTGAATATCACCATCTAGATCCTCCCGCTCTTCTGATGTCAAGCACGGGACTACAATGTTCTCCAGGAATTTTTCCATTGCATGTGTTCTGTCGCCCCAGGCTCCCTGTACACCTCTGACAAATGGTCCCATAGTGCTAGGTTGATTCCTGTCTGATCTTCAACCATCCTTCCATTATCCTCATCAGAGAAAGTATCACAGGTGGTGGCCTCTTCCGTTTCAGTAACTAGGCTAGCATACAGTTCGACCCCTCTCTGTGCAGCCTTTTTTGATAGTCCTGAGACACATGTCGGTCCAGTCTAGCCCAAATCTCTGCCACTAGCTGGTGTTCTCTTGTGAGATCTGTTAAGTTGAGTTCCCTGCCCCTTGCCTGTTGGTGGAGTAGGGCTTCTTCCGCCTGCAATTCTCCTTCGAGTTTCCCCTGTGTACCAAATATTGTCCCAAGGCACATCCCTCGAAAAACTACTTTACATGTGCCCCATTCTGTACCCTGTGTCTCTATGGAGGCCCAATTGGTCTCAAACTAGGTCTGTATGTCCACTTTAAACTCTGAGTCCCCTAGAGATTCTGGTCTGAGTCTCCACAGAGGCACTCGGGGTCTCTGTCCAACCAACATATAGGCCCTCATTACGACCTCGGCAGTGGTGGCGGTCTTCCACGCCGCGTATTATGACCGCTGGCAGCCCTCTGTCCTTTTCCGTACGGAAAGCTGCCAGCAGCCATACTGGCAGTCGGCGGGAAAGTGGAGGCTGCTCAACCTCCACCGCCACGTCAACAGAACACCACCCACAGAATCACGTCCCATGATTCGGTGTGGGTGTGTTCTGGTGATGGTCTGCTGGTGGCGGAGCTGCCCCCATGGATCCCGTCCCCTCCCGGAGGGCCAACGGACAAGGTAAGTTGATCTTCCGTTAGGGGAAGGGGGTGGGGTGGGGGGTGATGTGTGTTGTGTGCGTGCATGGGGGTATGCATGAGTGTGTAGAGGGGGTGTGTGAGTGCGTGTATGCGTGCGGGGGGGTGCTGTGTGTATGGGAAATGTGTGCAGGTCGGTCGGTGTGCATGTCTGTTTGTATGTGTGCGGGTATGTGTTGTTGGGGGTGTGTGCATGTAGGGGTGTGTATATGTGTATATGTGCATGTTGGAGTGAGTGTGGGGCGGGGGTTGTGCCACCTTCGGAGGGTGGCAGGGGGGTGGGTGTGTGGGGGGAGGACTCGTGGGGGTAGCGGGGGTGGGGGAGACCCCTATCAGTGCCAGGGAATGAATTCCCTGGCACTGATAGTGCCTACCGCCATGGATCTCATGGCGATTCCCAGTCACCCGAAATCCATGACGGTATGCACGGTCCTGATACCGTTGTCGGTCTAGTGACGATCGCCGGGCTGGAGACCGAAATCTCCAGCCCAGCGGTCATCACTGCCATAACGGTCAGAATGGTGAAGTGGTGGATCACCGCGTTGGTAACCGCCACAGTCATAATTCAATTTTTTTCCACCGACCTGTTTGCGGTCTTACCACCGCTTTACCACCTACCGCCAGGGTCGTAATGAGGGCCATAGTCCAGAAGGAGGGGGGCATGATCTGACAGGAAACTGACTTGGTATCCTATCCTCTTGATGTTAAGGGTCTCGTTCATAGTGATAAGGAAGCCATCTAATCTGCTGTATGCATGGTATGTAGGGGAGTAATAGGAAAACTCCATAGTCAGCGGGTGGAGGTCTCGCCATATATCCCTACACTGTAAACTATGCTCAGTCTTGGTCAGACTGGCAGTATGTTGGGCTTAGTGCCTAATCTTGGTGGGTGTCTGTCCAGTGTATCATCAAAGATGCAGTAAAGCCCTCCCCATACAATGGGCACGTCTAAATAATGTAAGATTTCCCTCTCTAAGTCCACGAAAACTTTCCTGTTATTCATACTGGGGGCATAGGAGGCAGACCTCAACTCCATCCATGCGGCCATGTACCAGTATGTATCTTCCCTCAATATCGGCCGTATGACTAAGTTGTTGGAATGGGCACGCAGGCGGATCACATGATTGTCAAAGGTGGGGTTTCCCCCTCTACATACCCCATGTAGAACGGCATCTCGATATCTGTGGTTAAGTATTTTTGCAATAATAGTTCTAGGATTACTCGCTGGAGGCAGAGGGCGTGCCAGTGACCTGTGGGGCCTTTCCACCACAGGGAATTAGGATGAACCAATATCTAGGAGCTGTGTCTTAATCCAGTTCTCTAGGAACAGTTCTGGTTTGGTCCTCTTCCACCTTTTCCTAGAATTCCGCGAATTGCAGGTTGCATCTCCGGGCTGTCTCCTTAGCATCTTCCGCTCGGAGTTCCAATTTCCACGTCTGGGTCTCCAATCCATTGCCTTGGTTTTAAGAGTCCACATTTCTGACTGGAGAGTGCTGATATGCTTCTCTGTTTCAACTGACCTCTCTGATAGTTTACAGACATCTGCACACAATAAGTTCACATCTAGTGCTATGGCTTCAATTTTGTTTTGCACCACTGTGCTAGTGGCTTCAGTTGCTGCAAGAAATTGTGGACCCGTGAGACCCTGTGGTGACTGCAGGCCCTCCCGGTCCACCACATGTGTGCTGCCCGTCGAGTTCTGTACCGCAAACTGATCTGTGGTGGTCTGTTGAGTCCTGCGGCCTTTTTTTATCTCGGATCATCCTGATACACGGGAGTAGTGTGCACTCTCAGGGTCAGAGGCGACGCCCACTCTGTGGGGATGCAGTTAGGCTGGCTCCAGACCGGTGGGGGATTCCCTCCCTCATCTTGCCCTTATTAAGGGAGAAAGCAGCGGCCTCTAGATTGCAGCATCCCTTCTGCAAGCAGAATTTAGCCACCAAACAGGTCCATACACAAATCCCTGCTCGCTAGACATGGGTGGTTGAGGGCTGTGGAGCAGTCTACCACGCAAAGTTTTTCTCCTCAAGAACACCAGTGACAGCTCCAGTGTCACCGGTAAACCAATCCCGTGCACCCCTGTCCCTCTCACCTTGGAAGCTTAGAACTTTCTCTCACCAATGGCCGTGATGGCACTTCGTCAGGTGTCTTCTGACCTACTGTCAGGCTCGTCATGGGGGAGGGGGCAACGCAGGTAAGGGCTGGGACCACCCCTGCACCACAGGCACCCCCCCTGATGCCACCAGGGTTTGTGAGGATCCATGAAGCAGGATGGAAAGGAAGCCGCCCAGGTCAGATCAGTTAGGCAGACCACTCCCAGGGGCCCAGTTTTCCATCGACTGGTTCACCACTCAAGATTACCTGCGGGTCAGACTTTTGTGCCTCATGCAATTTTGAGAGTGTTCGGGCTGTCTAAGGCACTGTGCATTGCAGCCGTGGTCCCAGGGGCTCTGGTGTGCATCTCCAAACCCTCAATAGTAATCAGGGAGAGCTGCAGGCAAAGTGCTGCTGTGGGCACAGGTCACAGCAAGGTCCTCTTCATCAGGGAAAGGCAAAGGGTGAATGTCAGCACCTCCCTCCACTGTCTCACCTCTTGGTTCACCTGATCCAGTGTACTGCGCCGTGAGAGAGAGGATATTGTGCAAATCAGGTTTCTCTTTCCCAGCAGCACCAAGGACCCTGTCCCTCTGCAGTCAGCCCAAGGGTCTACTAGTGGCTCTGTTGATTGTTTTGTCACTAATTTCTGGAGCAGTCAGCCACCCTGAGCGTTGTTTGCCTCACATGCAGCCCGAGGGAATGGTTTGGGGTCTTCAACAGATGCAGTTGCGGGCAAAGGACCACCTCAGGTGAAGGCTCATCACGTCCCTGATGTTGTTCTCTGGTAGCATGGCGAAGGTCCAATGCTCATCCAACTGGGTGCTCCAGCGGACCCTCTCATGGCCTGCCGAGAGTGCAGTCCCTCCCCCGGTGACCCCACCAAATAGATTGGGTTAAGTTAATAAATATGTCAATTAGACAGACATGTCCTGCAATAATAAATCTACAGAGGAAACATGGAGTCATTATATAATCTGCCAATCGGAAGGGACTGGTCTGATGATTACAACACAGTGATACTGGGAGGACCATGGGCCTCCCTCAATACCCACATAGAATTCAGAAACCTCAATAAGTCAGCTTTTTCTGGGAAAGAGACAATGATCTGTGGGGATAAAGCAATGGTGAAATGCAGAGAAAAAGAATTTAAAAAAGAATTACTAAATGAGGGTCATGATCATTTTCCACCCTCTTTACAATTGCAACGTCTGCCATATTTTTAACATTTCCTAAATTAATAAAAACATAGTCAAATAAAGTGTGGTCATGGCATCTATTATCTTATTTAAAATAGCCAAAAATTCACACCCCTTAATGCTTAATACAGTCATTGATAAGAGAGTGAATTCCAACCAGACTATTGAGTCAGTCTTACCAATGGAGGCAATGAGTAAATTGCTCATGAAATAATATTGGAAAGACAAAACAGTCACTGCGGCATTAACTTTGACAAGAAGCACAGACTTCACAAATTTCTGCTGGTTCTTATCACCTTGGAGGTTGATGGCGAAACTGCACAAGTTAACATGGGTATGGGAGAGGATATCACAATGGATTGTATCCTGGTCAATGACCTCTTCATGTTGGAGTTGAAGGACACTGAGTTGCAACATGCACCAGCAAAACCCCTAGTGTGTTTCAATTTGTCTATGACAAGAACATCAGCTCTGCAAAGCCGGGATGAACCATAGCTTTGCCGTGACACTCCTGAGCCTGTTGGAGGGCAATTAGGTGCCATAAAGCTTGATTTATATATTTACAGTAAGGATACTCTGTCACAACTGCGGCGTTTCCTTACCACCAATGTACCGGTCTGCCCGCCGAACTTAGATGCAGACAGACCATATTTTGGCAACGGTGGAGACTACTTAGATGGGTGGACGTACAGTCATTTTTATTTCCTGTCATAGCCAGGAAAACCCTGGCAGCAAGGGGCAGTAAAAAGCTAAAAATGCCCCCTTGCCATGGGAGCTGACTCCCACGGCAAGGGAGGGTGGGCTTGTTTATTTTAGTTTTTAAAAAGAAAATCCTGCTTCTGGATTTTCTTTTTGAAAATAACAAAAAGGTTGACGGACGGCTCTGTCCTGTTGATGGAGCTATCCATCAAACTTAAAATGCATTGTCAGGAATCCCTATGACAGTGGTTCCTGCTAATGCTTTAGAAATGATTGCCGGCTTAGTGGTAATTTCTAAATTTGATGGGAGAGGACTCCGTCAGGGCAACGAAGTAATCTACTCCGTTGTCCTGACAGTCTTAACCTCTGCCCGCCAAATTATAAATCAGGTCCTCAATCCCTTGAAGAAAGCAACCAAATTACCTAATGGACCTATTTGTTCAAAAAGAAACAAAATCATTTGTGAAAATCTAGTAAGAGCACTTTTTACCAACAAACAAGATTGTGAAAAATAGAATACAGAACATTTGGAATTTAAAGGGACCCAATAGGACAAAAGAAGAAACCATCTTCCCAGAAGGTCTCAAGACAGGCCAGATCTCCCCTCTCATAAAGAAACCCAGTCTAGACCTCTGATGATCTTGCCAACTACAGCCCCCTCACTCATCTACCTTTCTTATACACACCCTGGAGTTTTGAAAGGGATTCACTGAGAAGGTCCTTAAGTGGTACCCCTTCTACCTTTCCAAACAACAACAGTTTGGTCACATGGGCTCCTCCAAATCACAAAAGATCCAAATCACTTGTGAAGTCCCTCGAGTGTCCATACTATCTACTGTCATCTTCAATCTATACATGCAGCACTTGGTGCTCTACTCACAGATAGCATCAAGATTCAGTAATATGCTTAAGAAAAACATCTCTATTTGAAAGTCTCCTCTGCATCAGGCACCCAACACCTTAAACACTGCCTGAATATCATCCATACCTGGATGCCCAGCGCCTACCAGAAACTCAACCCAACCAAGAAAGAATTCCTGTTTGTGACGGGCTGGAACCCGTTCGCCCGCACATGGCTCCCACTTGTGCTGACTCTGCCACTGTTGCTCCGAAGCTTCCTGGTCACTCTGCCCGTGATTGGTCGGTAGTTCCGCAGTGGCGGGACTCCAGAAGGTCAAATGTGCCGCTGTCAGCACTTTCAGCGTCTGGAGGTTGGAAGGAGGAAGATGAGGAGCGGAGCGCACCTGTGAACCAGCATCGGCGGTACCGTCCGGATATCGGAGGAGAAGCCGGAGGATGATTATCAGACGACCCTGCTCCAGGCGACCGGGAGGACGAAACGCAGCATCCCGCCACGCTCCAGGAGAAGCGTGGCAATTCAGGTGCGTGGGACTACGTCCCTGAGTGAGTGCAAATACGAGAGAGGTGAAGGAGTGGAGTGAGAAGGGAAGGGAAAGGAAAAATGAAGGGTAACATGGGAAATAGGGAGGGGGACAGACAAGCACCGAGGAAACAGAAAGGCACGAGCACTGGGGAAAAAGGAAGGGGACAAAGGGAGGCGAACGAGGATAAGGGAGAAGCACAAAAGACTTACCGTCAGGCTCCCTAGACCACTGTCACGTTTAAAAGGGGCCAGCCAAACCCGAGCACAGAAATGGTTGAGTGCTAAAAGAAAACATGTAAAGACAGAAAGATTAGGAAACAGACCATTAAGTAACAGAAGGAAAAGTACGGACTAATCTGAGCTAATGAAAGTAATGTAACCTTGCCAAGAACAGAAAGATAGGGATCACAAAGACATTGTAAAGGAAAAGAGATACCAGTATCAAGATCACTTACAGATTTTATTCTCTTCTCTCCACATGTGCTTCCCGGGGAACGACCTGTGAACAAGAGAGACAGAAAGAGACGAGTAAAGACCAAACCTCAAGAACATCCCACCACCTATAACCCATCATCGCAAGACTGAAACAAACTTACCTGTATTACACCATACTCAATATCTTCAATAAAATTCCTTTGTTTTTAAGTCTATAACGCAGTCTGGAGTGGTTCCTCCACACCCACACGGTTACACTGTTATTTGCCAAGAACAATAAAAAAAGACAGTACAAACTTGGCTCGATTGTATTAATTATGACGGCTTTGAACCCAAACTTTCACCGAATGACAAGTCACTTGGATTCACCCTGGACACCATCCTCACCCTCACGGAACACATTGCGAAAACACATAGACAGTCTGGTACCATCTTTCTTGCCTAAAGAAAGTCAAACTGTTTCTTCCAAAAAGCAACTTCTGAAGCGCTAGATAAGCCCTCATATGTTGCATCTAGATGTGTAACATCTACCACTGCATGCTCTGGAAGGGGCTGCAGCAACAAAGCGGTAACCAGGAAGGAATACATTGCACAGGATGGGGTATAGCCTTTTTGACCACGTCCTGTGTGTCGGTGGCCACTCCCACCCTGCAAGGCCATGGAGCTTGAAGTTTTGGCGATCAGGTGCAGCACGGATAAAAACCATACCCGGAGGCCCGTGCCTTGCCTGCCATACTGGACACTCACATGCATTACTTACCATGCTGCTGGTTATCCACTGAATCCTTGGCTTCTTGGCTATTCATTTTGATGTTAACTCGACTTAGGAGCCAAGCTCTTGTGGGAGTTCTTATAATCAGGCTGTCTCCCATCTCTCGGGGAGGCCTCAAGCCAGTTTGTACCTTGGTGCTACTTCAATGCTACATAAAAGGAACATGGGGACCTTTAATAGAAAAGTATACAACAGTTTTCCAACAGAGGAATGTTAGTACAAATTGGTAACATACATGCACACATTTTGATATGAAATTGTGCTTACCATCATGGATGTCAGTGCTTGAGAATCTTCACTTCTCTGAAGTTCCTGTAAGAAAAAAATACTTTAAGCAAACTATAGAAAAGTGCTTAACTACTCCATATTCTTCTTGTACTAACACTGTGGTCCTAAAAACATGTGTGGGACATATTTCTGAGAAGTAATATAGAATCCCACTACTAATTTTTAACAGGGCGTGTTGAGGAAATTATGTGATAATTCCCTGGGAGCTTCTAGTATGATATCATTCCACCCTACAAAGTTTTAATAGGTATTAAAAGGGTTTCTGGAAGGAAATTTCATATGTCACTGTATTCATCAGAATTATTTAGTGACGGTCTTATTTGTGTTTCTCTAGGACTCGTCATCTGTATATATTCTATACCAAAAAGTATATTATATCAAAAAGGTCAAAGTTAAAAGTGAGAAAGAGAGGAGTTATTGGTAAGTGAAATCCAGGCAGGAGAAGAGGGTTACTTTTTCAACTTGTATCGGAGTAGCAATACTTACCATCTCTTTTTGTTTCATAGATTTATACAGACACTTGTCATAGTTACCAGATAATGAACCAGTCAGAAGTGCCTATAGATGGAAGGACCAGACTAGCAGAAGATATTGTTTCTTCTTGTCTGTCATTCTCTTTCCCTTTCTTCTGAGTACTGGCACTGTTTGACTTTTTAGTCAGGATTTGGACAAAGTCAGTGGTTGAGAGGCTACTGAGAACACATCTAGTTTCTACAGGATAGCACTGCCTGTAAAAGAAACTACTAAACAAGTTAGCACCACAATGTTACAGGATGGTGGTAATGACCTACTCCAGGGCCTCCCAGACTCCATATTAGCACCCCTTAGGGGTATGATGCGTGCTGCATTGCATCTTGAGGTCCTGAAGAAATATATGATCACATCACACCCATCCTGCTATAACTCCATTGGCTGCCCTTGTCAGCCCACAGCATCTTTAAAACCAGATCCATCATTTACAAAGCTGTTGCTACCAACACTTCACTTGTTTGCAGACAGGCTTACCATCTCTGGTGGATGCCTGCACACCGACAGCCAGGACAACAGACTGCAGCCTAAGAACTATAAAACAGAAAACTAAAGACAACAGACCTTTTCCATCCACGCATCCAGGATCTGGAATTACACCTCTGCATCCAACAGGACCACCCACAATGCTGCTCTAATTTAGGAAAGAGTTCAAGACATACCTCTCAAACCCCTCCCCCCTCATGCTAAGCAGTTTCGGGCTATTTGGGTTATTTTGCTCTTAGGCCCCCATAACTTTTTATCCATATATGGTATCCATGCCAAATTTGTGTCTCGTTTTTCCAACATCCTGGGGATACTAAAGGTACCCAGGGTTTGTGGATTCCCCTTGAAGGAACCGAAAAATTTGCCAAAATATTGGGTTTTTGGGGAAAAATGGGAAAAAAGTGCTGCAGAAGAAGGAGTCTGGTTTTTTCCCTGCAAAAGGCATCAATTAAACCAAGGGTGGATCCCGGAAAGCTATACATTTTTGAAAAGTAGAAAAAATTCTGAATTGAGCAAGGGATATTTTGGGTGGATCCTTTAAGATTTTCCGAAAGAAAGTAACAGTTGAAATAAAAAAACATTGAAATTTAGTTGAAAAAACAGCCATTTGTGTCTCCATTTCCATCTGTAACTTCTCTAACTATGGCAGATTTTATAAAGCAATATACGTTAGCTGGGCCCTTCTGGATATATAGGGCTTATAGGGTTACCAAGAACCCTAGATATCCAGAGCCAATAACAGAGCTGCACCCTGTACCTTGCAAGGGTTTTTCATTGTGTACCGGGTATACAGAAATTCCCTTGGTAAAATAAAGAGTGAAAAATAAGTATCAAGGAACCTTTGTATTTCCAAAATGGGCAAAAGATATGGAATTTAGAAGCAGTGGCTATTTGCACATTTCTGAATTTGTGGGTACTCACACTACCATGTGAATTATCTGCCACAACTTTTAAACTGGCAGTCAATAAATCTGTAAAACTGCACAGTATGGTAGCCGATAAACAACCGGTGGTGAAGCGATCCCGCAGGTGGCTAGTTTTGAAATCCTATATCACTGCGAAAGAATCACCTCTCCTGGAAGTCACTTATGATTGGAAAAAAAAACAGAGTTTCCTAGCTCTAAGGCTGGGGGATATCCCCACATTACATTTCTGCCTGAAATGGAAGCAAGGGTCCAAGTATGGATAAGAAATGTTGTTTACGTTACCTGTCAGACATAACGTTACAGCATATCATATGTATCAGGCTTGCCTTGGTCACCCAACAAAGAGGACATCTGAAAACGAATATAATAACCTCGGGATCAGGTTATGCCGATCAGCTTTGGAGGAGTCATTAGATCCAAGGAATACAATGCTGAACAATATACTTACTCAGTTCCTGGAAATATTGAAATCGCTTACCAAGGCTCTTGCATGCCAATAAGTGGGGGAACATGAATGGCAACTGGGTGCCTTGTTAAAACATTTTACAAGCGTTTGCACCTGATGGGTTGCTAGGTTCCTGATCGCGCCACAGGCTTCTATCCCATCAGGGTGTGCATAAGTTAGTACCTCACCATCACTCTTTAGCCAGCAGTTGATAGACTGAAATAGTATATGACTATTATTAGTCCAAGGCAGCGCATGGTAATTTAAGATGTGCTGCTAGGGCCAATGATGTTTTGTGGCCCCCTATCCCGCCAGGCTAGTGTATATAGCACATTCATATTATTCACAGGGCACTATCTCTTAGACTGAGGTTGCTTAATTTGCACTATTTGCACCATTTGCACAAGCTAAATGTTTAGGATTTTACTAGCTTGTATTATCAACAAGGTGAAAGGTTTTATGAACTATAGGCGCTATTCGCATAAGATGAAATATTGGAACTGTTTGGCCTATTTTTAACTGCAACATATTTATGCAAGTTCAAAATTTACCAGACAAATTTAGGTTGAGTTACATATTTGTATTTTACTCTCAAATTGATTTTAGTGTATGTCTGTTTTAATAGATATTTATGGCTTAATTGACCAATAAACGGATTTACTTATATGAATTAGAGGACATTTCAAAAATGTACTTTCTTCTTACACAGTGTCCTTCACTTGAAAGGTGCAAATGCACAGAATCACATTTGGTAACACTTGTTCTATTATTCAGTGTTCCTCTATGTTTCACGATAAAAATGGTACCTCACTTGTATAGGTAGGCCTAGTGCCCGTGACAGGAAAGGGCCAAAAATGCAACGTGGACACAGGACCTTTTTCCACTGAAAACTGGCCCTTTTGTTGCAATGTGCCTAGCTGTGGATTTTAGCCTATAGCTCAGCCAGCATGTAGGGGAACCTAGCAAATCTGTACATTTTTGAAAATTAGACATCCAGGCGAATCCAGGAAAGGGGACCTTGTCTGGCTGTCACCAGGTTCTGTTCCCCAGAACCCCTTTCAAACCTCAAAATTTGTCTAAAGAAATACATGTACCTCACAGTTCTAGGATGGAAAATTCCTGAATCTGAGGGGAGCCACAATCTGCCTTCCACTCAGCATTTCCCCAAGTCTCCCAATAAAAATGGCACCTCCCCTGTGTGGGTAGGCCTAGTGCCCGCAGCAGGAAATGGCTCTAAACGTAACATGGACATATCACATTTTCCATCCAAAACTGACCCCTTTTTTTTATATGTGCCTATCTGTGGATATTGGGCCCTAGCTCAGCCAGCACCTAGGGAAACCTAGCAAATCTGTACATTTCTGATAACTAGGTGTGGCTCTCACCAGGCTCTGTTACCCAGAATCTCTTGCAAACCTCAACATTTGTCTAAAAACATTGTCCTCACATTTCTGTGACGGAAAGTTCTGGAATCCAAAGGGAGACACAAACTTCCCTCCACCTAGCATTCCCCCAAGTCTCTTGATAAAAATGGTACCTCACTTGTGTGGGTAGGCCCAGTGCCTGTGGCAGGAAACAACCCAAAACACAAAAAGGGTACATCACATTTTGCAGTCCAACACTAACCCTTTTTTTTGCTATTGCCTAGCTGTGGATTGTGTTCCCTAGCTCCGCTGGCAACTAAGGAAAACTAGCACACCTGTACATTTTTAAACACTAGACACCCTGGGAAATCTAGAATATGGTGTTACACAGAATCCCTTCTAAACCTCAAAATTTGTAAAGAAAACACATTTTCCTCACAATTCTGTGCTGGAAAGTACTGGAATCTGAGGGGAGCCACAAATTTCCCACTACCCAGTGTTCTCCCAGGTCTCCCGATAAAAATGCTACCTCACTTGTGGGGTGGGCAAAGTGCCCATGACAGGGAAGGGCCCAAAACATATTGTGGACACGTCAAAATGATCTATCACAAAACAACCTGTTTGAGCAAGGAGGGGTACCTGCGTTTTTGGTCCCAGTTTCAGTGGTCATTTAGCAAAACCTACCAAAGCTACACATTTCTGAAACCTAGACAAGCGGGGAGTCCAGGCAGGTGTGGGCTGTATAGATCCCCCAACATTTTATTACCCAGAATCTCCTGAAAAGCTCAAACGTAGCTAAGAAATCACATTTTCCTCACATTTCCCTGTGGGAACACCACACAGCACACATTTCCTACAACCCAGCATTTCCCTCGGTCTCTCAATAAAAATGATACCTCACTTGGGTAGGTGGGCCAAGTGCCTGGGACAGGGAAGGGAAAAAATGTGTAGAAATTGAGGCGGAACCAAAGTGGGTCCAAAAAGGCAGCTTTTTTCCATAAGTTGTTAGACTGACTCTGCTTTTGTCACCACACAAGTGAGACAGACTTTTATCAGTATGTATGGGGCAATGCTGGGTGACAGGAACATTGTGGATTTCTGAGGATTCCGGAAGTTTCCTTCACAGAGATGTAAGAAAAATGCGTCATTTCAGGCCAAGTTGGAGGTTTGCAGGGAATTGCGGGTAAGAAAATGGTGTGGGGTGTGTGTGTGAAGCATACCACCCTGGACTCCCCAAGATGTTTAGTTTTCAGAAGTGTCTGGGTCTGGTAGGATTTTTCAGGTGGCAGCATATCCCAAGTCCAAAAAGTGCAGCTGCTCACCATTGCAATTGGCCCATATGTAAAATCAAAACCTCAAAGAGTCATATGGCCTCTTGCTAGCCATTGAGATGAGATGCTTTAGTCTGCGGGGGGCAGAAAAACTGTTGCCCCCTTCAGTTGACGTGGGGGCATAACCGTACCCATGGTGGTGGACAGCCACCACCCTTCTATTTTTTATTTTTTTTCTGGAGTCTAGTGGGCTGTCTGCCCCTCTGGGGGGAAAATTGGGAAACTTGGGGGCAATTACCTCCATATGTCTCCATTTATTTGGGGGTAGGGGCATGGGCATACCCATGGTGGGCAGCCCCCACCCCTGTTTTTTTTTTATATTCGCTGTTGTCCACTGCCCTTTCTACTCCCCAGGGGACAGAAAGACCGCGGCGGCCATTCTGGCTTTCCCGCTGGGCCGGCGGGCGACCGGCAAAAGGCCGGCCGCCAGCCCAGTGAGAAAGACCCAGCAACGATGAAGCCGGCTCCGAATGGAGCCGGCGGAGTTGCTGGGGTGCAACGGGTGCAGTGGCACCCGTCGCGATTTTCAGTGTCTGCTTTGCAGACACTGAAAATCATTATGGGGCCCTGTGAGGGGGCCCCACGACACCCGTTCCCGCCATCCTGTTCCTGGCGGTTTTTACCGCCAGGACCAGGATAGCGGGAAGGGGGTCGGAATCCCCATGGCGGTGCTGCAAGCAGCGCCGCCATGGAGGATTCCTTGGGCCAGGGGTAAACCGGTGGGAAACCGCCGGTTCCCCTTTTCTGACCGCGGCTTTACCGCCGCGGTCAGAATGGCCCATGAAGCACCGCCAGCCTGTTGGCAGTGCTTCCGCGGCCCTCTGCCCTGGCGGTTGGAAACCGCCAGGGTCAGAATGAGGGCCTGTGTCTATTTTTGGGGGTGGTGAGAGTATTGCCGTGCCCATTCTGGTCAGTCCCACCCTTTCCTTAACAAAAAAAGAATCCCTGGTGCCTAGAGAGCTTTCTGCTCCTCCAGGTGGGGGTGGGGGGTGGCATGTTGGGGGCTCCTGCCCTCATCTTCCCCCAGGGGCAGGGGGGCAGAAAGACTTTGGCCCCTATTTACATGGAGTGGGGGCATGGCCATGCCTGTGGTGGGCATCTCCCAACCCTCTTTTTATAAAAAAAAAATCCTGGTGTCTAGGGCACTTTCTGCCCTCATACCCCGGGGCAGTTTGGAGGTAATAACCTCATCTGCCCCCTGAGGGAGGACAAAAAGACTGTGTTACTTTTTTGGGGGTGGGGGCATTACCATGCCTATTCTAGGAAGCCCTCATCCTTTCCTAAACAAAAAAGAAGAATCCCTGGTGCCTAGTGGGCTTTCTGCCCCCAGGACTATTGCCCCATATGCCGCCAGATGGTGCAGAAAGGCTGATATGCCCACAAAATTAAGGGGGAAGCAAAAGCTCTTGCCCAAGGGGACGATCTCTCCTCTCTGGTATCTAGTGGCTGGATCCCTGCTTGGGGATCGCCCTCTTATGGTGATCCCCAAGCAGGGATCTACTAGGGTAGGGTGCCATGGGAAAGGGGCGATTCTTACCTTTCCAATGATCACTTCGCATCTGCCTCAGTGCTCAGGGGGCTGAGCTAGCCCACTGAGCACTGAGGCTGAGAAAGTGATATGAGCCATTCGGCTCATTTCACTTTCATTTTCACTGAAATGACATCAGAGTGGCGTGCGCACTGCACGTTATGTCAGTGAAAACTAAAATTAGTCTCTGGAGCTGGAAAAGCTCTTTCCTAGCTCCTGAGGCTGATTTTAGAAAAAGCAAATCCCTCTGCAGGGAACAGCAGAGGGATTTGATGGTCGTGTAAAGAGAATGTAACTGATACGCCCTCAGCACATGACCAACGGTGCTCATGATGGAACTGTTCCTTCATGAGCACAGAAGGGGTGAAAGACAATTTGATCACAATGCATTTGCTATCCATAACACAGCTTCCCCTTCTCTTACTCAATGACTTCATGCTTCTCTTTGACCTTCTACAGCACTCCACTGCCTTTTGGCTAGGTTTACACTATAGAAATAACACATATATATACATATCTGCACACATTTTCTTGCAATAATTTGTATATTAGAAAGACTAATCAAGAGATCAACAAAGATCAGCTTAAGGTGGAGGATGAAATCAGCACCATTGGTAACAAATTTTCTCACAAATATTCATAGGGAGGATCAATTCAAATGCTCTGTTGTGGTGGTGTCATAGGGTGTTACTCAAAACAGAGAGGGAGTTGATACTCTGCTTTAACACAGTCACTTATGGGTTAAATGAAACAATAGTACTTCAAAATGTAAACTGACTTATCTTTTTCCCACTTGCCTCCATGAACAAGGACAATCTATAACATAATTTGTTTTTTCTTTTGGTTTTACTTATATGTAGGATATTGCACATTTACACTGTAGATGCCTGATTCAATTATCTGCAAATGTTTACACGTTTTCATGCTTTTACCCTTGAGTCACCCTCTTGTCTGCTTTTTAAAACTTTCCCAATTGTCAATGAACAAAAATGATTGTGCTACACAACTGTTTTCAGCCACTAATTTCAGGGTTAGTAAGTTTTCACACTGTGTTCTATAATGACCTGCTCTAATTCTTGCAATAGAGTAGTCTGTCCATGTTGCATTTTGGGCCCTTCCATGTTGCTGGTGCTAGGCCCACCCACACATGTCAGGTACCAGTTTTGAAGAGATGTTTGGAAATACTGGATAGTAGGAAATTTGTGGGTCCCCACAGAAATTGTGAGTTTTAGCCAATATTTGAAAT
Organism: Pleurodeles waltl; assembly: GCF_031143425.1. NCBI lineage: Eukaryota > Metazoa > Chordata > Amphibia > Caudata > Salamandridae > Pleurodeles > Pleurodeles waltl. The sequence continues at coordinate 601,575,030 of NC_090438.1, forward strand.
TTGCAAGGGCTTCTGGGTAAAAAAACAAACCTTGTGAAAATCACACAAGTCACACCACCTTGGACACCTTGTGGTGTCTGTTTTTCAGAAATAGCTGTCAACATTATAAAAAAGCTTGAATTCCGCTGGGTGAAATATGTCTCCAGCTCCCATTTTGGGAGTCTTATGTTGAAGGCACTATGTCCAGCCACACAGGTGTTGTCCTGTTTTTGTCAGGAAGTGTGTGGGAACACATAATAGTAGAACATTTATTATTACCAAATGGATTACTCTGCAATTTTAGTTTTCAAGTGCAAGCCAATATACTAAAAAGAAAACATTTAGCAAAATGCCCTCTGAATTACATTATTGTATGGATACCCCCAAATTCAGAGGCGTACAGATAACCATTATTCCTAAACTCAGTACATTCAGGAATACGTAGGCTTCCTTCATACCCATTTTTCATTCTTTATATTTTACGTTATGAAGAAATAGAGCTTAGTCATTGCCTCTGGGTATTGTGTGCTTTTGGGGAACCTACAGACCCTATAATGACACGATCAGAAGGGTCTGTTGGACGTAACGATGTATTGGTTGTGTAATTAGGCCATTGTGGGAAGATGTTACAGATGAGAATGTTGTCACAAATGGCGGTTTGTTCCTACTAATTTTCATTATTTTTTTACTTCAACAGTTAATTTATTTGTGAAGACTTTGAGCGATCTACACAATTGACCACTTTCTCAATCCAGAATGTTTCCTACTTTTTATAAATGTACAGCTTTCAGGGATGACCCATGGGTTTTGCTCCTGTTTCCACAACAAACTGCAAGTAGGTTGGAAGCATGAAAACTAGGAAAAATAGACCACCTCTTAGAATTATACAAAAACGGAAGTAAAAAATATTTTTTAATACAACTGTGCTTGTCCTAAAAACTGGGAAGATGGTGGTTCAAGCACATCAAACAATATGTTGATTAAATTTTGAAAAAAATGCTTTGTTGCGTAACACTTTTTTTCAATAAAAAAAAAAAAACAATCAACAAAATTTTTCTATATTTTAGGCGTTTTCTCAGTTCTCTTTAGGCGAGTCTACAAACCCTGGTTACCTCTATTTATGGTTACGAATTAAAAATTGAAAAAAACATTGAAATTTGCCAGTTATGGTTAGCTTCACAAGCTTTAACTCATACAACGGCAATGCAAACCATAATTTGCACACCATGGGCCAGATGTTCCAAAGGATTTTACCCGTTCTGTGTCTATGGGAAAAAGCTTTCGTACATATGGCCCCATATGCTATGTTTATAACCTCATTATAACAATAACAATAAGTAACAACACCTTAAAGCACAACATCACTAACAGCTACGTAAACCAAAAATCATACCATATTCATATTTTATTCTATATTTGCGCCCCTACCATGCATAATGTTGTCATGAATTATGCATTTTCAGATGTCATCAGTGATGTTATCAATGCTGTCATTGAATATGACATGAATGAAGTAATATGTGACGTTATTAGCAGTGCATGGTCTTTGAGCTAGTTATAGTTACTTAATGAAGCTAGTTATAGTTACTTCAATTAACTATAACTGGTGAATTTCAATGTTCATTTAAGTTTAGAATGTTATGTTGAAAGTAACATTTTCACCTACATCTAACATTGTTTTAACCTTTTTTTCAGTCAATATCTAAGGTGTTTTTTTAATACAAGATTAGCTAATAGTACCATACTTAACTATAAATGCACTTTAATCTTTGTTTTATTTCAGCGAACTTCTAGTGCGTACAGTATCGTAAAATAATAGATCATTACCATACTGTACTATACCACCCCCACATCGCACATGGCCTAGAACCATGTGCATCATGAGGCTGGGCGCAGTGCGTGGCCATGTGACATGCCAACCCCTGTGGTTGAGCAGTGCCACCTCCTTTTTTCCCACACTGCCACGGATCCACAGTTACCCCATGAATTTACACAGGGGGTTTCCAGTTCCACAGAATCATGAACATTTTTTTTTTTATTTGACCCCTGACACAAGACCAAGGGGTCTGTCTACCCCTGCACTGCACCCTCAAATATTGTTTTTAGGTATTTCCTAGGACACTTGGGCTGAGTCTCCGAGTTCTAAAACTGCAGACACAACCTTTTCTTCAGGTTGCAGCCAGCCAGTAAGATCACATAGTTTGCGCTTGCGGATCCACAAATAGTCTGTAGCATGAACTATTCATACAATTTTCACCTTAATCACTCAAAAACTACTGAACAGATTTACACTATCGCAGCTGATATGCTCATATGAGAATATGATAATGAGTTGCGTATATTTACTGATGAGAAAATTTGATATTTGATTAACAGTAATTGAAAATAACGTGTAACGTGCAAAATGTGCCCATGGGGAGTGGTCACCATCTGTGTTAACAGTACTAAATAATGTGAATGTTTAATAATTGTACTAATGTGCTATAATGAGAGATATAAATTTACGTTATGATGCTTCATATTCTTAAATTACCTATACCAGAGGCCTAGTCGGCACTGGGCCTTGCTTGCTTAAACGTGGAGACGTGATGAGCTGCCGCAGACTGGAACTGGAGAAAAGGGGCCTTGAACTGTACAGAGTTCACAATGAAACACTGCTAGAAAAATCTGCAACTCACCAGCAGACAGGAAAAGATCAGAACAAATTGATACAGTTATATGTAGAGTAGGCTAAATGTACTTTCCTAGGGCTTGAACAATGGAGCAACAATTTTGTTACCTGAAGAACCAGATGATGTACTCATCGGCAAGAGGACAAATCATGTTAATGGAACTTGACTCTCAAAATAACGTGGACAAGTGGTAAACAAAGCTATAGGTTAGAGTCATAACCCCTGATATGGTTGACCAATGGGTAAATTGATGGACGGACTGACAGACCCTAATAAAAAGTCATGACATGAGGGGAGAAATCAGAACAGAGAGGCGAAAGTTGATGACGTCAGGAGACGCTGTCCGAAGTGAAGAAACTTGGGCTTGCTTCCTGTGAGCCTGAGCCTTACTGAAGACTGATGACCTGGAGACGAAGACTGACTCGTTGCTGATCTATCTTGGATCGGTAGCTATAAACTGACTGACTAATGAATGCTTTTTCTTTCTAGGTATCAACTGCGCTGTTTTAAAATGTTTTTCTCTTCTAGTTAGATTTTTCCAAATTAATGATTTTTGACAAAATAGTTTTCACATGAAGACCCACATGCTGATTGGAAACAAGGGTGACTTAGTGTGACTTAGACTGACTGACTTATATTGCTGAATTATTAAATTGATCATGAATTGCTATGAATTTACTTATTGTTGGTTGCATATTAATAAAGTGCTGAGAATTCATTGCTTAGGTTGCTAATAAAGTTTGGAAATCATGATATTGCTGAATAAAAGTTTTGATTAGAATTGTAACTAACAGGAAATAAAACAAACTAACTTCCATATGAGTGATGGTAGTTTCTGATTAGATTAGTTCATGGTATTTTAAGCTGATTGGATTGATTTGTTGTAGATGCCCTTCACTCACTATACTTAACTAGGATACCCTATGCGATTCAAAAGATTCATTGACCTATACGCTTCCCCTTCTAAGTTTACTTACTAAGGACAAGGCGCGCTAGCAACACCAAATCACAAAAGGCATGCTTTCAGGGTATAGATCTAGCTTTCTGCCACATTTGGTGTAATTGCGTTCAGCAGTTGTTTCTGAATCGCTGTTCAATTTTTCCATGGAAAATTGCATACAGAAAACACACTTTGGGACCACCCCTTTTTCTTGATCCTCCCTTGCTGGATCACCGCAAAACTTTCCACAAAGGAGCTGAGATGGATGCAAGTTTTTTAAAAAGGTTTTCTGATGGTTTGTCACATTGCACCAAAGTTATTAGCATGCATAAAATCAATGTCCTATGGAAACGTGGTCCTAACTATAACAATTGCGTAGTCCAATATTGTCACTAAGGGGTACTGGTGACCTCATCAGCCATACGGACAAAGGCAGAGGAATTGTAAATGACACCAGAACCCTGAGGTTACTTATTATCATTATGTATTTTGTATGTATCATGTTTACTGTTTTAGAGTAAACTTCACAAAAACTGGTTTCTTCAATGCGCAGCTAATAATAGGTAAATCAAATTATATAATTAAAAACATCATAAAGGATTTCACTGGTCAAATTGCATATCACATTACTATTAATCCTGTCAATGGAAAACATTGTCAATATAGTGCATTTATTGATTTGAGAATGTGTTGTGATTTATTGATAGTATGCTATTAGGTGATGTTACTTATTGGTATAAATATTGTGAGGTCACTGCCGTTGCAATTGAAGCAGGGGTTATGTTATGCTTATTAAGCTTGTATAGCTCTCGTTCACCGGAGGTTTCTTGATGCTTTTTAAAACACATAATTGCTGATAAAAGTTAGCTAAGAGGGACCACTTGGCACAATAGACTTGTTAAGTAGTTATGTTTTTAAAGATTTACAAAACAAACTGAAATCACTTTCATGGCGGATCTGATCCGGCAAGGAATTCCTGACTGCAGGGGCCAGTGCTGCAAAGCTACTTACACCAGATCTACATTTACAGAACCCTGGGACCGTAGGCCAGTTTGCATGTGTCGATCTTACGTTACGTGGGCATCAGCCCAGCCCATATCCTATAGATCCGCAGATGGCCAAGACTTCTACTCCTGCCTTTCAAGCATGGCCAGCCACTTTTTATTTGTTTTTAATCTTTGGGTTTCTTCAGGGGTTTGCGAATCTCAGTGGTGGTTCAAAAATACATAAAGACTCATGATCACTTGTTGGGGCCCGGGGGGTTCGCTGATCCAGTTCTGGGTACTCATATCCAATAGGAGTCTCAAAAAGGGTCCAGGAGCCTTTGCTGAAGGGTCCCCTGAACTTGTATTAGGGTTCATGGACCTAAGAGCCTTGCTTCGGGTCTGTGAATCTCATCATGGAGTCTGCCATATCTACTTAGATTTACTTTTTAGTTAACATTTTGTTCTCTCGGGGAAGGGTGTAGATTGGTATCCTTAGCCCGTTTTTCTAAAGGTATGTAAATATTTCTGCAGATCCTTTAAACGGTGCCAAATCTATTAGAAAAGCAAAACAATATTTTTTATGTAAACTGCAACTGAACTATAATATTCTTGAGTTAATAATAAAATGTCGTGTATTCACATTTCCGGGTAGACAGTCTTCGCTCACTGTGCAACAATTTGAGGTTAAGCAGCAAAGAAACAATCAAGCAGGGAGGCACCAGATTTTAACATCATTTCCCAGCATATATAATGTAAATGACAGTTATGTGTAGCTGCAAGGGTTGCTGACATACAAGGCTTAAAAGCTTAGTTCAGTAAAGCACAGTTGAGAACATAAGATTAATAATAGCCAGCCGTGCACACGAAAACACCTACTAGGCCTGCACTAGAGAGGGAAAAGTATGAAGACTAACATACACAACAAGATAAAGCCTATTTAAAACGTTTGTGAACATGTCATTCTGATTTCAGTTGGAAATTTGAAAATAAAACTTTGGAATGTGAAATAATGTGTGTATTACTGAAGTCAGGAATTTCAAGAAATAATTACCAATTTAAAAGGTCTGCTGCAAAGCTGCAAAAGGCAATCCCGAGGAATTCACAACTGAATATGTATCTTGCTGCTGAAATGCATCATATCCAGAGTGAAATGGATATTGTAAGAATGGCATAGCAAACAAAGTGCCAGGAAAAGCCTGAAAAAATGTCTTAACCTCACTAAAGTTCAGAGCCTTTATATTTAAAAAGTCCAAGTATTTTAACATTATGTAATTCTGAAGTATTCTAGCCAGACGTTTCCCTATTTTTTTTAGGAGATAAATAGGTGTCCTTGAAACAGAAGGTGAAGAACTATCGGCTGAACCGAGATGGGAAAAATAAATAATTCTGTGCATAGAAGGGCTGTTTTGTTATTCTACTTTTCCACCATGGGCGAGTATGCCTGATTTCTTCTCAAGGGCGTTGTGGTATAGTAGAATTGCACATTGCAGGAAATGTGGTAACTATAGGAAACCCCCAATTGACTTATTTACAAGCCCCTTGCAACGACGGTGCATCACTTTGTGTCTGGGAAAAGTGAGGCACCGGCGGGTCAAGGGGCTTGTAAATAAGCCCCTAATTATGTACCTTTTAGCGCACATCAGAAAAGCTTTATTTTTGCTAGAAAGCTGAGCAGGCACATATTTGGTAAATTCAATTACATGTAATGTTAATGGCCTTTGAGGACATAATAATTGAGAGGCTATTTATTATGCAAAAATAAAAGGAGCTTGTGGGACGATATAATCCATACACTTGACATTCTGAACAGGTGCTGTTAGAGTGATAAAGTCTTCCCTTCTTGCATTGCTAATGGCAGACGAGTGTCATTCTGATTAACACAAAGAAAGGGCTTAAATATATAGGTGAAAGTACGGGTAAAGCAGCGGAATGAACAGTTTAAGACTGTAGAAACTTGGATATATGGACAACTTATAGAAAGACCAAAGATATTCACAGACCTTTTCCTAGGATTCACTAGTTTGGGTGGCCCTTCACAATATTTGGTGGTTGGAATATTTAGTTTTCTTCTAAAACTAATCAGGTAAATATAGGAATTAATTGACCCAATCACATGCTGTTTGATTTCAGCCTCTGTTATTTATGGTCTGTGTGTGTGTGTGTGTATACACACACACACACACACATATATATATATATATATATATATATATATATATATATATACAACTATATTTTTTTTACTGAAAAAACAAAAGTTACAGGGATGTTATAGTTAGGTTCTGAATTTACTCATACAAAACCATATAAATTCAGCACTCATAGTTAGAGTTCCTTCAAGTAACTATAACTTGCGCCCTTGCCATGCACAGTTGTCTCATCAATAGGTTTGTTACGAATGTTGCAGTGAGAGCATGAAAGATGGCATAGAATATGTCATCAATGATATAATATGTGGAGTAATTAGCTGTGCATTGCGAAGGCGTGAGTTATAGCTACCCTTGGACGCAAGTTTTAGTTACTTGAAAGAACTATAACGGCTGAATTTCTATGGGTTTGTACAAGTAAATTCAGAACCTAACTACGACAGCCCTGTAACTTGTTTTTTTCAGTAAAGGCTATTAAAAGGTTTAAATCCTAGTCACTTAAGCTGTCTTTGGAAGAAATTCTATCCATACTTATTCTCACATTATTGTTTTCTAGCTTTCCAGATGCAATGGGACACCAACTTTATTGTATGATCCGAACAAACAAATCCCTATGTTTCTCTCATTTTAGCACTGCTGTAGCAAGGGTGCCATAGGCCCTAGTGCATGCAAGAAATATAAGCCCAACTAACCCTGTATTAAGCTGTCAAGAGACAGCCACAAATCAGGAGCAGAGTGCCCGTCACACTACTGGGCCACAGTATGAATGCACTAATTCTAGCTACACTTTGTGCCAGAAAGCTTACTCCTATATCTCTAATACTGATTATTACTTATTGAAGTCCAATTAGACGTAGCATCACAACACACAAATATCTTCTTTCATGTTCCTAAACACCAGACTCTTCTATCTTGATACTTAATGCACTTTCCTCTTGTGCTTCTATTCCCCCACTCTCAACACACTTTGCTTTGGTCTTTAACTCACATGTTGCATCTGTCTCTGTTCTGCACTCATATTAACCTATTTCCTCTTTTGTCTCTAATCACATTGTTCTTTATCTCTCACCTCTCTCTTCCGTCTTCTATCTCCATACTCTCCCATCATTTTCAGTTTTCAGTCCAAATGTGTTATTCACCCCTGATTTGACTCTACAGCAGAGGCTGGCAAGTCAGAAAAATTCATTAGGAGGGTCCTAGGCAGGGTGTGTCTCGCTTTCAAGAGCCAACATAAAAGCAGAGCTGGAAAATTGACAGTGAATAACTTCTAACTTTCTTTTATTTTATTTTTGTTCAGCCTTGCTGTCCTCCTCATCTTTCTTTCACCTTTTTTCTTTCTCTCACACCATCTCTCACTCCCCTTCTCTGTTTCCCTTTTTCTTTTTATTCACCCTCTCCCCTATGTTTTCTTCTGGCTTCCTTTTCTCTCCCTCTTTGCTCCCCCACTTTCTCCCTTTTCCATATCTTCCTTTTTCTCTTTTTCTTCTGCCCTCTCATGTTCTTTTGTACATGCTCCCTGGGCCCCACTCACTCTCGCTTACCTATACCTTTCTCTCTTGTTTCTCGAACCCGTCCTCTGTTCCATGCATTACATATACAGGGGACATAGCCCTTCCTTTCTGCCTCCACAGTATCTCTCTTGTTCAGTATCAGATAACGCCCAAAGCCCTAAGTATGCAGCAGAGGAGCAGTGGCCATTGCCACAGGCTTTTTGTATTTGGATTGAGGAAATGCAAATAGTCAGTGTTAGGAATGGGGTATTTGGTTGGCAGTCAGGTTACCCCCTGTCCAAGCAAGGACCCTCACTCTAGTCAGGGCAAAGGAGAAACACACCTGGTTAACCCCCACTCACCCCCTTCGTTGCTTGGCACAAGGAGGCAGGCTTAACTAAGAAGCAATGTGTAAAGTATTTGTATCAAGACACACACAGTAATACAGTGAAAACACTACAAAATGTACACCACACCAGTTCAGAAAAATAGGTAATATTTATCTAAATCAAACAAGACCAAAATGACAAAAATCCAACATACGCAAGCTAAAATATGAATCTCAAAAGAATAAGGCCCTCATTACGACCCTGGCATAAAGTGCAGGTAATACCGCCAACAGGCTGTCGGTAAGTACGCCAAATAATGACCAGGGCGGTGATATCTCCCATAGACAGCCAATGTACCACACCGACCGCCAGGGAGGAAACAACAGTCACCACGGCGGTAGCCGCCTACAGCCAGGTGGAAGACAAAGTACTGCACACCATATTTTGACACTTGATTCCACCACCTTTTCCGGGGCGGTACCAATGCCATCAAAAGCCTGGCGGAAACACACCACAGAAGATAAAGGACTCACCATTGGCGACACAGTGAAGTACCGCACTGCCATGGAACCGGAACTGCAAGTCTTTCCTATGATCTTCTACTTCATGCTCCACCTGGAACACCAACGCTGGCGAAGACGACAATGGTGAGTACAGATGCCTAGGACACAAAGGGGGGGTGGGAGGAAAATGAGAGTGACACACACACGCACCACACAAACCCGACATGCACACGCCATACACACAACCATATGCATTACAAAAACAATTTGAACACGAAAATCTGCAGAATAATGCAAAGGCAACAGGAATTTTCGAAAATGAATGTAATCAGTCCAATAATAAAATGAAAAATCCGATTTGGCCATGAAACAGATCTGTACACTTGTATAAAAAAAGGGACACTGCCCAGTTCATAGTTCAAAGGGCCCACATGGCCACAGTGCACAGTCCAAGGCCCCACTCGAATCCTTCACCAAGCCGGATAGAACACTGCAGGGGCATCAGTTGTCAAATAGGCAGGCACCTCAGTGGCGGGAGGGAGCACCTCAGCCGGATGCGGGAACAAGCCCACTGGTTCTGGAGGGGGCAACATGCCTTGTGATTTGTCCTGGGGAGTTGAAGGCCACACTCTCTCAAGTGGGAGTCTTGGCCACTGGTTCTGGAGAGGGCAGTCTGCCCTGTGCTTTGTCCTCGGAGTGCAAGGCCACAGTCTATCAAGTGGGTGTCTTGCCCACTGGTTCTGGAGGGGGCAACATGCCTATTGCTCTTTGTCCTGGGGAGTGCAAGGCCACAGTCTCTCAAGTGGGTGTCTTGCCCACAGGTTCTGGTGGGGGTAGGCCGCAAAGCAGCTCTTGGAGGCTGGACTATATGGCATCCACCAGCGGTGATGGCTGCACTGTGGCGGTGGTTGTGGGAGGCTCCTGCTCAGCGCCTACACCCTCTGATGGTTGCACTGTGGTGGTGGTTGTAGGTGGCACCTGCTTAGCCCCTGCACCCTCTGATTGCTGCACTGTGGTGGTGGTTGTGGGTGGCTCCTGCTCAGCCCCTGCAATCTTTGATGGCTGCACTGTGGTGGTGGTTAGGGGAGGCTCCTGCTCAGCCCCTGCACCCTCTGATGGCTACACTGTGGTGGTGGTTGGGGGAGGCTCCTGCTCACCCCCTGCACCCTCTGATGGCTGCACTGTGGTGGGGGTTGGAGGAGGCTCCTGCTCAGCCCCTGCACCCTCTGATGGCTGCACTGTGGTGGTGTTTGGGGGAGGCTCCTGCGCAACCCCTCCACTCACGGATGGCTGCACAACCACGGCTGCGGGTAGGGGCCCTGTGACAGCTGGTGGTGGTGGAGGTGTTTGTCTGACAGCTACCGCTGGCATAGATTGCCTTCTCTCCTCTTGCTCAAGGGCTGTGGATCCCTTACCTTTCCTGGCATTAGTGGATGGTCTCTTCCCCCCTCTGCCTGCTGGTGTAGGCTCCTTTCCCTTCTTTGCAGCTGGCGCAGGCTCCTTCCCCTTCTTTGTAGCTGGTGTAGGCTCCTTTCCTTTCTTTCCAGCTGGTGCAGGCTCCTTCCCCTTCTTTGCAGCTGGTGCAGGCTCCTTCCCCTTCTTTCCCTTCTTTGCAGCTGGTGCAGGCTCCTTCCCCTTCAGTATTGTTGGCCTGGAATCCTTACCACCACTAGTAGGTGGTGCTGCCACTGGGCCAGTGGACTGTTTGGCTGAGGTGCTTGGCTCAGTCCTTGATACCCTACTGTAAGAGGCTGGACTGGCTTGTAGTGAGTACCAAGGGGTACTTGCACCTTGCACCAGGCCCAGTTATCCCTTATTAGTGTATAGGGTGTCTAGCAGCTTAGGCTGATAGATAATGGTAGCTTAGCAGAGCAGCTTAGGCTGAACTAGGAGACGTGTGAAGCTACTACAGTACCACTTAGTGTCATATGCACAATATCATAAGAAAACACAATACACAGTTATACTAAAAATAAAGGTACTTTATTTTTATGACAATATGCCAAAGTATCTTAGAGTGTACCCTCAGTGAGAGGATAGGAAATATACACAAGATATATATACACAATAGCAAAAATATGCAGTATAGTCTTAGAAAACAGTGCAAACAATGTATAGTTACAATAGGATGCAATGGGGAAACATAGGGATAGGGGCAACACAAACCATATACTCCAGAAGTGGAATGCGAACCACGAATGGACCCCAAACCTATGTGACCTTGTAGAGGGTCGCTGGGACTATTAGAAAATAGTGAGAGTTAGCAAAATAACCCTCCCCAAGACCCTGAAAAGTGAGTGCAAAGTGCACTAAAGTTCCCCTAAGGACAAAATAGTCGTGTTAGAGGAAAAATGCAAGGAAAACACAAATCAGCAATGCAACAACGATGGATTCCTGACTGAGGGTACCTGTGGAACAAGGGGACCAAGTCCAAAAGTCACAAGCAGCTCGGAGATGGGCAGATGCCCAAGAAATGCCAGCGGTTGGTGCAAAGAAGCTCTTACTAGGCTGAAGAACTGTGAATACTGCAGGAACGACAAGGGCTAGAGACTTCCCCTTTGGAGGATGGATTTCCCACGCCTTGGAGAGTCGTGCAAAAGTGTTTTCCCGCCGGATGGACGCCAACAAGCCTTGCTACACGCAAATCGTGCGTTTGGCGTTTTTGGACACTGCTGGGGCCCAGGAGGGACCAGGAGGTCGCAAATTGGACCTGCAGAGAGAGGGGACGTCGAGCAAGACAAAGAGCCCTCACTGAAGCAGGTAACACCCGGAGAAGTGCCAGAAACAGGCACTACGAGGATGCGTGAAACGGTGCTTGCCGAAGTTGCACAAAGGAGTCCCACGTCGCCGGAGACCAACTTAGAAAGTCGTGCAATGCAGGTTAGAGTGCCGTGGACCCAGGCTTGGCTGTGCACGAAGGATTTCCGCCGGAAGTGCACAGGGGCCGAGTAGCTTGCAAAGTCGCGGTTCCCAGCAATGCAGCCCAGCGAGGTGAGGCAAGGACTTACCTCCACCAAACTTGGGCTGAAGAGTCACTGGACTGTGAGAGTCACTTGGACGGTGTCGCTGGATTCGAGGGACCTCGCTCGTCGTGCTGAGAGGAGACCCAAGGGACCGGTAATGCAGCTTTTTGGTGCCTGCGGTTGCAGGGGGAAGATTCCATCGACCCACGGGAGATTTCTTCAGAGCTTCTGGTGCAGAGAGGAGGCAGACTACCCCCACAGCATGCACAAGCAGGAAAACAGTCGAGAAGGCGGCAGGATCAGCGTTACAGAGTTGCAGTAGTCGTCTTTGCTACTATGTTGCAGGTTTGCAGGCTTCCAGTGCGGTCAGCGGTCGATTCCTTATCAGAAGGTGAAGAGGGAGATGCAGAGGAACTCGGCTGAGCTCGTGCATTCGTTATCTAAAGTTTCCCCAGAGACAGAGACCCTAAATAGCCAGAAAAGAGGGTTTGGCTACCTAGGAGAGAGGAAAGGCTACTAACACCTGAAGGAGCCTATCACAAGGAGTCTCTGACGTCACCTGGTGGCACTGGCCACTCAGAGCAGTCCAGTGTGCCAGCAGCACCTCTGTTTCCAAGATGGCAGAGGTCTGAAGCACACTGGAGGAGCTCTGGACACCTCCCAGGGGAGGTGCAGGTCAGGGGAGTGGTCACTCCCCTTTCCTTTGTCCAGTTTCGCGCCAGAGCAGGGGCTAAGGGGTCCCTGAACCGGTGTAGACTGGCTTATGCAGAATTGGGCACATCTGTGCCCAACAAAGCATTTCCAGAGGCTGGGGGAGGCTACTCCTCCCCTGCCTTCACACCATTTTCCAAAGGGAGAGGGTGTCACACCCTCTCTCAGAGGAAGTTCTTTGTTCTGCCATCCTGGGCCAGGCCTGGCTGGACCCCAGGAGGGCAGCTGCCTGTCTGAGGGGTTGGCAGCAGCAGCAGCTGCAGAGAAACCCCAGGAAGGGCAGTATGGCAGTACCAGGGTCTGTGCTACAGACCACTGGGATCATGGAATTGTACCAACAATGCCAGGATGGCATAGAGGGGGCAATTCCATGATCATAGACATGTTACATGGCCATATTCGGAGTTACCATGGTGAAGCTACATATAGGTAGTGACCTATATGTAGTGCACGCGTGTAATGGTGTCCCCGCACTCACAAAGTTCAGTGAATTGGCTCTGAACAATGTGGGGGCACCTTGGCTAGTGCCAGGGTGCCCTCACACTAAGCAACTTTGCACCTAACCTTTACCAGGTAAAGGTTAGACATATAGGTGACTTATAAGTTACTTAAGTGCAGTGTAAAAATGGCTGTGAAATAACGTGGACGTTATTTCACTCAGGCTGCAGTGGCAGGCCTGTGTAAGAATTGTCAGAGCTCCCTATGGGTGGCAAAAGAAATGCTGCAGCCCATAGGGATCTCCTGGAACCCCAATACCCTGGGTACCTCAGTACCATATACTAGGGAATTATAAGGGTGTTCCAGTAAGCCAATGTAAATTGGTAAAAATGGTCACTAGCCTGTCAGTGACAATTTGAAAGTAATGAGAGAGCATAACCACTGAGGTTCTGGTTAGCAGAGCCTCAGTGAGACAGTTAGGCACCACACAGGGAACATATACATGCACACCTATGAGCACTGGGGCCCTGTGTGACAGGGTCCCAGTGACACATACATATAGGCCACAAACCTATGAGCACTGGGGTCCTGACCAGCAGGATCCCAGTGACACATAACAACCATACTGAAAACATGGTGTTTTCACTATGAGCACTGAGGCCTGGCTATCAGGATCCCAGTGAGACAGTGAAAACAGTGACAAACACCCTGACATACACTCACAAACAGGCCAAAAGTGGGGGTAACAAGGCTAGAAAGAGGCTACCTTCTCACACAACCCCCCCCCAAACGAAGGACAATAAGGCTAACCTTGGCCAGTTGAGACTTTATTGTCTAAGTGGTGATAAGTAGAGAGTAGCTCTGCAATAGACTGGTTACTCCCTTTATCATCCACTATATGGTTACTTCCCTGTGGGGATGTAAACCACCCTGTTTGAAGTTTTTTAGCTAGGCAACAATGTGAAGATGTATTTTCAGAGTTTCTATCAGTAAGTTTTAGTTTAGAGCAGTGGGAATTGTCCACTGAACCTATTTGTAGTGATGGAAATGCCAGACAGGGATGCTGTCTCAGAAAAGCCATAGCTGGGCAAAAACTTTGTCCATCTGGCTGGAAGAGAGAACAGGGATGCTGTTTCTCTTGAGTTGGAGCAGGGCAGGGATGCTGTCCTATCAGCTCCACACTAGGGCAGGGATGCTGTCCTAAGTGTTGTGAGGCAGTGCAGAGTTTCTGCACTAAAGTTTCTCTGGGAGGGTTGGAGGGATGCTCCATGTTAACTAAAATGGTGCTCTTTTTCTCACCAATGTTAGTTATCCCACAGAGAGGTACTTCCACCTCAGGGAGTCCAGCTTTGCTAGCTGATGATTCCCTTGGAACAGGTGCCACCCCAGGAGAGGTTTCTCCCACCACAGGAATAGTATCCTGAATGGTAGGGTGGTTAGGGGATACTGCGATACCCTTTTTACCTGTTGATGGAGAGGGATCCTGAGTTTTCAGGCCTTCTCTCCTTTGCTTTTTCATTTCACTTGAAATGAGAGGGAACAATTCCTCAGGGATGCCCAGCATGGCTGCATGGGCATAAAACTCTACATCAGCCCAACCTGAGGCCCCTAGGTCATTACCTAAGAGACAGTCTACAGGTAAGCTAGGTGATACCACCACCTGCTTAGGGCCAGTAACTCCACCCCAACTAAACTGAATTATAGCTAAGGGAAGAAACTTAGTGGAGTTATGGACATCAATAATCTTATACTGTTGTCCAATGATGTGTTGTTCAGGAGGCACTAGGTTTTCAGTCACCAAAGTGAAACTGGCACCTGTGTCCCTGTAGGCCAAGGCCTCAACACCATTTATTGAAACTGTCTGCCTGTACTTATCCATTGTAAGGGGACAAGCAGCCAGTGTGGCAAGGCCAGTGCCACTAGGTGTGACAGAAACTGTCTTGGGACTGATTACATCAGTTTCCACTATGGACCCATAAGTGAACCCAACTACACCCTTTGCTTGACTGTTGCCAGCAGTCCCACCACTAGTACCACTACTGCTAGGGGCACTAGAGCTTGATGTATTAGTGGTGGTAGGCTCAGGGGGTTTACCTGGACAGGACTTATCCCCTGGCCTATGGCCTCTGTTTTTACACACAAAGCACCAAGGCTTTTTAATGTGTGCAGGTTGAGAAGAAGAGGAAGAATTTGTTTTATCCCCACCCTCTGAAGAGTGTTTAAGATTTGAAGTGGGATCTTTGGTTTTACCCTTATCCCCATGCTTATCTTGAGATTTTTCACCATCTTTCTTCTTATTGCCATCTTTGTCACCCCCTGTATGAACTTTTCTGTTCACCCTTGTTCTGACCCATTTGTCTGCCTTCTTTCCCAATTCTTGGGGAGAGGTCAGATCAGAGTCTACCAGGTACTGGTGCAACAAATCAGACACACAATTATTAAGTATATGCTCTCTCAGGATTGTGTTATACAGGCTTTCATAATCAGTAACTTTACTGCCATGTAACCACCCCTCCAAGGCCTTCACTGAATGGTCAATGAAATCAACCCAGTCTTGTGAAGACTCCTTTTTGGTCTCTCTGAACTTTATCCTGTACTGTTCAGTGGTTAAGCCATAACCATCCAGGAGTGCATTCTTAAGAACTTGGAAATTATTGGCATCATTTTCTTTCACTGTAAGGAGCCTATCCCTACCTTTTCCACTAAATGATAGCCATAGGATAGCAGCCCACTGCTTTTGAGGGACATCCTGTACAGCACAGGCCCTCTCAAGTGCAGCAAACCACTTGTTAATGTCATCCCCCTCCTTATAAGGGGGAACTATCTTGTGCAGATTCCTGGAATCATGCTCTTTTGCAGGATGACTATGGGGAATACTGCTGCTGCCACCATGGGTATCTAAACCCAACTTCTGTCTTTCCCTCTCTATTTCTAAAGACTGTCTATCCAAATCCAGCTGTTGCTTCTTGAGCTTCAGTCTGGTTTGTTCCACTCTCAATCTATTGAGCTCCCTTTCTAACAATCTGTCATCAGGGTGGGTGGGAGGGACATTTCTAGATACAGATGTATGATGGGAATGAACAGAAGGAGACCTGTCCCTTACAGAGGGCACCCTAACAGCTTGGCTACCAGTATAATGTGAGAGCACACCATCAGTATGGTGTGATTCAACCTCTGTACCAACTATGCTAGACTGTCTAGTAATGGGCAGGCTGAGAAGTTTCTTTCCTGAACCTTTTCCTGGGGGAGTCCCTGGATCAGATTGAGAACCATTAGCTACTTTTTCTACAGATTGGGCACTTATGGCCTTATCCTGTACTCTAAGCATATTAATTAACAGTTCTAAGGAAGGATTCTTCCCTACACTCAAACCTCTCTCTATGCAGAGACTCCTTGCTCCTTTCCAGCTAAGGTGATCATATGCAAGTTTGGACAGTTCAACTTTTTGGCCTGTGCCAGACATTTTTTAGAGAGAGTTAAAGTGATAGACAAAGAGAAAAAAAAGTTTTCAGAACTTTTGGAAAGACAGAAAAAAACTTTTTAAACTTTTAAGAACTTTTTGAAAGTTTAGAAGTACTTTTCAGCACTTAGAAAAGAGTGAAAAGAGGAAATGCAAAACTTTTTGGCTATGTGTATATACACTGACCTTGTTTTGTATATTTTTCTCTTATGAAAAGTACAATGACAAGAGTGGTAAGTAGTCTCAAAGCACTTATCCCACCGCTGCACAACCAATGTAGGAGGCTGGACTGGCTTGTAGTGAGTACCAAGGGGTACTTGCACCTTGCACCAGGCCCAGTTATCCCTTATTAGTGTATAGGGTGTCTAGCAGCTTAGGCTGATAGATAATGGTAGCTTAGCAGAGCAGCTTAGGCTGAACTAGGAGACGTGTGAAGCTACTACAGTACCACTTAGTGTCATATGCACAATATCATAAGAAAACACAATACACAGTTATACTAAAAATAAAGGTACTTTATTTTTATGACAATATGCCAAAGTATCTTAGAGTGTACCCTCAGTGAGAGGATAGGAAATATACACAAGATATATATACACAATAGCAAAAATATGCAGTATAGTCTTAGAAAACAGTGCAAACAATGTATAGTTACAATAGGATGCAATGGGGAAACATAGGGATAGGGGCAACACAAACCATATACTCCAGAAGTGGAATGCGAACCACGAATGGACCCCAAACCTATGTGACCTTGTAGAGGGTCGCTGGGACTATTAGAAAATAGTGAGAGTTAGCAAAATAACCCTCCCCAAGACCCTGAAAAGTGAGTGCAAAGTGCACTAAAGTTCCCCTAAGGACAAAATAGTCGTGTTAGAGGAAAAATGCAAGGAAAACACAAATCAGCAATGCAACAACGATGGATTCCTGACTGAGGGTACCTGTGGAACAAGGGGACCAAGTCCAAAAGTCACAAGCAGCTCGGAGATGGGCAGATGCCCAAGAAATGCCAGCGGTTGGTGCAAAGAAGCTCTTACTAGGCTGAAGAACTGTGAATACTGCAGGAACGACAAGGGCTAGAGACTTCCCCTTTGGAGGATGGATTCCGCACGCCTTGGAGAGTCGTGCAAAAGTGTTTTCCCGCCGGATGGACGCCAACAAGCCTTGCTACACGCAAATCGTGCGTTTGGCGTTTTTGGACGCTGCTGGGGCCCAGGAGGGACCAGGAGGTCGCAAATTGGACCTGCAGAGAGAGGGGACGTCGAACAAGACAAAGAGCCCTCACTGAAGCAGGTAACACCCGGAGAAGTGCCAGAAACAGGCACTACGAGGATGCGTGAAACGGTGCTTGCCGAAGTTGCACAAAGGAGTCCCACGTCGCCGGAGACCAACTTAGAAAGTCGTGCAATGCAGGTTAGAGTGCCGTGGACCCAGGCTTGGCTGTGCACGAAGGATTTCCGCCGGAAGTGCACAGGGGCCGAGTAGCTTGCAAAGTCGCGGTTCCCAGCAATGCAGCCCAGCGAGGTGAGGCAAGGACTTACCTCCACTAAACTTGGGCTGAAGAGTCACTGGACTGTGGGAGTCACTTGGACGGTGTCGCTGGATTCGAGGGACCTCGCTCGTCGTGCTGAGAGGAGACCCAAGGGACCGGTAATGCAGCTTTTTGGTGCCTGTGGTTGCAGGGGGAAGATTCCGTCGACCCACGGGAGATTTCTTCGGAGCTTCTGGTGCAGAGAGGAGGCAGACTACCCCCACAGCATGCAAAAGCAGGAAAACAGTTGAGAAGGCGGCAGGATCAGCGTTACAGAGTTGCAGTAGTCGTCTTTGCTACTATGTTGCAGGTTTGCAGGCTTCCAGCGCGGTCAGCGGTCGATTCCTTATCAGAAGGTGAAGAGGGAGATGCAGAGGAACTCGGCTGAGCTCGTGCATTCGTTATCTAAAGTTTCCCCAGAGACAGAGACCCTAAATAGCCAGAAAAGAGGGTTTGGCTACCTAGGAGAGAGGAAAGGCTACTAACACCTGAAGGAGCCTATCACAAGGAGTCTCTGACGTCACCTGGTGGCACTGGCCACTCAGAGCAGTCTAGTGTGCCAGCAGCACCTCTGTTTCCAAGATGGCAGAGGTCTGGAGCACACTGGAGGAGCTCTGGACACCTCCCAGGGGAGGTGCAGGTCAGGGGAGTGGTCACTCCCCTTTCCTTTGTCCAGTTTCACGCCAGAGCAGGGGCTAAGGGGTCCCTGAACCGGTGTAGACTGGCTTATGCAGAATTGGGCACATCTGTGCCCAACAAAGCATTTCCAGAGGCTGGGGGAGGCTACTCCTCCCCTGCCTTCACACCATTTTCCAAAGGGAGAGGGTGTCACACCCTCTCTCAGAGGAAGTTCTTTGTTCTGCCATCCTGGGCCAGGCCTGGCTGGACCCCAGGAGGGCAGCTGCCTGTCTGAGGGGTTGGCAGCAGCAGCAGCTGCAGAGAAACCCCAGGAAGGGCAGTATGGCAGTACCAGGGTCTGTGCTACAGACCACTGGGATCATGGAATTGTACCAACAATGCCAGGATGGCATAGAGGGGGCAATTCCATGATCATAGACATGTTACATGGCCATATTCGGAGTTACCATGGTGAAGCTACATATAGGTAGTGACCTATATGTAGTGCACGCGTGTAATGGTGTCCCCGCACTCACAAAGTTCAGTGAATTGGCTCTGAACAATGTGGGGGCACCTTGGCTAGTGCCAGGGTGCCCTCACACTAAGTAACTTTGCACCTAACCTTTACCAGGTAAAGGTTAGACATATAGGTGACTTATAAGTTACTTAAGTGCAGTGTAAAAATGGCTGTGAAATAACGTGGACGTTATTTCACTCAGGCTGCAGTGGCAGGCCTGTGTAAGAATTGTCAGAGCTCCCTATGGGTGGCAAAAGAAATGCTGCAGCCCATAGGGATCTCCTGGAACCCCAATACCCTGGGTACCTCAGTACCATATACTAGGGAATTATAAGGGTGTTCCAGTAAGCCAATGTAAATTGGTAAAAATGGTCACTAGCCTGTCAGTGACAATTTGAAAGTAATGAGAGAGCATAACCACTGAGGTTCTGGTTAGCAGAGCCTCAGTGAGACAGTTAGGCACCACACAGGGAACATATACATGCACACCTATGAGCACTGGGGCCCTGTGTGACAGGGTCCCAGTGACACATACATATAGGCCACAAACCTATGAGCACTGGGGTCCTGACCAGCAGGATCCCAGTGACACATAACAACCATACTGAAAACATGGTGTTTTCACTATGAGCACTGAGGCCTGGCTATCAGATCCCAGTGAGACAGTGAAAACAGTGACAAACACCCTGACATACACTCACAAACAGGCCAAAAGTGGGGGTAACAAGGCTAGAAAGAGGCTACCTTCTCACACCTACCCATACATGCAGGACGGAGGGGGGAGGGGTAGGGAAGAGGTCAATCTGGGAAAGGAAAAGCTTTTTAGGGACGTTGGGGCGGGAAGAGGGAGGAGTAATGGGAGTAGAGGATGAGGGAGTGGTTGTTGGAGGTATTTGTCTGCTGGATTTGGGTGCAGATGCATGGGCTGTATGCTGTTGTGAGGTGGATGGCTGTTGTGGGTCTGAGTAGTTGCATTTGTGTACCTTAGGAGAGGAGGACAGACACGATGGGAGAGGACACAGGGGATGCGGGAATGAATGTTGTGGCGGTGTCTGCCAGTGAGGTGTGTGTTCTGCCTGGTGTGGTAATGATGCTGGTAGTGGATATTGATGTAGTGCACGCAGGTGTGAGTGTAGACGCAACTGGGGGGAAGGTGGAGGAGGAGGAGGAGGGGGAGCCAGTGGAGATAGTGGATGTTGTTGTGTCTGCAACTGAATGGTGTTTGTGTGAGTGCCTGTGGAATGAAGTGTGGTGCTTGTGTTTGCCTTTGACACTCTTGGGTGTTGTCTTGCGTGCATGCTCATCTGCCTGTGTGCTTGGGATGGGTTGGGGTTGAGGAGAATGGGACTGGGAAGTGGAAGTTGGAGGGGGGGACAGTTGAAACAGGGACAATGGCTGCCATCAGAGAGGAGGCCAAAGCCTCAATCCCTCTCTGTTGGGCCACCGATCCACCGTGAATGCCCTCCAAGAATGCCTTTGATTGCTGCATCTGGGCTGCCAGCCCATGGAGGGCATTCACAATGGTTGTTTGCCCTACAGAGATGGATCTCAGGGGTCAATAGCCTTCTCACTCAGGGCAGCAGGGCTCACTGGGCAGGGCCTGAGGTGCCTGGGGCGAAGGAGATGCCCACCTTCCTGGGTGAGCGGGCACAGGCAGCTCGCTGAGGGACTGCTGGGAGGGTGGTGCTGGTACGGGGGTGGTGGCTGTACCTATAGCTGGGGTGGTCACAGAGGTGTCCGTCATCACCAGGGAGCTCCCTTCGGAGGAGGTATCAGAGTCTGTATTTTCCCCTCCAGTCTCCACCATGGTTCTCCCCTCGCCCTCCGTCCCACTGGTACCCTGTGGCATGCAGCTCCCCCTGTCGCCGGTGCTTCTGCTCCTCCACCAGATGATGCTAATGCACATAAGGACAGGATGACAAAACAAGAAAGGGGGGAGAGAGAAAAAGGATGCACAGGGCCAATGACTGCACCTACACCACCTTTGGCGTACACAGCACCCTCACACACAGGGAACAGGCCTACACACCATGCATGGCACTACATGTGAAATGGTTAGTCACCAAGGAATGAGGAGGGGCACACACCACCAACTGCAGCACACCTTGGTCCCACGCAACCCTGCCCAGGAGTGAATACTAACAAGCTAAGTAAGCAGTATTTCCCATTCAAACCCTTAGCCACCAGAGGACCTATGCTGCTATGTCTTGCCTAGCCTAGGGGCACCCAAGAACACACAGCCACTACCCAGATACAACCCCACCAGCCATAAGTTGCAATGATAGCCATTATACTCCCCCCCCTTGTGGCTGCTGTGATGCCCTCAAGCACCCATCCAGTTCAGGATAGGCCACCACCAGTATGCTGGCCATCAGGGGGGTCAGGGTCCGACGGGCACCTCTTCCTTGTTGGGAGGCCATCCCCAGCTGGGCCTCCACGGTCTTTTGTGCCCAGCATCTCAGGTCCTCCCACCTTTTACGACAGTGGGTGCTCCACCTGCCATAAACCCCCAGGGTCCTCACATCCTGGCGATGGCACGCCATATTCCTTCTTTTGATTGGCGCTGACCTGCAGAGGCAATACAGACAGGAGAACACCATTAGACAAACAATACAGTCTGTCACACAAATGGCCCACCATACCCGTTTGCATCACCATTGGCACACACATAGCCCAGCCCATAGCATGTACACCGCCAAGAGAACATCCACCCACACCCCTTACACGAGGCCTTCACACACAACTCCATGCATTCATGCCACATGGATCGTGCACAAGGTGTACTCACCTGTTGGTCTGGAGGCATCCTACAGCAGTCTGTACTGGGGTAGGACCCCATCCACCAGTTGCTCCAACACCCCGAAGTAAAGGCTTTGGCCCTTTCCCCAGTCACACGGGCCATGGTAGGTGCCAGACACAGGTCACAGCAGCACATGCAGTGTAGGTCCTCTCCTATGGAAGGTCAGGAAACAAGTGAAGAATCAGATAGAAAATTGCGGTCACGTCTGCGGTGGTGGATACCGTCACCACCAGCGTAGATCCCCATTGGTCACTGTACCCCATAGGGCCCAATATTAACCAATGAGGAATTGCACGGCGGTTCACAACTGCCTACCGCCACAGTGCACAACAACTGCGGCATTACCTCACTTCCACCTGTCTCTACACACAGGACAGGTGGTCACCATTTCGGGGGGGGTGAACAGGCCTATCGATTATTGCTGCGTCACATGATAAATAGGCACATACTTCACTAATTACACATTGAGGACTGCTGTTGTGGCTCCATTGTTCAGTTTGTGACAGCCTCCTCACTCTTGTGTACCTTAGATACCTACCACTGCGGATGAATAGGAGATGGAGACATTCCCCCTCTGTACAGACCCCTGGTGCACTTGGCTACACTGGAGGACAGGCATATAATACGCACCTATAGACTGGACATGGCCACAATCACAGAGCTGTGTGCCCAATTGGTGCCTGACCTGATATCTGCTATCTATCACCCCACTGGGATGATTCCCCCCTCTTGTGCAAGCGCAATTTATGCTCCATTTCCTGGCAACTGGTTCTTTCCAAGTGACAGTGGGCTTGACAGCAGGAATGTCGCAGCCAGTGTTCGCAAATGTGCTAACGAGAGTGTTGTCTGCCCTGATAAAACACGTGTGCAGCTACATTGCTTTCCCCCAGGTTGAGGATATGGCCACTGTGAAGGCCAAATTCTATGCAATGGGACATATCCCCAATTTAATAGGTGTGATTGATGGAACACATAAGACGGAACACATATTGCATTTGTGCCCCTGCCAGAAAGAGCAGGTGTTCAGGAATCGCAAGAGTTTCCACTCCATGAATGTGCTGATGGTGTGCTTGGCGGACCAGTACATCTCCCACGTCAATGCTGAGTATCCTGGGTCGGTGCATGATGCCTTTGTCCTGAGGACTAGCAGCATCCCAATTGTGATGGCCCAACTACAGAGGCACAGGGTGTGGCTAAAAGGTGAGCCCTGATTTTCACCCAGTATATGTTGGTGTATATCTATGGTGTTGGCCATATAGGATAGCGTGTGGCTAAATGTTTTCCCTCAATATTTGCAGGTGACTCTGGTAACCCAAACCTATCATGGGTGCTGACCCCTGTGAGGAATGCCAAGCAAAGGGCAAAAGAACATTATAATGAGGCAGGTGGGTGAACCAGTAGGATCATTGAAAGGACCTTTGGCCTCCTGAAGGCCAGGCTCCGGGGCCTCCATCTAACAGTTGGATCCCTGTGCTACTCACCCAAGAAGGTCTGCCAGATAGTAGTGGTATGCTGCATGTTGCACAACCTGGCCCTCTCACGGCATGTACCTTTTCTGAAGGAGGAGGAGACTGGAAATGCCCCTGTGGCAGCAGTGGACGCTGAGGACAGTGAGGATGAGGAGGCAGAGGATGAGGATGTAGATAACAGAACATCTGTGATACATCAGTACTTCCAATGACATACAGGTAAAACAGTACAACTTTACATTTCTATGACTAGTGTTGTATTCTGTGAGGCATTGCCATGCTTGCATTACCCACTTCTTTGCCCTACTTACTGTTACCTCTGGATATTCATTTTGCAGATGTTGGTGATATGCCACATTCTCCTGATGTGATCACAACAGCCAGCTACAGGTCATTAATTATATGCGTATTCCATGTACAGTTCATTTGCAATGTGGTTGAGGCTGTTTCAATCAATACAAATTTGCAATACACAAAATACTAGTAGTCGAGTTTTGTCCAAGGGTGTTTATTGTAGTGCACAAATATAGAGGGGAAAGTGCAATGGAATGGGGTGATGATGGAGGAAAGTCCAGGGTATTGTTCCAGTCTGTTTGTAGCACAGGTGCATTGTCCATGGGGACATAGGAAGGGGAGCAATGGCAATTCAAGGTGGACAAGGTGACTGAGTGGGACACAAGGGGGGCAATCTGGAGAGTCTCATTTCCTGGTGGTGGTCTTGGCAAGTGTCTCTGGCTTCTGTCTAGTTCGCAGGGAACGTTTGAGGGGTGGTTCACCTTCTGCAGGGGGAGGGGTGCTGGTGGCCTGTTGTTCCTGTGACAGGACCTCCTGGCCAATAGCGGCAGCGGAAGTGGAGGGCTGTTCAGATGACTGGCTAGTGGTAGGGGCCCGCTGGTGTGACACTGCCTCCCTCATGATGTTGGCCATGTTTGCCAGAACCCCTGCTAAGGAGACCAGGGTGGTGTTGATGGCCTGCAAGTCCTCCCTGATCGCCTGATACTGTCCCTCCTGCAGCCGCTTGTTCTCCTGCACGTTGTCTGGGATCTAGCCCATCGTGTCCTGGGAATGTTGGTAGGCTCCCAGGATCTCAGATAGTGCCTCCTGGAGAGTCGGTTCCCTCATCCTGTCTTCCCCCTGGTGCACAGCAGTCCTCCTAGTGTCCATGTTGGCCTGTGCCTCTGTCCCCTGAATGGTGTGCCCACTGCCACTGACCCCAGGTCCCTGATTGTCTTGGGTACAAGGTGTGGCCTGGGGTCCCTGTACAGGTGGGCACACTGCTGATTGATGTGTCCTAGGGACAGAGGTGTGGGTACGCTGGGTGGGTGCTGTGGTGTTGGTTCCTGATGGGGAGGCTCTGTGGTGGTCTGTGACTGGGCTTGGGTGACCGACTTTCCAGTGGTCCCTGATGGGCCAGGTAGATCGTCCAGATCCTAAAGTCCAGAGTTACTGCCATCACTGTGGGCCTCTTCTGTTGGGGGACTGGATAGTGGTGGCACCTCCTCTCCAGTGACATTAGCTGGGGTACCTGGGGTGATGTAAATGATGTATTATGCTTCAGGTGTCTGACATTTGTACTTCTGTAGCTTACCCCCTATGGTTGTTGTTCCCCTGCCAGCTTTTGCTTGTGTATAGTGGTTATGATAGTTTCCCTATGCTGTGCATGCTTTGGTGATGAGTGTCCATGCAAGGCTGGGATGGGTGTACATGCATTGGTACAGCATGAAGGGCTTGGCATTGGGATTAGTGTGATGTGATGGTGGAGTGTGTTGGATGGAGTGGAGTCATGGGAGTGAGGGTGTGGGTGTGGGGGGTGATCATTGTTAAAAGCTGACTTGCCAGTGCCCAGTCCTCCTCTAACTCCTGCGAGTCCCTCAAGGTGCAGTATTGCCAAGACTTGCTCCTCCCAGGCTGGAAGTTGTGGGGGAGGAGGAGGGGGTCCACCGCCAGGCCTCTGTATAGCAAGCTGGTGTCTTGTTGCTATGGAACGTTCCTTCCCCCGTAGGTCATTCCACCTCTTCCTGATGTTGTCCCTTGTTCTTGGGTGCTGTCCCACGGCGTTGACCCTGTCCACGATTCTCCGCCATAACTCCATCTTCCTTGCTATTGATATCTGCTGCACCTGTGCTCCAAATAGCTGTGGCTCTACCTTGATGATTTCCTCCACCATGACCCTCAAGTCTTCCTCAGTGAAACGGGGGTGTCTTTGTGGTGCCATGGGTGTTATGTGATGTGTGTTTGTATGGGTGTGTTGGGTAATGTGTTGGGGTGTGTGATGTGGAGCGCGTGAGGGATGTATGGGTGTGAATGCTGTGTGTGTTTAGTTGTCGCAGTGGCCTTGGTGTCAGTCTTGTGGCAATTAATTGCATTTGTAAAGGGTTGTGGGTAATGCAGGTGTGTGTTTTATGTGGTGTGGATGTGTGGGTGTGCTGTGTGTATGGGTGTCAGGTGTGTGTTGTTTAAATTGGCCAATGTGGTGTTATTATATTTGTGGGTGTTCATTGTGATCATGGCGGAATGTACCGCCAATGGTTTCCCACCGTTGAATGTCTGCTGTGGTGATTCGCGGGTCATAATGTGATGGGCGTTGTTGTGTTGGCGTAATGGTGTGGGTTTTGGGACTGACACTTTTGCACTGACCTTTGGTGTGGCAGATTTGTGTATGTGGCTGTATTCTGTCAGATTGGTGTGTGTGTGTTTCATAATATGGTGAACGGATATTCGCCAGCGCAGTGGTAAGTTGTCGCCCATCAGCACGGCGGTAAGCGGGATTTACCACCAATTTCATAATGAGGGCCTAAGAGTCTTAGGGGGTCAATCCAACCCTGGCGGTCGGTGTTAAAGTGGCGGCCAACCCGCCAACAGGCAGGCGGTCAAAAAAATGGAATTCCGACCCTGGCGGGAACCGCCAACACAGCCCGCCACTTTAACACTCCGATCGCCACGGCGGAACAGACAAACATCCTGGGGAGTGCAAAGCCACAGTCTCTCAAGTCTCTACAGTGGGTGGGTTGCCCACTGTTACATCCTGGGGAGTGCAAAGCCACAGTCCATCAGGTGGATTACAGACTCCACTGGTTATGGAGGAGGAAGGGTGCCCAGAGTGCAGCGTGAACACTAGCTCGACACAGAACCGGCACTGTCAATGGGCCAGCGGTGCTTGACAGGAAGGGCCCAGCGGAGCGGTGCTTGAGACGGCGGGGCCCAGCGGAGCGGTGCTTGACAGGAAGGGCCCAGCAGAGCGGTGCTTGAGACGGCGGGGCCCAGCGGAGCGGTGCTTGACAGGGCCCTGTTCAGCGGTGCCTTTCTTCACGGCGGGGCCCTGTTCAGCGGTGCCTTTCTTCACGGCGGGGCCCTGTTCAGCGGTGCCTGTCTTGTCTTTCAAGGGAGCCAGACCTGGCCAGGACTCCCTGCTTAGTCGCCCTCCGACCGTGCAGTTGCTGGACCCTCCTGTGACGGAGTCCTGTGCCCGTGGGTGTCCTCCGTCACACCCGGGATGGGGCTTGTGGGGCCCTCCTGGTCCGCGCCCCTGCTGGCTGACTTCACCGCCCTGCTGCCCTTGCCCTCCTTCGATGAGGCTCTCTGGCCCTTGCCTCCCCTTGTTGTTGTGGCAGGTGACGGGCCACGACTTAGCTCCTTGGTGGCAGCCGTGTCAGCCTTCTCGCGGCGGCCCTTGGTTTTACGGGTTCTCTTTCCAGGGGGTGGGCTGGCTGTCCCCTTGCTGCTGGCCGATGTATCTGTGCTGGGAAAGGGTGGACTCCAAAACCCGTGCACAATGGTCAGACTTGATGCAGGGCTGGTGGTGGCTGAGGTGCTCTTCGGACTCTTACCAGATGGAGGGGGTGGGTCAGGTGGTGCAAAGAGGTTAACTTTGGAGAGGAAAAGTTTTTTAGGAGCAATGGGAAGGGTAGGTGCAGTGGGTATGGGAGTGGAGGAAGAGGATGCGGTTGTAGGAGAGTCAGGTGTGCTGTCTTTGGGTGCAGGTGCTTGTGACGTAGGCTGTCGTGAGGTGGTTGGCTGTTGGGTGGGTGGCTGCCTGCGTTTGTGTGTTTTGGAAGAGGGGGTGACAGACACAGTGGGAGAGGACACAGGGGACGTGTAAATGGCAGTGGGGGTGGTGACTGCACGTATGCGGACTGTACTGGAGGGTGTGCTGGTGATGGAAGTACTGGCTGATGGTGGTGTGCATGCAGGTGTGAGTGGAGACGTCACAGGGAGGGAGGAGGGAGACGAGGAGGAGTGGGACACAGAGGTGGTAGTGACTGTTGCCATGTCTGCATCTGGATGTTGCTTGGGTGAATGCTTGTGCGATCTGTGGTGCTTATGTCTGGATGAGCTGGCCTTGGGTGTTGAGGTGTGTGCAGGCTGGTCAGATGGTGTGGATGGGATAGGCTGAGGAACAGGAGACTGGGAGAGGGTGGAGGCAGTTAGAAGAGGGAGGCTGGAAACAGGGACAATGGCTGCCATCAGTGCTGAGGCCAGAGCATTGAACGATCGTTGATGGGCAGCCTGTGCCGAATGAATGCCCTCCAGGTATGCATTGCTCCGATGCACCTCCCTTTCTACACCCTGGATGGCATTCAAAAGGGTAGACTGCCCAACAATGATGGTCTGTAGGAGGTCAATGACCTCCTCACTGAGGGCAGCAGCGGTAACTGGGGCAGGGCCTGAGGTGCCTGGGGCGAAGGAGATGCCCGCCTTCTTGGGCGAGCGGGCACGGAGCGAAGGCTGAGGGGCTGCTGGGAGGGTGGAGCTGGTGCACTGGGTGGCGGCTGTACCTGTTGAGGCGGGGGGCACGGATGTTGCCGCCACCGCTATGGATCTCCCTTCTTAGGACGTGTCGGTGTCGCTGGTGTCACCACGTGTCCCCGTTGTGGAGCTCCCCTCGCCCTCCGTATCACTGGTGACCTCGGTGTCTGTAGCATGGCCCACCGGGGCCATGTGAGTTGCAGCTCCCTCGTGCTCCGATGCCAATTCTCCTCCGCCTGATGATGCTAATGCACACATGCACAAGAAGATAAAGAAAAAGGGCGGGGGGAGAAATAAAGACAGGTTGAGTGCATGCATTGTCAACACCGTTGTCGGAGAGGACAGACACAGGAGCCTCCTGCACTACGCCGCGCAATCGGGGTACACTACTCAGTACTTGTGACTAGGCCTACAGGTCTATGGACAACAAATGCACACATGGGTGATGCTGGACCATGGATTGCTGTACTTGGCACCCTACTGAGGTGGGGGGCGGGGGCACAGGGCCATGCCTAAAGGAGGGGACTACACTACAGAAAGCGCCCTGGCCTAATGTCACCCACAGCCCTCCTCCCCCACCCAGACACCTCCACTGCGCGCAAATATAGCAGAATGTGCTGATACTCACTCCCTTGTGTCTGCTGTGATGTCCTCACACGCCCATCCAAATCGGGGTAGGCCACCGCCAGGATCCGGGACATCACGGGGGTCAAGGTACGACTGGCACCCCTCTTACTTTGGGAGGCCATCCCCAGCAGTGACTCGGCGGTCTTCCTGGTCCCGCGGCGGATGTCCTCCCACCTCTTTCGGCAGTGGGTGCCCCGTCTGTTGTGGACCCCCAGGGCCCGGACTTCCTTGGCGATGGCACGCCAAATGTCGACTTTCTGATGGTCGCTGACCTATTTGACATGTACAGGGTGGGAAAGGAAATATCATCATTTTTCTGCATGTTAGATGTGATTGGCCCCCCCTCCCCAACCTTGCCATGTGGCACATGCTCTCATCTGTCGTGCCTTGCACTCCTCATTCGCTCCCCTCCCCACCATCTTACATACACAACCCAGGCATACCCCATTCAACGTGCACCCAGTGTACTTACCTGTTGGTCTGGAGGACCGTAGAGTAGCGCATACTGGGGCAGGACCCCATCCACAAGTTTCTCCAACTCTTCTGAAGTGAAGGCAGGGGCCCTTTCCCCAGTCGCAGCAGCCATTGTCTCTTCCAGACCGAGGTCACAGCAGCACTTGCAGTATAGGTCCTCTCCTGTGGATGATCAGGTCTCGAGTGATTTATCAGATAGAAAATGGCGGTCACGCCCGCGGCGGTGCGTGCCGCGGCGGTGCGTACTGCGACCGCCGGCGCACATCGTCATTGGCTACTGAAACCCATAGGGTTCAATGTTAACCAATGCGCCTTCGCACTGCGGTCTTCGAACGCCTACCGCCACGGTGTGCCACGCCAGCGCGTTGACCTCACATCCCACTGTCACACTTCTCAGGTCAGGCAGCCGCCATTTCAAGGGCCCACATGGCTTAATTTCTACTGCGTCACACAGGCCTAGGCCTTGCATTGCCACTCATACAAGCCTTTCAATGCATAGCGATTCGTGTACTGTGCAAGCTGTGTGAACGAACCTGTGGGTTGCTTGACTCTGTACTCCATGTTGTCCTTCCTAGGCACCGTCTGCTGGGACTTGCGAGGAGAAGGATGAATCCTCCCGTGTACCGACCGCTGGTGGACCTGTCGACAATGGAAGAACGACACATTATACTTCGATACTGACTTGACCGAGCCACTATACAGGAACTGTGTGCCCAGCTGGAGCCAGACCTGATGTCCCCCATCCGCCAACCCACAGGAATTCCCCCTCTGGTGCAGGTTCTGTCAGTACTCCATTTTTTGGCAAGTGGGTCTTTTCAGACAACAGTGGCCATGTCATCAGGGATGTCTCAGCCTATGTTTTCTAAGGTTTTGTCCAGAGTGTTGTCTGCCCTGATGAAATACATGCGGAGCTACATTGTTTTCCCTGAGGAGGATGATTTGGCCACAGTGAAGGGTGATTTCTATGCCCTTGGACATATCCCCAACATCATTGGTGCCATTGATGGGACCCATGTGGCTTTAGTACCCCCAAAAGACAATGAGCAGGTGTACAGAAATAGAAAAAATTACTATTCTATGAATGTCCAGGTGGTCTGTTTGGCTGACCAGTACATCTCCCATGTAAATGCCAAGTTCCCTGGGTCAGTGCATGACGCGTACATCATGCGAAATAGCAGCATCCCTTATGTGATGGAACAGCTACAGAGACACCATGTGTGGCTAATAGGTGACTCTGGTTACCCCAACCTGCCTTGGCTATTGACCCCAGTGAGGAATCCCCGGACCAGGGCAGAGGAACGGTACAATGAGGCCCATGGGCGAACTAGGAGGATTATAGAAAGGACCTTCGGGGTCCTGAAGGCCAGGTTTAGGTGCCTGCATATGACAGGTGGATCCCTAATGTACTCACCAAAGAAGGTGTGCCAGATCATCGTGGCCTGCTGTATGCTTCACAATCTTGCATTGCGATGCCAGGTGCCTTTCCTGCAGGAGGATGGTCCAGATGGTGGTGTTGTAGCAGCTGTGGATCCTGTGGAGAGTGAAGAGGAGGAAGACGACGGGGACGACACAGACAACAGGGACACAGTTATACAACAGTATTTTCAGTAGCACACAGGTAAGAATCACCCACGCCATTTTACATTTTCTTCTGGCCTCCTGCATCTCTACTTTCTGTGTTTCCCCCCAGTTCCTTTTAACTGATTTGTGACTTTCCCTTCCCTTTTCAGAGCTGTATGACCCACTGCGTGACTTCTGCTTTGTTTGCCCATGGACTAAAGCTTATTGACATTGGTATGTTGTCATCACAATGTAACTGAACATTATTGCACCGTTATGTGTAATACATTTGTTAAGAATACAAGCAGACTCCTGATTTTTGAAGTGCAATTAGTGATTTATTTTAAGTGCTACATATAGGTCCATGATAGTAAAACGGTGATGGGTGGGGGTGGAGTAATGTCCATGGCAAAGTCCAGTTCTCAGTCTCACAGGTGCATTGTCCATATGCCTGTGGAAGGATGGAGCAGGGGCTGTTTAAGGTTGGACAGGGTGACAATGTGGGACAGTGGGATGACATCAGGGGGTATCTTATGCTGGCGGGGTTCTTGCAATCCTACTCTGTCTTCTTGTGTGATCTCAGGTTCCGCTTGCGGGGTGGTTGTTCTTCTGCAGGAGGTGGGGTTCTGGTGGCCTGTCGTTGTGTGGGGGCCTCCTGTCCACTAGCGCCAGCGGAGGTGGTAGGGTGTTCGTGGTCCTGGCTAGTGACAGGGGCCCTTTGTTGTGCCACATGGTCCCGCAATGTGGTGACTATCTGGTTGAGGTCCAGGACGATGGTCCCCATTGCGGAACCGATGTTCCTGAGTTCGTCTCTGAACCCCATGTACCGTTCCTCCTGCTGTGCCTGGATCTCCTGGAACCTGGCCAGTACCGTCGCCATCGTCTCCTGGGAGTGGTGGTATGCTCCCATGATGGTGGTGGGGGCCTCTTGGAGAGTGGGTTCCCTGGGCCTGTTCCCCCCCTGTAGCACAGCAGCCCTCCCAGTTCCCCTGTTTCCCCGGGCCTCTGTCCCCTGGACGGTGTGCCCACTACCACTGCCCCCAGGTCCCTGTTGTTGTTGGGGTGGTGGGTCAGCCTGGGTGCCCTGTAGTGGCGGACACACCGCTGATTGACGCGTCCTGGAGACAGAGGCATGGGCCCGCTGGGTGGGAGCTGTGCTGGTATTCCCAGAGGGGGTTAGGTCTGCTGTGGCCTGTGGCTGTGTGTGGTGAACCGACTGTCCAGAGGTCCCCGATGTTCCGGGCTGGTCATCAGGTTCTAGGTCGACAGAGCTGCTGTCATCACTGGGGGCCTGTTCTGGGGGTGGGATGGACAAATCTGGACCCTCCTGGCCGGTGGGTTGGCGTTCGGGCCCTGCAGGGGTAAAAGAGTATGGTTATTGCTTCTGTGTGTGCCATGGCGTGCGATTTGTGGGTGCCCTTGTCCCCCAGTGCTGGCATTCCCTTGTGGGAGGAGTTGTGAGGGTGGTTTGTGGGGGGGGATGGGTATGTGCAGTGGTCATGCTTAAGTGATGGGTGTCCATGGTTTGTGTTGGCATTCAGGGATTGGTGTTGGGTTGGGTGGGTTGTGCTGGTGAGACATTGGCAGGGAGGATGTGTGCTGGGGGGTTGGGGGTGAGGGTGGGGGTGTGGGTTGGCATGCTGGTGGTTGGGGGGGTGAAGTAGTTGAGATTATACTTACCAGAGTCCATTCCTCCGCCTACTCCAGCGAGGCCCTCAGGATGCAGGATGTTCAAGACCTCTTGCTCCCATGCTGTGAATTCGGGTGGAGTGGGTGGGGTTCCGCCGCCAGTCTTCTGCACAGCGATGTTGTGTCTTGACACCATCGACCGCACCTTCCCCCGTAGGTCGTTCCAGCGCTTTCGGATGTCTTCCCGATTTCTGGGATGCTGTCCCACAGCGTTGACCCTGTCGACGATCCTTTGCCATAGCTCCGCCTTCCTGGCTATTGTGGTGTGCTGCACCTGTGTGCCGAAGAGCTGGGGCTCTACCCTAATTATTTCCTCCACCATGACCCTGAGTTCTTGGTCCGAGAACCTGGGGTGTCTTTGGGGTGCCATGGGGTGGTGTGGATGAGGTGTGGGGTGGTGTTTGTGGTGATGTGAGTGGTGGTGTGTGGTGATGTGTGCGTAGATGTGGTGTGGGTGATGATGTTGGGTTCGTGTGTGTGTTGTGGTTTGCGTTCCCTGTGCTCTCTCTCTGTGTATTGCGCCTTGTCTCTGAATTTCGATTTGGGGGGGTTTGTGGGTGATGTGGGTGTGTGTTTTATATGGTGATGGGTGTGTGGGAGTGTTGTGTGTATGTGTATCAGGTGTGTGTATTTTGAATTGTCCAATGTGGCTGTGTTTTGGAAGGGTGTGTGTATTTTGAGCGCGGCGGTGTGTACCGCCAATGGAATACCGCGGTTGAAAGACCGCCGCGTGGATTCGTGGGTCGTAATGGCATGGGCGTATTTGTGTTGGCGTGACGGTGGAGGTTTGGTCATCTCCAGTTTATCGCTGACCGCTGATGAGGCGGCCTTCCGTGGATGTCGGGTTTTTGGCGGTTTGGCAGTTATGGGTCAGAATGACCGTGGCGGTTTACCGCGGCGGTATAATGGCGGTCTTCTGACCGGCGGTAGGAGCCTTTTACCGCCGAGGTCAGAATGACCTCCTTAGTCTACAGAAAACAATGGAAACTATGATTTTGCACAAAGGACCTGGTTTGCGGCAAAAATAAAGCTGCACGTGCGAGCGTGCATCGGAAAAGTCAGTGCTGTGTCCATTCCTTCCTCACAAGGGAGGCCGTGCATCGTTTCTTCTCCGGTAGGGTCGGCATTTTTTCCCTTTCAAGAGAGTGATGCGTCAATCTCCAGACAGGGCACCTCAAATCCACGCAGAGTCCGGATGACTTTGATGCCCAGGGACGATGCGTGGAAAATCTGGTCGCACGGTGTTAGAAAACCGTGCTGCGTGGGGTTTGCGCCATTATTAGCAGCTGCAAGTGGGTGTTTACGTGTTGTTTCTCCAGCTGCAGTGAGTTGACCTCCCAGCCGCGATGCAGGTAGGACATCGTTTTCAGCCGCAAAGCAGGCGGTGTGTCGTTTATCAGCTACGTTGCAGATGGTGCGTCGAAAATTTCCCCACACAGCATTCAGTGTGTGGATTTTCAGCTCTTGTTCTATCAACTTCACTTTTCAAGGGCTCAGGGACCACTTGGCAGGGCAGGAGTCTCAGCAGAGAGTCCAGGTGCTGGCAGAGGAAGTCTTTGATGGCCATGAGACTTCAAAACAGGAGGCAAGCTCAGTTCAAGCCCTTTGAGACACCTCTCAAGCAGGAATGCACAACAAAGTCCTGTCTTTGTCCCCTTTCACAGGCAGAAGCAGCAACTGCAGGATAGCCCAACAAAGCACAGTCACAGGCAGGGGCAGCACTTCTCCTCAGCTCTTCAGCTCTTCTCTTTGGCAGAGGTTCCTCTTGAATCCAGAAGTGATCTAATTGTCAGGGGTTTTGGGTCCAATACTTCCCTTTCTGCCTTTGAAGTTGGTAAACTTCAAAGGGAAGTCTCTCTTGTTTGTAAGATCCTGCCTTTCCCAGGTCAGGCTCCTGACACACACCCGGGGACTGGGGACTGCATTGTGAGAGGGCAGGCACAGCCCATTCAGGTGTAAGTGACCACTCCTCCCTCCACTCTAGCACAGATGGCTCATCAGGCTATGCAGGCTTCACCCCAGCTCCCTTTGTCTCTCTGTCTAGAGGGGATTCACAAACAGCCCAACTGTCAGTCTAGCCCAGACAGGGAATCCACAAACAGGTAGATTCACAGAATGGTTTAAGCAAGAAAACGCCTACTTTCTAAAAGTGGCATTTTTAAACTAACAATCTAAAAAACAACTTCACCAACAGACGTATTTTTTTAAATTGTGAGTTCAGAGACCCCAAACTCCACATGACTATCTGCTGGCAAAGGGAATGTGCACTTTAGTAATATTTAAAGGCAGCCCTCATGTTAACCTATGAGAGATAGGCCTTGCACAGTGAAAACTGAATTTGGCAGCATTTAACTGTGAGAACATGTAAAACACATCAGTACATGTACTACCTTTAACATACACTGCACCCTGCCCATGGGGCTATCAAGGGCCTACCGTAGGGGTGCCTTACATGTATAACAAACATTTTCAATGCAACGGGTCTTGCATTTGCTCGAGTTAGAGCTATTAGCGTTGTAAACTCCTAACTGGACTTTTCTTGCCACAAAAATGTTATTAAAAAAAAAACACAGCGCATTTGCGCTCTGTGGAAAATAAACAGATAAAGTAGTCCGGAAGCCATGCTGAAAACATGGAGCCTCGTATGTTTTTAGTAGTTTATCGGTGCTGTGTAGGTGGGCTAAACACCAGAAAAGGCATGATGTATGCATGCTTTTCACAAATGATAGCAAGCGGATTTTAAAAAGCAAGCCCACGAACCAACGAAAATGACTAACGGGACATGGGCATGGTTGGAAGCCCAAAGAGAGATTACAGCATGGGATGGAGCGCTTTGCGATCGCTAATAAAAAGGGAAGGTTTAGGCCTGGCAAGTGGGTACACTTGCCAAGTCGAATTGGCAGTTTAAAACTGCACCTTCAGACACTGCAGTGGCAGGTCTGAGCCATGTTTACAGGACTACTAATGTGGGTGGCACAAACAGTGCTGCAGGCCCACTAGTAGTATTTTGATTTACAGGCCCTGGGCACCTCAAGTGCACTCTACTAGGGGCTTATTAGTAAATCAAATAAGCCTATCATGTATAGCCAGTTACATATACATTTTACATAGGAGCACCTGCAGTTTAGCTTTGGTTAGCAGTGGTAAAATGTCCAGAACATCAAAAACAGCAAAAACAAAGTCCAGCACACATCGACAACCTGAGAAGCAGAGGCAAAAAGTTAGGGGAGACCACGTCAAGGATGCCAAGTCTAACAGTCAGCAGTGCTGGTCAGCCCCTCCTACTCTACACCCTAAAGGGGCTTGGGATAATGTGATAGTGCATGATTGGAATGCAGGTGAGAAAAGTACAATGGCTTGAGAGTCCCAGCAGACCTTGGGATGATCATCTGGCGTGCACCTTCAGTGGCTCAACCACCTGTATTTTTTGGACCTTCTTACTGCCTGCAAGCTATAAGTCCTCGTAGCACCCAACCATTACTGCTTTCTTCTGTTTTTGCACTCAGTTCAATTGCTGCTCTTATCACATTTTTCTCCTACTCTAGATAATTGGTACCTTCTGTTTTACTATAACTTGGCTATAATTTTATCTTTCTTCCATCACTTTCTCTTTTCTCATCCCATTGTTTTGTACCCACTCCATCTGCATCATACCATCAGTCAGTTGAACTCTTCTTTCAATCCTTTTAGTTCCATCCTTCTCTCAGCCATCCAACTGTGCTCTCCTTCTCTACTATTTTCCCTCAGGCCTTTTCTTCTCTCTGACCCTACCAGTACTCTATTAGTTTCTCACCACATGAGGGTCTACACTTTGTCTCACCACTCATCCCTCCTCCCCTTATCTCTCACACAGTCGCTACATACTCTCTCAACCCATTCCCCTGCCCTATACGTTTCTCGTGCTTCCACGGAATACAGCTTCTGAATTCCTGAAAGATAAGAACTGCTCACCTGTTCTGCTCCGCTGCCTGCTTGGGGCCTCCTTCACCCACACAAAGTAAACACAGAGGTAGGCCCCAGGCAGACAAAAAAGACGAAGAGCAGACATCTTATCCAAATAATTTGTTACACTCTAAAGCAGAATTGACCCTCTTTCCTTATGGGCCATGGTGCAATGGACCAGTTACACCACAATAGTTAAGCCCCTGCTGTCACCCCAATTAATTTTTATGTAGTGAAACTAAGGTCTATTCAAGGGTATTAGCTAACAAGTCAACTCAGGTATTGTTACATTAAATCACCATACAACCTCAATCAGAAACTATAGGCCTGACTTAAAGTTAGGTGGAGGGGGTTACTCCGTCACAAATGTTCCATTTCATTGTAGCCCATAGAACTTGTAATACAGCGGACAGGATATTTGTCACATTTGTGATGGAGGAATCCCTCTACCAAACTCTAAATCAGGCCCCATGTCTGAGAAGCAAAAGCTGCAATGCTAACAATACAAGCATTAGCTAAGCCAATACGATACTGCATATCTAAGAGCTATTGGTTATCTGAGAACATGGCTGCTGTTTAGCATGGCTAAAATTTAGTGGTGTGGAAAAGAGGAGAGTGGCATAGAGTAAAGTGGTGTAGTGTGGAGTGGATCAGGCTAGTGTAGAGTGGTGTACAGCAAAGTAGAGTGGCTTAGAGTAGTGTGGCATAGAGTAGAGTGACGTAGAGTAGAGCATAGTGTGGTAGAGTGGAGTGGAATGGTGAAGAGTGTCGGAAAGTAGAATAGAGTGGCATAGAAGAGAGTGGAGTGGCATAGAGTGGAGCGGAGTGGCACAGTGTTAACTTGAGTGGTGTGGAGTGAAGTGCAATGGCATAGAGTAGAGTGGTATACAGTGGAGTGGCACAGAGAAGAGTGGCATAGAGTGGGGTGGTGCAGAGTGGTGGGCATAGAGTAGGGTAGGGTGGAGTAGAGTGATGTTGAGTTTTGTAGAGTGACATAGAGTAGTATGTAGTAGAGTGGTGTAGAGCTGTGTTGTATAGGGTAGAGGAGTACAGAGCGGCATAGAATAGGGTAGCACAGATTGCTGTAGAGTAGTATTGAGTGGAGTGCCATAACATAGAGTGACAGGGGGTAGAGTGGCATGGAGTCAAGAGGCACAGAGTAGAGTGGAGTAGCTTAGAGTGGAGTGGAGCAGCACAGAGTGAACTTGAGTGGTGTGGAGTGCAGTGGCATTGAGTAGAGTAGCATAGAGCGGAGTGGAGTAGAGTGGAGTGGCACAGAGTAGAGTGGCATAAAGTTGGGTGGCGTATACTGGGGTGGCATTGAGTGGGGTGGTTTGGAGTAGATTGATGAAGAGTGGCGTAGCATGATGCAGAGTAGTGTTTAGCAGAGTAGCGTAAAATAGAGTAATATTGCATAAGGTAGAGTGGGATAGAATAGGGTGGCGTAGAATGCTGTAGAGTGCCATTGTGTGGAGTGGAGTGGCATTAAGTAGAGTGGAGTGGAGTAGAGTGCCATGGAGTAGACTTGTACAGAGTGGAGTGGAATAGAGTAGAGTGACCTAGAGTGGCGTAAAGTGGCATAGAGTAAAGAAGCATAGAGTAGAGCGGCATAGAGTGGAATTGTCTGGAGTGGAGTGGAGTGGCGTACAGTAGGATGATGAGTGGCGTACAGTAGCATAGAGCTGTTTAGTGTGCTGTGGCGTGAAGTCGAGTAGAGTGGTGTGGGTTAGCATAGAGTGGAGGGCCGTAGAGTAGAATAACAGAGTGGTGTGGAATAGAGTGGCATGGAATAGAGTGGTAAAGAGTAGAGTCTTGTAGAGAAGGGTGACATGTAGATGGTGGCACAGAGCGGGGTGGAGCAGAGCTGAGTTGAGTGGCGTAGGGTAGTGTAGACTGGAGTAGCATAGAGTAGATTGGCATACAATTGAGTGGCGCAGAGTTGAGTGGAATACAGTGGTGTATAGTAGAGTGGCTTAGAGTGGAATTGTGTGGAATGGAGTGGTTTAGAGTGGAGTTGCGAAGAATCGAATGGCAAAGAGTGGAGTGGCATAGAGAGATGCAGAGTAGAGTGGTGTGAAGTGGGGTGGAATTCAGTGGTGTAGCATAGAGTGGGTGGAGTAGAGCCCTGTGGCGTAGAGTGGAGTGGTGTAGAGTAGAGTGGCAAAGAGTGGGATAGAGAGGAGTAGAGTGGGGTAGAGTGGAGTGACTCACAGGGACATTGTAGAGTGAAGTGGAGTGGTGTAGACTAGAGTGAAGTAGAGTGGAATGGAATGGAGTGGCATAAAGTGGAGTAGTACAGAGTTGAGTGCAGTACAGTGCCATAGAGTAAAGTCGCTTGGAGTGCAGTGGCATAGAGTGGAGTGGAGATGAGTGGCGTGGGGTGGCATAGAATGGAGTGGCATAGACTATAGTGGAGTAGAGTGAAGTGGAGCTGCATAGTGTGAAGGGGCATAGAACAGCATTGTCTGGAAGTGGAGTGATGTAGGGTACAGTGGTGTGGAGTGGCAAAGAGTGTAACAGAGTGACATAAAGTAGAACAGAGTGGCATGGTGTGAAGTCAGGTAGAGTGGAGTAGTATAGAGTGGCACAGAGTAGAGGGGTATGGAGTAAAGTGGCATGGAGAAGAATGGCATAGAGTAGAGTGACCTAGAGTAGTGTGGAGAGGCGCAGAGTGAGTGGAGGGGTGTATAGTGGAATGGCATAGAGTGGAGTGTAGTGATGTGTGGAGTGGAGTGTTGTAGAGCAGAGCGATGTAGAGAAGAGTGGTATAGTGGAGGGGTGCAGGGTGGAATGTCAAGAGTAGAGTGGTATAGAGTGGCATGGAGTGGCATACAGTAGAGTGATGTGGAGTGGCGTAGAGTAGCATAAAGTGAAATAGAGGGGTATGGCATGAAGTCACATAGAGTAGAGTGGTGTGGAGTAGTGTAGAGTGGAGGGCCATAGAGTGGCATGGAGTAGAGTGGTGTGGAGTAGAGTGGCAATGAGTAGAGTGATGTAGAGTGGGGTGACAGAGTTTGGTGGCATAGAGTGGGGTGGAATGGACTTGAGTGGAGTGGCGTAGAGTGGTGTAGACTGGAGTAGCATAGAGTTGAGCGGCATAAAATTATTGGCAAAGCGTAGAGTGGAATAGAGTAGTGTAGAGTAGAATGGTGTGGAGTAGAGTGGCATTGAGTGGAATGGAGAAGAGTATATTGGTGTACAGGGGCACTTTGATGGAGTGAAGTAGAGTAGAGTGGCATAGACTAGGGTGACGTAGAATGGAATGGAATGGAGTGGCATAAAGTGGAGTAGTATAGAGTAGAGTGCAGTACAGTGGCATAGAGTAAAGTCGCTTGGAGTGGAATGGCGTAGAGTGGAGTTGAGTGGCATAGAGTGGAGTGGCATAGAGTGGAGTTGAGTGGCATAGAAAAGAGTGGAGTAGAGTGAAGTGGAGTTGCATAGTGTGAAGTTTCATAGAGTAGCATTGTCTGGAAGTGGAGTGATGTAGGTTAGAGTGGTGCGGAATGGCAAAGAGTGGCATAGAGCAGAACAGAGTGGCATGGTATGAAGTAATGTAGAGTGGAGTAGCACAGAGTGGCATAGAGTAGAGTGGCATGGAGTAGAGTGATATGAAGTAGAGTAGCATGGAGTAGAGTAGCATGGAATAGAGTGACCTAGAATAGTGTGGAGAGGTGCAGAGTGAATTGGAGGGGCGCATAGTGAAATAGCATAGAGTGGAGTGGAGTGACGTGTGGAGCAGAAAGATGTAGAGAAGAGTGGCATACAGTATAGTGGAGGGGTGCAGAGTGGAGTGGCGTAGAGTAGAGAGGTAAAGAGTGGAGTGGCGTAGAGTGGAATTGTCTGGAGTGGAGTGGCATAGAGGTGAATGATGTGGAGTGATGTAGAGTCGCATAGACTGAAATAGAGTGGTGTGGCATGAAGTCACATAGTAGAGTGTTGTTAAGTAGTGTAGAGTGGAGGGCCACAGAGTGACAAGGAATAGAGTGGTGTGGAATAGAGTGTCAATGAGTAGAGTGATGTACAGTGTGGTGACAGAGTGTGGTGGCATAGAGTGGGGTGGAATGGAGTTGAGTGCAGTGGAATAGATTGGTGTAGACTGGTGTAGCATAGAGTGGAGCAGCATGAGTGGCAAAGAGTAGAGTATAATAGAGTGGTGTAAAGTAGAGTGGCTTGGAGTGTCATTGTTTGGAATGGAGTGGCATAGAGTGGAGTTGCAAAAAATGGAGTGACGTGGAGTAGCATAGAGTGGAGTGGAGTGGCATAGAGTGACGCAGAGTAGAGTGGAGTAGAGTGGGGTGGAGTTAAGTGGTATGGCATAGAGTGGTATGGAGTAGAGTTCAGTGGCATAGAGTGGAGTGTTGTAGATTCAAGTGGCTTAGAGTGGGATGGAGAGTAGTAGAGTGGCATAGAGTGAAGTGACATACAGGGGCATTGTGTGGAGTGGAGTAGAGTGGAGTGGCGCAGACTAGAGTGAAGTAGAGTCGAATGGAATGGAGTGGCACAGAGTGGAGTGGAGTAGAGTAGAGTGCAGTAGAGTGGCATAGAGTAAAGTGGCTTGGAGTGGAGTAATCTGGAGTGGAGTGGAGTGGCTTAGAGTGGAGTGGCTTAGAGTGGAGCTGAGTAGCGTAGAATAAAGTGGAGTAGAGTGAAGTAGAATGGCATAGTGTGAAGTGGCATAGAGCAGCATTGTCTGGAAGTGGAGTGATGTAGGGTAGAGTGGCATGGAGTAGAAAAGAGTGGCACAGAGTAGCATAGAGTGGAATAGAGTGGAATAGAGTGGCATGGCGTGAGGTCACGTAAAGTGGAGCAGCATAGATTAGAGTGGCACAGAGGAGAGTGATGGAAAGTGGGGTGGTATATAGTTTGGTGGCATAGAGTAGGGTGGAGTGAAGTAAAGTGGTGTGGAGTACCAAGCAATCAATCAGTTTGTGTAAAGCACAGCTACATACCTGTGAGGGTTTCAAGGTGCTGGGGTAGTGTAAGTGGTTTGGAGTGGGATAGAGTGGAATTAAGTGGTCTAGAGTGGAGTGGCACAGTGTGTAGTCAAGTGATGTAGAGTGAAGAAGCATAGAGTAGAGTGACATAGAGAAGAGTGGAGGAGCATACAGTGGTGTAAAGTGGTGTGTCATACAGTAGAGTGAAGTCATGTAGAGTAGGGAAGAGCATTAGGGAAGGGGCACAGAGTAGACCGGAGTAGAGTAGAGAGGCATGGTGTAGAGTGGTGTGTACTGGAGTGGCATAGACTAGAGTGGCATAAAGTGGAATGGAGTGATGTAGAGTGGAGTGGCATGGAGTGGAGGGGTGCTGTGTGGAGTGGTGTAGAGCAGAGAAGCATAGTGTTGAATGGCACTGAGTGGAGTGGAGGGGTGTAGAGGAATGTAGAGTGCAGTGGAACAGAGTAGAGTTGAGCAGCGTAGAGTGGGAGTGGTGTACAGTGGCGTACAGTGGTGTGAAGTAGAGATGCTTAGTGTGGAGTGGCATAGAGTGGCACTGAGTGTAGTGGCATATAGCAGAATGGTGTGGAGTGGCACAGAGTGGAATAGAGTGGCACAAAGTCACGAAGAGTAGAGTGGTGTGGGGCAGTGTAGAGTGGAGTGGCATAAAGTGGCATAGAGTACACCTTTCATGGGTGTGCTTTTTGTCTGCCCGAGCAAGCTCAAAGACAGCCTGTCTACGTAAAACAATTCCCAAAAAATATCAGGATAGCCCGTGGTTTGCTGGTGACCTGTAGATGCCGGGGTGCTGATTGAACAGAAATTTATGGACATTCTGCACCTCCAAATTGCAGTTCCACTGAGTCAACACTGGTAAAGCACTTTGAAACAAGCCAACTATGAATTTGCAGGTGTCAGTTCCTTCAACTCCCTCTGATATCCCCAATACCCACAAATTGTTATGCCACAGTCTATTTTCAAGATCTTCCAATGGGTGTCTGTCATTTGGAACTCCACTGCCTCTGATTTTTGTTCTGTATCGCCACCTCGCTTTCTAAACTAGTCACCCTACTTCCCACCTCTGCCATTCTTTGAGACAACTTTGCACAACTCTTGACAACCCTGAGAATGGCCCACTTTAATTTCCTATTAGCAGCTTGGGTTTTCTGACTGTCCACCCTGGTTTCTTTCGATGTGCCATAATTCCCTAGTAAATAGCCTCCAATGTGGCCCCATCAAGCTGATTAGATGATTAGATTAGATGCTGATTAGATGCCCTGGCCCTGAGACACTCACTGAATTCCCTTCAAGACCAGGGAAAACTGTGTAGTCCCATTTTAGACCATCTCTCACATGATCCATGCTTTTTCTCTGCTGCTGAGCCTTCTTTATTTTAATCAT
This sequence comes from Pleurodeles waltl, assembly GCF_031143425.1. Lineage (NCBI taxonomy): Eukaryota > Metazoa > Chordata > Amphibia > Caudata > Salamandridae > Pleurodeles > Pleurodeles waltl. The sequence goes on from NC_090438.1 coordinate 601,617,956, forward strand.
CAGCCATGCCTCTGCTCCTGTGTTTGTTGGTGTCAGAGTCTCACCCATCCTTGTTCTTGCTATCAGCACTAGTTGAGAGACTGCTCTGCTATCCCTTTCTGTGGCCGTCCTCCAAGGAATCCGTACCTCCATCAGACCAGTTCGACTGATCCGCTACTCCAAAAGAGAAAAATATTCCCCAGCTTCATGATCCCCTTTTGGGTCCCAACGTACAGTGGGGAGAGAGAGATCAGGATTCTCTTTTTTTTTTGTACGTGGCTGTAGCTTGCCCTTGACAGCTTCAACAGTCAAATCCCTTATAAGGTCCTTGGAGTCCCTCCTTGAACCATCTAATATGCTCCCCATATTACAAATGTCCTCAGAACTTGGGCTAATACTGCCCTGCTGTCACATCGCATCCCAAACACCCAATAAATTGTCAGTGGAAAGCACCACCGGGAAGGCCAGCTGACCCTCCTCTTGAGTACTCCCCATAGTTTTCTGGTCTGTACCCCCTTATCCAAACCTACTGTAACCGAGATAGCGGGGGTACCCATGTTACCTTGTGCAGGGGGCAGACCCTCTGATGTCTCCAGCACGTCACCATTGCAGACTTCTTGAAGCTATGTTGCTGTCTTTACCAGGTATGTCGGAACCCTGGTCCCGGGCAGACTTCTTTAAAGAATCCACAGCTGCCATAGTTGTGGGAGCAAAGACCCACGCAGATCCTGGATTGAAGTGTCATAGAGTAGAGTGTTGTGGAGTGGCATAGAGTGGCACAGGGTACATAGACCGGAATAGAGTGGCATGGCATCAAGTCACACAGAATAGAGTGGCATGGTGTAGAGTGCCATAGAGCAGGGTGGCATAGAATAGAGTGGTGTAGAGGACAGGGATGTTGAGTGGGGTGGCATAGAGTTCGGTGGTATAGAATGGTGTGGGGTGGAGTAGAGTGGCATGCAGCGGTGTAGAGTGGAATGGCATGGAGTAGAGTGGAATAGAGTAGAATGGCATAGAGTAGAATGGTATAAAGTAGAGTGGACTGGAGTGGCATAGAGTGGCATAAAACTGAGTGAAGTAGAGTGGCATACAGTGGCATAGACTGGCAAACAGTGGAGTGGAGTAGAGCGGTGTAGAGCAGAGTGGCATGGAGAAGAACTGATTGGGATAGAGTAGTAGAATGGAGTGGCGAAGGGTGTTGTAGAGGTGCATTGTGTGGAGTGAAGTGGCGCAGAGTACAGTGGTGTGGAGTAAAGTGGAGTTTAGTGTTGTAGAGTGTTGCAGAGTGAGTGGAGTAGAGTGGAAAGGAATAGAGTTGAGTGGTGTGCAGTAGAATGGATTGGTGTAGATTAGAGTAGAGTGGTGTAGAGCATAGTAGAATGTTGTACAGTAAAGCGACATTGAGTACAGTAGAGTGGCATTGTGTGGAGTGGAATGACATAGAGTGTCATAGAGTAGCATAGAGTGGAGTGCACTGGTGTAGAGTGTAGTAGTGTAGTGTAGAGTGTACTAGAGTAGCATAGAGTTCCGTAGACTGTGGTGCAGAAGAGTGACAAAGAGTGGTGTGGCGTGTAGAGGCATAGAGTGGAGGAGAGTATAGTAGAATGGCATAGAACGGCATAGAGTGGCTTAGAGTAGAGTGGCATAGAGTAGAGTGATGAATGAGTGTCATAAAATAGCACTTTGTAGACTTTAGTGGCATAGAGTAGAGAGGAGTGGCATGCAGTAGAGTGGAAAGGCATAGAGTAGAGTGCTGTGGTGTAGACTGGAGTAGAGTAGAGTGGTGTTGACTAGTGTGTCATAGATAAGAGTGGAGTAGAGTGGAGTGGAATAGAGTAGCATAGAGTGGAGTAGAGTAGAGTGGAGTACACTGAACTGGTCATCAAAACTAAAGTGCCTTCTAATGACAACAGTTCAGGCTTGCTTTACGATGATTTCCATGATGATGATATTGATGATTGATGACTGGTTCAGAGTGGGATGGGATAGTGTAGAGTTGAGTGACATAGAGTAGAGTGGGCAGCATTGAGTGACATAGAGTGTGGTGCTTGAAGTAGAGTGGCATTGAATGGAGTGGCATAGAGTAGAGTGGTGTAGAGTGGGGTGATTGGAGTTGAGTGGCATAGAGTGGAGTAGTGTAGAGTGGAGTGGCACAGAGTAGAGAGACAGAGAGTAAAAAGGATTGTCATAGAGTGGAGTGGTGTAGAGTGGAATGCAATAGAGTGGTGTGGTTTAAAGTAGAGTGGCATAGAGTAGAGTGGAGCGGCATAGAGTAAAGTGAAGTGGCATAGAGTTGCGTAGAGTGGAGTGGTATACAGTAGAGTGGCATAGCACAAAGAGGAGTAGAGTGGCATAGAGTGTTGTGGTGGAGCGTGAAATACCATTCAGTAGAGTGGGGTGGTATAGTTTGGTGCAGAGTGGAGTGGTAGAGTGGCATAGAGTAGAATGCCTTAGAGCAGAGTGGCATGGAATGGTGTAGAGTAGAGTGGCCTAGAATGAAACGAACTAGCAGAGGATAGAGTGGTGCAGAGTGGCGTTTAATAAAGTGGAGTGGCATAGACTGGAGTAGCATAGAGAAGAGTGGCATAGAGTGGAATGGCATAGAGCGGAGTGGAGTGGCATAGAGTGTAGTAGCGTAGAGTAGATTGAAGAAGTACATTTGAAGATGTAACTAAAGAATCAATAGAGACAATAAATGGGGTGAAAAGAATGTAAATAATAAGCTGATGCCCGTGTTAAAAGTAGGAAAGCACATTGTACATTTAGGAATAATACTGAAATGCTTTTAAAATAAAAAAAATAGTGTGTTGCAAAAAAGACGAGGAATTACACATAATTTGGTCCTTGCTTTAGGAAGGAGCTAACACAAGAAAGGACGTGAAGCCTAAAGGAGCTAAGCAATCAAAAGATTGCAAACAACAGTGACAACAAAAACAGTTTCTGGCAGGGGCAGCTCCTCCGTTAGGGTGGAGGAGCGACGCATCCCCTTCCCCGCCAGCAGCAGCCGCTGCAAATCACCTTTTACATACAACACAATAAGAAACCATGTTTGTTATTGTTTTGTTTGTTAAAGGGGTGGGGCATTGGGGACCACAACAACAAGGGGAATGCACTGTGCACTCCACTCACTACGCATGTATATTTGGGTGGCTGTCTCGGGCAGGCCAAACATACATGCGTAGTAGGCTCTCTCCAGCCCAGCAATACAATTGCTCCTAGCCTTTTAGCAGTATCAGGAATGACCACACGGCAGGCTGGGAACCTGTGCCTGCCTGGAGCGACGAGGGAAAGAGGCGTGACGTGATGGAGGAGGTAAGTTTTTATTTTCTCATTTTATTTTTCATTAAATGTTAATCTCACTCGCCCCCTGCATGCTGCACCCACCACGCCCCTTCAGAGGGAAGGGAGCCGCGACTGGTTACTGGTATGCTGCGGGAGGGTTGTAAGCCCACTGATTGTAAACAATAGATCTCGCAGGGTGTGATTTCATAGAAAGACTATATAATAAGTACAATTACTGAGAAACCATGTCACCTGACTGGTATTATGGAAATTTTCAGAAGGAACAGCATTTACGATTTAATTTAAACAAATTCAAAGAATGTCATTTTATTTATTGACTTCTGCATACTTACTGTTTTTGAGCTGTAATTTAAACGATCGCAGGTCTTACTATCAGGCACATTTTTGTCAAAGGTATTTGTTTCATTTCTTTATGTCAGGGATTATTCTTTCAAATGTATATCTTTTACATTGTCAAATAATTACTTTGAATGCTTTTAATTCACTGAACCCTCACCAACCCTAAATGCCATCCATCTCTGCCCGCTAAAAGGCCTACCCACGCATAAACTACACTCATCCCTGAGCCCTAAACTCCACCAATCCATGAACTCTAAAAGGACTTTCTAACCCTAAACTCTACCCATCCCTGAAATCTAAACACCTCTTTTTACGCCTAAATCCCACACATCCCTGATCTGTTATAACCTCACACCACCCATAAACTCTACTTATCTCTGAACCCTAAAAAACCCTCACTACCCCTGAAAACCACTAGAATACCATACCACCCTCAAACCTCGCCATCCCTAAACTCTAAAAATCCTTTCTACATATAAACTCATCCTATCCCTGAACCCTTAAGATCCAACACTACCCTAAACGCCACCCATTCCTGAACACCAAATACCTTTCACCACCCCAAACATTTGCCTATAAGTGAACCTTAAAAGCAGTCTCCAGTCTTAAGATCCACTCAGTGCACTTTTAATTGTATGAAAACATTCTGCCAGGAATAGATGCTGAACTCAGAGTGACCCTGTAATAAATCAGGACACAAAACTCAAATAACTGGAAAGCTACATGAACCTAGATGCACTTTCTTAGAAAGAATAATCTTACCTTCAGAGCAGGGCCTTCTCTGGAAATACACTCTGCTAGAGGCTCACATGAAGATTAATCAGTGAGATGACTGCAACTGATAACAGGAGAGACTCCGCACAAAAGCTGCGATGACAGCTGTCTGACTGGATTGAGGAAAATACCCTTAGGATATCTTCACCGAGATGAGAGCAAACCGGACGGCCTCCAGGGAGCCCCAGCAAAGCAAATCAGAAATGATGGACGGAATGCGGAACCAATCAAACATTCACCCCCAGCCACAGATCTGGGTTTAATCCATCCTTCTCTTGCTCACCATGCCACCCCAGTTTAGACCCAGCCATATGCAAATCAGTCTTGACCCTGTTCCTCATGGGAACAGTCCAGCCCGAACTGCCAGGCCAGGTCCTCCCTGGACCGGAAACAAGCATCCTAGGACTGGTTTCAGGGTTTCACCCTTTATCAGCCAGGCTAGCTTGACTCCAGTAGCAGGGAGCTCCAGAGCAATAGGGAGCATTGTTTCCTGGGCGGGGCCAGCTTTATACTATGTGCCACACCCAAGATGGTGGCTGTACAGCCTGCTGGGAATTGTAGTCTCTTTCAGACTACTACAATGAAGCAGCACAACGCTAGCAAACAGCTATATGGAGGAACAAACATTTGTTTAACATTCAAGACATGCCATATAATACCATAAAATATCTCATAGGGTAATAGCACAGTTTAATAAGAAAATGAACAACGAGACCACCAGTTAGCTTTGCAGGCGGCCTCGTGATCGTTCCCACAAGATGGTTTGGCACACAATGGTAACAATGAGCGCACAGGTAACTTAGCTGGGATGGGCCCTAGATTGCACACCAGCCGTGTTCTGAGACCCAGCCCTTAACCCTAAAACCCCCTCACCACCTGTAAACTCCACTTATCCTTGAACCCTAAGGAATCCTTACCAACCCAAACTCACCCATGCCTGATCCCTAAAACCCCTCACCATCCTTAAATTCTACCCATCTCTGAGCCCTAAAATCCCATCATCACCCCTGAACATCACCAATCCCTGAATCCCAAAAATCCCTCACTACCACTGATCTTCACCAAAGTGTGTGACTTTGGATGTTTCCTTTAAATAATCTTTTCTTTTAAATGCTTTCTTTAATTGTTTATTTATTTCTATTTTCTCCAAATTGTCTTTCCTTAAAATTGGTTTTCCATCATTTGGTTTCTTCCAATGTCGTATCTCAGTTTTTGTTTTTCCACTAATTCACATATTTTGTCTCACAACACAGTGCGTGCGCTGTGTCAGCAAGACCTACAAAAGTATTATAAGGACAATACACAGCAGTTTGACTTGTCCCTGTGTTAGAATGCAGCACAGGAAAGAAAATCTTCAGAAGATTCTTCACTTAGCAGTTCAAAGTATTACTAGTGATACTAACTATTGTATACTGTCCCTCACTTATCTTTCTCAATCAAGCTGAAGAGTCTGTACGTGTTGTCACTAAAATATTTTTAAAAGTTCACCAGATTATTGTTTGCACTTTCACTCACAAATACTAAGACATTATCACGTTAATCAAATGTCCACAAATTATTTCTTAATTTTATTTTTAAGCCAACAACATATCATTACAGTCAATTCTTTACTTAAAGTACACAGAAGATGCAGAAACATTGATAGCAGTAGCAAGCTCCATAAAGTTTCATACATAGTGAAGGACAGTTAGCGCTGGACAATGTACTAAATGATTTGTAATTACAAATAGTGGTCACATTATGAAAAATATGGAGTTGCAATCCACATTGATGTAGACAAAGACTAACATGCGTTCTTCTACGTCATCAGGTAGGCATTTGAAACCTGCTGTCATATTAAGCAGTTAAACACTTCAAGCCAGCACTTTCCTACTTATGAACTTTACAGTCTGATCTCTTGGCTCGCTGTGAAGTTTCTGTATGATACAAAGAAAATATGTCTTGTAAGGTCCCCAGATATTTCATCCTGGATTTGGGAGGCATCAATAAGCTGTACGTTTCAACAGCATTGTTGTAGTTTCCTAGGGCCAGATGTAGCAAATAACCAATTTGCGACTTGCAAATTGCGAGTCCCTGTGACTCGCAATTTGCAAGTCGCAAATTGGTATGCAGTACGGTGTCTCAGACACCGTCTGCGACTCGCTATGGGGTCGCAATGACCCACCTCATGAATATTCATGAGGTGGGTCGCAAATTGCGGCCCCATAGCGAGTCTAGGCACTCGCAAACATGGAGGCCACTACCTGCCCTGAAAAAAATGTTTTGGGTCCATTCACAAACTGGAAGGGGTCCCATGGGGACCCCTTCCAATTTGCGAGTGGGTTACCATCCACTTGAAGTGGATGGTAACTGCGACACCATTTGCGACCGCATATGCGGTCGCAAATGGTATTGCATACCACTCAGAATCGCAAATAGGAAGGGAACACCCCTTCCTATTTGCCATTCAGAAATGCATATTGCGAGTCGGTACCGACTCGCAATATGCATTTCTGCATTGGGAAACGCATTTAGCGACTCGCAAACGGCAATTTTTTCCGTTTGCGAGTCGCTAAACGTTTCCTGCATCTGGCCCCTAGTTCCCTGTGCCACTCGCAATTGTTTGCGATTCCCAATTTGCAAAAATGAGTGACTCGCAAATACGGAATTGTAAATAGGGATGTACGTAGGGTTGGCTCATAGAAATTGTGACTTGCAAAGCATGCGAGTCGCAATACAAAGAATCACATTTGATGATTACCTATTTAGCTAATGCATTTGCAAATTGCAAATGCATTCAAAAAATCCAAAAATACATTTCCACACCCCAAATACCTAGCACAGGAATTACAAATCAGTGTCTGCCAGAGAAGGTGAGAGAGAGTAAGAGGGTGTGTCAGTCTGCTCTGAGTGTTTATAACAGTGTTCACAACATGGCAAACCAGGAATAAGAGAAGGAAACAGGAGCAGAAAACGTAAATACAAATTCAGCAAGAATGAGATTGAAATTCTGCCAGATGAATGCTGCACCCACAATGACTTGTTGTTTGGCATGGCCTCCTTGACTGTCCCTGAGGCCCAAAAAAAGAAGATCTGGACAGCCATGCAGGCAAAAATGTATGCCTTAGGGGCCCCTCAGCACTCTGGAGGAAATACGCAAGGGTGGTATTAACTCAGGCCCAGGACAAAGGAGAAGGTTGAGAGACACCTTGCAAAGAGCTGAGCAACTGGGGGTGGACCCTCCACAAAACCCCTACCTAGAGCTATAGAGACAATGGTGTAAGGCACCATAGAGCTTGTGGCAGTTGCTGGATTCGGCCACCTGGACACCTCAGCTCTTCACCCCAACCCAAGTAAGTGCTGCATGTACATTTATTGTCAATGGAAATGGGTCATACATAGAGGCGTGTTCAGGTAACACTTACTGCTGACAGATCAATGCATCAACGGATATGTAGTACCAGGCACACATTGAACTCAAAGGGCCTGATTTAGATCTTGGCAGTAATGGGGCTGCCATCACTTTTTCAACGGAAAGCCCATCCGCCAGCCTGGTGACCTGCCCGCCCTATTTAGATGTTGGCAGTCCCTTAGACCATAATGCACCTGAGTCCTGCCGACTCTGCCAAGGATTCCCATCCGCCACAATGGTGCCTTTGGAAATAGTGGCTGGTGGCAAGACTCCAGCTAATCTTACCGCTGTGCAGATTTGAATGGGCCTTGCCGCCAAGCCAACTGTGGCGGTTTGACCTCCTCTTCTCAGTTGGCAGATTGAGGGGGAAATGGAGTGAAAACTCACCTTTTTTCCTAATTCCACTTCTGTTTTCGAGTGGACACAACTGGACAGGATCTTCCTTTGCTGCTGCCCTGGACCATGGATAATATACGACCCGCCCCCCCATCGCTGGACTCAAAGGTAGAGAACCCGCATTGGCAGTGTACGTTGTGGGGTCACTACACATGAGTCTAGGACCACTGCAGTCATATATATGTGACAGTAATTTTTTTTCAATTACAGTGACATGCATATGTCAGGAACACAAGTGTGTCAAACACAGATGGGGACACACTGGTACACAACACATATCGCACACAACACATATGTTATCATGGAGCGAGTATTCATTGCCGAATGAATTCTGGCACCACAATAACATCACAATTGCTCTTGTCAACTATGTCCATGTGTGCACATTGCAAGGAGACATGTAAGTGTAATGTTGTGCTACCAGTTGTGTATGTGAGCCAGTACGTGTATCTTTGTGTGCAATTGTATTGATTGGTGAAGGAAGGTGTAGCGGGTGATCTGATTGTGCCAGATTGTGTGCCACTTGCATGTGGGTCTGCTGTTATTGTGCATGTGTGGTTGTGCATTGTATTGCTGTGTGTGACATTCGGGTGAGTGTGGTTGTTTTGTGGTGATCGTTGTCATGATGTGTGTGGTTGTGATATGTGAGTGTGTGTGTGTGTGTGTGTGTAGATGAGTGTGTAGGTGAGTTGGTTATCGTGGTTGTGTTGTATGTGGGTGTAGTGTTGATAGTGTGTGTATGTTGTGTCATGGGTGTATGGCAATATGTGTTTTCGGCGTCTATGTGTTGTGGTGGAATGGCAATTGATAACAGTGTGTATGTGGTGTGTTGTGTAGTGTGTAGTGCAGGGGGCATATACGGCTAAGTTACAGTGTGTGTGTGTATGTGTGTGCATGTGAGACTTACCTCTATTCCACAGGCACTGCCAAAGTCCGATGTCCACTGGGTCCTACAATGTCCTCCCTATGTCAAAAATCCTCCGCCAGTGCACCACCTACAAATGGAACATCTAAATGTGGTCGATGGGAACCCGGCAGCCTGATGGCCAGGAAGAGCACTCCGTTGTGGCAGTCGGCAGCCCAACTACAATACATCTAAATACAGCAGATGGTCCACCGTTGGCTTGACAGAGTACTTTGGCCCACTGCCGTGGCGGATTGGCAGTGATACCGTCAAGAGCTAAATCAGGTCCAAAGTTTATTGTAATCAAAACACTAAACATAGCAGTCTTGACACACAAAAGTCAGAGAACCAAAGCCACTTGGACTAGAAAATGGACAGCATGACAGCTGCCATCGAGAAGCTGTGTCTAAAACTCTCAAACAATGACTCAGGGCCAACATGGAGGGTTAGACACAGTGCAGCCAGGGTAGACACCCTAAGCATGTCAATCGGACGACTGCCACATGCTACTTCAACCCTATGCAGAAGGACTGTGAATGTACAGGTGGAGATGGGCCACTTTACAGGCGATGTCACAAGGGATCTGCAACAGCTAACATTTGCAGGTGAGGCAATGCAGACTGACCTCATTGCAGGCATCACAGGCCTAGAAGGGACTATTAGTAAAGATAGATCGACCATTAGCATAGTCTCCACCTCAGATGCCAATGATGTGAGACATGGCAGCAGCAGAACACCTGCTGCATCACTACAGGGAGTTAGGCCATCTGCTCGTAAGGGCAAGAAACATTGAGATGTGTATTCAGTTTAGTAAGTCATACCTATGTTAATTATAGCTGGTAAATGAACCAGCAGAATTGTACTTTCATTTACTATTGTGTGTTCACTTTAAGTACACACTATGTACCTGACATTAAAGGTATATTGGTGTACATACATAAACAGCATCTTGTGTTTCCTTCACATACACAATGCATTAACATTAACGACATTTCTCGAAAACTATTGTGTAGCAATGTGGTCCCTGCACCTTCTGTCATCCACTGCTCTGCTCCCAGCTCTTGGCAGCAGTACTGGTGGTGCAGGATCATCATCCTCTGACTCTGACACTTCGATGTGGATGCCTCTCCTGATGGCAATGTTGTGGAGAATGACAAACGCTGCTCTTATTTTGCAGGCTATTTCTTGTGCATATTGTAAGGCAACCCCACTCTTGTGCAGGCACCTGAAACATGATTTCAGTAGGCCAAAAGTACACTCAATCATAATCCTGGTGGTACAATGTGCATTGTTATGTTGGCACTCAGGGATGTTGGAGTGAGGTATGGTGTTAAGATCCATGGCCGTGGAGCATATGCACTGTCACCGGCAAGACAGACATAGTTGTAAGCATACATAACATGATGAATAGTTGACTGCAAACATATATCTCATACTTTGTATTTAGTACCTAATAGATATCTATCATCAAATTTCCCTCTTTCCAGCTTTTTGTTTATTCTACTGTGTCTAAACATGTAGGAGTCATGGGTGCTTCCTGGATATTGTGACACAATATCAGTTATGACACTGTGGGCATTACATACTACTGGTATGTTAAGAGAATGTGTACTCTTCCTGTTTCTAAAAATGTATTCCAGATAAATGTAGGGTACATATGGGCACGTGTCCCATCCATACACCCTATGGCATGAGGAAAATTGGCAATCCTGTAATAAAACTCAAATTTGGTATTGTGCAGTTCTTGGGCGTTCCTCTGTAGGTATATGTGTTTGTGTATGTAGATCAGCATGGCATCTAGGAAAGCGCACTTAATGGCACCTCTCCTGCCAAAGCAATCACACCCAGATAACTCCCAGAGGCTAATATGTACAATGAGCACAACACCTGTACATGAGTAGGAATTGCATTACTGTGTAGGCTCCTGCTTTCAAGATGTGAGTGTGGGTGTGTAATAGTTCCCAATATGACAATGCTGCTTAGTCTGTATTTCTCATATATCTTTTCCTCAATTTGTTGAAATAAGGTAAGCCTTACTCTGAAAATCCATTCTTGTCTCCGTGTCCTCCCTCTCTGAACAGCCAGTATTCACATCTTCCATGCCATAGGGAAAAGGGCAGCAATTGCGGTGATCCCCAATGCAAGTTTATTTACTCTCCACCAATTTACCACCTGTTTCAAATGTGTGCTAAGTTACATGTGCAAAACCTCTTTTTGGCGACTGTTCGCTATATGTGAATACATTGAACATACCCTTTGTAAATCACAAATTTGGATTTCCTATTTGCAATTTGTAATTTGTAATTTGCAAAATATGCGACTTGCAAAACAATTGCATCATCTTTTGGGGTTTTTGAGTGGCTTCTGTACATTGCTGAAGGCCATTTTTGAAGTCGTAAACTTTGCAACTGTTTTGTGAGTGGCAAACGTTTCATACATGTGGCCCTAAGTGAGGGAAAGCACATTATTTTGTGAAATAACCAACATTTGTAAAGTCTTTCCAAACAGTGAGAGGGAGAGAGTGCATCTGTTTTTATGTGAGTGTGTATAAATTCTAGGTGAAAGCAAGACAGGCACTGAACATTACCTTAATGAAAGAACCTGTACTCAACTATTTATCTCAAAATACATTTATTGGGTGGGGTGTAGCACCCCAAACGACCCCCCCCCCCCTCCGAAGCCACGCACTGGGTGTTATCCCCCCTTTGTACTGCAGATAGGAATGAAATAATGCTTTTAAGGTTGGGAGCTCAATAGCTGAAATGGCATATGTCAGCGTAGTAAGCAGGGCAGGCTCTGTCATCAAGTCACCCAATATATCTTTGAGAGCGTGCCATATTAAGTGTCCATGTAACCTCCTCTACATAGGATGACTACCAGAATGGTCAAGAGCTGGATTAACAAACATCATAGCATGATCAGATGCCATAGCACTACTACAAACTCAGCACCCATTTTATAGAAGAAAACCACACCCCAAATGAACTCAATTTGGCGATCATATAAACCATCATATATTCCCGCACCCTCACACACAAGCTGTTTGAGAAGAAACAACAATGTGTCTTCAAACTATAGGCCCACATCAGAGGGTTAAATGACAATATCCCCTGAGCAGAGTTTTGGACATGATATGTAACAAATTTCACTACTCCTTGTTATACTCCCGAGCTGGTGAATACAATTCAGGAATGGCACCCACTACCCTTTGGCCAGCATTTTTTTAGCTGGAGGTTTTGCTAAGAAAGTACTCTGGTACAGAATTATGGTATCTACTACACCAGTGATGGCCATCATCATTCATTTTAATGTGGCCATAATGTTCTTCTCAGATAATGGATAAGTGTACTTTGTTACTCCATATTAAATACTTTTTTTAAAGTTTCTTTGTATAGATCATGCACCTGTAGGTCATAAACTTTATTGAGTCGTTTGGTTGTTTCGAGGCCTATCCCTCCATTCATTGGGGCTAATAATCGGCACTCTCCAGCTCCATGCCATCCCAGGGAGCATGGAGAATGGGTAGGTCGAACTGACCACTGCATTCCAGGACACAGTGAGTACTGAATCCCATTGTGGGTGCACTTTCTCTACTAGTTTGGGGGACATATAGCTGGTCAACGGATAGGCCAAGGAGTTCCTGGGAGACCCTTTACTTTACTTTATGTTAATTATTTCCATACTCTACAGATTGGTTTGCTGGAGGAACAGCTAGCATCCATGTGATTCCCAGGGGGCCTATATACCTAAATCTAGTGGGGTAAGAATAACTGTAAATAATACAACCCACCCAGAGCACAAGTATGGCTGGTAGTGTTGACGTGTACCTGAGACACTTGTTGTTAGGGTGAAAAGTGTGCTCACATTTGAGTGATTATTCATCTACTATTCTACTATGTTTTCTTTTTATTCAGGTCAGTGCATTTTGAAGTAAGAAACCCTATTGTGAAATTCTAGATGTCAAAAATATAGTTGACAAGGAGTATTCTTACACTCCTAGTGAGGATTAGGAATCATGTAGGTCCTGATGAATCGCCACTAGATCTCTGAGACTATAAGGATGAGAAACGTGTTGACCATTGGTTCTGTACTGCAGCAAGTACCCACACACAGTTTTTCCACACATATACCAACAGTTGAGGTGTTAGTTATACACGTTGTCACTTTATAAGGAACAAGACCATTATACTCTGCTGTTTTCCCTTTCTCTGTTTTTAATATTGACATTGGCGTCAGATTGGAGTAAAGATTATGTTTTTTGACACCCATAGTCAATGTTAACATATTTTTCCCATCCCTCGCACATCCACATACCCCTGGCCATTTCCATAAAAAGATTTCCAGCAAAGAACCCTCTAAAATGGCCCGTCAGGCATTGCAGTGCCAGCCTGACGGGGAGCATGGCCCGATGATGAAGCATGTCACCTAATGGTGAGTGAGTGTTATTGTTCATAATAAGCTAATGCTTGCGGGTACTAAAGACTCCTTCCATAATAAATAGAGTGAGGTCTTGAATTTGGGAACAGTGCATCTCACTTTATAGATTAGATGCCGTATCCTACAGTATGGAAAAATATCCAAGGCAGTGAGGTCTCCCTCCAATCCTCTCTTTAAATGTGGCTATTGTGATTAAGCTGGAGCCCATAAACATGGTGTTTATGGTAGTTCTGTTTAACCTTCGAAACTGTACTGAGATGCCTTGCACCAGGCATATCAGACCGTGTGCACACCACTAAGTTTCATCGCCGGATAATACCTCATGTTGCACTGTGCCCTTTTCAGTAGCCATTGCGATTCTTGTATGGCGCAGCCTGTGGGGTCAATAGTGGTATATTTTTGAGGGGGAGCTGAAGAGCGAGCTTGCCAGTGTCTGTTGTGTTTTTGCATCTCTCTCTAGTAGTAGATGTGGAAGACACACAGATCCTTGCAGCCAACAATACGCGAACTGCGCTTTAGCAACATTATAATATAGCTCAAAATCTGGAGATGCAAACTATCCCTTTTCGTATGGTAGTGTGGGTGCTGTCCATTTTACCCTCAGCTTTTTGCCAGCTCAAATAAACTGGTTATTCGCTATTTGCAATGTGCAGAAAAATGTTTTGGGGAGTGCTATTGGAATGTTAGGCACTAGACAGAGTAGGCGGGGCAGGACTACAATTTTCATAATTTCTATTCTGCACACTGACGACAATGGCAGTTTGATTCATCTATCTCTGTCTTCTGTAAGTTTATGCATTACCTTGCCATTGTTACTGAGCATAACGTGTGAGGAGTTGGTGTTCATCCAGACACCCAAATAGCACACTTGTCCCTTCGTACATTCCAGAGAGAATTCCATAGTGTATCGTCTAGTTGCCAGAGTAAAGGGAAACAACAGTGTTGCCCCATTCCACCTAGACATCAGCATGCGTACACAATTTATTACCTCTGTTAATATCGGTGTGGGATTAAGTGCGGGGTCTTCAATGAAGAGAAGCATAAATTCTGTGTATGTGAACAATTAAAGTTTGTATCATGGTAATTTAAAGCCTCTATCTGCATGGTACACTCGTATGGTACATACAAAGGGCTTCGATACCAGAGCTTATAAGAGCGGGGAGAGAGGGCCCCTCTCAATCTGTTTCATTTATCCGGACTCTAGTTATAGTAAGGGTGTAAAATAATTGCAGTAGTTGTAAAGAAAATCTCTCCAACCCTAACTTTGGTCAATATAGCATATATATTTATACGTTGTCCGTATCTAGTTAACTGAGTGCACCAAAGAAGGTTCTGAGGTTGAGATCAGTCTATATCCTTGGTGTAAATCTGGCCCGGCATCATTGAACTGATACAGTTTGCCACTATCTTTGCGAGAATCTTGGTGTCAGTATATACCTTTGACGACAGCAGATATGATGTACACTGGTCGTGGGCTTATGACGTTTCAGTACTGTGAATGTTAGCGTTTTTCACATTGTAGGCAGCCATGTATGCAGGATCTTTCAACAGTGTGATAACTTGTGGAGTCAAAACTGTTAGGAATTCCTTATAAAAGTGACTGTCAAGCCGTCCCTGACGGTCAGCTTGGCACTCTGCATACTCTGAATAGTTTGTTTGGCCGTAGAGGGCCCTGAAGTGCCTCCCTGTTCTCATTTTCCAGCCAGGATAAGATGAGAATTTCCACAGATTCTTATGAAAATCCCAAGAATCTGGGATTCTTGGAATTATCCTCAGGTACACAAATATTTATGATATCATAATTGTGCAAATCTACACTGGGGGACCCTTAAGCTATAAAAAAAGGTATGATTAATGCAAATAATTCCAAGAAAATTTAAACGACTGGATCTGCTTGCTAAGGCACCAATTAAAATGCATAGTTAGTTCCAAATTTGAAACCATGTCCATTCCTTCAAAGTGAACATTGGTCACCGATGCTGGAAATTGAATATAGTCCCCAGCCTCGACAAACTGAAGTGGGAGCTTAAAAGCTGGTCCTCCTTCCCTCTCACGTTGATGGGACTGAGTGTGTAGTTTAAAATGAGCTCCCTGCTGCACCCCCTTCACACTGTACAGTATTTCCCATTTCCATCCCCACCAACCTTTTTTGGCAGATGTACAATCTTAGATTAGTGGCCTTCTGTGGACAAGGGTGACCCCACAAGTTTACTTAACCAAGTGTAGACAAACTCCTTACAATGGTGGGTTGTACTTTGCAGAGGTCAGGCTCTACTCTTGGGCTTCCCAGGTCAAACACATTAACACCTAGATATTTGCCGATAGAGATGATACCTTAAGAAGACTGGAACTGCACCTCCTTGACAAATGCAGGAAGCATTAAAACATATCCATTGGTACACTAAACACGCCACAATGAGCATGCTATGGTGGTGCACCCGGCTTGCTCAGTCAGCTAAACTGGTTGGCTTTTGTCTGTGGGATATGATAGGTATTTCTCTGCTGGAAGACATGTGGCAAACTGACAGTATTAGGTCTTTTGAAGATATTTTTGTAGACTTTCTATTGCATAGAACCCATTTTTTCCGATATCTCAACTAAGACACTCCCATGAGGGTTACTGCAGTTCCAGAATTTAGTCATCTCAAAGCTAAACTATTCATTGAGGCTCCAGGGAAAAAGGAATTTCATGGTTATGTATGTCTTTAGCGTCCAATTCCACTGACCCCAATTTAAAACTGAGATAGAGGTGGAAACTCAATCTTGTTACAATAGGTGATGGTGATTGGGTAGGGGTGAAGATGGCACCTCGGTCATTGACCATTGTCGTAGTGATAGAATGTGGCAAGGCACTAGAACCTCGCGCACATTGGTCACTGCTGCGGACACAAGACACTGCTTCCAGTCAGCAGAGTCAAAGGGGGAAGAAGAAGGGGCACACTAGTGGACACTCCTACTGTTCTTCATGCAGCCACAAGAGCGGGACGTGTGCCCGGGGACTCCAGCATCTGCATACTGATCCTGATCAGCAAAGAAAATTACGATTCTGCATCTCCTTAACTGCCTGTCTCTGTGTCAGAACAACAATGGCAAAACAAGTGGCAGAACAAGAACGTTGGAACAAGTCTACCTCATGGTGGGAAGCAGCAGTAAACATGACAGACACTGCCACTGACCAAGAATGAGAGAACATGCTATGGTTGTGGACTGGTGTACCCGCAGGTTGGCACCTTCTCCGCCATGAGACAGAAATGCCGAAAATGCAACTGAAGCAATAATTTTGCAAGCATTTGTAGGGGTGGATTCACACAGCCAGAAAGAGGTCAGTCTGATAGTCCGAGGACCAAGTTGAGTCACCATGCAAGACACGTGGAAACAGGCAATCGCAGCTCCTCCACAGACTCAGATGCCACCTCACTACAAGAAACCAATGAGCGCTTCTGACTCATGGCAGAAGGTGCAGCATCAGAAAGACAATCGGAACATGTGTAACTAGAAGATAAGCAAGACATTAAGAAAAGAACAAAGGTGGACCTCAGGGTAGGAGGTCATGAACTCTGTTTGTACTCGACTGTGGAGCCACATGCAACATCGTATTGCGTTGGACTACGATAAAATTAACCTCAAGCCAGAACTATCGCCATTCAAGATCCATGTCTTCACATAGGGTGCAAAACGCCCGGTACTGGACCTGGGAAATTTTGTGGAGACACTCTCATATAATGACACATCAGTGCAGGAAGAAATACATGTCTTACGAGGAGACATGCCAGCACTGTTCTTGCGAAGCAATGTCACGGCACAACTCATGGGACTTTTGGCCATGACATACCACCTGCCAGAACATCACAGTATCCTGAAAGAGTACTCAACACTCTTTAGAGGGCTTTGAAAGCCGAAAGACATGCAAGTCACTGTTCATATCAATGAAGCAATCAAACCTGTAGCTCAGAATCACCGCCGAGTTCCAGTGCACCTTGAACTGCAAATGGAGGAGGAACTCAAGAGTTTACTAGCACAAGACATTATTGAACTGGCTGAAGGACCAACTGTGTGGGTGTCCCCATTGTTGCCGTGCCGAAGGAAAACACAGAAAAAATACACATCTGTGCAGACATGTGCCTACAGAACACAGCAATAGAAAGGGAAAGACCCCGGTCTCCACCTGAATGACATGATCAGTTCTTTAAATGGAGTTTGCATACTCTCCAAATTAGACCTCATCAAGGTGAAATCTTTCAGGACATGGTGAAGAGGGTAATAAGGCCGCACGAAAGAAGAGCATGATACAGCAGTAAGGAAAGTATGCAGTCAGTTGTAAAAAGCAGGACTGACACTAAACTAAGACAAATGTGAGTTGGAGAAGGAAGAACTTATCTTCTTTGGGCAATTTTTTTCCCATAAGGGAAGGCAGACAGATCTAAGCAAAATCAAAACACGTGCAGCAAGAACTGTCTGTAACAGAGTGAAGGATACTTACTCGAAGTACCAAAATAGTCATACCGCTGATTCTTCACCAATGGATGGTCAGCCTCACACATGAAAACAACAAAGGAGTGATGGCAACAAAACATGCTGACAGAAAAAAGT
The DNA here is from genome assembly GCF_031143425.1 of Pleurodeles waltl. Taxonomy (NCBI): domain Eukaryota; kingdom Metazoa; phylum Chordata; class Amphibia; order Caudata; family Salamandridae; genus Pleurodeles; species Pleurodeles waltl. The sequence goes on from NC_090438.1 coordinate 601,636,069, forward strand.
ATGGTTCTGAGGTCTTGACCGTCTGATGGAGGAGATGATTCTGACTTGTCATCTCTGTCACACGACGTAGAGGCAGTCTAATTCGGAATAGCTACACATGTTAGACCTTCCTGATGCTATGTGGTTGACACTGGCCAGGGACTTCTATGGGCCGTTGGACACTGTGGGATACCTATTCATTATCATTGATGAGTATTCCCAATTCCCTCAGGTGTGCTAAGTGCCGTCCACCTCAGCGGCAGCCACACTGCCCATCCTGGATGAGCTATTTGCAGCCTGGGGAGCTCCCTAACGCACAAAACAGACAATGAACCCCCCCTTCTCAGGGGAAGAATTTCACAGATTCATGGCCTAACTGGGAATTCATCATTGGAAAATGACACCACTATGGCCCCAAGCCAACCGCATTGCAGAACGTTTTATGGGCAACATAAAGAAGGTAGTCCAAAGAGCCAAGCTGATGCACATTTCAGTTGGACAAACCCTGTGTCAAGTACTTAGGGACTACCACAACACCCCACACAGCTCCACGGGATGATGCTCATCAGAACTGATACTGGGAAGGAACAGCAGAACTCGCTTGCCTCAGCTGGAGGACATAGCACCATAGTTGAGCATGACCAAGAGACAGAGGCAAGACGTCACACAACCACCTCCAGAATCAAGCCTGGAGACGCAGTCCTCGTGCATCAGCGTCAAACACAGAAGCTGGATAGTCCCATCTCATGCCAACCACTGAAGATAATGAACGTCAAAGGGCCAATGATCACAGCAGCGACAGGGCCCTATTCCATCACCAGAACTAGCTTGCATTTCAAAGGGTTTTTGAAGTTGGAAGATGATGAAGGAAAAGGGAGGAAGGACACCCAAATGCAGATTCGGAGTGGCTCCACCCAAGGAGCGTAGGAATTGGCTCCGTCACATGGCGATGGACCAGTTCATCATGAGGAAGTGGAAGATGGGCCAGGCAGCTGGCGACACCATGTTCAAGATAGCGCATGCCCAACGCGGGTGATTCAAAAGCCCAAAGACTAACTGAAGAATATGATGTGTAGTTATATGGCACAGCTGGCTTCATGGTTGGCTATTGTTCTCACTCTCTTCTCTCTCTCTCTCTCTCTCTCTCTCTCTCTCTTTCTCTCTCTCTCTCTCTCTCTTCTTTTTATCTCTCTTCTCTCTCACTTGTTGTCCAAGAGAATGTGTTTATTTGTTGACAAAGGTGGGAGATGTCACGGTGACGGAATGTGGCAAGGCACGAGGACCCAGCACACATTGGTCACTGTGATGGACACTGGACACTGCTTCCAGTCAGCAGGGGCCGAGCAGGAAGTAGAAGGGGCATGCTAGTGGACACTCCTACTCTGCTACATGCACCCACAAGACAGGGACATGTGCCAGGGGGGAAGCAGACTAAACCACGATCCCCAAACAACGATGTGCATTGTCCATGAAAGCGGAACAATGCTTTCCTGAACAACAACCCTGTTTTCCTCTGCCTTAACCACACATGTCTGAACAATGAACATGCGTGGTTAAGACAGAGGAAAAACAGACTCAGGATTGGAGAGGACGCGGTCAGGGAAGTGGGGCTGGGTAAGGGTTGGGGGGTAGTTTTAGGGGCGGGGTGGGGGTAGTTTTATTTTTTAAGGGCAGGGTTTGAGGGGTAGGGTAATTTTAGGTTTTAATAGGGTGGAGGTCGGGGTAATTTTAGTTTTTATGGGCGGGGTTGGGGGCTCGGGTAGTTTAGGTTTTAGGGGCAGGGTGGGGGTAGCTGTAGGAGCCGGGGTGGGGGATCGGGGTAGTTTTAGGTTTTAGGGGTGGGGTGGGGGGTCCCAGTAGTTTTAGGGGCGGGGCGGGGTGGGGGTTTGGGGTAATTTTCATTTTTAGGGGTCAGGGGTCTGGGTAGTTTTAGGTTTTAAGGGTGGGGTAGCGGGGTCAGGGTAGTTTTAGTGGCCGGTGGAAGTAGGGGTAGTTTTAGGGGCAGGGGTAGTGTAGGTTTTAGGGACGGAGTGGGGGGTCGCAGTAGTTATAGGGGCAGGGGTGGGGAATTGGGGTCATTTTAGTTTTTATGGGTGGGGAATTGGGGTAGTTTAGGTTTCAGGGGTGAGGTGGGGGTCGGGGTAGTTTTAGGTTCTAGGGGTCAGGGTCAGGGTACGCATTAGTTTTCAGAGCGGTGTGGGGGGTCGTGGTAGTTTTAGGGGCGAGGTGGGTGGTCGGGGTATTTTCAGTTTTATGGGATGGGGTAGGAGGTCAGGGTAGTTTTAGGTTTTAGGGGCGGGGTGAGGGGTGAGGGGTGAGGGGTCAGGGTAGTTTTAGGGGTGGGGTTGGGGTTCGGGTAATTTTCGGGGAGGGTTGGGGTAGTTTTAGGTTTTTGGGGTGGGGGTGTCGCTGTTTTTTTAGCGGCGGGGCTGGGTGTCATGGTGCGTCACATGCTGGAACCACACATGCCGTCCCACGCATGCCTTTACCAGTCATGCCTTTACAATGAAAAATAGTTGTTAAGGCATTCGTGGTAAAGGCATTAGTAGTAACAATGTGGTCATTGTTCCAAACACGTTGTTTAGGCATGCGTGGTTCCAGCATGCATTGTTCCGACATATATTCATGCCAGGGGACTCCAGTATCGGCATACTGATCCTGACTAGCAAAAATAATAAAGAATCCACATCCCCTTCCCTGCCAATCCCCATGTGCTTGTTCTACCAGTGGCAAGGGACACAATAGCCATTTCCATCCAATTACACCTGATTCAGTTCAAATATTTATAAAGGTATTATTATTACAACCCCTCATGGCTACAGAGAATGGGGAAAGAGAGTACTCCGGTGCAGCACTCTTCTTGGCAGGTACTACCACATGATATAGCAGTGCCCCTGAGTGACAGAATACTGGCATAAAGCAAGCAGCATGTTGGGGAATGTGGTGGGGAGGAAGTTGTTTTTGAACCCTAAGGTGATGATTTTAGGAATTATGGACCTCTTAGGTGGTCTTTGTATCGCCACATTCTCATCGCTATTGGACTTTTGATAGCTAAGAGAGAGTTGGCTCACCATAGGAGACAAGCAAATACCCCCAAGAAGGAGGAGTGGACTAGTGGCATGGACCAATGTGCTTTAACAAAATCACTTGTAAGTAAAGTGTGTGGCGTGCATAAGAAATATGCTAACCTATGGAATCCATGGCAGGATTATCTTAATGAGTGTGTATGTTGGTTCTAGTTTTTTATTATTTGACTGTAACTAACATTTATTTGTACTCATGGCCAAAACATGATATGTTGCTTCCTTAAGTACTGCAGACTTGGTTACAGTGCCTTTTTATTACTCATTCCTTTTTCAGTCAGTCAGTCACTTTCATTGGTTTGTGGGCTTGCCTTTTAAACACTGCTTGCTTTCATTTGTGAAAGGCATGTATACTTCATGCCTTTCCGGTGTTTAGCCTACCTACACAGCACCAGTAAACTACTGAAACCATTCGAGGCTCGATGTTTTCAGCATGGTTTCCGGACTACTTTATCTGTTTATTTTGCACGCATCGCGCTGCATTTTACATAGTGCGTTCGCGCTGCATTTTTTTTCTTGTAATTTGTGTGGCAAGAAAAGTCTGGTTAGCAGTTTACAATGCTAATAGCTCTAAATCGAGCAAATGCGAGACCCATTGCAGTGCAAACGCTTTTCTATTTTGTATTATCTCGAAGAATTCTATGAATAAAAAAGAATTATAGGAAAAGGTTAACAATGGTCATACCTCAGATCCTCTGTGATTTGGGCGAAACTATATGAAATCCTACACTGCTCCCAATATGCCCCACTTCTATTATGCATTAGTAGATGATTCTGGGAACTACATGACAGGCAATATGAGCTGCGGGCACAGAGGCGGGTGAAATAGTGCACTAAACTTGCAAAGCTTCTATCTGATAAACTCTACTTTCCTTGTTACAACATTTATCTTCTCATATATAATACTTTTTGTAAAAAGGAAAAAAAATGTCCTAGATGTGGGTTTAAATCGGGATTACACGATCACGTGTTTACCATTACAGATGAAATTTATTCAGTTTGGCATTAAATATTTAATCTAGTTCAGGTGTCAATTCAAATAAAGCCAACGATGTATAAAATAAACTGTATGACTGTTTAAGATTAAATCCAAGAGCAATTAGGAGACCAATATGGAAACTTTAATGTCCATTTCTAAAAAAAATTAGCCTAAAAAGTTAGCTATGTAGTCAGGGCCGGCTTTAGGGCAGTGCGACCGGTGCGGCTGCACCGGGTGCTGACCTGTATTGGGGGGCGCTGACCTCAGAGGGCGCTGTGTTTAGCAATAACTTGGAAACTTGCGATTTAAAAGCACCTACTGAAAAGTTCCTCTTGCGTCTAGCCTTCAGGAAGCAATTAAAATGTCACGATACCTCTTGTGATTAATATTCCTGCTAGGGAGAGAGAAGGGAGGTTTGTCTAGCGGCAGCTTTGACTCGCCATAAAGTAGGGTAGTAAGTTAATATGCCTGCCACTACAAACAGAACTATATTTTATTTGGATAGCTAATTGGATTAGTAACGTCAGCCTTTCCAATTGCTTTAAAACAAAGGAACGCATGTGAAATTGAGGGGCCCCGGGGGGGGGGGGCGAATTTACCGGGTGGTAGTCGGTGGATCCGAGGAGGTGATCTTTGGGGGTTGAGGGGGAGGTTACAAAAAAGTCTGTTGCACAGAGTGCCATAAGCGTATGTAGTGGTGAAATTATGGAAACAGAGTTGGTTTAAATTTTGTTGGATCTCTTTTTCTTGGAACGCTAGTGTTAGCACGTCAGAGCTTTAATAAGTAAACTTACAAGGAGACGCATTTAGGTAGATGAACCTTTGGACCACGTTCGGGGACTTCCCATTACGAGATGTCTTCTTGGCATAACAAATCAATAGATCAATAACCCAATCGATAGTCACAGTAACTAATCAACAAGCTAATCAATAACATTTAATACGAATCAATAAGTTGAACACACCATGACCTTTCAGTCATGAATAACCACACCAATTTAGTTACGGGTTAAGATGTTTATTTCCCTATTAGTTACTATCTAATGTCATTTCTGTTAATCTCATTAGCAATCAATGTCATTAGGAACTCATCTAATTAGCAATTAGAACGCAATTAATCAATGCATAGATAATATTCATTCAGTGATTAGGCACGTCATTAATATGAAGCACTTAGCAAAGACTCAGTAATACATGATTCAACAAAGCAAGTACTCAGTAATTTGTCTATTTGCATCAGATATTTGTGAACACCTTAACTAACCTCAAATTAGCATTAGCATGTTGGGCTTCATGCAAAATATTTTGCAAACACGAATTTAGAAAACATCTAAATATGGCCTCTATCAAAATAGCAGTTGGTACCTAGAAAGAAAAGGCAAACAGACAATTCCAATTTTGCATCAGATAGTTACCAATCCAATAGATCAGCAAACAGCGTCAGTCTTCGTCTTCAGGACATCAATCGATTCACCATTGGCAGAGATAGGATGGGGCAAAGTCTCGAAATAGCATAGCTAAGGAATAGGACCATCCCTCTTATGGGGGAGAAGTAAGTATCAGGCAAGAATGGGTAGAGGATGGTTTAAAGTATCAGGACAAAGCAAAAGAGTGAAAGTCTCTGTGAGTGAGTGAAGTCTCTCCTCTCCCTCTCTGCGCCCCAATCCTCATTTCTGTTTGGGTCACTCCGTTATATCAAAACTGTCTAATTAGCCATTAACTCCTCATTGGATAATAATTGGTGCATCGTTATCTCTGTCCAATAATTCTTCACGCATCTTGCCAGAATTTTCCACAAACCACAGTTCTCATGTCGCGGATTGGTCCATGTTATTGACATCTTCAACGGTTGGAATGTCAGGTAGGAAAAGTTACACTTTGCGCTCCAGTCAGTGTCTCCATTGTTTTCTCCTACTCCAGTTAATCTGGCACCTGTTACGAATTACACTGTTGCATTCAGAAAGAACATATCCTTGAGCAAGTCGGTTCTCATGAGAAAGAATTTACTACGGCTACACACATAACTTCTGGAAAAGTCCAGCTTCTTGTCCTTCAAGAAAACAGCACATTGCACGTTAGAAAAATGCAGTTTAATATGAGACCAGGCAGCTAGGCTCAGACCCTCGCTAAGCTAAGGCCTTCTAACTTAATAAGCAACTCCTAATACATAACTCTAATTATGATATGCTAATACAAATTCAAAACATTAGTACATAATTAATTCAGAATTAACAGCTTTCACTAGTCTTCGTATACATTGGTAGCCACCCCCCGTGGGCACATTTCAAACACATGCATTATTTTCTATGTTAACACATTTTCTATGCAGCTCCATCACACAATATATTGCAAGCCTTTCATGTTAATATTGCTTTTAAACGACACACTCCAACACTAGTACTTTGTTCTTATATTTTTACTCTCCAGGACTACTGTATATCACCTAACAATATAATTGTACATCTGTGCTGGCTGAATGCATGTGACTGATGGGTTTGCATAGCAGGTAGACTTTTCCATCCTTCAGAGTCCTGGAAATTGTGGTTTTAATGAGAGTACTCCTAGATGGTTGTCCTATAAGTTTACCCGAAATCAAATTACTAATTAGCAGTGCATTGTACAACTGAAAGAATCCAAATGATGACACATATAGGGGATAACAAAAAAGGAGCACTGATCTGCTTTTTGGGTGCAAAGGAAGCCCCTTAGCGACAATTGGGACTGCTTCACTGTCACACTCTATGTAATAACTTTGCACTAACCTGTATCATTCTTCAGGCAAAACATGAGGGAGGGGATGAATCCAGCTCACCTCGAAACTCGTCTATTGCTCACTTCCGAAAAAATAATTCCTGAGAGGAACACATGTGAAGGAAAGGGGAGTGTCTGCTCAGGTCAATCTTCAGGTGTTGCCTTCCACTCAGTCCTAGAAATTAGGTAAGGATATTAAATACCTTTTACTAACAGGATCTGAGAGCATGATATTTAACAACCCGACCCCTTCTAACCGCTGAGTATGATGGAGTCAGTGTTCGTTCTTTACAGTGTATAGGCTGTGATTAGAGAGGTCTTCATGACTTCCCTAAAAATCATAGATCATGAGGATTAATTTCTCTTAATCAAGAAAAAATCCTTTTCAATCTCCAAATCAGTGATCCAGTATCCAACCCCTTCCTTTATTGAGAAGACCATCAAAATGTTCCTTCAATTGCATAAACCTGTTAATCCTTTGAGCTACCAACGAGATTACCTCACTCAAAGGAATACAAAGAAGGGAACACGACTCTCAAAAGCTTGCGCTTTTAACAAATGCCTCTGCACTACAAGAAATGAGGAAAAACACAAAATAAAAAAAACTTTCAGTGCAACATTGCCCATTTAAGCAAATCGCAGTTGCAATGATTCATAACTAGAACGCTTTTCTGAGCTATGTTACCCAAAAAAACACATATCTCGCTGCAGAAAGGCTCAGACCAATTTGAAATCAGAAAACAGCCCGCACTATTAGTATCACTAAGAGAGAGGCTAATTGGGGATGATGCACAACAAATATTCTCTGCTTCACCGGGTGACCAACAGAATGCAGCAAAATACAGAATTAGAAAAAAAAACACTTGCTCCGAATTTCTCATTAAGGATATAGCAACTGTGTAGGCGCTTTGAAGACAAGTGCCACACCTACCTTCAGCTGAGTTTAAATAGTGTCTATGGAAGATATGCCAGCATCTTATACAAAATGGGCATGCGCCGAGGCAGAAGTTCCATACCATTCAAAAGGGGCCAGACAAAACAACTCAACTATTTTCTAATATGTAACAGGAAGTATAAAAATGTAGACAAAATCACTAGAGTGTGCAGCATGCTTTACTTAGCCGCCGTGGCGGTATGTTGGTGGCCGTCACCGCGGCAGTAGGAAGTATTTACCTCAAATGTCATAATGAGCCCCTTAATGTCAAGGGCCTGAATTCCCTGGATAGAAGGTGGAGTGCACACCTATCTGAAGATCGCAAATGCCAAGATAGTTTTGTTGCAAGAAGCACGATTAAAGAAGCAAGACACTGGTAGGCTTAGATGCCAGCAACTCACTAATACATGTGCCAGCATCCACAAAAAAAGTGTAGGATGGCTGTTCTGTTTTGCAATTCACTGGCTAGGTCAAACCAGGAGACACTGACAGATAAAGACGGGATGTGTACGTTGGTAAAACGATAGCTGCAATCTGAATTCTGGCAGTGGGGATAACATATGCCTCAAATCATGGACATCACCAACTTCTGCACAAGACACTGTGGAAGGTGCTGAGATTTGCCAAGGGTGTAATAATTTTAACTACATATTTTAATAAGTTGATGACTGAGGATTTAAATAAACCGATGAATAAGGATTGGGACAGATTGGGTCTGGGACTAAGATTTACAATGCAGCATTATCCAAAGGGGGGGAAGACATAAGGGATTTAGGAGTCTTGGATGTATGTGGAGAACAGCACCATCAAGCACCATCAAGCCAGACTCTTCATGCATGGTACCTATTTGAGAGCAGATCTGCTATTTCTGTTCAAACACATGTTAAGGGTGGAGGGAAGTGGATCTAGGTGTAATAATGATTTCTACTTACACTCCTGTCTTACGAGTATTGAGAAGTACTTAGAAGAATAGTCACTGCCAGGGAAATTTTTCAAAGTTTTTCTTCCCAAAATTGGGAAACATGTAATGCAGACTGCACATTCAGCAACAGAGAGGATGCTACCACATGATTGGCGGCATGCCGAAATTGTGGTCCTCCCCAAGCCCGGTCGCCCGCCTGATGCCATGATCTTGTATCGTCCCATTTCATTACTGAGTGTGGAGGTCAAGATATTGGCCAAAACCCTGGCTGACAGACTACTCCCTCACATTACCACACTCATACACCCAGACCAGGCTGGTTTTATGCCGGGTTGTGCAACCAGACACAATATTCGGTGAGTGTCGAACACAATAGCACTGGTTGGCTTGCCTAGGATACCCCACTGCTATCTTATCGACAGACCTAGCCAGAGCCATTGATTCTGTAAGTTGGGAATACCGGTGTGCATTATTGTTGAGATAAATTTTCCCCGCTTCATTTTCTATACATGTCTATTGTATACCAATCTCACGACCATGCGCGTGGCAGGCAATGTCTCCGGCAACTTCCAGATTCGCCTCTATTGTTTCCCTTGGCCATTGAGCCCTTGGCAGTGTGGGTGAGAATGGATGCACAGCTGCATGGCTTTGAATTGGGCCCCGGCCTCTCAGATAGAATGGCCATTTATGCCGACGACCTGCTGTTCTTCATAACAGATCCCGAAGATACTAGTGCCTGCATACAATCTGTAAAACAACAACAACAACAAAAATCCCTGGTGCCTAGTGGTTTCTGCCCCCCTTGAGGGCAGATCGGCCTAATTAAAATAGGCTGACCTGCCCCCCAGGGGGGCAGAAATGGCCTAAAATTAATTTTCCCCCAGGGGAACGACCCTGGCCTAAGGGGTCGCTCCCCTGGAGTGAAATTCACAGGGGAAAAAAACTCCCTGGTGTCTGGTGGTTTCTGTCCCCCTTGGGGGCAGATTGGCCTCATAAAAATAGGCCAATCTGCCCCCAAGGCAGGGTGCACTATACCACATGTGAGGTCATAGCTGCATGAGCAATATGCCCCTACAGTGTCTAAGTCCATTCATAGACATAAGTATAATGTGGCCATATTGAGTACATGGGCTAGGAGTTTGTCATTACGAACTCCATAGCTCCATGATGGCTTCACTGAAGACTGTGAAGTTTGGTATCAAACGTCTCAGCACAATAAATCCACACTGATGCCAGTGTTAAATTTATTGTAAAATGCAAACAGAGGGTATTCTACCCAACCTTTTATTTGCAGGACTGACCAGTCTGTGCCAGCCTGCCACTAACAGACAAGTTTCTGCCTTTGTGCTCCCTTGGGTCAGAAACAAAACCTGCTCTTGGTGGAGGTGCTTCACACCTCCCCTCTGCAGGGCTGTAACAGCCAGACCAGGCTCCACTCTTGGCGGCAGATCCAGATGGAAAATTAGGTAGAACAAGGAGGAGGGACCACTGCAGCTAGGACCACCGCCAAAGGTGTCCAGAGTTGAAGTGATCCCCCTCCTTGAAAAATCCTTCATCTGGGTTTGGAGGAAAGGGACCAATAGTGATAATAATGTACCTCCCTCCCCAAAGGGAGTGGGCACAGGAAGGGTGTAACTACCCTCAAGGATAGCACCCATTGGCTACTGCCCTCTGACCCTTGTAATGCCCCTGAATCTAGTGTTTAGGGGCACCTGAACAGTACTCACCAGATTCCTGGTGACTTCAAGAAGAAAGAAGAAGTACTGAAAACTACCGCCTCCAGCAGTTAAGACTCCACGCAAAAACTGACTTGGCCCCAGCCCTACCAGCCTGTCTGCAGCTTCACGACTCCTGCTCAAAAAAGGAAATGCATCCTGCAGGACCAGTGACCTCTGCAAACCCCCAGAGGACTGCCTGCCAGCATAGGACCAAGAAATCCTGAGGACAGTGGCCCTGTCCAGAAGAAACCTCCAAAAAGGACTCCAGAATCACCCCGGATCCGCGAGCCCTGCCCATTCTGCACCTGACGCCCACGGCCTGAGTCCAGGTGGCCCACCGGTCCAGAGAAGGTTCAGAGGCTATTCTGACCTCGAGCCCACTCTAGGATGACCCCTCCTGACCAACACAACGCGCCTGCAGCCTGAATACGGAGGACCCCCCCCTGACCGCGCCTGAATCCGACAAAGATTCCAGATGCCCAAGGAGACCACTGCACCGCAGCCCTCTGGCCTTGGAGAATAAGACTGATGATCCAGCAACATCCAGCGGGTGCATCTCCTGCCTGTCCAACCTTTTGTTTCCCTGAACCGACCCCCTGGTCCCAGCCTACAGCATCTTTTGTGACCCCTGGGATCTCCCCATTGAAAAGCATTGTATGCCCAGCTCTGTGTTTGCACCCTGCACCCAACCACCCCTGTGCTGCTGAGGGAGTGTGTTTGGTGTGGACATGTGCCCCCCCCTCCGGTGCTGACCTAAACCCCCCAGGCCCATGTCCTGGAACCGTAGATGCTTACCTGCAATCTGCTTTCTACTGAGCACACCCAGTCCTCATGGGATTCCATTGCAAACCTAACACCAGCTTTGACCTCTCCGCCCAGCTGGCCCTGTGTTGCTGGTGGTGCACTTTTGGGGTCAGCCTACATTGACCTGTGGACATCCTAACGCCCGAAGACTGGAATCATAAGTCATGTACTTACCTGTTAAATGTGCTAACACTTTCCCCTCCCAGGACTCTATTGACTCCTATGAAAAATTGCAGTGTTTCAATTTCTGAAATTGAAAAGTGTTACTTACTTGCAATCTGCTTTATGTGCAAAAAACAAAGTACGTTTGTTACATATGCTTGATACCTATTTACAACTGAACCTACCTGCAACAAAGATCTTCTGGCTCTAGAAATAAAGTAACAAAATATATTTCTGTCATATAAAAAAATTGGCTTAGAGTTAGTCATTCAGTGTGTGCCTCATTTCTTGACTGTGTGTGTACAACAAATTCTTTGCACTACTCTTTGCTAAGCATAACTGCTCGACCACACTATCACAAAAGAGAGCATTAGATTTATCTACTTTAGCCTCTGTTAAGCCTCTGGGGAACTCCTGGACTCGAACTCGGTGCACAATATGTCTCATTTTGATATAGTATATCCAGAGCCAGATTTCTACAACATATAAATAAGCTTTCAACATGCTCAATGCAGAGTCCTGCTGGATCATAGTATGGATAAACAAAAGAACTTGGGAAACAGGTGAGGATAAATAGTTAACCTGTTTGGCTATACACAGTGCCATAAACTTGCCATAAACTTGCTCCAACGAGCAGCATAAACCATCTTGGTGGAGGGATGCCGAGCTGCCAGTATTACATTACAGACTTCAGGTGATATCCTGAGCTTTTGAGCATATCAACTGTTGCCGCTCAATCTTCAAGCATGAAGGTGGAGCATTGAAAGGTTCAGGTGGAGAACCCTCCCCTGCTGCTGCAACAGAAGATCCTTCCGAAGGGGCAACCTGATTAGGACTGATTGACATGCTCAACAGCTCTGGATAACAGTCTTTCCAAGCCCAGCCCAGAGCCACAAGGATGACTTCGGTCGGGTAGTTCCTGATCTTCTTGAGAACTCTGGTCAGGAGTGGGAATGGAGTACAGGAGGCCAAAGCTCCACTCGAGATGAAAAGCATCTCCAAGCCAGAGCCACCTTGAAAACTCCAAAACACAGAACTGCTGACATTGTGCATTCTCTGTGGTGGTAAACAGATCCAACCAAGGCTCTCCCCACTGCTACGGCTGGAAATGCCATTCAACATCCGCAAAGCATCTTCAGCTGAATTCATCTGCCCTTGGGTTCAGAGATCCTGCTAGGTGCTGAACCACCAGAGGAATGCCCGGGCATTTCAGCCATGTCCAAAGATTCAGGGCCTCCTGATAGAGAGTCCACAACTCCACCCCAACCCACCTTGTCTGTTGCAGTACCACATGATGGTGGTGTTGTCTATGAACACCTGCATTTGTCTTTCTTTGGTGGAGGGTAGAAGGCTTTCAATGCCAATAAGATCACATGGAGCTCCAACACGTTGATGTGGAGTCCGGATTCTGCCAGAGACAAGAGTCCTCTGATCTCCACTTCTCCCAGAGGGCCGCCCCATCCCAGCAGTGACACATCTGTCACTACCATCAGATCTGGTTGGGGAAGAGAGAGGAGTCTGCCACTGGCCCAATCGCGGGCTGTCAGCCACCACTGCAAATCTTTGGGAATGCCCTCTGAGATATGAACCATATTCGAGAGATTGCCCTGATGCTGCACCCACTGGATCTTCAAGTCCTACTATAGTCCCTGCATCTGCCAAAGGGCATGCATCACTAGAAGGTGGTCATAAGGCCCAAAAGCCTCAGAGTCGGTCACACCGAAACCCAGGGTAGAGGCTGAAATATTGATATCATAGTCTGAATATCCTGGACTCGCTGTTCAGGATGATAACCCTGAAAATACACTGGATTGAGAACAGCTCTGATGAAAGGGAGCATCTGAAAAGGGATCAGGTGTTGATCATGAACCCCAGCAAGTGTAGGAGGTCGGCCATAGTCTGGAGGTGGGAAACGACCACCTGCGACAAGCTTGGATTCAACAGCCAGTCATCGAGATAGGGGAAGACTGGTAAATCTGATCTCCACAGATGAGTGGCAACCACCATCATCACCTTGGTGAACAATTGAGGGGCGCTGATAAGGCCAAAGGCGAGCACATCATACTGAAAGTGCTTGTGGCCTACTATGAACTGCAAGTAACGTCTGTGGGCAGGCAGGATGAGAATGTGGAAGTATGTGTCCTGCCAGTCCAATGCTACCATCCAGTCTCCCTGGTCCACTACAGATAGGTCTTGAGTGAGTGCGAACATTTTAAATTTCTACTTTTCTAGGAAGAAATAGGAAAGGGTGCATGTCGAGGATAGGATGAAAGCCTTTGTCCTTATTGGGCACCAGAAAGTAGCAGAAATAACAACTAAAACCTACTTCTGATGTCGGCACCCTCCCTGTGGCTCCTTTGGCCAAGAGAGCTGCCACGTCCTGGCAAAGTAATGAAATGTGGTTCTCCATCAGCCTGTCACAAGAGGATAGCCTTGGTGGAGAGGTAGTCAAGAGGGAGGGAGTAGCCCCTTTGGATAATCTGGAGAACTCAGCAGCTGGATGTTATTGACCTGTAGTGGTGCAGGGGATGACATATCCTGCCTCCCACTAGATGCCCATGATGGATAGAGGGCAATCTAAAGAGGCTTGTAGGATGCGACTGCTGAGGGGGTACTAATTGACTGGCCCGACCTCTGGCTACCTGAAACATGAGGTCTGTGAGTACTATGTTTTCGACCACATAGGGTCTGGGTAGCCTGTTGCTGTGGTGGCTGGGCGGGTGGAGACTCGACTGGAAGCCCCTTCTGCAGCCACGAAAGGAGCAAAAGGTGGAACAGGGTAGGTGAGAGGCCGAGGAAAGGCCTGAGGACCGGTTGTTGCCCTGCTGTCATTGAAGTGCTCCAGCGTTGAGTCCGCCTTGTCTCCTAAGTGACAGGATCTATCTAAGGGCAAGTCCATAAGCGAGACCTGGACATCCCCTGAAAAGCCAGTGGTTCTTAACCAGCCATGGTGCCAAAGGGCCACTGACGATGAAACTCTGCCTACTTTGGCCACTGAGTTACACAGGACAAGTGGTTCAGTGTAGTAACTCCCGGCTGAAGCACCTCCATCAAGACGTTCGTCTTGACAGCCATAGAGGGTAGCTGAAGACACATCTAGGGCCTGGTATTCATCAGAGTCCCTGGCCTCTCCCAGTCATCCCCAAGCCTTAGCCTAAAGGAATAGGGCATAGACTTCGACCACGGTGGAATGCCTGCAGTTTCACTGTGCCTATTTGGCTCCGTGTCAGAGTCCGGGTTGAGAATGGGGACTGACCTACTGGGGGGGGGTTGTGGCGCTGGTGACTTCGGCAGTGAAGCCAGTACCAGGGAAGTTGGAGGTGGCACTTCTGGTGCTGTCTAGATCCACCCATGAATGCAAGGGACCCATTTGATGTGGGAGAGTACCGATTTGCATAAGATCAGGAGGGGCCCCTCCCAAAACTGCAGTGCATGAAGGTGCTCCAGTGGGAATGGGCCACCCAAATATGAGGTGTAAGGCCTCATAGAATTCACGGAATTGGACGGAGGTTGCTCTGGCTCCTGGAAACATGGGAAGGCACAAAGTCGGCCCAGGTGCAGGCTCAACCATAGAGCCATGACTCAAATGCTGATGCTCCCACATTGCGTCGACACTGCCCAGTCTGTTAAAGATCTCTTCAACTTCTTGCTCTTTTTATGCTTGTGGACTTACCCGAATGCCCAGATGACTTTGACTTTGACAATGAGTGTTTGAAATAGCTCTGCAACTGATCCCAGGACCTTCCACTCAACCAGGATTGAGATCGTAGCTGTGTCGAACATCAAGCAGCAAGGAGCCTGAGGAGCTGCCAGTGATAGTCACCACAGGGCTTGAAACAAGCCTTCCTCATGGACACACCTGCCACACCAACAGACAATAAGCTGCTGGTGGGTGGGTGGGTGGTATATCCATAAAGTTTTTGATGAAGTAACCTATCCATCAATCTGTAAATCAGGGCTAATGTCTCAAAAATCTTTGGAAAAAAGGTCAGTCAAAAAGTGACTGGGGGTGTCTCTTCTCTGGATCTGCATGGACTGGTGCGGAAAGAAAATAACTGATGCCAGAGCACTGGGGTGATGCCTATATAGGCACTGTGCACATCACTTATGCCGTGGAAAACGCCATGAAGAGCCAAATGACATCACCTACTGACACACAGGGGTACTGCTCACAAAAAAGTTAGAATTCGGGATCCAGTCTGACGCCTGGATAATTCTAAGGTAAGGAATCTGCAACTAGAAGTCTCTGTTAGATACCTTTTTCACTGCAGTGGGAAAACCAGACCAGACGTGGCTGCTAAGAGGCACAATTAGTGCTCTTATTCACTAATCACCTTGTGACGGAGCACAAGGATCTGGGCCGGACTGGAAGTACCTGGGGGTATTGTTCAGGGTGCCGGCATAGAGATCAAACCTCTTCGCCACACCGGCTCCACGACGCAATGGGCGGAACCACAACAAGCAGAAAGATGTTGAGCAGAAGAAAAAGGATGTCGGCGGGGAAACGCGGAGGAGGGGATCTGAAACGCGAATGAGGTGGTCGGGGACGTGGAAGAGGAGATCTGAGACACGAACGAGGAGGTCATAGAAATGAACGAGGAGGACGAAGACAGCGGAAGAGAGACAGCAACAACGGAGGAAGTTGGGCTCGGACAGCAGGGAGCACTAAAGTGGACATCGCATCCAGAATACTGAGAGGAAGACCATGCGAAGGAGGAACGTGGCCCCCCCAGGTACGGGCACGAACTGGGGAAGGGAAGGATAACAAAAGGCACAAAAGAGGGGATCACTATTTTTTTTATTTATTAAAAGACCTATGAAAAAAAACCACTGAAAGGACAAACTAAGGGAAAAGACACTGGGTGAAAGGAAAAACGGGGTACTAATTTAAGAGAAAGATAGGATACTAACCAAAAAGAAGGCATTTAAGAGGTCAGAAAGATAGAGTGATAGTGCCTCAGACAAAGGAAATAGTGGAGATCCACCTAGAAAACTAACAGAATCACAGAAGAAAAGGGGCACAGAAAAACACAAGAAAAAAGACAGTAAGAGGGAGAAAAGAAATAGCCAGAGAGGAAAGAGCTTACCTACCATAGAGACAAACACACCTTTTAAAACGGGCTTCTTATTTTTCTCTCCCTCTTCCGGTCGACAATCTTCTGGGTCGCTGAGGCACCAACCTGCAACAGATCAAAAGGAACATAAGGAACAGGGAAGAACAAAAGTAAGAATACATTCTACAGAGAAGTAGAAATAAAAAAAAGGAAGAGGCATTTATTGGAGAAGACAAATAAACAGAGAAAACCGTAAACCTAATTTGCATACTCACTTATCCATTTATACTTCCCTGTACACAAGTGGTGTCAGAAGTGGGATTCCAAACCTTTCTACTGACAGGATAAGAAAAATGGAGGAGAAACCCACCTTGGCAGACATGATAGCCCAACTAGCAGAGGGCCAAAGACATTTACAACATTTATAACTCGTGTGGGAGGAACAGATTAAAGAGGCTAAAGAAGAGCGTGAGGCTTTACAAACTGCTTTGAAAGGCCAAGCAACAATTATTACCAATAATCAACTAGTACACAAAACCGCAATAGGGAAGTTCACGGAGACAATAGCTACAACCAGAGTACACCCGAACGTCCCTAGCACCGTATTACAGAAGTATCAGGAAAATGATGACCCCGATGCATTTTTCACAAACTTTGAAAGAGTGGCTAACTGGCCCCCAGAGAGATGGGGTCAATATATTGCTCCTTTACTGACAGGGCCCCTACAGGCTGCCTATCAAGCAGTCAACCCGGGTGGCATACCCCATATATGGATATCAAAAAGGCTATCCTGGAACGTGTGGGATTAGACCAGGAAAGTTATTGAAAACGTTTTCGACGTACTAAATGGATAAGTCCAGAGAATCCCCATACTCTTTGTTATAGGGTTCAACATGAAGCTAGCAAATGGTTGTCCTTTACAGACACTACCAAATAAGAAATGTTTCAAGCCATAGTATTAGAACAATACTTAGAAGCACTACCTACATCCATGAGGAATTGGATCCGACAACAGCCCAGCTTGGAAAACTCCTCTGCGGTTGAACTAGCTTGCGCTTATCATAGGGCTCCAGACCTTCAGGGCTCAAGTATTAGAACAAACTCTCCTCTCCCTAAACCCTCTCCCCAATCTTTCCCTATAAAGCTGTTAACCAGGACAAATCTGGAAAAGCCCTATCCTTATTGACCTCCCTTAAAAGAACCCATGACGAACCCACAATGTTATACCCTTGCGGAATGGAGCCACATTGCACAATATTGTCCTCAAAAACGGAATCAAGGGAAACCAATGGAGATAGGGATGGCCAGAGGAAGGGTACTGTGGTTAGGTAATACTGCTACTCGATTTTCCACATCCCTTCTTGTGAATCAAGAAATAAGGAGAACACTAGTAGACTCTGGTTGTAGTCAAAGTGTCATCAATCACAAATACGTACGCCCAGAGCAGTGGGTAAAGGGAGAACGGGTACTGACCACGTGTGTACATGGGGATATTAAAACATACCCAGTCGCTATCATACAGGTGAAATGGCGGGAAAAAGATGAATCCGTTATTGTAGGAGCTATCCCAGACCTGGTGGAAGAACTCATTATAGGAACAGATTATATAGCACTTCCCGAACTCCTAGATAGCCTAAATCATACTAATCAGACAGAATCCTGGTGGACTGAAGCCCCTTTTTCCTCAACAGAAATAGAAAAAACTATAGAGAGGGAAAAACTAACTAAGACACAAAAACAAAAGCAAAAGAAAACCTACTACAGGGAGGATAATGGTAATAATGAACCTAAACCTAATTTCCAGAAGCCGATATTTTCGGTGGAAGGACAATTTCGACAGACTCAAAAAGACGATCCTACTCTAAAGCAAGCCTGGCATGCTGCTCTCACCAAAACGAATCCCACGGTAGGTCTTTATTTCCACATGAAAAATGATTTACTGTATCGAGTTATCACTCCACAAAGGAACAGGACACCCCAATTGCTAGTTCTAAAAAACTACTGAGACCAGGTACTTCATTTAGCACATGGGGACACAGGGGAGGGACATCTAGGAAGAGAGAAGACTGAAGAGTACATAACAAGGAGGTTTTATTGGCCGGGGGTATATGGCGATATAAGAAAACATTGCCAACAATGTCAAAAATGTCAATTAATTAATCTCACAATGGATTCCAAGGTTCCCCTCATCAGTTACCTGTTATAGAGACCCCATTCACATGGGTGGGTATGGGCCTAGTGGGCCCATTGGTACCGTCATCTAACGTTCACCGATATATTTTGGTTCTTGTGAACTACACAACTAGATATCCAGAGGCCATACCTTTGTCCAGTATGACTACGAAAAGAGTGGCTCAAGCCATGATTGAATTCTTTTCCCGAGTCGGATTTCCTAAAGAACTCCAAACCTACCAGGGAACACCTTTCATGTCCCGGTTAATGTCCGAAATATGTCAGACTTTGGGTGTCCAACAAATACGGACGTCGGTTTACCATCCGCAAACAGATGGCCTTGTGAAACGTTATAATAAAACCATCAAGATTCTTCCACGGAAAACCATAAATGATTCCGGTAGGAACTGGGATAAAAAACTACTCTTGGTATTGCATGCCATACATACACATGTGCAGTCTTCGACTGGACATACTCTGTTTGAACTTCTGTTTGGAAGATAACCTTGGACGATATTAGAGATGATGGCGGAGCAGTGGGAGGAAACAGAGGAGGAGATAAAGGACATTCTCACCTATACTAACGAGTTAAAAGAAAGCTTACATACAGTATGGGCTGACGTACACACCCAACTAAAAGAGACCCAGACGAGACAGAAGGCTCAGTATGACACTAGAAGTAGGGCCCAGGACCTAACTATAGGACAAAAAGTATTAATACTCCTACCTACAACTTGAAATACCCATAGGGTCAGATAAAAGTCAAATATATCACATGAACTTGTTGAAGACATGGTTTGAGAAAGAAAACCATTATGTAGATCTGTATATTACTACCTGTCCAGAGTCAGAGATACCAGTATTCCCTACCCCTCCTGTGTTCAAACAAGAAACCAAGCCACACTTTGGTACTAACCTCACACCATCTCAACGCCATCAACTAGAAGAGATAGTCCATAAACACAATAGGGTATTCTCAACCAAACCTGGTAGGATCCACCTCATAAAGCATTGCATACGTACCCTAGATGGAAGAGTCTCCAGACAAAGACTCTACCGTATACTGGAAGCTAGAAAGCAAGTGGTAGAAAAAGAAGTCACGGAAATGATAAAAGCAGGTGTTATTGAACCATCTTCCAGCCCCTGGTGTTCCCCTATAGTATCGGTTCTGTCAGAGTCACCAGATCCTCGGGGTCTGTGCACGTTCCCAACACTTCCACCACAAGACAGCTCCAATACTCTGATTAGATGTATCACAGAGTCTAAGAGAGTCCAAGTGGGGAAAAGGGGATTAGGACGGGAACAGATGGGAAGGAGACCTGTAGGAAGCAAAAGGTTAAAACACAACATCAAAATTACATCTCATGAAATCAGTACCATGCTACAACTCTAAGCTTCGTCTTTTCCGAAAAAACATGAACAGCCCTAGAATAGTCCTAAAACTGACTAGGCTTTAGATGACTGAATACCTGAGGAGGAAACAGGAAAAGTTAAATAGGACTTTCAGCTTCAAGTACTTTCTTTAGCATGAGAATCAGGAAACACTCTGAGCAATTTCTAAACAACCATATGAATCTCCTTTTAAGAATACATATCAGGAACACACAGCATTACATCTAGAACTCTGGTATTGTTGTGTTCATCTCAGAAAAAACATTGGAAAGTGAATTGCGCACATTGCAGATTTTTATATGAGTATTAAACACCGTAAAGGATTGTGCACCATGAAATCACGCAACGTAGATTCAAGGAATAAATCATGCGACGTGTCAACTTGAAATGCTACCAAGAAAATGTCTTAGAATGGTAGCGCACAGTAATTTACATTAGTTATACACGAGGAAAGAATTGCGCGTCTTGCCAATTCAAATGCCACCATACAAATGCCAAGAAATGGTAGCGCAGAATGAATAACATGAAAAAACACTCAAGGAAAGAATCGCGCGTGTTGCCGATTCGAATGCCACCATGTAAATGCCAGAAAATGGTAGCGCACAATGAACAGCATGAATTACACACGAGAAGTGAGCCACCATGTAAATGTCAAGGTAGCGCGCAATGAACAACAAAATTAAATGCTCATGAAACGAGTTGCACGTCTTGCCAACTCGTAAAACATCATGTAAATGTCAAGAAATATCAGCGCGCAATGAACAACAATGTAATAACGAAGTCAAATCTTTATGGAATAAATTGCACGTCCTCCCTATTTGCAAACCACCATCCAAATTCCCAAATATGGCAGCGCACAAGTAATCTGTTATTCATTTAAGAATTAAAATCAAGAATATGAAAATTCTCAATTACGGTGTTGGAAAATGTCCAAACACCGTCTTACGGCCTGGAAACAGTGATCACCAATGAGAGATGAGTGCAGAAGACTGGAAAATCCAAATAGGCCGCCGGGACAGGAGCTCAGGAAGAAGCTGCTGCTCTGCACCGGGACCTCTGAATAGTGAGCACTGGAAGTTGGGCTGACTCTCTTTTATAGAGTCTTGGCCCAGCCTAGAACCACGCCCAGGCATGTTGCAGGGAAAGTCTCTAGAAGGCCCTGGAAAGGGACCACACCCTAACACACTCCGAATGTCTGCAGCAATCCTTTGCAAATGTACAGTATTTATAAGCACCTTAAAAATTAATCTTTTGGATGGAATTCTGCAATGCAAAAGGTTTAACAATAACATATCATCACAATGCATAAATTACATTATCTTGCGAGTGTTGTTTTTTTGCATTCTAGATGCCCGTAGAGCGCGCACTGTCCTGGTGTTGACAGGTTCCCAAACCTGATGGTTCTATTCGGTTCTGCATAGACTTCAGGCAACTTAATTCCCTATTACACTTCGATACCTATCCCATGCCATGCATAGATGATCTTATAGAAAGATTAGGACATGAAAAGTACCTTACTACATTGGATTTAACGAAAGGCGATTGGCAGATTACCCTAGAAGCATCAGATAAGGAAAAAACAGCCTTTGCAACCCCCTCTGGGTTATATCAGTTCACAGTATTACCTATTGGGTTGCATAGTTCTCCGGCAACCTTTCAGAGATTAATCAATATTGTGCTGCGGCCTTATCAAGACTATGCGGCAGCATATCTAGATGATATTGTAATATACAGGAAAACCTGGGAGGAACATTTAAATCACTTGTCAGACATACTAAAAGCCCTCCAACAGGCTGGATTAACTGCTAACCCGGACAAATGCAAAATAACTCAGAATACAATCAACTATTTGGGTTGTGTAATTGAAAATGGAACAATCAAACCACAGATAGAGAAAGTGGAAGCCATCACACAAATACCAGTCCCAAAGAACAAAAAAGATATTAGGGCCTTCCTGGGAATGGTTGGTTATTATAGGCGATTCATTCCACATTTTCTGACATAGCCGCTCCTCTTACGGCTCTATTAGAGAAGAGACGACCACATCAAATAACCCATTTGACAGAACTAGAAAAGCAACGGTTCCTCCATCTAAAGTCCTTACTAACCACCGAGCCAATCTTACATTGCCTGGATTTTCACAAACCGTTTCAATTACAAACCAATGCTTCTGACCAGGGATTGCAACAAGAAGAAAGACGCCGAGCAGAAGAAAAAGGACATCGGCGGGAAGATGCAGCGGAGGAGATCGGAAACACAAATGAGGAGGTCGGGGATGCGGAAGAGGAGAACGGAGACACGAACGAGGAGGTCATAGAAACGAATGAGGAGGACAAAGGCAGTGGAAGAGAGATGACAACAACGGAGGAAGTTGGGCTCGGACAGCAGGGAGCACTAAAGTGGACATCGCATCCAGAATACTTAGAGGGAGACCACGCGAAGGAGCCGGCCACGTTCTGGGAGGAACGTGGCCCCACCAGGTACGGGCCACGAATTTGGGAAGGGAATGGAAGGATAACAAAAGGCACAAAAGAGGGGAGCACAATTTTTTTGTTATTTATTAAAAGACCCATAGAAAAAAAACACTGAAAGGACAAACTAAGGGTGAAAGGAAAAACGGGGTACTAATTTAAGAGAAAGATAGGATACTAACCAAAAAGAAGGCATTTAAGAGGTCAGAAAGATAGAGTGATAGGGCCTCAGACAAAGGAAATAGTGGAGATCTACCTAGAAAACTAACAGAATCATGGAAGAAAAGGGGCACAGAAAAACACAAGAAAGAAGACAGAAAAAGAGAGAAAAAAAAATTGCCAGAGAGGAAAGAGCAATACCTACCATAGGGACAAACGTACCTTTTGAAACAGGCTTCTTTTTTTTCTCTCCCTCTCCCGGACGACGATCTTCTGGATCCCTGAGGCGCCAACCTGCAACAGAGAAAAAGGAACATGAGGAACAGAGAAGAACAAAAGGAAGAATACAGTCTACAGACATACAGAAAAGTAGAAATAAAAAAAAAAGTGAACAGACATTTATTGGAGAAGACAAATGAACAGAGAAAACCGTAAACCTAATTTGCGTACTCACTTATCCATTTGTACTTACCTGTCACACACCTCATCTTGTACAGTCCTGTAAAGTGCCTCATATTTCATGACAATGTCAGATCCTTGAGAGGGTGTGAGAAAATTACTAAAAAAGGATTAGCCTGACCTGAGATGTTTTGCACTTTTCAGGGCTCCCTTGGCAAAAGAAAGGAGCCTTGTGGCAGGAGTTAACAGACTATCAACATAATGGGAGACAATAGAAAGAAATGGGAGGAGGAGCAAGCATTTCTTGGCATTACATGGTGACACTCGAATCGGCAAGACGCGCAATTCATTCCTTGCATTTATCTCTTGATATTCATTGTGTGCAACCATTTCTTGGCATTTGCATGGTGACATTTGAATCGGCAAGACGCGTGATTCATTCCTTGCATTTAACTCTTGATATTCATTGTGCTCAACCATTTCTTGGCATTTGCATGGTGACATTCGAATCGGCAAGACGCGCGATTCATTCCTTGCATTTAACTCTTGATATTCATTGTGCTCAACCATTTCTTGGCATTTGCATGGTGACATTCGAATCGGCAAGGCACGCGATTCATTCCTTGCATTTAACTCTTGATATTCATTGTACGCAACCATTTCTTGGCATTTGCATGGTGACATTCGAATCAGCAAGACGCGTGATTCATTTCCCGCATTTAAATCTTGATGTTCAGATCGCTTACAATGTGCGCGATCATTTTATGGCAATCAAAACTTTGATGTGTAGTGTTTCCTGAAGTGCACACAATTATCCAGGGCCCTTGAGTTTTCTGCAGAGGTGTTAAATTCAAGGTGTTACACTCTATATGCATGTTAAGTCCTTAGTACAATTCCTGTTGTTTTCCAGGGAATGTTTGGATTGCCTTTTGTCCTCATGTAATGAGGCAGTGTTTGTTCTGGGACATTGTTCTAGAAGGTTCTTGTATTCCTAGACAGTATGTTACAAATCATGAAAAGTCCCTATGAAACATTGTATTAACCATTCTTGATTCCTTTCCAGGTACCTAGATTTCTTGAGGCCTAGTTAGAGTCTAGTGCTAGGCCATTCATGTTTTTTCAGTCTAAGTGTTACTTCATGTTCTGAGTACCATTAAACTCTAGATTCAACAGAGTGTTATTTCATGTTCCGAGTACCATTGAACTCTAGATTCAACAGAGTGTTACTTCATGTTCCGAGTACCATTGAACTCTAGATTCAACAAAGTGTTATTTCCTGTTCCGAGTACCATTGAACCCTAGATTCAACAGAGTGTTATTTCCTGTTCCGAGTACCATTGAACCCTAGATTCAACAGAGTGGTCCTTCATGTTCTGAGTACCATTGAACTCTAGACCATTCTTGATTCCTTTCCAGGTACCTAGATTTCTTGAGGCCTAGTTAGAGTCTAGTGCTAGGCCATTCATGTTTTTTCAGTCTAAGTGTTACTTCATGTTCTGAGTACCATTAAACTCTAGATTCAACAGAGTGTTATTTCATGTTCCGAGTACCATTGAACTCTAGATTCAACAGAGTGTTACTTCATGTTCCGAGTACCATTGAACTCTAGATTCAACAAAGTGTTATTTCCTGTTCCGAGTACCATTGAACCCTAGATTCAACAGAGTGTTATTTCCTGTTCCGAGTACCATTGAACCCTAGATTCAACAGAGTGGTCCTTCATGTTCCGAGTACCATTGAACTCTAGATTCAACAGAGTGGTCCTTCATGTTCCGAGTACCATTGAACTCTAGATTCAACAGAGTGTTACTTCATGTTCCGAGTACCATTGAACTCTAGATTCAACAGAGTGTTCCTTCATGTTCCGAGTATCATTGAACTCTAGATTCAACAGAGTGTTAATTCATGTTCAGAGTATCATTGAACTCTATACTCAACAGAGTGTTATTTTATGTTCCGAGTATCATTGAACTCTAGATCAACAGAGTATTATTTCATGTTCTGAGTATCATTGAACTCTAGACTCAACAGAGTGTTATTTCATGTTCTGAGTATCATTGAACCCTAGATTCAACAGAGAGTTTTTATGAACCTAAATGTGAGTTTATTCTGATGTTGTGTTGTTTAACCTTTTGCTTCCTACAGGTCTCCTTCCCAGCTGTTCTGTACCTAATCCCCTTTTCCCCACTTGGACTCTCTTAGACTCTGTGACATTCTAATCAGAGTATTGGCACTGTCTTGTGGTGGACATGTTGGGAACGTGAGCAGACCCCGAGGATCTGGTCTCCCTGACAGAATAGTGATCCCACAAATTATTATCCTCCTGGTTTGCGTGTGTTCTCATCATGGCTACAATGAACGAGCTAGTCAAGGTTATCACGCAGCTCCAAGCAGAGGTAGTGTCATCAAAAGATCTAGCAGCCAGTTTAGCTGAGCGAGTGAATCAGTTGCAGGAAAGAGTGGGAAAGATGGAGCAAGGTCCTTTGGGTGCGGGTTGGCTTGGTCTTCCTCCTCAAGGTACAAGAGGTAACCCTCCAACTAACATTTCTCTCAACGTTCCCTCAGCCATTCCTCTGGCTCCTCCAGAACGGTTCTCAGGTGATCCTTTGAAAGCGCAATTCTTTTTGATGCAAGTAGAATTGCACTTTACCTGTTGACCAAGTGTTTTCCCTGATGCCCAATCCAGGGTGGCCTTCTTGTTATCATGCCTGACTGAGGACGCAGCCACCTGGGCAATTCCTCTTGTGCGTAAAGACAGTCCCCTGCTTTACAATTGGAGAAATTTTGTTCGTGAGTTTGAACGAGTGTTTGATCGTAGAACTGTGACATTGTCGGCAGATCGTGAACTATTAGACTTGCGACAAGGTAACAAAGATCTAGTTTCTTACTTAGCTAATTTTAATTGGCTGTAGCCGAAACACCCTGGCCTGAAGAAAAGCAAGCAGCCTTGTTCTACCAAGGACTTAAGGACGAGTTAAAAGACATTCTTGCTCAGATAGACCCGCAGTCTACTGATTGTCAAAATATAATAAACCTTGGTTTGAGACTGGATCATCGTCTTGCAGAAAGAAGGGGAACACACAAAAAAACTGAGAAATATTCCTGGCGTGTTCATGATAACAGAGAATCACAAGTTCAGAAAGAGAACAATGAGGAACCAATGGAAATTGGAACCATCAGACGGTCCTTAACGACTGCAGAGAAAGACCTATGCCAGAAAAAGAGACAATGCTTGTATTGTGGCCAGGAAGGTCATTTTGTTAAAGAGTGTCCAGTAAAACCAAAGAGCAAATTGGCTGTTGCCAAAAAGGTTGTCCCAAAACTAAAATCCCCAGAGTGCAAGGAAGGTTTAGTCTTGGGAGTTACCTCAGACCCTTCTCAGGAAGAGACACCACTGTTAAGAAAATCACGGTATTTGAAATTGGATTTAGAAATTCAAGTAGAAGGACACACCTACCTAAGAGAAGCTTTAGTGGACTCAGGTGCTACTGAGAATTTCATAGACACTTAATTGGTGGAAGCATGGGGGATCCCTTGTGAGAAAAAGAAAACACCGGGGTTAGTGGAGACCGCAGATGGCAAACTCCTGACTGGAGGTCCAGTGACTCTACAGACCCTGCCCTTGTCAATAACTTGTGATGGACAAACTTATGACACTAAACACGTTGAGTTGGTAACCTTTGATGTTATTCACGCTCCTCAGTATGGAGTCATCCTCAGAATGCCCTGGTTGAGTTACCATAATCCTCAGATAGACTGGGAGGAGAGAAAGATAATATTCCAGTCATCCCATTGTAAGACAAGATGTCTTAAAACTTTGAATGTTCTAAATCTGAGTGAATCTCCGTTAGCTATAGTCGCTACAAAGGAAATTACATTGCCTTCACAAAACGTATCATGTACTGGTGTGGAGGGGGCAAGTAAGAATGGAGAGCCCTTCTTGTGGTCCCCAGAAGCCGATAAGGCCTTTTCGGTTTCAAAGGAAGTCTTTTCCAGTACTCCTATCCTGACTCGTTCAGAGACTGAAACTCTCATTGTCACAGAAAGCTGTCTCCAGACATCCAGTGGTGTAGATCCTCAACAAGCCCACACAACCAAGGATGCTGAAAAAGAAGAATTCTCCACCGTCCCAGTCTTGACTCATCCTGATCTTGACCGTCCAGTCACAGTAGAAACAAGTGCTTTAGATAGAACAAGTGGTGGCGTGTTATTGCACCGCAATAAAGGCAGAGAAAAGCATGCAGAGCATCACGACAAGAAATACTGTGAAGGACCACAATTTAAAACAGGTGATAGAATGAGGCCTTCTACAAGACATATTGACTTCAAGAAAAGACGCATGTTTAGTCCCAAGTTCACAGGTCCTTACACCGTCTTTCAACAAGGCAACCCAAGGCAACCAATGAACTGCAGCTCTCTCTGAAAAATTACGGTCCTGAGAGTTACTCATGGGACTCTGCTTTTGACATTCATGCTCTACGATTAGTGAGGCGTTTTCATTGCCTAAAACCAGGCAAACCAGGCCCTAGGGCGCACTTGGGAGAGGGGAGTACTGTCAACATCAGGGCAGTGCGCACTCTACGGGCGACTGGAATGCAAAAACCCAGCACTTATGAGGTAACGTAATTCATGCATTATGTTGATATGCTGTTGTTTAACCTTTTGCATTGCAGAGTTTAATCCTAAAGACTTATATTCAAGGTGCTTGTAAATACTATTCATTTGCAATGTATTGCTGCAGGCTTTCAGAGTGTGTCAGGGTGTGGTCCCTTTCCAGGGCCTTCTAGAAGCTTTCTCTGCAGCATGACTGGGTGTGGTTTGTGGGGTGGGCCAGACTCTATATAAGGGAGCCAGCCCAGCTCCACGGGCTCATCATTCAGAGGTCCCGGTGCAGAGCAGCAACAATTTCCTGAGCTCCTGTTCCGGAGGCCTACTTTGATCTTCCAGGCCTTGCCCTTCATTGTATTGGTGATCCTTGATCAGGGTGGTAAGACGGAGGTCGGGCTGGGCCCCCAATCCCGTTTTCGGAGGCATTTGAGTTCTTGGGCCTAATTTTCATATTGGGAGATTTTTCCTTGTGCATGTGAATGTGCTCTTGGTTTCTGGCATTTACATGTTGATATTCGAATCGGCAAGACGCACAATTCATTTTTGGCATTTGACTTTTGAGATTCGGGTCGGCAACAGTGTGCGCGACCATTTCTAGACATTTGCATATTGACATTCGAATCGGCAAGACGCGCGATTCATTCCTCGTGTTTAAATCTTGATACTCATTGTGCGCGACCATTTCTTGGCAGTTACATGGTGACATTCGAATCGGCAAGACGAGCGATTCATTTCCTTCCATTTAACTCTTGATACGCATTGTGTGCAAGCATTTCTTGGCATTTACATGGTGACACTCGAATCGGCAAGACGCGCAATTCATTCCTTCCATTTATCTCTTGATACTCATTGTGCGCAAGCGTGTCTTGGCATTTACATGGTGACACTCGAATCGGCAAGACACGCGATTCATTCCTTGCATTTATCTCTTGATATTCATTGTGTGCAACCATTTCTTGGCATTTGCATGGTGACATTCGAATCAGCAAGACACATGATTCATTCCTTGCATTTAACTCTTGATATTCATTGTGCTCAACCATTTCTTGGCATTTGCATGGTGACATTCGAATCGGCAAGACGCGCAATTCATTCCTTGCATTTATCTCTTGATATTCATTGTGCTCAACCATTTCTTGGCATTTGCATGGTGACATTCGAATCGGCAAGGCACGCGATTCATTCCTTGCATTTAACTCTTGATATTCATTCTGCACAACCATTTCTTGGCATTTGCATGGTGACATTCGAATCGGCAAGACGCATGATTCATTTCCCGCATTTAAATCTTGATGTTCAGATCACTTACAATGTGTGCGATCATTTTATGGCAATCAAAACTTTGATGTGTAGTGTTTCCTGAAGTGCACACAATTATTCAGGGCCCTGGAATTTTCTGCAGAGGTGTTAAATTCAAGATGTTACATTCTATGTGCATGTTAAGTCCTTAGTACAATTCCTGTTGTTTTCCAGTGAATGTTTGGATTGCCTTTTGTCCTCATGTAATGAGGCAGTGTTTGTTCTGGGACATTGTTCTAGAAGGTTCTTGTATTCCTAGACAGTATGTTACAACTCATGAAAAGTCCCTATGAAACATTGAATTAACCATTCTTGATTCCTTTCCAGGTACCTAGATTTCTTGAGGCCTAGTTAGAGTCTAGTGCTAGGCCATTCATGTTTTTTCAGTCTAAGTGTTGTTTACTTCATGTTCCGAGTACCATTGAACTCTAGATTCAACAGAGTGTTATTTCATGTTCTGAGTACCATTGAACTCTAGATTCAACAGATTGTTATTTCATGTTCCGAGTACCATTGAACTCTAGATTCAACAGAGTGTTACTTCATGTTCCGAGTACCATTGAACTCTAGATTCAATAGAGTGTTATTTCATGTTCGAAGTATCATTGAACTCTAGACTCAGAAGAGTGTTATTTCATGTTCCGAGTATCATTGAACTCTAGACTCAACAGAGTGTTATTTCATGTTCTGAGTATCATTGAACCCTAGATTCAACAGAGTTTTTATGAACCTAAATGTGATTTTATTCTGATGTTGTGTTGTTTAACCTTTTGCTTCCTACAGGTCTCCTTCCCAGCTGTTCCCTACCTAATCACCTTTTCCCCACTTGGACTCTCTTAGACTCTGTGACATTCTAATCAGAGTTTTGGAGCTGTCTTGTGGTGGACATGTTGGGAAAGTGCGCAGACCCCGAGGATCTGGTCTCCCTGACAGTATTGTCCAGCTTAACTGCATAATGGATCTAAATTGACATTGTCTAAGCTGTAAAATAGACGTGTCATTTTGTATGACATCAATAGCAGAAGACACGTTATTTAATGTGTAAATGTGAGTAGTCACTGTATTCATTCTGTTATCAACAGCTGCCAAAGCTTTTTTTAAATTAGCCTAATCTATTTGCCTTAAATGTGCATCTGTTTCCGTTTGCAAAAGTTTCCATATTTCACTGTACATGGCATCCAGGAATCTTTCGGATTGTGGGGACGTAGGACCTAACAAGAAATCCTGCAAATACATGTCATCAGAGAGGAGAAAGGGGTGCTCATTTGCTGACTGACCATGTGGAATGTTTCAATCATTGCTGACATAGCTGTCCTATGCTGTAAGTAGTGGCAATCCCTTTGTGCTATGACTGAATTTAATGAGGTTCTGGTCTGCCAGCTTTACAACAATCAAAAAAGGTACACTGTTCCTAAACAGAGAAAACAGGGCACAAGTGCTCAGGACACTTCTAAATTTAGAAGCAA
Source organism: Pleurodeles waltl (assembly GCF_031143425.1). NCBI lineage: Eukaryota > Metazoa > Chordata > Amphibia > Caudata > Salamandridae > Pleurodeles > Pleurodeles waltl. The sequence goes on from NC_090438.1 coordinate 601,666,421, forward strand.
GAGCCCTCACACATCCACTGGATGTCATGCTTCATCATAGGGCTCGCTTCTCGTCAGTCTGGCGCTGCAATGTCTGATGGGCCACTCAAGGGGGCTCTTTGCCAGAGATCTTGAAAAGTATGTGCCTTGAGGGAGCCCAGTGGGGATAGAGTAAGTCTGCTATGAAGAAGATCAGGAAATTAAGAAGAAGGGTAACTGGTGTTATCACATCATCCATCACAACTTTCATAGGAGACCTTATCCCAAATAATCCCATCCGGAACTGGAACAGCAGAAATGTCCACAAGGGAAAGGTCTTGTTGCACTTTGTGAGAAGAATAATGAGGCTTCAACACCTCCAAAACAAGTTCAACAGCAGAGCATTCTGGAAGGTAATACCATTTATGAGCAGAAAGAAAACAGTCACAAATCCAATCTACAGGAGCAAAGAAAATAATGCTAGTGTAATCCACAAATAGGTCCACAGATGGATCAGATAAGTGCGTTTTAACCAGTGAAGAAAATCACGCACAAAAGGAAGCAAAGTGTGTGAAGAATCAAAAGAAAAGTCATCAGTGTTGACAAAGTACCCTGAAGCAGTCTGTGTGTAGACAGGAGCCTCAGCAGTAGAAAGAGAACTGGTAGACAAAGGTGGTTCATCATAAACAACTCCGTTGCTTGAGAAGTATTAGAAAACTGTAAACTTATGTCTGGTGTATTTCTTACATTTGCAGTGTAACTGGAATAAAAAAAAGTTCATTCTGCCCACTCCACAACTTGGGGAAAACAACATTTGTGTTGTTTAATGCTTGAAGGGGTATATCCTGTATGGTAGTGAGAGGTGTTATGGACCTACCCAGGAGTCCTTGGGGACTACTGTGTAAGATCGGCCACATGATACAATTTTACTTGATCAATGGAGACAAAACATTTGTCTTTGCAACCAGCAAGATGTGGCAAAATAACAGTTCTGGTACCTTGAATTACAGGGACCGGCTTTGGTGCATGTTATGATGGGTCAAATTCTTTCTTCATCACAATTTGTTCTCAAACTAGATCCCCAACCTTCGGAATCCAGGCAGCACATACTGGTTGCTCCTTCCCTCCTTTAGTGGCAGGATGCATGTTAGAATGCTCATCTTTGAAGTCTTGGAGTTCCTGTAAGACAGCAAAATGTTCATTGATGTCAAAAAGTGTGTCTGCCATCACTGTGCCAAGACCATCAAGATCGAGGACATGCATCTGGATGCCAAATAGGACTTCATATTGAGTCTGGTCACCCAGAAATTATCTGGGCAGATTATTTAATGCTCTCTGGACTTCATAAAGGTGGTGGATCCAACTGTGACCTGAACCTAATACTCTAGCTGTTAAGGATTGCTTTAAGTCTTGGTTTTTCCTTTGCACTATTAAATCTCCCTCAGAATGATATGGAGAGGAATAATGCACTGTAACACCGAAGGTTCCCAGGGTTCCCATGGTGTCCCTGTAAGACTTAGAGGAGAAAGCAGTGCTCTGGTACGAGTGAAATGCAGCTACTGCATATGTCCTAATAAAGACTTGCAAATCTCTAATAACAAATCTCTAATAACAGTGCGAGCATCAGCCGATCGCTGTGGCCACACACAGAGAAATCTGGAGCAAGAATCTACAGAAAATAGAATATATTTCAATACACCATCCAAATTTATTGGGCTGCAATGGTCTAGGTACATGCATTGAAGCAGTTTGTTTGAATATACGAGGGATGTCTGCGGTGGGTGTTTGATGGTGGAACCCTTAATTTGTTGGGAAATGTAACATCCAAGGGCATGCTGCTTTGTCTGTTATTACACACCATGCCACCAGTAGCATTTTTGTAACAAAGACACTGTGGCAGCCATATCAGCAGGGAAAGATGGAACCCCCCTCATGTGCAGCTCTAATTAATTTTAGCCTGTAGTTTTGGTTGGGGATTACCCAATCAACAACCCTCGGAATGGTTGAATAAGGAATGTTTTGGGCACTTAAATGGCAGGAATATTTTGTGGGCTATGCTTTAGGTAATGGGGTTTTGTTGCTTGAAACATTAACAGCAGCCATAATGTCTTCATCTAGCCTTGTGTGGGAACAAGTAATCGAAGCTGTGTCACCTTCATTGAATGTGACATAAGTGAATCCAATGGCACCCTGTATTATATGGATGACCAAGTTTTTTTATTGACACGTGTTTGCAAGTAAATAGTGCAAGCATGTCAGTTTGAAGTGATCTGAGAGTTTGCATGTGTTCTGGTGTCCAATGTTTACTAGAAAAATCTAGGCAAATTAAATCGTACAGTGGTTTTATGCATTGTTCATAATCTAGGATATATGTTCTGCCAAAATTGAAAATTCCTAACAAGGATTGCAATTTTTAATGGTATTTGGTGTTTGTAATAGGGGACACTTCTCTAGGAAGTCTGGTGCCAGGCTCTTTCCCTCCTTTGATAACTCGTGTCCTAGAAACAGGACACTGAGAAAAGTAATTTTTGTTTTCTTAAAGTTGAATTTGTAACCATGTTTAGCACATCCCAAAACAGTGCAATCCACTCTGGCTAAATGAGTGTTTGTCATCATCCATAATATATATGTCCTCGACATTGGACAATGCTTCTTGGTCAATATCGTGCAATATTTATGTTACACGGGGCAGAAAACAGTCCTGGACTGTCCTTATACCCATGAGAGCAGGCAAAACCGGCATTGTGAGGCAAGTGTGGAAAAAGCAGTTAGGACCCTGCTTTCAGGTGCTATGCTTTGGTAGAAAAACCCACTGGTAATGTCCAGGGTTGTGTTGTACTTTTTACAGACAATATTGTTCATCAAAGCCATACTGTGTGAATTTTGTTTTACAAATGTGCATTTTTGGCTGTTTAGATGCCTATAGTCAAACACTATTCTATAAGAGTGATCCGGCTTAGCTACTGGACACAAGCGTCATTCACGGGAGATACACAGGGTTCAATTACTCTATGGTACTCATGTTGAGAAAGAATTTCTCTCACAGAAGGTTTTGCTTCATGTTTTATTGGGTATTGTGGTTGCACTTGCAGGCTGGACCATATGCCTATTACACGATAAGGCAAGTCCTTATCCCGGCCCACATGGTTGCGATATAGTGCAGGGGCTTGTGCAAGAGCCCATTCTGCAGCATTGCCTTTTTTTTTTACTTCTTCTGGAAATAGGGCACAGAAATATGGTAATATTACATCTTCTCCCTGAGGGAGGGTTCTAAGAAACTCTGGAGGTCAATTCTTATCAGCCAAGAGAATGTCTACAGTAAGGTCCTTATTAAGAGTTTAGCGGGCGGCAGAGGCCGCCCGCCAAACTCTTTGAGTCGGAAACTCCCACTCCGGTTTTCTGCCCGTTGGCCCTATTATGAGTTTTCCACTGGCCTCGCGGGAAGCTCACCACAACATTGATGCCGGCTGGTTATCGCGCTGGCAGCAATGTTGGGGTGTGTCGGGCGCGACAGCACCGTTGGGCTTTTCACCGCCCATAATTTCGGGAAGTGAAAAGCATGATGGGGCTGTCCATGGGGGCCCCTGCACTGCCCACGCCAAGTGTGTAGGCAGTGCAGAGGCCCCCCCGGGGTCCCTGGCACCCTGTCTCCACCAGCCTTTGCAAGGTGGTGGAACTGCAATGCAAAAGCCGGCAGAGATGGGAGTCATAATCCCCAGCGCAGCACCGGCACCGCCAGGCTGTCGACTGGCGGCAACCTGGTGGTGCCAGTGGTCGTATCATGGTGCCTCTGCCAGGATCATAATGTTGAGGCTGGACAGCTTCTTTGGAGGCAGTCCGACCTCCAGCACAGCCCTGGCAGTCTCATGACCACGAGGGTCATAATGAGGGGCTAAGTGTTAGTGTCTCCCAGAAAATTACTTGAATTTAACGTTTTATGTCCCCTTTAATTAGTTTATTCGACTTATACAGTCTGTCTGGAGGGGCGACCCGCAGATCTTGGTTTTCGACTTCAATATAGTCGTTAGTTGCTTTCACATCCAGAAACTCTTGAAGATTCTGGAAAACTATTGTGACTTCTGCTGCTTGTCTAGCAGAGTCACTGCCCGCGCCCTATTCTTAATTAATGTTCTCAGTTTGTGTGGCATATTTAGCCAGACATCCTGCAATCTTCCTCTTTCTGAATTGTGTTTTTTGTTACGGAAGCTCCTCTTTCTTTTTTATGATGTTGTCAGGCATGCAATGGGAGTCCTTTTTCGGTTTCACGTACTCTTCTTGTCTGCGCTCTGACCGCCCTGCTCTGGGAGCCCGTTAATCAGATGAATCCTGAAAAGAACAAGAAGGGCATGTATCAGTATACTGATACTTGTCATGTTGTTTTAAAGTGTCACTGTGATGTATAGGTTTTATCAATAATTATTGCTAACTTGTGCTCCTGATCTATTAGTGGAATCTGTGTGGGGCATTGGCATAATACCAGTGCTGCTGATTCCCCTTTCATATTTCCTAAAATAATTGAGTTGGACTAGACTGTTCTCATGGGGAGCAGGGTCAAGACTGATTTGCATAGGCTGGGTCCAAGCTAGGATGGCGTGGTGAGCAAAAAACGATGGATTAAACCCAGATCTGTGACTGGAGGTGAATGTTTGCTCTGTTCAGCTTTCTGTCCATCATCTGTTCTGTTTGCTTTTGTCACCCCAAGTGGAAAAGGTGTGCCCAGACGTAAGTCCTATGCTCACTGTGCCAGTGGATTCAAGCTAGTCTGGCTGGTGAGGGGTGATACCCCAAACCCAATCCCAGATGCTTGTTTTCACTCCAGGGAGGACCTGGCCTGGCATTTCCATCTGGGCTGTTGCCATGGGGAGCAGGGTGAAGACTGATTTGAATATGGCTGGATCCAAACTGGTGTGGCATTGTGAGCAAACAAATATGGGATAAAACCAGATCTGTGAAAGGGGGTGAAAGTTTGATTTGTTCAGCATTTCCCCCATCATCTGTCCTTTTTGCTTTTGTCCTCCTAAGAGGGAAGGGTATGCACATACTCACTGTGCCACTGGATTCAAGCTAGCCTGGCTGATGAGGGTAATACCCCTAATCTGGTCCCAGGATGCATGTTTCCAGTCCAGGTAGGACCTGGCCTGGCAGTTCAGGCTGGACTGATACAATGGGGAGCAGGGTCAAGACTGATTTGCTCATGTTTGGGTCCAAATTGGGATGGCGTGGTGAGTAAAACAAACAATGGATTAAACCCCGATCTGTGACTGAGGTGAATGTTTGATTTGTTCAGCATTCTGTCCATCATCTGTTCTATTTGCCTCAACAACTAAGGTAACATCTCCGCCCCCATTGTGTAGCCAGTGCATGTTTAAATGTGCTGTAACAGTAAATCTGCAATTACCAGGAATATCAATTGGATTCTCTGTTTTAATGTATGGAATTCAGAGAGGAAAGTCCTAAAATGGGGCATCCTTTTAAAGGCTCAAGCTTGAACAACCTACAGACAAATATAGGTACTTCCTATAATGCTGAGGAGAACATAATCCCTAACACCACAGATGTCTCCTTATTAGGGTGAATAAGGCACCTTGAGCACACAAGAGAAAACTACTTGGGAGACTCGTTAAATAAGTACCTGACCTATAAAAGTTGGTAGCGCCATGTTATACGGTTACTACTAAATTAACAGGACTGCGTTTGAGGACAACAGAACTTCAGAATGTGAGAAACTAAGTCCGTCCACATTATCAGAAATGGCCGGCCCAACTCCTCGCTATCTCACAGTGCCCCACCTACACCCCAACCCTGCCAGGATGAAAGGTGGTTGTGACAACCTGAACATGACACTCTGACTCCCAAGGAAGTCGTGGAAACAGATCTCACCCTTTCGTCAGATTACTCATGCATGCCAAGGGGAAACAAGAGAGATACAAGATAGGTTTTCAATAGATTTATTAAAACAATCGTAGAGTGGATGAGCTGCGATAATTAGGTAGATGAAACAAAGCACAGTTACCAGCATTATGAACATGGTAAAGATAATGAACAACCCACTCATTGTGAATTAATTCTAGTGGTTACTACCTAACCCTAAGACTATACTGAGAGCATAGCAGGTGTACTCTTCTGACTGGCCTGATCTAAGGGTTTAGCCTTAGCCCCATACCTGGAAATGGCATCAGGAGCTAGCCTGTAGTTTAGATGGAACTCCTCTAGGGAAGCTGGTAGATTAGCGCCAGCAGAGCTGCATGTCAAAGGATGAGCACTGCTGGAATGACCCTATGCCCCTTCCGGGTCAGTGCGTAATTTATATAATAAAGCCACACTGTGTTAGAAGCACAGGTCTGATGCAATGCTATATCTAGATGTTAGAATCTGTCTCCTGAACAGGCAACATAAACACTAGGAGATCGTGTACTATGTTCCTAACCTTGAACAAAATTTACTGATTACATGTTGAGAAAAGGCAAACTAAAACAAGCAACTCGTACAATATATTCCTAGAATAATATCATGCAACAAAAGTGTGTAAAATGCCAAAGCTTAAGCAATGCAGGTAAAACAGGTAACATATGAAATATAAAATGAAGCTAAAAACGGGGAGGCCCAAATGGCCCAAATGATCTTGGGGCCTGCTTTTAGGACACAACAGGTTATTATTGGTCAATGCCAGGAGAAGCCCTGAAATCCACCTCCTTCTTGGTGGTGGTGTCCCCATTCCCACTTCTGTCTCGCCCCCCGTGCCTCTTCAGCCTCTGGCCGGAGTTTCCTGGTGAAAAATCCTGGGTGGGTGCACAACTCTTGCTCACTCTCTCCTCCTCACTGTTAGAAAGTATTCATGCTCGTCTCCCAGTTAAGAATCTTTGTTCTTTCCCTTGTCCTATTGCGATGAAACTTGGTGAGCCCAGTCCATGACAAAGGAATGTGAAAACTAGGAACACTTTGAATGCTTATTTTCTATAATGCAGTTCAACATAACTGTACATAAAGGGGATAGTATAGCCCCTAATAGAAGAGCTGACGTAGAATATTCAATAAACCTGTTGCTGTCCTTTGCTTTGAAACTAATATTTGTGGCAGTTTGTAGTAACTTTATTGAATAACATTTTTTAAACATACTTTATAATATACATTATGTTAGGCAAAACATAAAATAACACATAGACAGTATTAAATTCAATAAACACGCAACAGCAAAAAGAACATTCTAAAAAAGTCCTTAAATTTGATAAAAGAATGACCTGCCGCTCATCAGCGTGTAAAATTTTATCCAGTGCCTTTACATGTTCTTTTGTTATAATATCCTCTGATTTAGCCTATCATAAGTTATAACCATTCATTTAATCAGTTTCCCAATAGAAGCATCCGATTGTGTCTGAAAACAAGCTGCCCTAGCCTCCCTGCACTGATAATTGCCTAAGGGATGATAGTAAATAGTTACTATGGATATCAATTAGCCCGAGGCAAAGACAAATAATGTGTTTAAAAGCTTAATTTCGATAGTTAAAAGTCTGCAATTAGGGACACTAGGCACAGAGTTCCAGAAACCTTCAAACTCTTTCAGAGGAATGTATAGTAAGCAGACTCTCAGATTATTTTTTGTTTGGTTGGTGCCTCTAAATTACAGTCAATGGACTTCTGGTGTAGTTAAAAATAAGATTTAGTAAGTGTCTCTGTATGTTTGTAGCTTAACACTTTCAGTAAGTCTCTTAGACGAAATTACTCCTGGAGGCTTTCCCTGATAATTCTTTTGCATGTAAACTGAGGCATTATCATAAAATCCTTAATAAACAGCAAGTTATGATCTAGGAGAGCAGAGATGATTTGATCAGGAGAGAGACACAAACTTATCCTGGAATTTTGTGTCACCTGTTGATATATCATACCTCAAAAAAAATCTGCATTTGCAGAGGCGCAACCACATAAACAGTTATTTTTCCAAATCAAGCGAGCCGCCTCAATTGATGGATGCCTGAATTCGAGTCTAATCATTGCCTGCAGAGAGGAGCTTTGTAAGACAAATAAGAGGCGTGCATTTTGGATGAATATTGTTCCTACTTTATTTACCTTCTTTTCACTTAATACTGTTGAGGCATAAGTCAAGAGTGGAATCAATTTTGCTCTAAAAGCAGTTAAAGTAGACCATGCCCTCCATATGCTTGTGCAATCTTTTTTCAGGCTTTTGTTACTGTGATAGCCTTTGATTTTAGTATGTTTAGATGTGTTGAGGTTAAATATTTATCCAAGTAAAATCTCACTGAAACATAAAGTTTTACTTACTCCACTGTATTGTTCTCTAACTTCATTTGAATTTCTGTGAGCTCTTCCCAACATATATATATTTTTTTTTTACGTCTATTGGCAGATAAACCATTAACCTGGTTATATTCATTGAGTGCTGTAAATTGGTACTTTATTCTGATTAGAGTCTGAGTGCAGTTCATCATATCATCTGCATATGCTAAGTAGCTAATAGGACAATTTCCCAGTTTTGAAGGAAAAAAATTCTCATTTTTGTATATGCTTAACTAAGGGGAAATATATAGCGAGAAGCGAGATGGGGCTAGTACACAGGATAACTTAAGCCCGTTTTTTATGCTGATTTTAGGACAAACGTGCAGCCTGTCTGATAACTTGATTTGCAACAAGGAGTTGGAGTGTAGTGCAGTTATCAGGTTCAGCAGATCAACATCCATAACCAGTGTTCAGAGCTTAGATCAGTAGCAGCTACAATGTACCATGTAGAAGGCAGACAAATACTCAACAAAAACCAACATATTGTGGTATTTTAAGGTGAAGGGCCTTCTTTATATGGAATGTCGATGCTATTATGTGGTGTGAAGTGGCACATGCTGCTCTGAACCCTGTTGGTAGGCTGGCAAGAATTTGGTAGATGTTATCCAATCTGTTAGATGTGATAAGTATTTGGTGAAGAGTTTACCTTTGGAATCTAAAAGGGCTATCAAGCGGAAGTTGGCTGGGTCTTTTTAGCTTTCTTTTTTTGTGAAGTGTTCGAATTTTGACCCTTGCACGAGGCTGATATTTCACCAGGCAGCAATATTCAATCGGACGCAGGCTTCAGTATTCCGCTCCTCATCATCGGATCCTGTTTCATTATGGCAGTTGGAATGCCATTAAGACAGTAGGCTCGGGAATTCCTACTTTTAATTTTAGTGGCTTACATATGTATCGATATTTCCAACTAATATTTGTATCCTTTCAAATACTTAGAAATTATGTTTGTTAAACCATTTGTAGATTGAGGTATTCAAAGAAGAATAGAGGGTTGGGATAAGAAACCACTTTTTTAACTAGTCGTGTTAAAATGTGATAAAGATGGTTTTCAACATCTTCCACAAATTAGTTATTTGTGATAAGTGTATGGGTATGAGACAGTAACGCATTGTAAATAATTATCTCTTTACTGAAATGTTTTCAAAATATTTCACATATTATTTATTTGTGTGATTTTGCAATGTAATGGGTTACAAAATATAGATTGCAGAAAGGATAGAAAGGGTACACTGTGTCAGCATCACATAATTACCTTTGACAAAATGGAAATGTAACATACCACAGCATGCATATGATGAAAGCACATGTTCATCCCTTGGAACATCCCAGCAGACAATTTCAGAGGCTGTTTGTTAACCAACTTAATGGTACTCATTTTATCAACCTCAGAAGGATGAAAGGATCAGTGGAACTGCCGGGATTTGAACCTCTGACCATGAGATCAAACAAAAGCTCTTGAAGTTAATGCATTAGTCTACTGATGCACCAGACCTGGATAAACAGATCTCTACTGCTGAAGTTAGGTTTAACCTGTTAAGTTTTCACAAACTATAGACTTTTAAAAGCATTTCCATAACGTTAAGATAATTTTCAGTGGTGGGGCGAGCAAACTGACACTGGGAGACACCAGCAGTTTCTTTGGGCTCAGTGCCAAAACTCTCAATTGTGGCTTGACATAAACAGTGTTTATCATGAGCGATGACTGAAATCTCTGGAGATGAGGCTGAAGGCAATTCAAGTTTCTCACGCTGCCTATCAGTGGGTTAAAGAGGCACACTCACGTGCTATAAACAGTCACGAAATTGCTAACATGCATTACATTAATGTTATTAAATTAACGTTAATGTAATGCATGTTAGTGATTTAGTTACTGTTTAACCCCTTCAATGCGGGCGTCGGCCCCCTGGTGCGGATCACGACCAGTGGCCAACACCAGGGAGGGGGTTAATAAATCCTCGTTTGCGTCGCACCTGAGGATTTTTTTTTTTTTTTTTTTTGCCCCACGGAGACACAGAAGCTCTTCCGTGTCTCCCCCCGCCCCCACCCGCCCCTTTGTGACGTCAGCGCGCCATGAGGCACGCTGACATAACAAAGTTGATTTCCCCATCGGAGCAGGAGCCTTGCGGCCGCTTCCTGCTCCGATGGGGAAAACGGCCTTCCCCACGTTCGGGAAGGCCTCGTAAGAAAGGGGAGAGTCTCCCCTTTCTTACGAGGCCTTCCTGAAAGTGTTTCCTGGCCCCCGATTGCAGCTCAGCACAGATATAGATATATCTATGTACATGGATATATCTATAGATAGATCTATAGATATATATAGATATATGTATATATATAGATATAGATCTATCTATAGATATATCTATGTAGATAGATATATATATATAGAGATAGATCTCTCTCTCTCTATATATATATATCACTTTTGTCAATATGTGTGTGGTTTCCCTGGGGGCTGCGATCGGCCCCCAGGAAAACCAAACCCACATATAAAAGTATATATATATATATATATATATATATATATATATATTTATATATAGATTTGCCACCAGTTGTCTTGCAGTTGCAGCTTTGGTCTTCAAAGCAATACGCATACTTCAACTGACAATTTTCAACTGTAGCTTTTAGGCAGCAATAAAAAAGTCAAGTAAGTATTGTGACTATGTTTCTGCTACAAAAGGGTCAGACTTGTCTAGTGGCAGTTTTAGTGCCATAAAGAAGCGCAGAAGGTTTATATGCCTACTGCAAAGAGCAAATCTGTATTTTATGTAAATAGCTGAGTACATTAGTAAAGTCAGCCATTACCTGCGCTATAATACAAATGAAATGTATGTGCGGGGTGGAGGGCGGCTATGGAGAGATGAAGGGCACTTTTGCTGGGTGGTAATGAGGGAATCCGAGGAGGAGCGAGTGGGAGCACCAATAATGATTGTTGGACTGGGCGCAGGAGGTGCTAAAGACTGTGACGAATGGTATGTGACAAGGTGTTTTTTGAGTGTCTTGAAAGAACGTGCTGATTGAGGAAAGAAGCGCAGGTAAGGTGGCCTCTACTGTTGCACGTATCTCACACACACCATCGATTTTGTGACTGTCTACGTAGGCTAGTGTTTTAGAGCAACAGTTTAGCCAATAGCAGAGATGGCATCTTGATGGATGACTGCTGCCGGCACTCGGGTTATAGGGGACAGCTCTGACATAGGATCAGAGACTGAGACATCAGATACTGAGACAGCATCTGAGGGATAGGACAATGGCACAGACTCTGGGAATGATTTTTCAGTCGGAGGAGTCCCATTCGATAACTCCTCTTCCAGTACATTATGAGGGAGGTGATGAGGACAGTCCTGCTATCCCTTCGCAAGCAGTCTGTGCAACTGGGTAATAGTGGGTTAGCCCAACCCAGAGAGCAGGTGAATGCTGCGGCAAGCAGAGAGAGAGAGAGAGAGAGCTCTCTTGGGAGCTCCCCAATGTAGTTCAGCCCCAAATTCCACCGCCCAAACCGTATTGTGGAGACATCAAAATTATCTATCGCAAAACAAACTGGTTTTGTAAGGCAGGCACCTGTGTTTTTGGTCCTCGGTTCGGCGGCCGTATAGAGAAACACACTAAACCCAAACATTTCTGGAAACTAGACATTCGGGGGAGTCCACAGAGGTGTGACTTGTGTGGATTCCCTGCAAAGCTGAAATGTTGAATAAAAACTCTATTTTTCTCGCATTTCTGTCACACAAACTACAGGAATATGCTGGGATCCACAAAATTCCTACCACCCAGTGATTCCTCACCTGTCCTGATAAAAACACTACCCCACTTGAGTGCCTTCACCTAGTGCCTGCGTCAGGAATGGATCACCCCAGGGTCAACAGCTGCCTCATGTAAGGACCAACATTGACCGTTGTGTGATCTATTCCTGTCGCGGGTACCAGGCCTACCCACACAAGTGAGGTACCATTTTTATCGGGAGCGGGAGACTTGGGGGAATGCTGGGTGGAAGGAAATTTGTGGCTCCTCTCAGATTCCAGAACTTTCTGTCACCGAAATGAGAGGAAAAAGTGTTTGTTTGGCCAAATTTTGATGTTTGCAAAGGATTCTGGGTAACAGAACCTGGTCAGAGCCCCACACGTCACCCCATCTTGGATTCCCCTGGGTTTCTAGTTTTCAAAAATTTGCTGGTTTGCTAGGTTTCCCCAGGTGCCGGCTGAGCTAGAGGCCAAAATCTACTGGTAGGCACTTTGCAAAAAACAGCTCTGTTTTCTGTCAAAAAATGGTATGTGTCCACGTTGTGTTTTGGGGCATTTCCTGTCGTGGGCGCTAGGCCTACCCACACAAGTGAGGTATCATTTTTATCGGGAGACTTGGGGGAACGCTTGGTGGAAGGAAAGTTGTGGCTCCTCTCAGATTCCAGAACTTTCTGTCACCGAAATGTGAGGAAAACGTGTTATTTTAGCCACATTTTGAGGTTTGCAAAGGATTCTGGGTAACAGAACCTGGTCAGAGCCCCACAAGTCACCCCATCTTGGATTCCCCTAGGTCTCTAGTTTTCAGAAATGCACAGGTTTGGTAGGTTTCCCTAGGTGCCGGCTGAGCTAGAGGCCAAAATCTACAGGTAGGCACTTTGCAAAAAACAGCTCTGTTTTCTGTCAAAAAATGAGATGTGTCCACGTTGTGTTTTGGGGCATTTCCTGTCGCGGGCGCTAGGCCTACCCACACAAGTGAGGTATCATTTTTAGCGGGAGACTTGGGGGAACGCTTGGTGGAAGGAAATTTGTGGCTCCTCTCAGAGTCCAGAACTTTCTGTCACCGAAATGTGAGGAAAACGTGTTATTTTAGCCACATTTTGAGGTTTGCAAAGGATTCTGGGTAACAATACCTGGTCAGAGCCCCACAAGTCACCCCATCTTGGATTCCCCTAGGTCTCTAGTTTTCAGAAATGCACAGGTTTGGTAGGTTTCCCTAGGTGCCGGCTGAGCTAGAGGCCAAAATCTACAGGTAGGCACTTTGCAAAAAACAGCTCTGTTTTCTGTCAAAAAATGGGATGTGTCCACGTTGTGTTTTGGGGCATTTCCTGTCGCGGGCGCTAGGCCTACCCACACAAGTGAGGTATCATTTTTATCGGGAGACTTGGGGGAATGCTGGGTGGAAGGAAATTTGTGGCTCCTTTGAGATTCCAGAACTTTCTGTCACTGAAATGTGAGGAAAACGTGTTTTTTTAGAAACGTTTTGAGGTTTGCAAAGGATTCTGGGTAACAGAACCTGGTAGGAGCCCCACAAGTCACCCCATCTTGGATTCCCCTAAGTCTCTAGTTTTCAAAAATACACAGGTTTGGTAGGTTTCCCTATGTGCCAGCTGAGCTAGAGGCCAAAATCTACAGGTAGGCACTTTGCAAAAAACAGTTCTGTTTTCTGTCAAAAAATGGGATGTGTCCATGTTGTGTTTTGGGGCATTTCCTGTTGCGGGCGCTAGGCCTACCCACATAAGTGAGGTATCATTTTTATCGGGAGACTTGGGGGAACGCTGGGTGGAAGGAAATTTGTGGCTCCTTTGAGATTCCAGAACTTTCTGTCACTGAAATGTGAGGAAAACGTGTTTTTTTAGAAACGTTTTGAGGTTTGCAAAGGATTCTGGGTAACAGAACCTGGTAGGAGCCCAACAAGTCACCCCATCTTGGATTCCCCTAGGTCTCTAGTTTTCGAAAATGCACAGGGTTGGTAGGTTTCCCTAGGTGCCGGCTGAGCTAGAGGGCAAAATCCACAGCTAGGCACTTTGCAAAAAACAGCTCTGTTTTCTGTCAAAAAAATGGGATGTGTCCACGTTGTGTTTTGGGGCATTTCCTGTCGCGGGCACTAGGCCTACCCACACAAGTGAGGTATCATTTTTATCGGGAGACTTGGGGGAACATAGAATAGCAAAACAAGTGTTATTGCACTTTATCTTTCTCTACATTTTTTCCTTCCAAATATAAGAGAGTGTGTAAAAAAGACGTCTATTTGAGAAATGCCCTGCAATTCACATGCTAGTATGGGCACCCCGGAATTCAGAGATGTGCAAATAACCACTGCTCTTCAAAACCTTATCTTGGGCCCATTTTGGAAATGCAAAGGTTTTCATGATATCTATTTTTCACTCTTCATATTTCAGCAAATGAATTGCTGTATACCCAGTATAGAATGAAAACCAACTGCAGGGTGCAGCTCATTTATTGGCTCTGGGTACCTAGGGTTCTTGATGAACCTACAAGTCCTTTATATCCTCGCAACCAAAAGAGTCCAGCAGACATAACGGCATATTGCTTTCAAAAATCTGACATTGCAGGAAAAAGTTACAGAGTAAAACATAAAGAAAAATGGCTGTTGTTTTCAGCTCAATTTCAATATTTTGTTATTTCAGCTGTTATTTTCTGTAGGAAAACCTTGTAGGATCTACACAAATGACCCCATGCTGAATTCAGAATTTTGTCTAGTTTTCAGAAATGTTTAGCTTTCTGGGATCCAGTATTGGTTTCACACCCATTCCTGTCACTAACTGGAAGGAGGCTGAAAGCACCAAAAATAGTAAAAATGGGGTATGTCCCAGTAAAATGCCAAATTTCTGTAGAAAAATGTGGTTTTCTGATTCAAGTCTGCCCGTTCCTGAAAGGTGGGAAGATGGTGATTTTAGCACCAGAAACCCTGAAACCCTTTGTTGATGGCATTTTCAGGGAAAAAACCACAAGCCTTCTTCGGCAGCCCTTTTTTCAAATTTTTGGGGAAAAAACGAAATTTTCACTATGTTTTGGCTAATTTCTTGGTCTCCTCCAGGGGAAACCACAAACTCTGGGTACCATTAGAATCCCTAGGATGTTTGAAAAAAAGGACGCAAATTTGGCGTGGATAGCTTATGTGGACAAAAAGTTATGAAGGCCTAAGCGCGAACCACCCCAAATAGCCAAAAAAGGGCTCAGCACTGGGGGGGGGGGGGAGGCCCAGCAGCTAAGAGGTTAAGTAAGTAAAATAAAAAATATTTACTTACCTACTGCCTTCACGTCCGTTGTCCCCCGGTCCTATTATCCTTCTCGAGGGTCCTAAAGCAAACCCCCTCTAACTAATCCAGACACTGCTCTCATGCTGTTAATCAGCATGAGAGAAGTGCCAGAATTGTTCGGAGCGGGTGTGCTAAGCACTCTTTCAGGCACTGGGTGCCTGTGATCTCCCTCCTCCCAGCTGTCTAAGACATCTTGGGTTGGAGAAGTTTAAAGTGTGCATGTCAGGCTGACCTTCCCAAGACAGCCGGCCTAAGTGACATGAGTACTTTAATTTGCTGTCACCACTCCTCCTCCCATGCTTCGAGTCAACAGGTATGGCCCCACCCGCCCTCACAGCTAGGGGTGATAGAGGAAAAAGAAAATGGTAATAAACTGGCTTTATTACCATTTTATTTTTCACTTTTGCTGCACCTGTAAGATAGGCTAGGTGACGCTTCTCCGCTCATATGGAAAAGCTTCCTCTGTTAAGATCAGATGATTAGTCAATCCAAACAAACAAATATGTACTAAGCAACTTAAAACGTTCAACCTTTCCTAATTCACAAATTACATGTTAAATATAACATGGAAGGTTATAGGAACACTCAAAAAGAACACCTGACAGCATACCACTCTGAATGCACATATGCACATAAGTGAATATCCATACATGCACTTACCATTTCTCTGCTGCTTAAACTCTTCAAGCTGAGCATGCACTTTCAGGTCACGCACTCTCCTTTGTGTTGCTTCATTCCTGTGCTGGTATTTTTTTTTCTCGTCTAGTTCTTGTTGCTGCTGCTAGTATTTCTAAATCTAACCTCTTTCTTCTTCTGTGCATATTTCCTATGGTTATACCCCATACAGCTACCTTAAAGGAATCCCTTTCTATTCCTCTTTACACTAGTAATGTTTGTGTTCTGTTTAATATCCCGTTTGAACATATTGGGGGTGATTCTGATTCTGGCGGGCGGCGGAGGCCGCCCGCCAGAATTCCGCCCTCCATTATACCGCTCCGCGGAGGGTATTATGAGTTTTTCCCTGGGCTGGCGGGCGGTCTCCAAAAGACCGCCCGCCAGCCCAGGGAAAAACTCCCTTCCTACGAGGATGCCGGCTCGTAATCGAGCCGGCGGAGTGGGAAGGTGCGACGGGTGCAGTGGCACCCGTCGCGTATTTCAGTGTCTGCAAGGCAGACACTGAAATACTTTGCGGGGCCCTCTTACGGGGGCCCCTGCCGTGCCCATGCCATTGGCATGGGCACGGCAGGGGCCCCCAGGGGCCCCGCGACCCCCCCTACCGCCATCCTGTTCATGGCGGCTTTCCCGCCATGAACAGGATGGCGGTAGGGGGGGTCAGAATCCCCTCGGCGGCGCAGCGAGCTGCGCCGCCTTGGAGGATTCGAAGGGGCAGTGGAAAACCGGCGGGAGACCGCCGGTTTTCCCGTTCTGACCGCGGCCAAAGCGCCGCGGTCAGAATGACCAAGGGAGCACCGCCGGCCTGTCGGCGGTGCTCCCGCCCCCGTTGGCCCTGGCGGTAGAGAACCGCCAGGGTCAGAATCACCCCCATTGTCTTCTAAAGTTGTTGTTGGCAATCTCCATAATGGTATGTGTGGCCTGTGCTGTTGGCATCGATATGTGAGTTTAAGAAAGGAGGAATCTAACAATATTCTACCTGACATCTTTCTGACACGTGTGGTGAACTGGAGACATCTGTTGATGGGAGCTAAAGAACCATTTGAGATCCAAACTGACCATCAGAATGCAAAATGTTTGAGAAAACTTCAAGGAAGACACGGTTGTCAAGTCAGTCTGTCAAGTCACATGGGCATTTCTATCTGCCCAGTATGATTTAACTATTACCCACATTCCTGGTTCAAAGATTATGCTGCCCAGTGCTGTCTTGTTGTTATCCTAGATCATTTCTTACTCATGATTGTCCAGTAATTCTTCTTCAATGAGTTGTTGGAAAACTTTAGTTCTCCCCAAATAATGTCAAGATAGACCAAGAACTAGCCCAAGAGAACTGGAAGATCCTCATTTAAAGACTCTCCTACTTGAATTAAATACATTATGTTTTAGCCAACTAGCAATTTTGTTCCAATGAAGCAATTAAAAATAGATGTCATGAAAATGTCTCATGACTCACACATTTCTGGTCATAGAGGAGTAAATACTACTTCAGATTTATTTTTGTGATATCTTAGTGGCCAAATGTTAATTTTAACATTTAAGAAAATAATGTGTTCTTTCCTATCCTTCTTTTGCTTAGCATACATTTCTACACTCTAAATCTTTTAGATATTTGCAGCCATTACCAGCTGCTCCTGAAACTTGGCATACCGTTTTTATAGGTTTTATAATTGAAATTCTACCTTCTGAAGGATGTTGCCTGATGATGGATAGAACAGATACCTTTTCAAAGATGCCATCTTTTTTGCCTCTGCATAAATCATCAACAGCTGAGGAAATGTTGATCGATATTGTTTGTCTTCATTGGTTATCTCATTTTATCATTCTTGATGCATGAACTGTGTTAGACCTGACAAACTTATTGTTGTTTTCCCTGACTTTTTGTATTCAGACCTCCTGTTTTGCTAACCTAATTTTTGCTTGTTTTAGAACACTGAGCACTTTACCACTGTTAACCAATGGTAAAGTGCATGTGCTCTCTGCTTAAAACATGGTACCCTTGGTTTATTCACAATTGGGATATTTAATTTACTTATATGTTCCTTGTAAAGGGCATTACCTGTGCCCAGAGATTCTAACTTAAATGCTACTGGTCGGTCTGCAGTACTGATTGAGCCCAAATTTAGTAGCCAGGTCCAAATCTTCCTTTTTAAAACATATGTCACCTCTAAGGTAGGCCATAGACAGCCCTAGGGCAGGGTGCAGTGTATTTAAAAAGTAGGACATGTACTTTTAAATTCTTCATGTTCTAATAGTGAAAAACTCTTACATTCGTTTTTCAATACAGAAAGGCCTATCTTTCCCATGAGATAACATTGGGATTACCTTATACATTTATGATGGGTAATTTCCAATTGGGAAGTGATGGAACCACGAAGTTTGATGTCTCGGGAATCACAATTTAAAATAAAAACTTATGGTGAAGTTGGATTTTACATCGTAATTCTGAAAATGCCACTTTTAGAAAGTTGACATTTTCTTACTTTAACCACCTGGTGTCTTCTGAGTACAAGTACAAGGGGTGGGTGACAGCTGGGCTTTTGTGCAATTCCGCCAGACAGCTACACCCAAAGGGAGCTTAGGTGTGAGTGGTGAACCATCCACAGCCTGATGTGGCATCCTGGGCAGGATAGGAGGGAGGAGCTAACATTTTACACCTCAATGGGCTGTGTCCTGTTCCCACACAATGGGCTGCATCCAGCCATGCAGTGAGTCTAGAGCCAGGGCAGGAAGGGTAGGTCTGACTTTGAAGTCTCCCCCACTTCAAAGGCACCACTTGGTATCAGAACTGGACTTCTGACCCTACCAACTCAGTACACTTCTGGACCTGTGGATATTCTGCCAGGAAGAAGGGCTGTTGTGCTGCTGAAAACACTATTATTCTGCTGGACTCTGCTGGACTCCTGCTCTGATGTGCTAACCTGCTGACCTCCTTGCATGATAATGAGAAGGACTGGGCCAGCATCTCTCCAACCCAGAACCAAAGTGACTCCAAGGGCTTGCTAACAGTTTTCTGACATCTCAGGGACACAAAAGACTTCCAACTCACCTGCTTCAGCACCTGGACGCTGCAAGCTGTAATTCTTCCCCTGCTAAGTGGTGCCAATTCAGTCCTAGGTCCTTGGAAGTAGGTATAAAGTGCTGCTCCAGTTGAAATCTAGCCATCAACACCGTTGTGGGAATTGGAACTGGCGCATTGACTCCATTGCGTGGAGCCTTGCATTCCGAACCAGCCCATCTCACTTGGAATTGATGCATCCTCTGCTACAGGAACTGCAGCAGCGCATTGCATTCAGGACCAATGCATTGCACTCAGAACTGAACGTATCTCCGCCATTACGTGGAGAAGATTGATGCATTGCTTCCACTGTGTGGCCCGACGGCGAAGCACTGCTTCAGCTATGCCACGCATCTCCTCAATGGTGACGCAACCCAGATTAAGCTACTTTTTTCATCAGGCCAAGGCTGGTCTCTGTACCCGACCCACACTCCATTGCGGTCCGCCTGAACATTTCATTTTGGCCCAGTCCCATGAGACCGGATACTCTACATACGCACTTATAGCTTCTGAGCACTACTTTAACGTTTATCCTTTAAAAAAGTATATCTCAAGTTCTACTTGTTGAAGTTTTATCATTTTCATCTTGTTTTATGTATTAAATCATGCTCTATTTCTCTAACCAGGTGTAGTATCTTTTTGTGTGGTGTTTTTACTGTTGTACTGTTTGAAGTTGTGGCACATATTGGCACAGACCGTTATGTATACATATTGCTTTTTATATGTATTTATTCTGGTGGCTCTTAGGGATTATTTTTATGAACAGTACTCTTTGTTTTATAATAATAAAAATGTCCTCTTTGTTAATCCATGGTGTTACGGCACACCCTGTCCTTATATTTCATTTCACAATCTCCTCTTCTTTTTTTCCATTCCGCAGGACTCCTTTGGTGGTGTGAATGTGGGTCTGTTCCATGTAATCGGACCACGAGAGACAGACAAGATACACACATCAGGTAAGAGTTTACAAATGGGGATCCAAGGGAAGGGTGGGGAAGTGGCAGTGCAGGGACCAGTGACCCTTCTCTCAATTGGTGCATCACACATGCAAGAATAGTGTACCTTCAAACACCTTGTCACTAGCCATTTGTGAGGGAAGGTGCTTTGGTTTAGGGAGGGTTATAATATGCAGATAGGAGACAGTGTGAGGCTCTAATCCATGCACTCCCACCTGCCCGACGCTCTAATATAGATATTAGTACTTAAAATAAATCCTCCTTCACCATTTTCATTCTTGCTGCAATAGTGAAAATCAAATCACTCACCCAGGAGTTTTCACCATTCCAGAGGGTAAAATAATGTTCTCCTTAATTCTCTTACCCCTACATTGCTCCTCCTCTCATCTTTCTATTTGTACATATCTCTGGCTTAACAATGATGACTGACAAAACTTAGTAAAGGAAATGGAAGAGGTGGAGTGGTGTGGAGTGAGGTAAAGAACAGACGGAAAGAGACCAATATAGCAAGAGATGGGAAGAAAGTGAAAAGGGAGACAGAGATAGAGATGAGGTAGAGAAGCAATACAAGTTAGAGGCAAGGTAAGTAGTGATGTGAATTAAAATCAGAAAGGTGAGGAGACAAGAAAGATACAGGGAAGCAGCAAGAGGAAGATGTAAGTATAGAGAGATAGAACATAGGTAAGGTTTTACAGTGAGGTAGAGAGGTTAAGATTCGGAGATTGATGGAGTAAGGTAGCAAGAGAAGAAAGGAGGAAAGAGAGGTATAGCAAAGTGAGGTAGCTGATAACAGGTAGGGATTTCACATAGTGGGAGAACTATTAGGAGATGCAAGGTAGAGAGTGGTCTGGTAGTGAGGAGGGCAAAATGAGCAGAGTTATCCAAGAGCAGGTCAGGTAAAGAGCATAGTAAAGCAGAGAGAAAGGTAGCAAGAGGGGGTGCAGAATAGAAAGAGAGGTGAGGCGTTGAGAGAAAGGTGGTGAAGTAGAAAGACAGGGGTCATGTACAGAAAGACAGGTGCAGGTGATACAGAGTTATAGAGAGATAAGAAGAGGTAGAGAGAGTGTAAGGGTAAAGAAAACATTAGAGACAGAGGAGTACGTTTGACAGATGGATAAAGAGAGAGACGTGTAGAGAGAGGTGAACTGATATATAGGATGTTGTGCACTGAGAGATGAGAGAAAAACAGAAGAGGTAATGACAGATAAAAAAGGGGTAGCAAGGAAGAAGGAAGGAGTTAAGTACTGAGAGAGGTGAGGTAAAGAGAACACAGATAGAAAGAGACAAAGAGGAGGTGATGAATGAATGGTGAGTGAGGTGGGAAATAGACAGAGATGAAGTAGTGAGAGAGATGTGAGTTAGCAAAATAAATGAGGAATGGAAAGAAGGGATAAAGAGTTGAGTTGAGAGAGAAGGCTGAAATACATGTAGAGAAAGCTGAGGCCTATAGACATAATAAGGTGAAGTAGCTGTTACGGGTCAAGTCGGTAGTGGGTAAACTCAGAAGTGCATCCAAACCCTCCCCGCAGGTATAACCAAAGAGCACAGAGCATGCATTACTGAAACTATACATCATAGCGTAGAGAGGAGTTAGGGAGAAGCAATCTGTATAAGACTTTGGATACATCGTAAGATCTCATAGGCGTTGAGACAGAGAGGGGTAGGTAGACAGATAAGTAAAGAGAGGGGCTAAAGTGAGAGGAGCATTGCTAGAAGTTATGTGAAGAAAGGAGAAATAATTTTAAAATAAAATATGTTTTTACGCATACTATTATTACAGTGGGGCTTCTGACTGTCCCAATTACTTTTAAAGGGGGGGGCTGGGCTGGTGGCCAGTTTGCGCATGCCTTACAACTTCTCTGCCAATGAACAAAAGACTTGCTTTTAGGTTACTTCTTACTTAGTATCACATCCTTAATGAATTTTCAGCAGTTACCACCTGTGAAGATTTCACTTCACTCACTGCCTGAGAGTAAGTCAGTGCACCAGTCTTCTAGCAGATGCAAGTCCAGAACACTTATTAAGTTGACCATCATGGTCAAGAAGCCTTACTCATAAAGTCACTCAAATATTTACACATTTTTCAGTATCCACATTAAAAGAATCTGTTGGGTAGATGGTGTAACTGTAAGGAGACAGCAAGATCTGGGAATTTCAAGATGGCTGCCGATATATGCTTTGGAGGTGAAAGGGTTGATGGTCTAGTTACCCACAGCAACATCGAAGCAGCAGGCTAAAAGGCTGATGAGGAGTACACAGGAGTGGGAGAGCGGAATGGAAACAGCAAGAAGGAAACCGACGACCGGAGTGAACAGATGTGCGATCCAGAAGGAGGAAGTGGCAGGATTAGCAACTTAGAGGAAATTCCAGGAGGAAGTTGGAGTCCCCTTGGAGGGGCAAGGCCAGTGGAGACAGCAACTATATTAGAAGCAAGGAAAAGACCTTGCAAGATATCATATTCACATCTGGTGCTCAGGATTGCAGAGGAGCTCTACGGGTACCACTGCCATGACCCTAGAGGAGGGTCGTGGCTACAGGCAAGTGCCTATATTACAATTGTTTCAATTGTGGTGGTGGTGATCCACTCTGGGAGTATTGTTCAGTGTATTTTATGCTGATGTGTGGTGGCAGGTGGAACACTATATAGCATCATAACACTATATAGCGTCATATCACTGGAGGAAGAAGGAACACTGGAAACAGCATTCTTTTCCCGCAGCAGTCGTAAGGAAGGGTGGCGGGGAGCAATGAATATGAAAGGTGTCAAGATTTAACAGGAGATTAACAGGTGATGCTATTTGTGTTTTTTTCATCCTCAGTCTACAGTCGACTGGTGAAATGCTTGGGAAGAGCAGCAAGCGAAGAGACAACAAAGCCAGGAAAGGGGAACAGAAGTAGGAAGAAAACGCACAAGCCGGAATCTTATATGTCCTGTCTGTATAACTATTGGTCAATATAGCAAAGTAGAAATATAAAAGGGAAAAAAAGATCTCTAAAGAAGTTATAACTAATGAGTTATTTATATCACATAGCCACAGTAACCAGGACTTATAGCTCACCCACTGACAGGTAAAATAACTGTGGGTTAACAGCATCTAAATTAGGGAGTCTAATGAAAGTTATCAGTGGTGAACAAATTAACATCCATGTCTTCTGTCATTAACGACCAATACTTTTGAAGAATGTTTGAAAATTGGCAATTATCAAAATTACAGTTCAGAACAATTCATAAATTATTTATCGTGTACAGCTCTGTTACTTCATTAAATCTCTCAGTATGATGGTTCGAGCAGTCATTTTGTCAGTTTGCTGAGTAACCTCTTGTTAGTGCTGGTGTTTTGCTCCCACAAATTTTCTATAGGTGATATTAATCTTTAAAGCTGACGGGTTACTCAACAAGCCAAATTTGCCCAACTTCCTACTGCCAAATCAAGTTCCCAATCACATCACCAGTTATTTAAACAGCCAAGTAAAAAAAACAATCTTTTCTCACCTTGCTTGCAAGTCTAATACTATAGTTCTTAGCTTTTAGAAACTGCAGGAATTCAAATAACAGATTGACTTATGCCTCATTGAAAATAACAATTTTGCTGCCTTTTGATATATAAAAAGTTCCTAGGATGGCTTCAACTTGAAACTTTAGAAAACTTTAGTAAAGATAAGTTAAGGCAAGCCATTTGCCAAGCTCTTACGATGTTATATGCTTATTTAAATTAGGATGTGGTTAGCAATTCTTCTATATTAGTGTGTTGGGGAGCTAAAATCTAAGCCCTTGAAGACTATACCAAGGAAACTGTCCAAGCCAGGAAAAGATACTTGGAAATCAAAAAAACTGCTTCCTTCTCATGGCAACAAAGTTTGCATTAATAATCATGCTATTATGAGAGTATCCTTAAACAATGAGTCTTTCACAGAACCCAATCTACAGATGAACTATCCCTAGACCATCAACATCCAGAGCTACTGAAGCTGTCTGTGGATCATATCTGATCTCCAGTATTATAAAGTAACATATGGCTGCATCAAGACTTTATTCTGATTGGTTAATTTTAAACAATTATTAGAATTTCATATCTATGTATTATTAGAAAAGTTCATCATTAGATTATGTGGAACTGAAGAGCAAGCAGGGGTAGGGTCTATAGGCTGCTCACTTGGTGTTTTTCCAGTGCTGAATTATATGTCAGGTTCCCATTCCTGGGACAATGTAACTGTACATCATGTGTTGTTTTTAATTTTTTAATTTTGCTGGTAACTTTAAACAAACTACCTTCTTTCAAGGAGGAAGGACACTTACATTATTTGTTGTGAATGGTTTGAGGGTGAGGATGACCCATTAGTATGAGATGGTACAACCGGACAAAAGGAACAAACAGAATATTATTTCTATGGCAAGACTAGAGATGAGGATTATGCATTTCTTCCTCTGTTTATTTAGACTCATCAGCCAATCAAATAACTTCAGTGCAGCTAGAAAGCTACATGACCCATGAGACTGTAGAGAAAACAGTGTAAGTTCCATAGCCAGTCCCATCACACCATCTGTAATATAATCACACTCAAGAAACAGCACTTTCTCTATCTTCTCTCCTCAACCGCCAGACAAGTGCTTTTCTTGATGATTGTTTTTATTACTGCACACAGTGATTCTACATGTTGTAATGGTACTGCCTGGCATTTTATAATCACACTGTTTTCTGTGCATGGCTTATTGTTAACATGTCTTTGATTCTGTAAGGGGATCATATGTATGCTTTATTTCATAGTAGGATACCCACCTTGCAGGGGCAAAAAAATGTTCTAACTTACGCAACAAGAATTTTCAATTCTATTAATGAAATGGAGGTGAGGGTTATGCTTCTCTATCTTTTATAACTGATCTGCTAACATCTTTGCAAACATTCAGCCATTCTTCAAATTACCTGAACCAAATACCAAAGTCCAAACCAGGGCCAACTTGTCCCAACATCAAATGTGCCAAATTCCAGTTGGACCAGGAATGGCTCTTCCCATCTGTGGGGCCTTTAATCCGTAGACCAGGAATGGACATAACCTTCAGCTCGCCATCTTCAACCTGCATCGGCACTAAGAAATAATATCTCAGTTGTGCTTCTGATTGTCTCCTGTAAACAAGAAAGAGAGAAACATAAGCTCTGCTCCCCTAAAATGAACATTCAAGTAATTTTACAATATAGGGTGGGTAGAAACATAAAAATGCAGTACAGTTTATGATATTTTGTAACATCATTACAAAACACATCCATATGTAATCATGACAGGGTGAAATATTCCTCGCCTCTGTGTTCTTAATAGAATTTAAAATCCTTGTTGCGTAAGCTACAACATTTTTCATTCTAGGTCAGGACCGAAGTCTCTGATTATGAGTTTTTAAAGCTGTGCTACAACCACTGATGCAATCCACAATCAGTTTGTAGTAGAAAGTTTTGAAAGTGAATTCTGAGGACCAATCTAGGCAGGAACCTAAGGCGTATTATTTGGTTGCCATTGCTCCCCTGGCCGAGTGAGCACCAAATGTAGAGACGTCTCTATCTGCTTCTGATATAAGCCAACACACCCATCTAGCTAATGTAGCCGATGCCACAGGTTTATGAGGTTTTTGAAAAGTGATCAGCATTGTCCCCTTGGGCTTTGTCTCAACTCGCTAGTACATGCTTCGTACTCTTTTAGACACTGTACTACACACACTTTGTGTTATTCGGAAAGGCTGGATAAGAAATCAATCTGGAATTAGACTTTGTATGTTTAGTAATAGAAAAGGAAACTCCTTCAGGAGAGAATACTCTACCAGAAAGGTCTAGAGCACGGATATCCAATACTCTCTTGTACAAAATCAAACATAACAACATCATGAGTTTAGCAGAGAACTGATTGTGAGATAAATATCTGTTATCTGACCAGTGTTCTAAAAGTCGGACAACTATATTCAATTATATTAATGCTGAGGACCTTAGTTGCAGTGGCTTTGACATTCTAATGCCTTTCATGAGTTTGTATATCAAAGGGTGTTCAACAATTGGCTTCTCTTTCATTGGAAGGTGCCCTGCTGAAATTGGTGACCTGAAGTAATTTATTGATCTGTAAGCCAACCCAAAGGTTGCCAACGTAGATAGGAAATGAATCACCATGCAACATTCTGCCCCCATAGGATTAAGACTCTGTTCGTTACACCACCCACACAATCTCCTCCTTGCCGAAGCATAGCATTTATGGGTGCTTGCAGCCCAGGCCTGCTTGATGTAGAAAGCAGCTTGTTGGAACATGCCTGGCAAACCCCATCTCTGCTTGAAAACACTGATTGCCCTGAGAGGATCAACAGATGAGACAGACCCACTGGGTCCAGCAATAGGTTCTAACGAGCTGGGATCCTCACCGGAAGGGGACATGTCAACTCTAGAACCACCGGGAACCATGGTTGTGCTTTCCACAATGGAGTTACTAGAATGATTTCAGCGTGTAGATTTTGTGTTTACCTCTCAATCCAGTCTGGGAACGAGTGAAGTTTGGAGAATTGGCCACTATCCAGGTTTATTCGGTTCCCACACTGAGCTTTAATGGTGGCCCTGGTCAGCAGCGAAAGAAGGATCTAGACTTCAGGCAGGAACGGACGTCAGTTGCCTGTCTCCCGTTTGGGTGGAAAATCTCTTTCTCGCAGTTGAACCGGAGTCATCAACTTGCAGACCTTAGAAAGATGAAGCGGAGTGATGGGCCCTACAGTGATGCAATTTTAACTTTTATGCTTTTCTCTGAAGTTATGCTATAATATAATCGCATGTATTTGCTGTGTACATTGCAACTGATAAGTACTTTGATATATTTTGCTTTCATTGCTGTGACTACTTTTAAACGTGTGCTTCCAACCTACTAATTTCATCTTTCGGGAACCTCTTGGTGAAGTAATAATAACAATAAATGTCTTCTTTAAACTAAGAAGTGCAATCCAGAGAGGTTTTGTAAGCTCGGTCATAAGATAAGAGAAGGAAACCAAAACATTTTGGCATTAATCAGCAGTCTGGGAGTCGGAGTTGGAGATTGGAAGTGCACTATTTAAAAGTGTCATTGTTTTTTGTTGTTTAGAGAATTAAAGAAGCACGGCAGACCATGTTTGAAAATGCATGTGAAGTTAAAACGCCTTATGGTGCTGTGTGAAACATGTTTTCTTGTTTATCAGGACTTTGTGAGTCTTGGGATGAGTGCTTTGATAAAGCATACTTAGAAAATGTGCCTTTTGAAAGAAAGGATGCCCCTTTTGTTCTTGACAGAAGGGTTTGGATACTTTTATCTGCTTACAGAAAAATGCAGGAGAGATGTAGGCAGTTAGAACATGAAAATAAGAATTTACGTGAGCAAATTAGCCAGAACAAATTATTGCAAGATAATGCTGAAATCTATAAAACTGCTGTTTTAGAAGAATCTGGCTTTTCCCATTCCAGTAATGAGAAGGTTAAAAAAAATGAGCCTCAGTGTGAGCAGAGCGGAGATCTGCAGAGCAGCCCACAGTTTCTGGCAGTTGAAGTGCATTCCTTAACAGATTACACTGAGAACACAGTTAAGAATGTTATTTTCAGACCACTTTTGAAAAGTACGATGTTTAAAATTAATTCAGACAAGGCAGCAGTACTGTTGCAAAATGTGCAGTTTCTGGCAATTCAGTGGAATCTAGAAAATAGGCAGATGTTGTCACAAGTAAAACAAAAGATTTTAGAGTTTCTTACTATTTGCACTAAGCAAGAGACACCGAGTTTCATGAGCGTGTTTGATTTCTGGAAACAGTATAGCCCTCATCTGAGTGAAATCTTAACACTTTGGTACAAAGTAACTAGGAAAAAACATGAGCAGCTGTGCGCTTTTGATTTGGCAAATGAAATAATTCAGGCTTTAGATTTTTGCGCAGTGCAAGAGGGAAACACTGATTTACATGCAAATCAGGAACAGGGGAGTACAAGAGTGCCCCTGGAACTTTGGATTAAGCTTTTTGACTTGTTATTGGGCTCTAGTGAATACTGAACAAATTACATTAAATGATAATGTAATTCTGAAACCTGAAATATCAAGCATGTAGTGGGTGATGAGTTCACCTAACTCTCACAGTATAGGACAGGCTCAGGAGGCTAGTATCATACACTGGATCTGGTACATGCAAGACAGGGCTAGAGTCACTGCAGCCCTACATAAGCTGGTGTCACAAACCCCTTTTCAGGATGAGGAGAGGGTGCAAGGAGTACCACAGGTAAAAGAGTCACCAGTGAAATTGAGTGCACCATTTGAATTCATGTCCCCTGAGGATAAAAAGCATGTTGGTTTGACTAATGATTCATTGACTGAAAAGTTGTTGTCTACCACAGTAGAAGGAACAGAGTTGTACAATGTGTGTCAGACTTTAAAGCAAGAGCTGCTTGAAATGTGTCATTTTTACACTGATTCTTGGTTCACTGCCAATGGTTTAGCCGTTTGGTTTTCCACATGGCTTGTACATCACTGATTCAATTCCCTTGCAGATGTTAAAGAGAAAAATTCAGAAACAGAAGTGTCCACCCAGAATTCTGACTTAGTGGGGATGGCTAAGTGGGTGCACCAGAAATGTGGACACCTGGGAGAAAAAGCCACTTACAGGTGGGCAGAGATTAATTAGAGAGATGCACCTTCCCCTAGATTTGATAAAAACTGTGATTTTGCAATGTCCTATTTGTCAGCACGCACAACAGCAATCTGTCCCACAAACAGTCAAAGATCAGTTGGGGAGAGGAAAGTTACCAGGACAGATAAGGCAAATTGATCAGGTTTTAGGGGGAGTGATTGCTGCAGATTACCAAGGAGAAATCAAAATGATGCTGATAACTAGAAGAGAATCTGATTAATTCATACAGATTGGAGACAGAATTGCCCAACTTGTCACAAGTGCAGTGAATGGAGGTTTGGTAAAGAAGGAGTCTGCCCCAGCCCTTCTGACAGTGCAAGGAAAGGGAAACTGTGGTGCAGTAGATAAAAGCCTCAGTGCTAAGGTGTGGGTTGAAGCCCCAAATGACCCTCCAGAACCTGCAAAAATCATAACAAAGGGCCCCAATGATGTCCGGCTGATTATAAAACAAGGAAATGAAGAAGGAGGGCACATTTCATATGACAAATTTTATTTGCAAGAAAAGTCATACTTTTGTCTTTTGCAGATCCTACCACGACTCGCCACTGACCATGAGTGTGCTGTGTGGTCTCCCTTTGGGTGTGTGCGTGTGGGGTCGGGGGAGGGACCGAACCCCCAACCCGAACCTGATTGATTAAAGTACAAACCCCATGGATCCATTTTGCGCAACTGGCGCCTTCAGTTCAAGTTCTACATGGGATCAATATGAAGTTTGTCAACTTGTTTGATTACATTCTTCCCCTGGAACTAAGCAATCTTACCAGTTAACTGTCCGTGTTTTTTCGTATGGAACTCTGACTTTCACTTACATTCCAGCAAACCTTTCAGGTGGACCGTGTACCTTTACATGAGTAGAACTCATGCTACATCAACTTGCTGTTTTAGAGACACTATTATCCCAATCAGAGTATATAATTTTCAGTCTACACTGATTGCTTTTATCATTCAAATCTGATTTGCTTATAATGTGTTTTTGCTCATAGTGTGGAGTGTTATGCTATTAATTGTATTTGACCAATGACTTTGTGTTTCACCACTGCGCATATTAGTTGCTCTATGTTCACCAGTAGCACATTATTCAGTTTAGATGCCTATTGACTTTAACATGGCATTAGACATTACATTTGATATTTAGGTTAGCTGCCTATTGGCTTTAACATGGTATTAGCCCTTACATTCTGTATTCAGTTTAGCTGCCTATTGGCTTTAACATGGCATTAGACATTACATTTGGTATTTAGGTTAGCTGCCTATTGGTTTTAACGTGGAGTTAGACATTGCAGTTGATACATTGCAGATGAGCTTTGTTTTTCCAAGCTGTGTTTTTCCACATGGTTGACCAAGCTGTGTTTTTCAAATTGAATTCACACCAAACCCTAGCTGATAAGAGAGCGTAGATTTTGTGTTTACCTCTCAATCCAGTCTGGGAACGAGTGAAGTTTGGAGAATTGGCCACTCTCCAGGTTTATTCGGTTCCCACACTGAGCTTTAATGGTGGCCCTGGGCAGCAGCGAAAGAAGGATCTTGACTTCAGGCAGGAACGGACGTCAGTTGCCTGTCTCTCGTTTGGGTGGAAAATCTCTTTCTCGCAGTTGAACCGGAGTCATCAACTTGCAGACCTTAGAAAGATGAAGCGGAGTGATAGGCCCTATGGTGATGAAATTTTGACTTTCATGCTTTGCTTTGAAGTTATGCTATAATATAATCACATGTATTTGCTGTGTACATTGCAACTGAGAAGTACTTTGATATATTTAGCTTTCATTGCTGCGACTACTTTTAAACGTGTGCTTCCAACCTACTAATTTCATCTTTCAGGAACCTCGTGGTGAAGTAATAATAACAATAAATGTCTTCTTTAAACTAAGAAGTGCATTCCAGAGAAGTTTTGTAAGCTCAGTCATAAGATAAGAGAAGGAAAGCAAAACAATAAGTTACGAGTTCAAGGATTTTAGTCAAGGAGCCGACATATCCAATATCTTGTCTTGACAGTTACAGCAAGCTCTATCCAGACTTTTTTTAGAGTTCTTAGTGTATTTCTTCATGAAGGTGACAGTTGTAGTGTAAACCTATGAAGTCTCTGTGATGTTGCCTGGTAAGTCCAGTCTAGGGCATGCCTCACAAAGCCGAGTCCAGACTTCCTTTTCAAAACTTTGTTTAAAGTGTGCTTCCCAGTAATCTGCCACTTCATGCCAGGGGAACCATTTGGATGATCTTGGACGAACCATGTCACTGGGTTCATAACCCAATGCCTTTAGGGGCTTAGAGGTCATGGAAGGTACATGTATGAGGTCAGAGTGCCTATTTTTGCTTGGCCTTGGCTGATCATTTTGGGCACTATTACTGGAAAGGGATGTGGCAGAATCAGTGTCACAGATGGAATGAGCTCTGGTTGGAATACTAGGTTGAGGGGGATGCCCTAGTGGTGGTGCCCTGTAGCCATGCTCACAGTCAGATTCTCAAAGGCTTCTGAATGAGGCCAGTTAGGGGTTTAGGCCTTAGCTTTGCCCATGTTGGGAGGGGGCAGCGTTGCTTCTGGCTACAGAGATCTGAGGGACCTAGCCCTGCTCTCGAGCATAGTCTCATAATTGGTGGGTAAAAGGCCTCAGAGCCCGGGCCATGGCTTTAATGACCAAGTGTTCGCATCCTAAAACCCAATGGGTCTACCAGGTCCTATTCAGTTCCCTCTGGTTCTTCCTGGTAAGCCTCTATATCAGCCTCGTAAGGGTCATACTGACCCATCCTGCTTAAATCAATGGACTATTACCACTTCAGGAGGGTGGGGGGAGTGTTATGTCCCCGATCAGGTGAGGGATAATCCAAGTATGGAGGGAGCTGCCTGAATAAAACACTCTTGGATGAGCCTTATTAAAATGTTACTACCTTGACCAGTCTCCACAGATCATGGCGTCACTGGGGAGCTGCCAAGAACATTTCTTCTGTAGCACGAGAGACTGCTGCTATGCTGCCATCTGATACCTGGCTTACACAATCTATCAGAGAAAGTGGAATTGTGAGCCCTTCTACTCTACGTCCCTCATGTCATAGAAACAGGACTGCGCCTGTTGAGCGGGACCGGCACAGTCTCATCCCCACTCCCACTCCACAATCAGATAACCAGCATCGTGTGACTGCTGGCTTTCAGAAGGCTGAGCGAGCTCCTAAAACCTAAAAGAAAGAAAAAGTAATGAGCGACAAACAAGCCAAAGCCCAGATGATGGGAAGTTCACATGTAACAGGGCTCCAAACAACCGTTTACTCATACACAGCCGCCTAATCATCCACATGCAAGCATTATCGAGTTCAAATAAAGGTAAGATGTACTTATCTGCCTGCGCAGCAGCAAAGAAAGAGGAACCAAAAAGGTGGTGACTACACTTAAAGGGCTAGCTTCATGGTGGTTGGAGCATGTGATGTCTGATGTAATTATAGTGTTCATGGAAAATGTAGTTTTAATTTTTCTTCGTTACAATTAGCTGCTGGGAAAATTTGCAGTAAAGACAGAGAAGCATAGCCCTGATTATGTCCGGTCCTGACATAGAATTAGCACACACCTTTCACTTCAACACACCACCTGGTCCAATTCGATTTGGGGGCCTGTCTGTCAGCCTGCGTGCGTTTCCATCCACTCATCAGGACACTGGGGAATGGCTGAGGAATTTGCAAGCAGACCAATCCCTAAGTGTGGCTTGGAGACTGGGCCACTAGGAGGCATTGTGAGTGCTGCAATGCTCTAAACCAGTGCTTCTCAACCTATGGTCCGGGGACCCCTGGAGATCTGCGAAGCCTCCTCAGGAGGGCCGCGACTGCTTAGAAAATTAAACAATATTAACAGATTAGGTCCCCAGCTTTCAGGAATGGCTCAGTGAGGATCCCCAGATTCCAATTATGATTCAGTGTGGGTCCCAAGGTTCCAGTAATAATAAGGTGGGGGTCCACAGAAGTAAAAAAATTGGGAACCACTGCTCTAAACCCGTGGCGCTTATTGTTTCCAGGCCTTACAGTGTTTGCGTTACAAGCACTGCCCTGCCTAATACACTGCAAGGCAATGTAAAAAATAAAGCCAACAAACACCCACTTAATGATGAATTTTTGGCAAGACTGAAAGTATTGGTAAGTCTCCCTGGCACCAAGTGGGTGTTGCCCGAAATATAGAATGGTGAAAAACCTCAATAAAGGACATTCCCTCTGATTAGGTTACCTCAGAGTGACCCCTTTACATTTCAGGAGACTTTAGAAATCGTCCCTGGTCGAATGGCAAGGTCCTGTGAATGCAATCTCCATTTGGAGATCCTCGCGAGCAGGGATTTTTTCCTTTGGAGGAATAATGGATAAATACCCTGGGCTCAAAAGTCCAAACGGTGGTATCTACAGCAGTTAGCCTTCGGGAAGACAGATAACCATAATGGCTCCTGCTGAATAATTAATAGCCCTCTTCCCCCCTAGGGAAGGGACCCAGGCACTATATACCCACTGAAAGCCAAAGTGCTCAAGAGCCTCGTAAAGCTTAAAGAAATCATGCAACAGGGCCCATGTGCATGCCACTGAGAGCCTAAAGGCGGTCTTTTTGAAAAAGGGAGGCTTAACCCTGTCTTCCCCTTTGACATAAGACAATGCCGGTTAACCCTTCTTGAAAAAATATAACTTTCCCTAACTGGATGATCCAGGTAGTAGGAAAAGATCAGGCAATCTGGATGAGGACCTGGACCCGGCCCTGGTGCATCATGCAGGGGCCAAACGCCCAAGATTAGAGGCTGGGGACGCAAGAGTTTCATCAAGTAAAACCGCCTCAGATATACATATCGATGTGCATGGTTGCCGTACTGATTTCCCTGTTTTTTCGAACACTATTAGGCAAACTTTCTTCAATTGAGACCTGTAAATATAACATTTAGGGGCGACATAAACCTTAATATCGATCCCTTGCTGAAGAGACTACAGTGGAGCATATACAGAAATCATTAGCAGTAGTGAGAATTTTATTGAAAAATACTTAATTATTAGACTTAGGAAGTTTGACATTGATACAGTTAAAACAGTTTACATTTTGTTCTAATCCACATCATTCGCATCTAGAGATATGCTCCGGGGCTATGCTGCCAGATATACTTCCAGTTTGTATTTGCACCATGCAGCAGTTAGTTAAACTCTTAAATCAATCCCAACTGCCCATACATTTTCAAGATGCTTTAGAAGCTGTAAATTGTTAGGAGCTCCACTAGATATATACTGGGCAGAATAAGCAAAAAGCTTAATATAAAGTTAGAATATTTGCAAACGAAACTGCCATTATAGAATTACATTATATATTCTCTCAAAGTTTAAAATATAGGGAATCACTTCAAAAGCTTAGGTATCGATATAATGCTTCATATATTAAGAGTTCTGGACATTAGCTCACCCTTTAAACGTTTTGTGCCTCGTTATAAGAGCCCCCATGTGAAGCCTGGTAAACCCATTCCCCGTGAGTTGCCACAATCCCCAAGGCAGCCACGAAGACTCATGGTGGGACCCAACAGGCCACTACAGAAATTATGAATTATAGGGAGAAGTCGTCATTTTGGGCCCAATTCTGCTAGTAATCTCTCATTTCGCCCGGGAGTCTCTTAAATAAAAAGGCAGCTTGCCTTTTATTTAGGATGTTCACAGGCTTACTACGCAGGATGTGTTAAATATTATTCTTGTTACCCCACTTTTTCTGTTACTTGGTTGATCAAAAAGAAATATCTAAACAAAGGATTTTCTTGGGAGGAGATGATGGAGGAAGCATTTTGTGCACACCTCCATTGTTCCCTGCTCTGCTCAGCAGGGTGGGATGTCATGGAATGTTAGTGAGTGACTAAAGGTTGCTTGGCAGCTAGAGAGAGTGGACTGAGCAGAGAGATGCTGCTCCTGGTGGGGTACTTTATTATGTAACTTATAACTTCTTCAATAAACCTACAACCCGTTATCCTACATGAACTGGGTACCTGACTCCTACTTACCAAGAAGGAATTTTTAATTACAACCGTTTTTCTTGGAAAGAGTTGGTGGAGGAAGCATTTAGACTTAAATGGTTTTGCTTCTGCTCAGGTTCTTCATGCTTCTGAATCTACTAGAAACACATTGTTCGGACTAATGCGTATGCCCTGTAGTACTACAAGTAAAGAATGAAGATCATCAATGACATTTTGTATTTTTTATCTTTCAAGAAGTTTATGATTGAGTAAAGAATGATTCTGTTATTGAATGTTAATTATTTGCTACGAATGCCGAGTGTTATGGGGAATTCATTTCGCATGTGAATTGCAGTCCGAAATTTTGAAGTGCTGTGTCATATTCAGTCTCTTAATATCCAGAAAAAAGGAGGGGATATTTATTTTCTCCAAATTAATTATGCATTACTTATACACCAAGCTCTAATATTATAGGCCCTCATTACGACCCTGCCGGTGAGTGATAAAGAGGCGGTAATACCGTTAACCAGCTGGCAGTAAGTACCGCCAAATTATGACCATGGCGGTGATAACTCCATAGACAGCCAATGTACCACACCAACTGCCAGGGCGGAAACAACACTCACCACGGCGGTAGCCGCCAACAGCCAAGCAGAAAACAAAGTACCGCCCACCAGATTAAGACACACAAATCTGCCACCTTTTCCGGGGCGGTACCAACGCCATCAAAACAGAAACAGAGCTCAGAAGAGAAAGGACTCACCATCAGAGACACAGGGAAGAACAACGCCTCCATGGAACCCGAACTGCAAGTCTTCCCGATGATCTTCTACGTTATGCTCCACCAGGAACACCAACACTGACAAAGACGATGACGGTGCTTACAGCCGCCTAGCACACAAAGGAGGGAGGGAGGAAAACGAGAGTGACACACACGCACCCACAACATACACCCGACACACACACACCATACACACAACCAGCTGCAGACCTAAATCAATGGCATACAACACACAGCAGAATAACACTAGATCAGAGTATGGATGTACAGAAAATGTATTAGCTTAGCAAAACCCACCACACGAAACAAATATATACAAATGTTCACAGAGGGCTAATGCCCAGTCCAAAGTCACAAGGCCACAGGGCACAGTCCAAGGCCCAACTCGAATCCTGACATTATCCGGAGAGAACACTGCAGGGGCATCATTTTGCAAGTGGGCAGGCAACTCAGGGGGTTGAGGGGCCACCTCAGCCAAATACAGGAACTTCTTGGAGGGGGCTCCATGCCCATTTGTCTTTGCTGGGCAGTGCAGGGCCCCAGTCACTGAGCCGGGGCAACATGCCCACTGGTTCTGGAGGGGACTCCATGCCCATGGGTCTTTGCTGGGGAGTGCAAGGCCACAGTCACTGAGCTGGGGAACATGCCTACTGGTTCTGGAGGGGGCCCCCTTGTGCAGCAGTCCCTGGAGGGTGGCCTACATGTCCTCCGCTGGTGATAGGTGCACTGCCTCAGCTGGTGGTGTGGGCTGCTCTGTGGCAACAGATGATGGTGCCTCCTGGCCTGCCTCTGCTGGCGGTGATAGCAGCACTGGCTCAGCTGATGGTGAGGGCTTCTCTGTGGCAACAGGTGATGGTGCCTCCTGGCCTGCCTCTGCTGGTTGTGAGGGCTCCGTGACCACAGTGGGTGGTGGTTTCCCCCTCCCAGCCTTTGATGGAGTTGAGGGCTTCATTCCCTCCATGGCAGGAAGTGCGGGCACCTTCCGCTTCCTGGCTGTAGGTGTTGTGGACTCCTTCCACTTCCTGGCTGAAGGTGTTGTGGGCTCCTTCCCCTTCCTGTCTGTATGTCTTATGGGCTCCTTCCCCTTTCTGGCTGTAAGTGTTGTGGGTTCCTTCCCCTTCCTGGCTGTTGGAGTGGAATCCCTCACACTTCTGCCTCCACGACTAGGAGGTGCCTCCATTGTCCCCGTGGACTGTTTGGCTGAGGTGCTGAGCTGGCTGGTTGGCCCCCTGGTTCTATGGGCAGGATGGGGGAGAGGGGCCGGGAGGAGGTCAAGTTGGGCAGAGAAAAGCTTGTTAGGGACGGTGGGGCGGGAGGAGGGAGGAGAGATGGGAGTGGAGGTTGAGGGAGTGGTTGTTGGAGGTGTGCGTCTGCTGGACTTGGGTGCAGGTGCATGGGCAGTGTGCGTGTGTGAGGTGGATGGCTGTTGAATGCTTGCGTTTGTGTCCTTTAGGAGGGGGAACAGACACGGAGGGAGAGGACACAGGGGACAAGTGGATTGATGTCCTGGAGGTGTCTGCTAGTGAGGTGTGTGTGCTGCTTGGTGTGGTGATGCTGGTGGTGGATGTTGATGTGGTGCAGGCAAGTGGGAGTGTGGATGTGACTGGGAGGCAGGTGGAGGAGGAGGAGGGGGAAACAGTGGAGGCAGTGCATGTTGTCGTGTCTGCAACTGTATGGTGTTTGCGTGAATGCTTGTGTTTGCCTGTGCCACTCTTGGGTGCTGTCTTGTGTGCATGCTCATCTGTATGTGTGCCTGGGATGGGTTGGGGTTGAGAAGAATGGGACTTGGAAGTGGTAGTTGGAGGGGGGATGGTAGAAACAGAGACAATGGCTGCCATCAGAGAGGAGGCCAGAGCCTGAATCGATCTGCGTTGGGCCGCCAATCTACTGTGAATGCCCTCCAGGAATGCATTTCATTGCTGCATCTGGGATGCTAGCCCCTGGATGGCATTCACAATGGTTGATTGCCCTACAGAGAGGGATCTCATGAGGTCACTTGCCTCCTCACTCAGGGCAGCAGGGCTCACTGGGGCACGGCCTGAGGTGCCTGGGGGGAAGGAGATGCCCATCCTCCTGGGTGAGTGGGCACGGGCAACTCGCTGAGGGGCTACTGGGAGGGCAGTGCTGGTATGGGGAGTGGCAGCTGTACCTGCAGCTGGGGTGGTAACAGAGGTGTCTGCCACCACCAGGGAGCTTCCATCGGAGGAGGTATCTGAGTCTGTGTTGTCTCCTCTACTCTCCACCGTGCTGCTCCCCTCGCCCTCCGTCCCACTGGTTCCCTTGACGTTGGTGAACTCTGCCTCCTGGGTCCTGTGGATACAGCTCCCTCTGTCGCCGGTGACCCTGCTCCTCTGCCAGATGATGCTAATGCACACAAGGACATGATGACAAAACAAGAAGGGGGGGAACAAAGGATACAATGGGTCAATGACTGCACCAACACCACTATTGGAATGCACATCACCATCAAACACAGGGAATACCAGTGATATGGCTAGTCACTAAGGCAAGATGAGGACAGCATACCCCCAACTGCAGCACTCCTGGGACCCACGATGACCTGGCTGAAATGGACTGCTAACAAGCTAGGTTACCTGTGTTTGCCATACACCCATTACCTTTGAGTTGACCCCTGCTGCAATGTCTGGCCCAACCTTAGGGGTACCCATTAACACACATCCACCACCCGAATACCACCCCACCAGCCAAAATATGTATTGATACCGACTGTACTCACCCCCTTGTGGCTGCTGTGATTCCCTCAATTGCCCATCCAGCTCAGGGTAAGCCACCGCCAGTATGCGGGCCATAGGGGGGGTCAGGGTCTGACGGGCACCTCTTCCTCGTTGGGAGGCCATCCCTAGCTGGGCCTCCACGGTCTTCCGTGCCCAACGTCTAAGGTCCTCCCACCGTTTCTGACAGTGGGTGCTCCACCTGCCATAGACTCCCAGGGTCTGCACATCCTTGGCAATGGCACGCCATGTTCCCTTCTTTTGATGGGCGCTGACCTACAGAGGCAATATAGACAGGAGAACACCATTTGACAAACAGCCCAGCCTGTCACAAAAATGGCCCACCATACCCGTTTCCATCACAATTGGCACACACATAGCCCAACGCACAACATGTACACCGCCACTAGGCTTTCCGCCCACCCCTCCACCCCCTTACATGATGCATGCATACACACCTCCATGCATCCTTCCCACATTCATTGTGCCCAAAATGTACTCACCTGTTGGTCTGGAGGCCCATACAGTTGTCCGTACTGGGGTAGGACCCCATCCACCAGTCGCTCCAACTCCTTCGAAGTGAAGGCTGGGGCCCTTTCCCCAGTCACACGGGCCATGGTAGGTTCCAGACACAGGTCATAGCAGCACACGCAGTGTAGGTGTTCTCCTGTTGAAGGTCAGGAAACAAGTGAGGAATCAGATAGAAGATGGCGGTCATGTCCGTGGCGATGTAAACCGTCACCGCCGGCGTAGATCCCCATTGGCCACTGTACTCCATAGAGCTCCATATTATCCAATGAGTAATTGCACGGCGGTGCAAGACCGCCTCCTGCCACAACCCCCAACGTCAGCAGAATTACCTCACTTTCACCTGTCCCTCCATACATGACAGCCGGTCGACATTTCAGGGGAGGAAACAGGCCTATTGACAATTACTGCATCACGGGATTAGATTGCGACATACTTCGCCAGTTACTCTATCAAAAAACATAAGTGCACCATGTGGACTGCAGTTGTGTTTTTTTTGTTCCAATTGTGATACCCTTCTCACTCTAGTGTCCCTTGGATACCTACCGCTGTGGATGAATAGGAGGTGGAGACATAACCCCGTGTACAGACCTCTGGTGGACTTGGCTACACTGGAGGAGAGGCATATAATACTCACCTATAGACTGGACAAGGCCACAATCACAGAGCTGTGTGCCCAGTTGGAGCCTGACCTGATATCAGCTATCCGTCATCCCACTGGGATCCCCCCTCTTGTGCAGGTTCTATCAGTGCTCCATTTCCTGGCAACTCGTTCTTTCAAGTGACAGTGGGCTTGGCAGCAGGAATGTCACAGTCGATGTTTTCAATCGTGCTAACAAGAGTTTTGTCTGCCCTGGTTAACTACATGTGCAGCTACATAGCTTTCCCCCAGGTGGAAGATTTTGCCACTGTGAAGGCTGAATTCTATGCAATGGGACATATCCCCAATATTATTGGTGCGATTCACAGGACACATATTGCGTTTGTCCCCCCCACCAGACTGAACAGGTGTTCAGGAATCGTAAGAGTTTCTACTCAATGAATGTGCAGATGGTGTGCCTAGTGGGCCAGTACATCTCCCACGTCAATGCTAAGTATCCTGGATCGGTGCATGATGCCTTTGTTCTGAGGAATAGCAGCATCCCAAATGTGAGGCCCAACTACAGAGACACAGTTTGTGACTAATAGGTGAGCCTTGGTCCCCACCCACTGTATGTTAGTGTATGCTTCTGGTGTCAACCCCATAGGAATGTGTGCAGCTAAATGTTGTCCCTCAATATTTGCAGGTGACTCTGGCTCCCCAAACCTATCGTGGCTGCTGACCCCTGTGAGGAATGCCAGGACAAGGGCTGAAGAACGTTAGAATGAGGCACATGGGCGAACCAGACGGATCATCGAGAGGACATTCGGCCTCCTGAAGG
Source organism: Pleurodeles waltl (assembly GCF_031143425.1). NCBI lineage: Eukaryota > Metazoa > Chordata > Amphibia > Caudata > Salamandridae > Pleurodeles > Pleurodeles waltl. Next base: position 601,706,429 of record NC_090438.1, read on the forward strand.
CGAGGTAAGGGTGCCTCCATCTGACAGGTGGATACCTGTGCTACTCACCCGAGAAGGTCTGCCAGATAGTAGTGGCATGCTGCATGTTGCACAATCTGGCCTTCAGACGCCATGTACCTTTTCTGCAGGAGGAGGAGACTGGAGATACACCTGTGGCAGCAGTAGACCCTGCTGACAGTGAGGATAAAGAGGCTGAGGTTGAGGATGAGGACTACAGAACATCAGTTATCTGTCAGTACTTCCAATGACACACAGATGAGACAGTGCAGATTAACATTTCTATGATTATTGTTGTATTCTGTGTGGCTGTGGCATGATGGCATTCACTTCATTTTACCTCTACTTACTGTCACCTATGGTTTGTCATTTTGCAGATGGTGTTGATATAACAACTGTGTACTGATGTGCTGACTACAGCCAGCTACAGGTCATTATTTCTATGCTTTCACAATGTACAGTACATTTGCAATGGATGAAACTGTTTCCATGAAAACACATTTTCAACACATGACATACAAGTAGTCGAGTTGTGTCCAAGGGTGTTTATTGTAGTGCTAAGAAATTGAGGGGAAGTGCACTGGAATGGGGTGATGATGGAGGAAAGTCCAGGGTATTGTTCCAGTCTGTTTGTGGCACAGGTCCAGTGTCCAAGGGGCCATAGGAAGGGGAGCAATGGCAGTTCAAAGTGGACAAGGTGACAGGGTGGGACACAAGGGGGACAATCAGGAGAGTCTAATTTCCTGGCGGTGGTCTTGGCAAGTGTCTCTGGCGTCTGTCGGGTTCGCAGGGAATGTTTGCGGGGTGGTTCACCTTCTGCAGGGGAAGGGATGCTGGTAGTCTGTGGGTCCTGTGGAGGGGCCTCCTGCCCACTAGCAGCAGCGGAAGTGGAGGGATGGTCAATGGACTGGCTACTGGTAGGGGCCCGCTGATGTGCTGATGCCTCCCTCATGATGTTGACTAGAAACAAAGAACAAAGAGGGGGAGCCCTTTAACCCCACTGGACCAGGGACAAAAACAAAAGCAAAATGCAAACATCCAGTAGGGATAGATGCAAAACCAAGTAACTCAGTGGAAACATGAATTATTCACTGGGAGAATATATTTCTTTATTCAAGATAAATCAATTAAATTAGATTAATCTTAATGTCTACAGGTCACACTCTCAAAGCTGTGTGAGAAATTGCAAAACCATATAAACAACAAATAAATTATACAAACAAAAAATTATTACATATCAAAATGGAAGTGCTATACCAAAAACTGTACCAAAAACAAAATAATGTTAAAAAGAGATGAATCAAAAGTTCCTTTGTGCACCGATATCTCTCAACCTATAAGCTGCTTAGCCATTCAGTGGCATGCAGTATTATGTCGAGGTAATGCAAATAATGGAAAAGACGTATCATCCATCAGCAGAAAGTCTATCGCTGGTAAACCATCTCCGATACAGTCCAATGTTTTTAACATCCAATTATTCGAAAGTTTCAGTACGCATTCCTCCACTGTTAAAGTTGACGCGTTTCGGCCTTTATAAATCTGTGACCCATACGTACAGGTGAACATGTGTCACAGTACCACCACTTCTTTTCCTGCATGGCTCAACATAGCTAACGTGTCACACTCCTACATGATTGGTGTGACAACCAGGACTGTACATTCCATAAATCTCATCTGACCACGTAAATCCCAAGTCCAGTGAGGGTCACAGTACACAACCATGCAAAAGTCACCTAACTGTAAACACTCACCCCCTTGTGGCTGCTGTGCTGCCCTCAAGCGCCCATCCGACTCTGGGTAGGCCAACGCCAGTATGCGGGCCATTAGGGGGGTTGGGTCCGAAGGGCACCACTCCCACATTGGGAGGCCGTCCCAAGCTGGGCCTCTGCGGTCGTCCGGGCCCAGCGTCTCAGATCCTCCCACCACTTCATGCAGTGGGTGCTCAGCCGGCTAAGGACCCCCAGGGTCCGCACTTCCTTGGAGATGGCTCTCCATAACTTTTTTCTGGTGGGCACTGACCTGCATGGGAAACGTTCCGAAAATGGGGGACATGATGTAATTAATACAGAAGAAACCTTTGGCGACACACAACAAACATGGACCATGCACATTGCCATGTCATGTGCATGCAAAACACCTGATCAGTCATGATATGTCCATGTGCACACACAGACATCGTCAAACTCCACGCGACATGTGGGACAAAGGACATGGTACTGACATGTTGCCCTGGAGCACCGTACAACCACCCATGCAGGGGGAGGACCCCTTCCACCAGTTTCTCCAGTTCCTCTGTAGTGAAGGCTAGGGCCCTATCCCCTGCAGTGCGTGCCATCATTGTTCTAAGATACAAGACACAGCAACACACAAAGTAGAGGTCTGTCTTGCCTGAATGCCAGGAGTCAAGTGAGCTGGCCCATACAAAATGGCGGTTTCAACCGCAGCGGTCATGACCGTCACCGACAGTGATCGTCATTGGTCCCAGTCTCCCATAGATATCAGTGTTAACCAATGAGGAGTTGCACAGCGGTTCAGACCACCTTCTGCCATGACGAGTTCCGCCGGCGGAACAAGGTCACTTCCAGCTGTCCAATGCATGCCAGACAGGTGGATGTCATATTAGTCTATAACATGACTGTCCTGGGTTCACACGGTGTAATTACCTGCATGTCGTCACAAATTGATACATTAGGTCGCACATTGTGGATAATGGCATATGTAGTGAGTGTCTGGTGACATCACCACACTTGTCACTACAGTTGTCAGTATTTATGATCTGTATAGTGGAACACATGGCATGTGTATGTTTACATGTCCTGTATACGTCCATTGTCACAGGGATTATGTGCCATTGTCTGGTTAGGAATGGAGTGTGGAGTAGTGTATCTTCCCACAACATGACAGCCAACTTGCATGAACAAAACTTTGTGACTGTCGTATGTCCTACTTGGTGCACAACAGATTGTTGTTTGTGTCCCCACCCAGATATCGCCACAATGGAGTGATGAGGAATGCACCAGTTTATCATCCACTCGTAGATCTTGACACCATAGAAGAGCGCCACAGCATCCTGACGTATTGACTGAATCGTTTGTGCATCAGGGAACTGGTCGCCCAGTTGAAGCCAGACCTCTTGCGGGGTTTGGGAAATCCCCATGCCATTCCTCCAACAGTCCAGGTGTTGTCAGTCCTGCATTTTCTGGCTAGTGGCTCTTTTCAGGTTACAGTGGGACTGGCTGCAGGGTTCTCACAGCCCCAGTTCAGTAAAGTATTGCTAGATGTGCTGGATGCCCTACTCAAGCATGTGCACAGGTACATTAGGTTCCTACAACGTCCTGAATTGCCCACTGTAAAAGCAGATTTCTACAATATATCAAATGTCCCATATGTAATTGGGGCCATTGGTGGGACTCACATCGCTTTGGTACCTCCGAGGACCAATGAACAGGTCTACAGAAACTGGAAGAGTACATATTCGCTCAATGCACAAGTGGTGTGACTTGCAGACGAGTGCATAAAACATGTAAACACAAAATTCTCAGGATCAGTAAATGATTCCTACGACCTGAGGAACAGCAGTGTCCCTGCAATGATGTCACAACTACAGGGAAAAAAGGCCTGGCTCATAGGTTTGTGTACTGCTCTCCATGTCAGAAGTTTGTACCCCTCCAAACACAGTCTGCACTCTGCCTAGCATTGTTACCTATAGTCATGTTCCCTTTTGCATACAGGTGACTCCAGATACCCCAACCTGCCCTGGCTCCTGACACCCAACTACAGGAGGGGGAAACAGGAAAAATGAGGCACATGGCCGGACGAGGCAAGTGATTGAGTGGACTTTTAGTCTCCTGAAAGCTAGATTTCATTGCCTCCATGTGTCCGATGGTGCTCTACAGTACCGACCAGGAAAAGCCTGCAAGATCATTGTTGCATGCTGCATGCTCCATAATCTGGCCCTCAGAAGGCACATCCCACTGTTGGAGGAGGGGTACATTGATGCTGGTCAGTGTTTGGGGCCGAAGACTGTGATACTGAGGGGAGGCAGACGAGGATGATGCACATGACAACAGGACTGACCTGATTCATCACTACTTTCAATGATGTACAGGTATGTGTGATTTATATGTCATCTTCACATGGAAGATGTATTGTTGAAGCCAGTCTGTAGCCAGTATTTGCATGCATCAAGGTGTGTGTGGGGACTACAGCATTCCATCATGGTTTCCGAACCTGAAAGGTAGCTGACTTACCATGAGGTGTAGTGGAAATGCACTGCTGCTAAGGACATGTGTGTAATGCTGGTGCCATTGCGGTACAGCTTTATAGTTCTACCAAAGATTTAGAGTCCTCAGTCTGCTTGTTTGGGTAAATGTAAGGGGGACATATCAGCCTTGTCCTTCCGCGTAGGCATGTCATGCTGCATTTCCAGCTGCCATGTGGCAAGTACCTGTTCCTGACTACTCAGGGAGGTGAACAATAGAGGATGTTACCTATGTTACATCTTTCCTGTCCTACACGTGTGTGAGTGCCTATGCAGGCCCTTACATATGTGGTATCAGAGCTGCTGGGCCAGTCATCCTGTGAATGTGTTCAAATGCTGTGGATGTATGACTGTGGTTCACATGCACATCTCTGTCTGCAAGCTGATTACTTTATTGCCTGTTGCCATCGTTGACACTGGATATCATTACAATTTGGATGTACTTGCTGGGAGTGTCCCACTACATCTGTCACTTCAACATTATGCAGCCTTTGGGTCTCCTGCAAGGTGGTGAGTATCTGGCCCATCTTTTCCTGGGTTTTCTGGTAGGCTCCCAGGACTCTGGACACAGCCTCCTGGCCAGTTATGTCCTGTACCTGCCTCGTCCCTTGGCCCACGATTTCCCCCCCACTGACCCTTGCCCCCTGTGCCTGTGCCCCTGGTGCAGTGTGCCACCTCCCACGGACACCAGGACTGTCATGGTTTTCGGTTTGCACTGTTTACTCCTGCCCCTGTCCTGTGGGGCACACTGATGTTTGATGTGACCTTGGGGCACTGGTATAGGAAGGTGGGCTCTGCTGTGCATTGACTGCCACAGGGGAGGTGGTTTCAGTTGTGGGCAGGATGAGGCTGGTGGTGGTAAACTGACCACTCATGCCTGATGGGCCAGGTTCGTCATCCACATACAGACTTCCAGGGGAGTCCTCCCCATTGTACCTGCTTTCAGGCCTGGGCTTTCTGTCACTGGCCTCCTCTGCTGTGTGGCAGTTCTTGGGAGACCTGTCGAAAGAGAGGTATTGTGTCAGATGATGGTATTGTAGCAATGACACACATGGTTGTATGCCATCATTGACGGCATTTGCAGGGCAGTAATGGCATTGACAGTTACTAGTCCACTGCTTGTGTTACCATTAGTAGAATGTTGCAATGAGCCTATTTTTGGCAAATAGTTTGTCTTGCTCCTGTCATTGCCATGTACTGATGTGTATTCCCTATACTTATTGGTGATGGGGAGTGACATGGTTTAACGTGCAATTGCAGAGATGTGAAGTGGATGTAGTAGTAATGCAAGGATAGGGATTGTTGCATTGTGGTAGTTGTGGTACTTGCTCCAGTGTGGGGTACCCATGCACTGGGTGGGCCTGTGCGGGAATGGTGTCAGTAGGGGGCTGTGGCATGCAAGGGTGGGTATTGGGTCCATGATGGGCTTGTGCAAGTTACGGTGGTGTAAGGGGGTGAGAGGGTTGTGGGGGTGCATGCTGTGTACGGGGACATGTTGGCCGGGAAGTGCAGTAGACTTACCAGTGTCCAGTCGCTAGGAAGTCATGTAATCTCACATCTTCTCTTCAGATCTACATAGCGGACGCGCTTGCCGATGTGAATGTTTTGAATGTTCAAATCTTAAAGTCAATCATGCAAAGAAGTTCCAACTCTCAATAAGCCACCACGAAGTAGAGACTACATAATAGTACAATCATTGGCGTGACTCACACGCATTGGGGACAGTGATGTTCTCCCTCCCCCCGTGAAAGATGGTCCATCATCTATGAAAATATTTATCCCCATAACTCTGCAGATCTCATCTATCGATGTGACACGTATCCAAAATCTGGCTTATAGTTTTGTCCGCTGGTCCTTTCTATGATGCCTACATCAGCATTTGATCATATGGTTGGGAACTGCCCTGATGAAGGTGACCTCCCTATGAGAGGATTACCGAAACGCACGTAGGCTCTGGGTTCCTACTATATCCCTGCATTATTGTTCTAGAATTCTGTGATATCAGATACTGGATTCTATATTTAAAAAAAATTATATATATATATATATATATATATATATATATATATATATATATATATGTATTAATATTATATCATTATATTATATATGTCTCCAGACTATTTTTCTGTAGTAGGATTGTACTTTTGTATATTAATGTAAATATAACTTTTGTATGAATGTGGTGTGATTGATTTAATGTATTAGTCTTTTTCAATTGTATTTGGCATCATATAATAAAATAAAATATTGTTGAAATAATTTTATGACCCTATGATATGTGATTTATTGAAGTGAAGATTAGGACTTTGATGTAGCCCCAGATTAGACATACAGCTATTAAATTATTTTTGACATACATAACTAGCTGTATTTATTCATATCTTGATGCTCTTTTTGATATATATCCATAACGTAGTACTTGAGGGTTGCTCACAGTACTTTTCTGCAGCGTTTACTAATATTTCCCTGGTTGAGCTACTGTATCGACGTCAGGGACCCTCTTCTTTTCTGTACTTTCTGCAGCTGTGAGGGAATGGTGTCAGTAGGGGGATGTGGCATGCAATGGTGGGGATTGGGTCCATGATGGGCTTGTGCACGTTACGGTGGTGTGAGGGGGTGAGAGGGTTGTGGGGGTACATGCTGTGTACGGGGACATGTTGGCCGGGGAGTGCAGTTGGCCGGGGACCAGTGTCCAGTCCACTAGGTATTCCTGTCAGCCCTTCTGGATGTAGAATGGCCAGGACCTTATCTTTCCACTATGACAATTCTGGGGGAGGCGGTGAGAGCCCACCACCAGTCCTCATGACGGCGATTTGGTGCCTGGAGCCCATGGCCCCTACCTTACCCAGTAGGTCGTTCCACCTCTTCCTAATGTCCCACTGCATTCACCCTGACAACTGTCCTCTGCCATAAGTCGTTCTTCTGGGCTATGTATGTCTGCTGGACCCATGCTCCAAACAGTTGTGGCTCCACTCTGACGATTTCATCAACCATTTCCCTCACCTCCTCGTCTGTGAATCGTGGATTTTTTTGTGGTGCCATGGTGGCTGGGTTGTGGGTGGAGGTGTATGTTGTGCAGGGATGCTGGATGTGCTGTTTGTTGGTGTGGGTTTGGGAAGTGGTATTTGCATGAGTTCTGTGGTGTTTGTGTGCAGTGGTGTGTTGTGTGATGCTGCTGTGGACAAGTGTGTGTATGTGTCTCAGGTGTTGGGTAATGGTACTGTCCAATGTGGTGCAGTGTTCTGGTGGTGGTGCCTTTTTTCCTGCGGTGGTTTGGACTGCCAGTGGATTGCTGCTGTGTTGGGACCACGGTGCTGATTTGTCACTTGTTATTTGGCGGGCGGGATGTTCTTGGCATGGTGGTGTAGCCACCTCCTTCACAGCATTGTTCGATGGTGTGTCATTTTTTTGGTGCATTTTGGGTGGTGTTGTGTGGGTGACTCATAATGCGGCGATCTTCACACCACCATCACTGGCGGGCTTCGGTAAAAAAACCGCCATACTCAGAATGACCACCTGAATATCTGTTCTTTCCAGATTGCTTCTCTGGTCAATATTTTTTCTTTAAAGAATTAGACACTTCTGGAAAAATGTTGTTGTATGGTACCATTATACTTTTTTTTCTAGCCACATAGGGTTTTCTTTTATGTTCGAAGCAGTTACTGTTCTTTATGCCAATTCCTAATGTTCAAGTCAACATACACAATCCCATGACTGAGCCCCTTTTCTTTACTGTGAGCTAAACACTCCTCCTCTGCTGGTTCTAGATGGACTAATTAGTTTGTGTTGTCAGAGATTTGTAATTCATTCTTATTTCGTAGCCATCTTAATATTCTGATATCTAGGAACCATACCCTATTATTGATTAACCTTGGAAACCTGCCTTATCTCTTCAAGCAGCTTTTTTTATTTGGTTCTTCCATTTCATTTCCATTGTTTGGAGTAGCCATTAGCTTTTCATTCTATACGAGGCCCTAATATTCCATATTTTGTCTACACCTCTGAAAATAACCATGTACTAATTTTTTACTTCTGCGTTGACAGTTTCAACACATGTGCATTGCCACTAACCCTAAATTTAATGAGACCTGATTCACCAAAGTAAACTTACATTTGGTAGTATGTTTACTGCTTTCTAGGAATTCACAAATGACTTAATTGTATTCAGTTTGTTCCCTTGAGCCGCCATATACTTTGCTCTACATCCTAGTTCCTCCTCAATCACCGAGCATTTGGCCTCCAGATGTTTCTATTTGCTTTAAGATCTCTTCTATCCCACTTTTTGAGACCAGCAGTGCCCCAAATGACCATCAAGACATTGGACCATTTACATACTTCCAAGTTGCTAAAGCTGTGCCACGGTCAGGAAGCTCCTACAAATATATGCAAAGTCAAACTGGTTATTCGACTATAAACTGACAAATTTTGTATAGAAGCAGTCACAGGGAAGCCAAAACAAATTCTCCAATGTTCTTTGAAAGTTCAACAAAATGGAGAATCATAAAATAGATAAGGGCTTGATAGGTGAAGAGTGCAGAAACATCTTTAGTTAGTGGTTATTTACATTTTAAAATGAAGGCTAATTAAACATCTGGAAATAGAAGTGTTTTATAAGTATTTATAGTGTGTAATTCAAGAATCCAGCTACTTTCTAAGAGCTCTCAATATTTGCAGTTGGAGAACTGTGGCATACCTTGATGTCCCAGGGTCACAATTAGGAACAATGTGATTATTTAGCATGCAGTGTTATAACTAAGGCTCCCTGTTCTTCATTCCTACTGTTTTTTAATACTAAATGAGATTTGAAACAATCCATCCCCTGTCCGTATTTATTTTCAAAAATAGAAAAATACAGAGTGTATTTGCTGTCTTGTTACTGGTAGACTGATAGTGGTGTACATTGACAACCTAGGGAGATGGAAGCAATAGAATTTTCTATCTGCTGATAAATAGGTTTATTTATTTAATTTGAGTGGCTGACATTTGCAGTAGAAGTGTTCTAGTAAAGGATAAAACTGATATATATGTCAATAACTTTAATGAATAATTTAAAATGTTTGGAGATGCAGGATCAGGGATATGGGAGTCTCAATAAACAACATCCCTGTGCAATTAAAGAAAGCCTTCACAGGACAAAATTCAAAGTCAAAACCATAGAGGTTTATTAAAATGTAAGATTCACTGCAGGAGGTAAAAAGTAGTTAGTTAGTCAAATGCAGATTCAAATCAATAGTGCATCAAATAATGCCAATTGTGAGAGGAATCAACATAAGGTAAACACCAGAGCACATGAATAGCCAGAATTGAAATATATGCCAGAAAGATGACAAACAAAAATCTGCTTAGTTGAAAAGTAAAGGAGAGTCTAAGTATAAATCATTAGACAGACTAACATGGAGTTTGCCTTCAGAGAAAGTGAAAACAAAGTTGCCTATTAATCATTAGACAGATTAACCTAGTCTGCTTATTTCAAAAAGCAAGAAAGGCCTCGCACACATCCCAAACAGGGTACATTTTAAAGGTTTCAGGCAGTAAAAACTACATTCAACATTGTGAGATCTGACATAATTGGGTTGTACTAAAAAGTAAATAAAAGAAGAAAATGTGAAACATTTAGGACCACCTACATTCATGCATAGTCATAATAAGGTGTACAGAGGAAATGAAGGAAAGAACAGAGGGAATTAAGGAAATAACATCACATTTGTGCAACAAATAAAAACAATAGCCATATCAATGCTGGCTGACCATATTAAGGTGTAGAGAGGAACTGAAAGAAATAACAGAGGGAATTAAGGAACTAACATCACATTTGTGCAACAAGTAAAAACAATAGACAGTGCAACTACTTGAAAAGACCTGGGCAAAGAGTATAGAATTTGTCGCTAATACAAGCGCATTCTGCACTTGGCTTTCTTCCTGAGGAACACAAATTAATATATTTCATCTCCACAAATAACACCACTATGAAATGAATACCGTTTTTCTTATTTTCAAGAAAGGGAAAAACTGGAGCGAAACATGCATGTAGGAAACTTGATCATGTAACTTTAAAAGCACATTTTCTCTGCAACTACAAAATGAATATCAATGCTGGCTGACCAGGCCTAGACTTATTACCTGAATCCCGGTAAACTTCAACACATTGAAATCAAGCATTATTTACTATCAATTAAGAATGTGCTAACACTTCCCCCTCTAGATATTTCCGAATTAGAGCAACTTAATCAGAGAACATAATGAGAAGAAAGTGAGAATTGGTATGACTGCTGCTGAACCAACAGAAATATAGTTAAAAGAGGAAGATATGGCTAAGTTTAGAAATCCACAGGTGCTTTCTAGGCTTAGGATTTCACAGGAGAAGAAAGGAGTTGTGATGTTGTCGTGTCTGCAACGGTATGTTGTTTGTGTGAGTCCCTGTGGGATGAAGTGTTGTGCTTGTGTTTGCCTATGCCACTCTTGGGTGTTGCCTTGTGTGCATGCTCGTCTGTATGTGTGCTTGGGATGGGTTGGGGTTAAGGAGAATGGGACTGGGAAGTGGAAGTTGGAGGGGGAACGGTAGAAACAGGGACAATGGATGCCATCAGAGAGGAGGCCAGAGCCTGAATCGATCTCTGTTGGGCTGCCAAACCACTGTGAATGCCCTCCAGGAATGGATTCCATTGCTGCATCTGGGATGCGAGCCCCTGGATGGCATTCACAATGGTTGACTGCCCTACAGAGATGGATCTCAGGAGGTCAATAGCCTCCTCACTCAGGGCAGCAGGGCTCACTGGGGCAGGGCCTGAGGTGCCTGGGGCAAAAGAGATGCCCACGCTCCTGGATGAGTGGGCACGGGCAACTCGCTGAGAGACTACTTGGAAGGCAGTGCTGGTACGGAGGTGGCAGCTGTACCTGCAGCTGGGGTGGTCACAGAGGTGTCCGCCACCACCAGGGAGCTCCCATTAGAGGAGGTATCAGAGTCTGTGTTGTCCCCTCCAGTCTCTGCCGTGGTGCTCCCCGAGCCCTCTGTCCCACTTGTTCCCTCAGCGTCGTTGAACTCTGCCTCCAGGGTCCTGTGGGATGCAGCTCCCTCTGTCACTGGTGCCTCTGCTCCTCCGCCAGATGATGCTAATGCACACAAGGACAGCATGACAAAACAAGAAAGGGGGGAGAGAGACAAAGGATTCACTGGGTCAATGACTGCACCAACACCACCGTTGGCGTACACAGCACCCTCACACACAGGGAACAGGCCTACACACAAGGCATTGCACTACCAGTGAAATGGCTAGTCATCAAGGCATGAGGAGGCGCACACACCGCTAACTGCAGCACACCTGAGACCCACTCAGCCCTGCCTGGAAGTGAATACTAACAAGCTAAGTTACCTGTATTTGCCATGCAACTATTACCCTGCTGAGGTCCTACGCTGCTATGTCTGGCATGGCCTTAGGGGCACCCACTAACACACAAACACCACCCAGATACCACCCCACCAGCTATAAGTTGTAATAATAACCACTGTATTCACCCCCTTGTGGCTGCTGTGATTCCCTCAACCACTCATCCAGCTCAATGTAGCCCACCTCCAGTATGTGGGCCATCAGAGGGGGCAGGGTCCAACGGACACCCCTTCCTCGTTGGGGGGCCATCCCCAGCTGGGCCTCCGCGGTCTTCCATGCCCAGCATCTCAGGTCCTCCCAACGTTTCCGACAGTGGGTGCTCCGCCTTCCATAGACCCTCAGGGTCCTCACGTCCTTGGCGATGGCATGCCATAATCCCTTCTTTTGATCGCCACCAACCTGCAGAGGGAATACATGCAGGAGAACTCCATTAAACAAACAGTCCAGGCTGTCACACACATGGCCCACCATATCCGATCCCATCACCATTGCAACACACATAGGCCAGCTCACAGCATGTACACTGCCAAAAGGCATTCCCCACCTCCACCCACCCTTACACAATGCCTTCACACACATCTCCATGCATTCATGCCACATGCATCGTGCCCACATTGTACTCACCTGTTGGTCTGGAGGCCCATATAGCAGTCCGTATTGGAGTAGGACCTCATCCACCAGTCGCTCCAACTCCTCCGAAGTGAAGGCTGGGGCCCTTTCCCATGTCACACGGGCCATGGTAGGTTCCAGACACAGGTCACAGCAGCACGGGCAGTGTAGGTCTTCTCCTGTGGAAGGTGAGGAAACAAGTGAGGATTGAGATAGAAAATGACAGTCACGTCCGCGGCGGTGTACACTGTCACCGCCGGCGTATATCCCCATTGGCCACTGTACCCCATAGGGCCCAACATAATCCAATGAGAAATTGCACGGTGGTTCACATCCGCCCACTGCCACGTTTGCAGAACTTCGGCAGTATTACCTCACTTCCACCTGTCCCTCCACACAGGACAGGCGGTCGCCATTTCAGGGGGGATGAACAGGCCTATCGATAATTTCTGCATCACAGGATAAATAGGCACATACTTTTAAATTACACTGTCCCAATACATGATTGCACGATGTGGACTGCTGTTGTGGTATAGTTATTCAAATTGTGACAGTCTACTCACTCTTGTGTCCCTTAGATTCCTACCGTTGTGGGTGAATAGGAGATGCAGACATACCCTCATGTACAGACCCTTGGTGGACTTTGCTACACTGGAGGACAGGCACATTATCCTCAACTATAGGCTGGATAGGGCCACAATCACAGAGCTGTGTGCCCAGTTGGAGCCTGACCTAATCTCAGCTATCCGTCATCCCACTGGGATCCCCCCTCTTGTGCAAGTTCTATCAGTGCTCCATTTCCTGGTGACAGGTTCTTTCCAAGTGACAGTGGGCTTGGTAGCAGGAATGTCACAGGCAATGTTCTCAACCGTGCTGGCAAGAGTCTTGTCTGCCCTGGTAAAACACATGTGCAGCTACATTTCTTTCCCCCAGGTGGAAAATTTGGCCACTGGGAAGCCCATATTTTATGCAATCGAACATATCCCCAATATCATAAAAGCAATTGACGGTACACATATTGCGTTTGTCCCCCCCGCCAGAATGAACAGGTGTACAGGAATCATAAGAGTTTCCACTCCAGGAATGTGCAGATGGTGTGCCTGGTGGACCAGTACATCTCCTACGTCAACGCTAAGTATCGTGGGTCGGTGCATGATGCCTTTGTCCTGAGGAATAGCAGCATCCCAAATGTGATGCCCCAACTATAAAGGCACAGGGTGTGGCTTATAGGTGAGCCTTGATCCCCTCTCAGTGTATGTTGGTGTAAGCCTCTGCTGTTAGCGAAATAGGATAGTGTGTGGCAAAATGTTGGCCCTCATTACTTGCTGGTGACTCTGGCTACCCAAACCTATCGTGGCTGCTGACCCCTGTGAGGAATGCCAGGACAAGGCCTGAAGAACGTTATAATGAGGCACATGGGTGAACCAGAATGATAATTGAGAGGATCTTTGGCCTCCTGAAGGCCAGGTTCAGGTGCCTCCATCTGATAGGTGAATCCCTGTTCTACTCACCCGAGAAGGTCTGCCAGATAGTAGTGGCATGCTGAATGTTTCACAACCTGGCCCTCAGATACCATGTACCTTTTCTGCAGGAGGAGGATACTGGAGATGCCCCTGTGGCAGCAGTGGACCCCGAGGACAGTGAGGATGAGGAGGCAGAGGATGAGGATGTGGACAACAGAACATTAGTGATCCGTCAGTACTTCCAATGACACACAGATGAGACAGTGCAACTTCACATTTCTATGACTATTGTTGTATTCTGTGTGGCATTGGCATGCTGGCAATACCCACTTGTTTCCTCTACTTACTGTCACCTATGGATTATCATTTTTCAGATGTTGGTGATGTGACAACAATATTGTGATGTGATCACAACAGCCAGCAACAGGTCATTCATTCTATGCTCTCTATATGTACAGTTCATTTGCAATGGATGTAGCTGTTTCAATCAATACTAATTTTCAATACATGAAATACTAGTAGTCAAGTTTTATCGAAGGTTGTTTATTGTAGTGCTAATCAATTGAGGGGAAAGTGCAATGGAATGGGGTGATGATGGAGAAAAGTCCAGGGTATTGTTCCAGTCTGTTTGTAGTACATGTACAGTGTGCAAGGGGACACAGGAAGGGGAGCAATGGCAGTTCAAGGTGGATAAGGTGACAGGGTGGGACACAAGGGGGACAATCAGGAGAGTCTCATTTCCTGGCGGTGGTCTTGGCAAGTGTCTCTGACTTCTGTCTGGGTCGCAGAGAATGTTTGCGGGGTGGTTCACCTTCTGCAGGGGGAGGGGTGCTGGTGGCCTGTGGGTCCTGTGGCGGGGCCTCCTGCCCACTGGCGGCAGCGGAAGTGGAGGGCTGTTCAGTTGACTGGCTAGTGGTAGGGGCCCGCTGGTGTGACACTGCCTCCCTCATGATGTTGGCCATGTCTGCCAGCACACCTGCAATGGAGATCCGGGTGTTGTTAATGGCTTGCAAGTCCTCCCTGATCCCCTGATACTGTCCATCCTGCAGCTGTCTGTTCTCCTGCACGTTGTCAAGGATCTGGCCCATCGTGTCCTGCTAATGTTGATAGGCTCCCAGGATCTCAGAGAGTGCCTCCTGGAGAGTTGTTTCCCTGGTCCTGTCTCCCGCTGGTACACAATAGTCCTCCCAGTGTCACTTTTGACCTGTGCCCCTTTCCCCTGAATGGTGTGCCCAATGCCACTGACCCCAGGTCCTTGATTCTCTTGTGGGCGAGGTGTGGCTTGGCGTCCCTGTACGTGTGGGCACACTGCTGATTGACGTGTCCTGAGGACAGAGGTGTGGGTACGCTGGGTGGGTGCTGTGGTGTGGTATACTGAAAGGGGAGGCTCTGTGGTGGTTTGTGAGTGGGCATGAGTGACCGGCTGTCCAGTGGTCCCTGATGGGCCAGGTTGGTTCTCCAGATCCAGAAGTCCAGAGTTACTGCCATCACTGAGGGCCTCTTCTGTTGGGGGACTGGATGGTGGTGGCACCTCCTCTCCACTGACATTGGCTGGGGTACCTGAGGGGATGTAAAGGATGTATTATGCTTCATGTGTGTGACATTTGTACTTCCGTAGCTTCCCCTCTATGGTTGGTGTTGCCCTGCTAGCTTTTGCTTGTGTATGGTGATGTATAGTTCCCTATGCTGTACATGCTTTGGTGATGGGTGTCCCTGCAGGGCTGGGTGGGCTGTCCATGCATTGGTCTGGCATGCAGGGCTGGGCATTGTGGTTTGTCAGATGTGTAGGTGCAGTGTGTGGGATGTTGTGGAGTGATGGGATTGAGGGTGAGGGGGAGTGATGGCATGCAGGTATGGGGGTTGATAAGTGTTAAATGTTGACTTACCAGTGTCCAGTCCTCCGGCAACTCCAGCGAGTCTGTCAGGATGCAGTATTGCCAGTACCTGCTCCTCCCATGCTGTGAGCTGTGGGGGAGGAGGTGGGGGTCCACCGCCAGTCCTCTGTATGGTGAGCTGCTGTCTTGCTGCTATGGAACGTACCTTTCCCCGTAGGTCGTTCCAACTCTTCCTGATGTCGTCCCTTGTCCTTGGGTGCTGTCCCACGCCCTTGACCTGGTCCACGATTTTCCGCCATAGTTTCATCTTCCTTGCTATAGATATCTGATGCACCTGTGCTCCAAAGAGCTGTGGCTCTACCCTGACAATTTCCTCCACCATGACACTTAACTCCTCCTCAGTGAAACGGGGGTGCCTTTGTCGTACCATGGGTGTTATGTGATGTGTGTTGGTGAGGGTGTGTTGAGTAATGTGGTGGGGTGTGTGATGTGGAGTGCGTGAGGGGTGTATGGCTGTATGTGGTGTGTGTGTCTAGTTGTCTCTGTGCTCTTCTTCTCAGTCTCCTCGCAGTAATTGTTGTTGGTAAAGGGTTGTGGGTAATGTAGGTGTGTGTTTTATAGTGGTGTGGGTGGGTGGGTGTGGTGTGTGTATTGTTTTCAGGTGTGTATTTTTCGTATTGGCCAATGGAGTGTTGTTTTGTCTGTGGGTGTCCATTCTTAGCGCAGCGGTTTGTAACGCCAATGGTTTACCGCTGTTGAATGTCCGCCGTGGTGATTCGTGGGTCATAATGTGGTGGGCGTTGTTTTGTTGGCGTAATGGTATGGGTGTAGGGACCGCCACTTTAGCACTGAACTTTGGGCTGGCGGATTTGTGTGTATGGCAATATTCTGTCGGATTGGTGTGTGTGTGTCATAATATGGAAAACTGATATCCACCACCGCTGTGGCATGTTGGCGGCCGTCAGCGTGGCAGTAAGCAGCATTTGGCACCAATGTCATAATGAGGGCCATAGTGTCTAACAACAGGTCTCAATATCACCCTGAAAAAACGAATTTGCTGACTGAGGCCCTCATTCCGACTTTGGCGGTAACTTGACCACCACGCCGACGGCAGTGTTTTGACCGCTGCCAGGTTGGCAGTGCAGACCGCCATATAACGAGTAAGGCAGTGAACCCAACGCAACCACAGACAACTCATCGCCAGCACCACCACCGCCGATGAACAGCATCCGGCGGCAGAAGCCAAATTCAGGCTGGCAGAAGCCAATGTCCCACCCACCATATTCCGAGTCACAACACTTTCAGGATATCTGGGTCAGGCTGTCCACAACAAAAAAACTGGCGAAAAAAGAAAGTATAAAAGGAGACACCCACCGCCATGGCAAATGAACTGCTAGTCTTCCCAGCGTTGTATCTCGCCATACACCTTCAGGCCCACCGACAACGAAGAAGACGACAACCGTAAGTGCGCCTAGCACAGAGTGGAGGAAATGGCAGTAATACACTCCCACAAATAAAACACATTCCTCGCAAGGCCACACACAGGCACACACAAATTATGTCAATCCCAAGTACTCAATACACACACAAAGTCAATCAGATACATGCCAAACATACAATACAACGCACACAACACCACCAACACATCCAATAACCACACAATGACAACTAGACCACAAACACCTCAACGAAGGCATAGACGGGCACATTGTGCAACACCACACATACACACACACCATGAACTGTATGTAGCAATGACACACACAATAGCAGTGAACACACATCCAAACAATGACACAGGAGACACATCACGTACAACCAACAAACAAGGAAATCCACACATGCAGCACCATACACACAGACGCACACTACACCCCATACAACTGGCACTGGGAGGGGTGGTTTTTTTGCTGGGTGGAGGAGCAGGTGAAACACCAGAGGGGCGTCTGAGGAATGGGAGGTGGAAGGGCCTGGGAGGGGCAGGGGGGCATGACGTTTATGGGGAATACAGGGTGGGAAAGGAGTAGGGAGGAAATGGTGATAACACACACATCTACCTCACATACAAACAATACATAATTCAGCCCCTGCCAGTTTATCACTGACCTTTGGTCTGGCAGATTTGTATATGTGGCTGTATTCTGTCAGATTTGTGTGTGTGTGTCATAATATGGTGAATGGCAGCCGTAAGGTGGCGGCTGTCACCATGCAGTAAGCAGGATTTACCACAGTGTCATAATGAGGCCGTAGTAGCTCTTAGCTCAATCAAAATGTTCATACAATTATGCAGACGCACACATACCTTCTACTGAGCACCTAATTAGGTACAAAATCAGTCTTCTTCAAATGCAAACATTTAGTTATGGCAGAATTCTTAGATGGAGGCATAGAAGAAAATAAACATTTGGGGCCAGATGTATCAAGCCTTTTTGCATTCGCAAACGGTGCGAATGCCCGTTTGCGAATGCAAAAATGCCTTTCAGTATTTATGAAAGACATTCGCAACGCAAATTTAAGGAAGTGCTAAGATAGCGATTCCTTAAATTTTTGAGCCTGTTTAGAGAATCGCAAATTGTGATTCTCTAAATAAGAAATCGCAAATAAGGAATCCTTATTTGCGATTTCTGAACCACATGTAATAAGCAATTCCTTAATGTGAATTGGACATTAAGGAATCGTTATTACCACCAAGTTGAACTTGGTGGTAACCATGTACAAATTTTAAAAATGCATTAAAAATGCATTTTTAAAATTGACATGTAATGCCCCTTTGGCATGTGTGCTCCTTACATGTCCTGTAATATTTTTTTTGGGTGCAACAGAGGGGGCCTTAGGCCCCCAGCACCCTGGGTTTTTGCATTTCCTAAATTGCGAATTCCAGTTAGGAATTTGCAATTTGGGAAATGCTAAAAATTCGCAAATATGGGCCTACAGGCCCATAGGTGCGAAAGGGGTCTGTATCGCAATTTGTGATTCGGTAATAGCATTTGCGATTTTTAAGAAATCGCTATTACCGATTCGCAAATATGATACATTGCATTTTGCGAATCAGAAATAGCGATTTCTTAAAAATCGCTATTTCCGAATCGCAAATGCCTTTTTTGTTACATCTGGCCCTTGATCTCTAAATTAAGAGGAGCTATGCAGGCACACCTATAACAAATTTAAAAAAATCTAAAAAATCTCTTACTGAAAATTCAAAAGATCAGTGCCATAATTCCATCAGGAAATTATTAAATGTTGACTATCTTCACTTTCAGTGCATGTGAATTCAACAAGGTTTTTCAAGCAGAAATCAATAGTTTTCCAGATCAATCTCTCTTTTTTATGGTTCAGTCTTTGTGAGATATGCCCATTCCGGAGCTGCATATTTCTTGTTTGGCACACTTGTTCTTGTTGACCTTCTAACTTCAGGCTTTTAAATGTCTGTCACTGTTTCATCTGATTTTACTTCAATTCCCTTCAGACTGTCAATCTTCTACCACTCTCTTCTTCTTTCTTCCACACTTCAGATCAATCAGATTGCATCAAGCTTTCATCTTCAGTCACATTGCTCCACTTGTCCCATGTTCATATTAACTTGTTTCTTGACTTGCACAACTGAAACACCATGAATTGCTCTTAGGGGTTTCATAGTTCATGTTTTCGAGGGTCGATATCCTTGTTTTTCATTTTCTTGTTCTCCTTGATTTTCTTCTTCTTGAACTCTTTGTTCTCTCATATCTGAATCTATGTTGACTGCATGAATTAGTGGTTTTTGTCACCAGTTCTTCATCTGCAGTCTTCACACTGTTTGTGTGAGATGCTTGGACCCAGTGTGGCAAACCTTCACACTTTACAGCACTATTCATCACCAAGATCACTTGGTATGGGCCTTTGCAGCGATTCTCCAATCAACAATTCCTAACATTGTTCTTAACCATAACCCAGTTTCCAGGATCTTGATTGTAACAGGGCTCTTCACCTGCTGAAGGTGTCACAAACTTCACATGGAGAGAGAAACCGCTTACAAATCAGCAAAACCTTTGCAGTGATCCTGAATGAGATCATCAGTAATAGTCAGAAGATCAGCTGGAGAAATAACAGAAATCTTCAGGGAACTCCGCATTGGCAATTCGTGAGTAGTTGATCCTGTGCTTTTGAATGTGCTTCTCATACTTGGTAGAACCAGAGGAAGGACATCTGGCCATTTCAGTAAAATTAATACATGTTTGTCATTTTTGCTGTCATCCTACTTTTGGCCTTCTCCAGTACACCTTCTGCTTCTGGTTGCTAACAACAATGGCCAGTGTTCAGTGCCATGCATTATGCCCTCACCTCCATATTTGTAAAATTAGTTCCCCTATCTGATTTAAAAAATGTTGGCAGGCCAAATCTAGGTATCAGTTCCCTCAACAATAGCTTGTCTGCAGTGAATGTGCTGCAATGCCTAGTTGGGAACACTTGAATGGATTTACTACATAAAATGATGAACAACAAAATATAATGCAAACATTACAGGATGAGTGCCATCACTGCAAAATCCTTTTTTATTCTAGGGAAAGGACCATCTGATTTCCCCCTGTGCCTCACGGTCATCCTTGTCTTTTCACCAACATTTAACTGCTGACATGTTATACACCTCTCACATAGATTCTTAGCAATCATCCTAAAATAAGGATTGAACTAATACTTTTTAAACATGGTAATCATCCCATCACATCCTACATGTGTAGGTCTGTGCATGTTTCTTGCTATCTGCAATAGCACTGAATCTGGCAACACATGCCTCCCATCTGTTGACTTCCAGAAATCATATTTGTCTTGGTAACATCCTGGTTTTCCAACTTTTCGTGTCATCTTTCAGTACCCCAATTTGCAAATCTTCCAACTCCTCAAATATTTGCACTGCTTAAACTGACATTGACAAAAAGCTGTTTATGTTACTCTCTTCTGTTTCACAATTTTCATTCAGCTCTAATGTACCAGACACAACAGCACAGCACTTTGCTACTTCATCTGCAAACGTTTTGCCCAATGTGATCATGTAATTTTCACTCTTGTGTGTGTCACATTTTAAAACAGAAATTTTCTTCAGCATTTGCAGAGCAGAATGCATATATTGAATTTGCACTCCATTTTAATGAGAGTTCCAGATGACAAGCGTCCAAAGTTATGGACCACTCTAAAACCATATTGGCTATCTGTGTCTATGGTAACTCTCAATTGATTGGCCACTCAATGTACTCCTCTAATTGCAATCAAGCCAACTGCTTCTGCTGGTTACATTACAGTAGGATGCCTCCACAATATGTGTCACTGTGCTGACAACATTTCCTGTTTAATGAGATCCATGACGGTCTCTCAGAAAAGAGTCACCCACAAATCAAATCAAATCAGCTAACCAAAGTGGTACATCTTGAATGTATCGTAGTTATGTACACAATTCTGTCACATCAATACAATCATGATCACCATCAACTACTTCATCTCTCAGACCCTTCCTTTGACAAACGCAAGCGTTTTCCGGGTATTAGAAAGTCTGATTGAAATATTTTTTACTGCCAAAAATATCTACCCTTACTTTAGTCATGCAACTATTTCTGAGATGCTGAGTGTGGATGTGAGTTAGCAATTCCTCTGATGAATGTGGGACAAACACAATATGTGTGTACTACATCACAACTGTCTTACTCTGTGCAATTTGCAAGGGAATTTTTGCAATATATTTCATGCAAGTACTGGATTCAGTGTTGTACAAAAATATGAAACGGGCTGCTTAGCCAGTCCACGATGCTGAGTCCAAACAGAAAGTGCTCTCCCTTCTCTTTTGTGACAAAATAAAAATCTTTCTCGTAATTGGGCTTTTCTAGAGCAGGCATGCTACACAAACTGAGTTTGTTCTGTAAGAAGACTTGCATGCATTTCTCATCCGGGGGCAAAGGGTCCCTATATCATTGAGATTCAACCTCTGTAGACGTTTTGTAAACAAGGAAAAGTTTTGAACCCACTAATGACAGTAGCCAACCATTCTCAAACAAACAATAGAAATGTGTCCTTTGTACACTTTTCTCACTCCCTTTTCAATTTAGTGACCCAATTAAATTACTTCATTTTGAGAGTATCGCAACTTGGCAGAGAATCTACGCCCAAATAATTTAATAGATCAATTGTACTAAGTCTACAGCCCTTCCTTGTTCTGGCTGCTATCATCAGGTCATTAACATATTGTACCAGCACTGAATCACAGGGCAAACTTTTCAATTCCTTTGGGAAAATATTGAGGGACTCTCTGTATACACCTGTGGGATTTTACATCAGAGATGGACTCTATTTCAGACTCTATTTCTGATTCGCTGACTATCTTCATGAAGAGGAATTGAGAATAATGCTTGACATAAATGATAGTAAGCCACTCAGCTTCTTTGATAAATACAGTTACTTCAAGACGGGATCACTATGGTGGTCATTCTGACCTCGGCGGTGAAAGGCGCCTACCGCCGGTCAGAAATCCTCCATAATCCCGCCGCGGTCGCGGAAACCCGCCACGGTCATTCTGACCCGCAGAAGGCAAACCTCCGAAAATCCGACCGCCACAACAGACCGCCAGACCAGCGGTCGGCGGAAAGGTGGAGGTGACCAAACCTCCACCGCCACGCCAACAGAAATACGCCCATGCCATTACGACCCACGAATCCACGCGGCGGTCATTCAAACGCGGTATTCCATTGGCGGGACACACCGGCGCGGTCAGAATACACACAAACGAACAAAACTCACCCACATTGGACGATTTGAATCCCACACACCTGATACACATACACACACCACTCCCACACACACAATACAATATAAAACACCCACCCACATCACCCACAAACCCCTATGCTTAAAAATTCGTAAAGAAGACAAGAGCGAGACACCAGCATCCAAAACATAACAGCCACAGCCACTCAACACCATCACCCACACACTATCCACACACAAAACAACACACACCACCACACTCAACTCACTTAAATACACATACTCCACCGCACACATCATACACACCACCCCATGGCACCCCAAAGACAACCCCGCTTCACAGACGAAGAACTCAGGGTTATGGTGGAGGAAATCGTTCGGGTAGAGCCCCAGCTGTTCGGCACACAGATACAATACACCAGCATTGCCCGGAGGACGGAGCTATGGCAGAGGATTGTCGACAGGGTGAACGCAGTGGGACAGCACCCCAGAAATCGGGAAGACATCAGGAAGCGATGGAACGACCTACGGGGGAAGGTGCGTTCCATGGTATCCAGGCACAACATCGCCGTGCAGAAGACTGGCGGAGGACCCCCACCTCAACCCCCACAATTCACATCATGGGAGGAGGAAGTCTTGAACATCCTGCATCCTGACGGCCTCGCAGGAGTCGGCGGAGGAATGGATACTGGTAAGTTGAAGCTTCACTACTGCTCCCCCCCCTCCTGCATGCCAAATCAGACCCCAACCCTCACCCCCATCCTCGAACCCCACCCTCACCCCCACCCCCATCCTCACCCCCACCCTCACCCCCACCACCATCCTCACCCCCACCACCATCCTCACCCCCACCACCATCCTCACCCCCACCCCCAGCACACCTATTCCCCGCCAATGTCTCACCATCACAACCCACACATCCCAAAACCTAGGCCTGCATGCGTCCACTAAGCATGGACACCCATCACCAAAGCATGCCCAATGCATATACACATCCCCCCCACAAGCCACCCTCACCAAAGCCCCCACACACGAATGCCAGCACTTGGGGACACGGGAACCCACAGATACACCCATATGCCACACATTGAAACTATAACCATACCTCTATACCCCTGCAGGACCCGACCGTCAACACACCGTGGCGGAGGGGCCAGAATTATCCACACCCCCCACCCAAGAGGCCGTCAGCGATGACAGCAGCTCTGTCGATCTGGACACCGATGACCAGCCCGGACCATCGGGGACCTCTGGACAGTCGGTTCCCCTCACACAGGCACAGGCCACTATAGACCCTAACCCCTCTGGGAACACCAGCACAGCTCCCACCCAGCGGGCCCATGCCTCTGTCTCCAGGGCGCGTCAATCTGCGGTGTGTCTACCACTACAGGGCACCCAGGATAACCCACCACCCCAACAACAACAGGGACCTGGGGGCAGTGGTAGTGGGCACACCGGCCAGGGGGCAGAGGCCCAGGGAAACAGGGCAACTCGGCGGGCAGCTGTGCGACAGGGGGGGGAGGAGAGGCCCAGGGAACCCACTCTCCACGAGGTCCTCACCACCATCATGGGAGCATACAACCGCTCCCAGGAGACGATGGCGACGGTACTGGTCCGGTTCCAGGAGATCCAGGTGCTGCAGGAGGAACACTATCGGGGGTACAGGGAGGACATCAGAGCCATCAACACCACCCTGGTTACCATGGTAGGGCTGCTGCAGGACCTCGTAAACAGCAGGGCGGACACTGAACAACACCCAAGGGCCCCTGCCACTAGCCTGGACCAAGAACAGCCATCCACCTCCGCCGGCGCTAGTGGACAGGAGGCCCCCGCACAGCAGCAGCCCACCAGACCCCCACCTCCTGCAGGAGAAGAACCACCCCGCAAGAGGGCCCTGAGATCTCGCAAGACAGAGTAGGATGTCAAGACCCCCGCCAGCAATGGATACCACCTGATGTCATCCCACTGTCCCACATTGTCACCCTGTCCATCCTCGAACTGCCCATGCTCCATCTCTCCACAGGCCTCTGGACAATGCACCTGTGTGACTGTTACTCTGGACTCTGCCATGGACATTCCTTCACCATAGCCCCCACCCACTTGAAACCACCCATCCCATTTTGAGCACTTCAATAAACACCTATTTTGCACCAAAATATCTGGAGTCTGGCTGTGATTTCAATAGATTGTAATTGACATGACAGTGCAAATATGTCCTTGTACATGGTGAAGTCAACAAACAGCTGCCACAAAGCTGTAGTCCATGGGGAAACGAAGCACAGGACTCGTAGTGGGGACCCCAGATCTGAAATAGGGAGGGAAAAGCCAAAACTCAGTCATCATACACTGGGGCAAATAGACAGGCAGCAGAGATGCTGCAGAGTAGTTAACATTTACTAAATTATCTTTGAAATGTTACCTGTGTCCTATTGGAAGTACTGTTCAATGATTCTGTCCCTGTTATCTGTTTCAGCCCCGTCGTCTTCCTCCTCGTCACTCTCCTCAGGTTCCACCGCTGCCACAACACCACCGTCTCGACCATCCTCCTGCAGGAAAGGCACCTGGCGGCGCAAAGCCAGGTTGTGAAGCATGCAGCAGGCCACGATGATGTGACACACCTTCTTAGGTGAGTACATTAGGGATCCACCGGTCATATGCAGGCACCTAAACCTGGCCTTTAGGAGGCCAAAGGTGCGTTCGATCACCCTCCTAGTACGCCCATGGGCCTCATTGTACCGTTCCTCTGCCCTGGTCCGGGGATTCCTTACTGGGGTCAGTAGCCACGACAGGTTGGGGTACCCAGAGTCCCCCACTAGCCATACACGGTGTCTCTGTAGCTGTTCCATCACGTAAGGGATGCTGCTATTCCTGAGGATGTAGGCGTCATGCACTGACCCTGGGAATTTGGCATTTACATGCGAGATGTACTGGTCAGCCAAACACACCACCTGGATGTTCATTGAATGGTAACTTTTTCTGATCCTGTACACCTGCTCCCTGTCTCTTGGGGGAACCAAAGCCACATGGGTCCCATCAATGGCACCAATTACGTTGGGAATATGTCCAAGGGCGTAGAAATCACCCTTCACTGTAGCCAATTCGCCCACCTCAGGGAAAATGATGTAGTTCCTCACGGATTTCATCAGGGCAGACAACACTCTGGATAACACCTTCGAAAACATGGGCTGAGACATCCCGGAAGCAATTCCCACGGTTGTCTGAAATGACCCACTTGCCAAGAAATGTAGTACTGACATGACCTGCACCAGAGGGGGAATCCCTGTGGGTTGGCGGATGGGGGACATCAGGTCGGGCTCCAGCTGGGCACACAGTTCATGGATAGTGGCACGGTTAAGACGGTAGGTCAGGATAATGTGGCGTTCTTCCATTGTCGACAGGTCCACCAGCGGTCGGTACACGGGAGGATTCATCCGTCTCCTCGCCCAACCCAGCGGACGGTGCCTAGGAAGGACAACATGGAGCACACAGTCAGGCAACCCACAGGTACGTACTCACAGCTAGCACAGTATACGATTCTCTATGCAGTGAATGGCGTGTCTGAGTGGCTATGCAAGGCCTAGGCCTGTGTGACGCAGTTGAAATTGAGCCATGTGGGCCCTGGAAATGGCGGCTGCTTGACCTGTGAAGTGTGACAATGGGATGTGAGGTCAATGCGCTGGCGTGGCACACCGCGGCGGGCGGCGGGCGAAGACCGCGGCGCGAAGCCGCATTGGTTAACATTGAAGCCTATGGGTTTCAGGAGCCAATGGCGAAGGGCGCCGGCGGTGGCGGGACGCACCTCCGCGGTACGCACCGCTGCGGACGTGACCGCCATTTTCTATCTACTTATCCACTTGCGACTTGAACTTTCACAGGAGAGGACCTATACTGCAAGTGTTGCTGTGACCTCGGTCTGGAAGGGACAATGGCTGCTGCGACTGGGGAAAGGGCCCCTGCCTTCACTGGAGAGGAGTTGGAGAAACTTGTGGATGGGGTCCTCCCCCAGTATGCGCTACTCTACGGTCCTCCAGACCAACAAGTGAGTTTAATTCAATATGGATTTGGGGCCACTGGCTGGCTTGGGGGCCTGGCGGGGATTGGGGGCATGTTGGGGCTGGCGGGGGGCCTGGCGGGGGGCCTGGCGGGGATGGGGGGCATGTTGGGCCTGGCGGGGGGCCTGGCGGGGATGGGGGGCATGTTGGGCCTGGCGGGGGGCCTGGCGGGGGGCCTGGCGGGGATGGGGGGCATGTTGGGCATGGCGGGGGGCCTGGCGGGGATGGGGGGCATGTTGGGCATGGCGGGGGGCATGGCGGGGGGCCTGGCGGGGATGGGGGGCATGTTGGGCATGGCGGGGGGCCTGGCGGGGGGCCTGGCGGGGATGGGGGGCATGTTGGGGCTGGCGGGGGGCCTGGCGGGGGGCCTGGCGGGGATGGGGGGCATGTTGGGCCTGGCGGGGGGCCTGGCGGGGATGGGGGGCATGTTGGGCCTGGCGGGGGGCCTGGCGGGGATGGGGGGCATGTTGGGCATGGCGGGGGGCCTGGCGGGGATGGGGGGCATGTTGGGCATGGCGGGGGGCATGGCGGGGGGCCTGGCGGGGATGGGGGGCATGTTGGGCATGGCGGGGGGCCTGGCGGGGGGCCTGGCGGGGATGGGGGGCGTTGGGCCACTGGAAAGGAAAATGCTGAGTAACTTGAACGTGGTATTTCTCCCTCCCTGTACGTGTCACATAGGTCCGCGCCCATGAGAAGATCGGGATTTGGCGTGCCATCGCCAAGGAAGTCCGGGCCCTGGGGGTCCACCATCGACGGGGCACCCACTGCCGCAAGAGGTGGGAGGACATCCGCCGCGGGACCAAGAAGACCGCCGAGTCTCTGCTGGGGATGGCCTCCCAACGTAGGCGGGGTGCCTGCCGTCAACTGAGCCCCCTGATGTTCCGGATCCTGGCGGTGGCCTACCCTGATTTGGATGGGCGCGTGAGGGCAGCACAGCAGACACAAGGGGGTGAGTACAAGCATTATCTACTCTGTTGTCGCGCAGTGGAGGTGTCTGGGTGGGGGAGGAGGGCTGGGGGTCCCCCTAGGCCAGGGCGATATCTGTAGGCTGGGCACCCCCGTAAGCCCCTGTGTCCCCAGCCACCACCCTCAGTAGTTTGTCAGTACAGCCATCCCTGGGCCCTGTCATCCATGGGTGCAGTTGTCAACTCTAGGCGTGTAGGGCATGTTCCACGGAATGCGTAGCGTACCCCAAGTGCGCAACTTAGTGCAGGGGGCATCTGTGTCTGTCATGTCCGCTAACTGTACCGGAGATCCATGTACTCAATATCCCTTTATTTCTCTCTCCCCCCCTTTTTGTTTGTCTTTCTGTGCTTGTGTGCATCAGCATCATCAGGCGGAGGAGAAGTGGCATCGGGGCAGGAGGGAGCTGCATCTCACATGGCCCAGGAGGGCCATGCCACAGAGTCAGACTGGACCAGTGAGACGGAGGGCGAGGGGAGCTCCACGACGGGGACGACTGGACCCTGCAGCGACACGGACACGTCCTCGGAAGGGGGCTCCCTTGCGGGGGTGGCACCATCCGTGCCCCCCGCCATTACAGGTACAGCCGCCACCCAGCGCACCATCTCCGCCCTCCCAGCAGCCCTTCAGCGTTCGCCCCGTGCCCGCTCTGCCAGGAAGCCGGGCATCTCCTTCGCCCCAGGCACCTCAGGCCCTGCCCCTGTTACCCCCGCTGCCCTCAGTGAGGAGGTCATTGACCTCCTCCGAACGCTCATTGTTGGGCAGACTACCCTTTTGAATGCCATCCAGGGGGTGGAGAGGGAGGTTCATCGCAGCAATGCGTACCTGGAGGGCATTCATTCGGGTTAGGCTGCCCATCAGCGATCGTTCCAGGCTCTGGCCTCAGCACTGACGGCAGCCATTGTCCCTGTCTCCTGCCTGCCTCTACTAACTCCCTCCTCCCAGTCTCCTGTTCCTCTGCCTGTCCCACCCACACCATCAGACCAGCCTGCACACACCTCAACACCCAAGAGAAGCTCATCCAAACATAAGCACCACAGATCACGCAGACATTCACACACGCAACATTCCGATGCAGACATGCCAACAGTCACTACCACCTCTGTGACCCCCACCTCCTCGTCTCCCTCCTCCCTCCCTGTGACGTCTACACTCACACCTCCATTCACCTCACCATCAGCCAGTGTTTCCATCACCAGCACACCCTCCACTCCAGTCCGCACACGTGCAGTCACCACCCCCACTGCCATTTACACGTCCCCTGTGTCCTCTCCCACTGTGTCTGTCACCCCCTCTTCCACACCACACAAACGCAGCCACCCACCCACCCAACAGCCATCCACCTCACAACAGCCTATCCCTCCTGCACCTGCACCCAAAGACAGCAAACGTGACTCACCTACAACCACATCCTCTCCCTCCACTCCCATTCCCACTGTACCTACCACTCTCCATTGTCCCAAGAAGCTCTTCCTCGCCACTACTAACTTCTTTCCTGACCCTGAGCCCCCCCCTCCTTCTCGTCGGGGTAAGAAGAGCACCTCAGCCACCACCAGCCCTGCAGCCCCCTTGACAAGGGTGCAGGGGTATTGGAGCCCGCCAGCCCGCATGTCTGGATCTTCGCCCAGCAGCAAGGGGACAGCCAGCCCACCCCCTGGGAAGAGGAGCAGAAGGCGGAAGGGGCGCCGCAGGAGCCCGCCTTCTAAATCCCCCCCGGACACCACCCAGAGACAGTCACCAGCCACAGCTCCAAAGGGAGGAAAGGGCCACAGGCCGACGACTAAGGAGGGCAAGGGCAGCAAGTTGGAGAGGTCAGGCAGCAGGCCTGCTGCCCAGGAGGAGCCCACAACCCCCATAGCCGCTGCCCCGGGAGGAACCGGCACAGCTGCCCCGGGAGAGCCCACCAGCCCCATAGCCGCTGCCCAGGGAGGACCCAGCCCAGCTGGCCAGGAGGGCCCCACCACCCACAGCCCAGGTGGGCAGTGAAGGAGCACCATCCCCGCTGCCCAGGAGGGCACCACCAGGCATTTAGCAGTTGGCCATAGACCGTCCGCCGTCTCAAGAACCGCTGAACTGGGCCCTTCAAGGCAAGAACCGCTGAACTGGGCCCTTCAAGGCAAGAACCGCTGAACTGGGCCCCGCCGTCTCAAGAACCGCTGAACTGGGCCCCGCCGTCTCAAGAACCGCTGAACTGGGCCCCGCCGTCTCAAGAACCGCTGAACTGGGCCCTTCAAGGCAAGAACCGCTGAACTGGGCCCTTCAAGGCAAGAACCGCTGAACTGGGCCCTTCAAGGCAAGAACCGCTGAACTGGGCCCCGCCGTCTCAAGAACCGCTGAACTGGGCCCTTCAAGGCAAGAACCGCTGAACTGGGCCCTTCAAGGCAAGAACCGCTGAACTGGGCCCCGCCGTCTCAAGAACCGCTGAACTGGGCCCTTCAAGGCAAGAACCGCTGAACTGGGCCCTTCAAGGCAAGAACCGCTGAACTGGGCCCCGCCGTCTCAAGAACCGCTGAACTGGGCCCTTCAAGGCAAGAACCGCTGAACTGGGCCCTTCAAGGCAAGAACCGCTGAACTGGGCCCCGCCGTCTCAAGAACCACTGAACTGGGCCCCGCCGTCTCAAGAACCGCTGAACTGGGCCCCGCCGTCTCAAGAACCGCTGAACTGGGCCCTTCAAGGCAAGAACCGCTGAACTGGGCCCTTCAAGGCAAGAACCGCTGAACTGGGCCCTTCAAGGCAAGAACCGCTGAACTGGGCCCCGCCGTCTCAAGAACCGCTGAACTGGGCCCTTCAAGGCAAGAACCGCTGAACTGGGCCCTTCAAGGCAAGAACCGCTGAACTGGGCCCCGCCGTCTCAAGAACCGCTGAACTGGGCCCTTCAAGGCAAGAACCGCTGAACTGGGCCCCGCCGTCTCAAGAACCGCTGAACTGGGCCCTTCAAGGCAAGAACCGCTGAACTGGGCCCTTCAAGGCAAGAACCGCTGAACTGGGCCCTTCAAGGCAAGAACCGCTGAACTGGGCTCCGCCGTCTCAAAAACCGCTGAACTGGGCCCTTCAAGGCAAGAACCGCTGAACTGGGCCCTTCAAGGCAAGAACCGCTGAACTGGGCCCCGCCGTCTCAAGAACCGCTGAACTGGGCCCTTCAAGGCAAGAACCGCTGAACTGGGCCCTTCAAGGCAAGAACCGCTGAACTGGGCCCTTCAAGGCAAGAACCGCTGAACTGGGCCCTTCAAGGCAAGAACCGCTGAACTGGGCCCCGCCGTCTCAAGAACCGCTGAACTGGGCCCTTCAAGGCAAGAACCGCTGAACTGGGCCCTTCAAGGCAAGAACCGCTGAACTGGGCCCCGCCGTCTCAAGAACCGCTGAACTGGGCCCTTCAAGGCAAGAACCGCTGAACTGGGCCCTTCAAGGCAAGAACCGCTGAACTGGGCCCCGCCGTCTCATGAACCGCTGAACTGGGCCCTTCAGGGCAAGAACCGCTGGCCCTTTGGCAGACGTGGCAGGGCAGGATCTATCTCGGGCAGGGCTGCAGGATGTCCTCTGGCCAACTTGCCTCCTCCAGTGGCAGTGGGGTCTGTTATGGACTGTATGGACTGTGGCTTTGCTCTCCCCAGGATGGCCCAGTGGGCAGGCCACCCACTGTATGGACTGTTTGGACTGTGGCTTTGCTCTCCTCAGGATGGCCCAGTGGGCAGGCCACCCACTGTATGGACTGTATGGACTGTGGCTTTGCTCTCCCCAGGATGGCCCAGTGGGCAGGCCACCCACTGTATGGACTGTATGGACTGTGGCTTTGCTCTCCCCAGGATGGCCCAGTGGGCAGGCCACCCACTGTATGGACTGTATGGACTGTGGCTTTGCTCTCCCCAGGATGGCCCAGTGGTCATGGAGTCCCCTCGTGGATCTGGCGTCGTGTACTCAAGTGGCTGAGGTGCCCCCCCTTCCCTTCCCCCTGAGGTGCCTGTCCTATTTTCTTTCTGATGCCCCTGCAGTGTTCTCTCCGTGGAGTTCTTGTCGTGGGACTGGGCCTTGCCCCTTTGCACAGGACCCCTGTGATCCACGGACAGTGGTTGGACTACATTTAGTAGCTGTATATATTTTGTACATAGTTTATTTATTTATTGGGATTAATGGCGTACATATTTCAATATATCTGCCCGTTTATGATCTCTTCTTTTGGTCTTTGCATTATTTCGGAGGGGGGTGGTTTGTGGGTTGTGACAGTGATCTGTGGGAATGCATTGATGTGTGTGTTGTAGTGGGTGTGGGTGGGTGGGTGTGTGCCGGTAATCTTTTCCCTCCCCTGTGTCGTAGGTGCAGTACTCACCGATGTCTTCCGCGCCGCCGGGCGTGCTCCTGGTATATGAGGAGGAATAGGAGTGCGGGGATGACCTGTAACTCTGGCTCCATACTGCCGGAATCTCGCGTGGAGTGCGTAGAGGTGAGCGTTTTCCCGTTCGTAGTCTGTTTCCGCCGTGTTCTTATCGGCGGTGCTACCGCCCCGGAAAAGGTGGCAGATTGGTGGGTCGTAATAGGGTGGGCGGTACTTTGTCTGCCGCCGGGCTGTTGGCGGGAACCGCCGCGCTGTTTGTTTGTACCGCTGTGGCGGTCGGAGTGTTAAGTTGGCGGGCTGTGTTGGCGGTTCCCGCCAGGGTCAGAATTGCATATTTTAGACCGCCGGCCTGTTGGCGGCTTGGCCGCCGCTTTATCACCGACCGCCAGGGTCAGAATGAGGGCCTATATCATTAACTTTATCATTAAGGATGGGATCACTATATATCATTAAATTTGAGGAGAGCATGCAATATGCACCATCTTCTTAATGGTTTAATGATCAGAAAGGTATGTGTACTCCCTAGCACCTCTTTCAAAAAGCTGTGTTCAATTGTTGTGTCAATAACCAGTGCCATCTCTCCTCTGCTCCATGTGTCAGCCTGTACTGGGGAGTGCGGGGATACATTGCATTCAGGTTTAGAGTAGTTATGCTGACTTTGCACTTTTAATCAACCCAGTTTATTTTCTTGTAAAATCCCAAACCTCCTTATTCACAGTACATCTTAAATCTGAAGGTAGGTCTCCTGAAATGAGCACTGGGAATAGTTTAACCTTTATCTCTTGTGATTTTATTTTGAAATCTAAGTCCACATCTTGTGTTTGAATCCTGACTCTATCCATGGTGCAGTGAATCACACAGTTCAGTTTACACAAGAGATTGCGACCCAACAAGTTAAATGGACTTGTCTCTATGATATTAAATTAATGATTATTTCTAGTTGCATCACTTTGCACCGGGGCATTAGCTGAAAATGTAATAGTCACCTGTTTCTTTGAAATTCCAACAACTTCATTTCTTAAGGTGTTAGGTTAGGAACCTCCACCAGCCAAACTGTGGAGCAGATAGCACTTGCATCAATTAAAAATTACACTGAATGGCCAATCACTTCTTCACATTAAGAATACAATTTGTCTTTCCTCTCGGGCGCAGTCAATGTGCTTGATTCAGTCTTGTAGAAACAGAATCAGAGCTCCAAACTGTAGAAACTTGTCATTAATTACTGAATGTTTTTGATGACATCTGAAATCTGGCTGAAATCCCTGC
Organism: Pleurodeles waltl; assembly: GCF_031143425.1. Classification (NCBI taxonomy): domain Eukaryota; kingdom Metazoa; phylum Chordata; class Amphibia; order Caudata; family Salamandridae; genus Pleurodeles; species Pleurodeles waltl. The sequence continues at coordinate 601,739,320 of NC_090438.1, forward strand.
ATGTTACATTACATAGGGTGTTGCATGACTGGGGCTAAAGACATATTCCCTTTGAATTGCCTTGGATTCTGCATGTTCTGCACAGAAGCAGGTAGGGCAGGAATCACAGGGCATGGCATCCCATTGTGTGCCATCTGATTCATATTTTGCTGCATTTGGGGGACCTATGGCACTCATTATGAAATCTATTTAGAATAAGCCTACACCCTTGTTTCCAGTGTCCATTTTTCCCACATATATCACATGGACTATATCTCAATTATGGTTACTAATACAATTGCATAGTTAGTACTTTTAATACATTCTCAACCACCATTTCCATCTTGCACAAATTGCATGTCATTGCCTTGTGTGTTAACATCTTGCATTCCAACACCAGCAACTGCACAAAAACCAGGTGCCTGAATACCACCTTGACCACCCTTCCAAAAGAACTTAGTTTGAGATGCCATCAATTTGAGTACTAATCTCTAGATGCACTCCTAACACAAATACAGAGACAAATCCCAAAAAGCTTTCTTTTGCCGGGTCTTCAACTCTTCCATACAGGCTGTAAAAATGCACCAATGACTCATGTGCAGGCTCATCTGGATGTTGAGTCACGCTCATGATTTTTGCCCAATCGACTTGTTTCTGGAGAACCTTTGTTTTCAAATGCTTGATAACCCAATTATATTTCCCCATGTGATATTTTATGATGTGCTTGTGTAAAGTGCACTATCACCTGGGAGAGTATACATGACAATTCTGTAAGCCTATTAATCGGAGCTTCTGTCTGATGTTCTTCTTCCAGCCTATGTACTATATTCTTGTACTCAGCCAACAAAATTCGAGAAACAACACCTGAAAATGAAGCATCCAAATTCGTCCAAAGTACCTTTGAAATAATCACCATTCTTTCCACCTCTCTATACCGCTTCTCAGGATCCTCTCTGAGGTTCGGGAAATTCTTTGTTAATGAGAAAAATTCACTTTGTGACCAAAGTACATGAGCATATTCTCTTCCCTGCTCTTCTCTCCAAGTAAACAAACCCCTTTTCAACAACTACTTCAAATTCAGAATCACTCCCACTCATATGTTTTTTCATGTTACTCGTTTTCAATTCAGACTTAACAAGTGTGTCTGTCCTATGCCTTGTTACACCTTCCCCTTGTTTGATCTTTCCCAACAACTCTCTGAGATTGTTTGCAAGCTTTTAAGATCTTGATTTTTTAATTTGATGTCTGTCAATTGTATTCTAAAAGTTTCACAAATGTTCTTTTTGTATAAATCTAGGGTTAATACTTTAGCCAATCCTCAAGCTTCTCAATTGCATTTTGTGCACACTCTACACTCTCCTGCTTCTCATTCAAAAATGGCAATTCATATTTATTATACGTCATAATTTTTTCACTACAAATTTCAGTTTTGCCATCATTTCTAAACCCCCATTACATTTGAAAATATTAGTCTTCGCCACTGTCGTCTCACTTTGTGAATATGAACTAACCTCATCATCTCTCCTTGCATTCAGCTCTCCTGCTCCTATTTCTTCCACTTACATGAGCCTTGTTACACGGAGGTGGCCTCACTTCTGTCACCAATCTGTTCATAAACTCATTCAACTCTTCTTCAGAGTAACTTTCATTTTTCCCATCTCGTTCTTTTTCTCTTTTTGTTTGTTTTTTGCCATCTATAGATTTCTTTTTGTCTGACTCATTAATAATTGCAGGTTAAGCACCCACAGTTTCCAACACTTCCTGACCCCATGCCTTCTTCCTAAATGCAAGCTCACATCCACTCACTTGCTCATAGCCTTAAATATTTGGCCTTTCAGCAATCACATTTGCCATCTGGTCCCACTCATGCAAGGCTTTGAATTGTGCAGGACTCGGTTGCAGCTTTATTTCAAACATGACATTCCTCAAATTATCGATCTTTTTCACTTCAAATTTACAATTATTAGGAAAACTTAATGTTTTTATTATCAGCATTAATTCCATTGTTTAAGCCACGACACATGTGCATATCTGAGCCAAGGAGCATCTCATGGGCTAGGGTACCAACTGGAGGAGGAGTCTCTCCTCCACAGGTGGGGAGTACAGACTTACTATAAGTGCACCCACTGTAATCTTAAACTAGCTCCACACTACATGTAATACTAATAAAGCCAATCACAACTGGATTTCAAAATGAGACTTAAAATGCAAAGGATAATGTTAATAACCAGAACAAATAAAATCTCTGCCTGTCTATCAGGTTAAGTGACGGCAAATCAGACTCACCACAGAAAGGAGATAGCCCAATGGTGTTTCGAATTGCACCACTATAGACTTTCAATCTGTGGCAACCTATCCTTAGAGTCAGAGGGCATCATTATGACCCGGCGGTCTTGAGGCAACCAGGGTCGTGGTGGCAGTCAGACCGCTGTCAATGTGGGGGTCCGGCAGCCACATTACGACCATGGCGGTTGCACCACGGCCGGACCGCCAGCACCGCCAGATAACAACTTTTAGTCAGTCTGACAGTGCTGACGATCCTAATCCGCCAGGGTAGCACTGCCCTGGGGATTACGAGTCCATTCTCTGCCAGTGATTACCTGGTGGTAGCCCCGCCATGTCAAAGCTGGTGGAGAGGGGGTGCAGGGAACCCCATGGGGACCCATGCACTGCCTACGCACTGCAGCATTGCCGCCGGCTCAATGTTCTGGGCTGTGTCCCGCTGGGCCAGCGAACGGAAACTCTGTTTCCACCTGCTGACCCAACAGGAAACTCGTAATGGAGCCCGTGGGGAAGGAGACAGCACTGGCAGTAACCTGACTGCAGGAGTTTAGTGGATGGCCTTTTTCCGTCTGCCAAACTCATAATGACCCCCAGAGTGTCTGTCATTTGACAGAATAAACACCACTGCCCGTAACTAATTTTCATACACAGCTAAACTGTTAAGAGTTTCTTAGGACTTAAACCTATAATCAGGTGTGACATCACACACTTTTATTTTGCAGACAACCTTATAATATTATATCAAAATCTTAGATTTTCATAAACCTGTGACCTTTATGTATAAAACCAAGATCCTTTGCTCATAGATGACATAGAATCCCAATGGGCCTGATTACAACTTTGGAGGAGGTGTTAATCCGTCCTAAATGTGACGGATATACCACCAGCCGTATTACGAGTTCCATAGGATATAATGGACTCGTAATACGGCTGGTGGTATATCCGTCACTTTACCGTCACTTTTGGGACGGATTAAAACCTCCTCCAAAGTTGTAATCAGGCCCAATATCTTTTTTTAAAAACACAATGTGAATAGTCTTAGCAATTGCATAACATTTCACAATGCAATGCAGTTTTCAATGCATTCGCAAAACAAAGCACAAAACACCATTAACATAAGACACAGTGTAGCGGGTGCAAGACAATTGATTTTGCTCCAAATCGTGTCTCACAAGATAACACATTCTAAGGAAACATTATTTTCTTTTCATTAAAAACATGCTGACACTACCCCCTCGATGATTTCTAAATCATCACCAAGCTACTCTGCACGACAACACTTCATCATTCATTTTCAACTTCTTCAATTGTTTTTTCATCATAAACTCTGACTTTGAAGTCGTCAAGTCCAATTTCTCCCTTCTTTTTCTAGTTATCTTCTTCTTTCCACAATCTCATTTCAAATCTCCCTTAAAACAAATAACTTCTAAACATTATAATATTAGAATTACACCTATTATACTTAATCTTAACATTGTTTATGGTATTAGTAACACCATTGAAGTAACACGCTGTGCGGCGAGTGCAAAACAAATTATTTAACTCCAGCTCACACAATGCAAAACACATTCCGAACAAGGTAACGCATCACTCATGGCTCTATTAATATTGATATAACTCAGCTCTAGACAACACCAGCACGTACACTAGCATTAATCCAAGCAATTTCATTCTCTAATTTCTGACAATTTTTGGCGTCCAATAGTTTCACTAATTATGTAAGTTAAATAATTATGCAAATTAACTGCCACTACTGCCAGCCCCGTTCGTGACCAAAGTCCTGTCAATACATTTAACTAATGCATTAAAAGGGTTGAGACCGAGGATACGGCCCTGTGAGTCACAAAAGACAATAGCCCCATGCATTTAGTCAAATTTAAGTCATTACAGAAGGGTAAAAGAAGTTAGGTATGTAGGAAAGTCACTGTTTTTGGCATGGTCACCCCTACTTTTTGCTTCTTTCTCAGTGTGCTTAGACTGTTTTCACTGGAATCCTGCTAACCAGGTCACCAGTAACAGTGATGTCTCCTTTAAATGTGGCTGCTTTGATACCCTTTAAACTCCACAATTAGCATACTGGTGCACCCCTGTAAGTCCCTAGTATATGGTATTTTGGTACCCAGGGCATTGGTACACGAGGGGTCCCTCACGGGCTGCAGCATGAATTATGCCACCCATGGCAGCCCATGCAAACTGTGTCTGGAGGCGTGTCATTGCAGCCTGCGTGAAAAGGTGCATGCACCTTTTCAATGTTGGGCACTGCACCAGGTCACTGTAAATCATCCATATGATAGGCCCTTCTAGCCCAGAGGAAAGGGTGTGGGTTCCTGTGTGTGAGGGCACCCATGCATGAGCATGGGTGCCCCTACAAATTCCAGTTCCAACGTATTAGACTTCGTAAGTGCGGGGAAGCCATTTTAACCATGTACTGCCCACAGGTTTGGTCCAGTTACATAATGGGAACTCCAAACCTAAGCATGTTTGGTATCAAACATGTCAGAATCATGTCCCAATGCTAATGCCAGTATTGGTGGCATGATTCCATGCACTTGGTGGCTCCCTAGAGGACCGCCCAGTATTGCCCCTACCAGTCTTCCAGGGTTTGCGGGCAGCCCACACTGCTGCAGCCCCTCAGACAAATTTTTGCCGTCCTGCTGCTTGACCAGCTCAAGCAGGGGAAGGCATAACAAAGGATTTTCTGTGGCAGAGAGGGGCAACACCCTCTCCCTTGGAAATAGGTGTTACAAGGCTGGGGAGGGGTAGCCTCCCCATTGTACCGACTTGCCTTAAAGAGCACGTTTAGTTCCCTTATTGCATAATCTGGTTTGCACCAGCCCAGGGACCCCCGGTCCCAACTCTGGCACAGAACCAAACAAAGGAAAGGGGAGTGACCACTCTCCTGTCCATCTCCACCCCAGGGATAGTGCCCAGAGTTCCTCCAAGTGGCCACTTGATTCTGCCATCTTGGAAACAAGATGTGCAGAGGCTCCTGGGAGCATCTGGTTGGTCAGGACAGGTGACTGACATCAGTGACACCCTCTGATAGGTGGTCACCCTGCAGAGTGACCCAATCCCCCTGCTAGGACTATTTAGGGACTCCCTTGCAGGTGGGTCCCCAGATTCGACATGCAAGACTCCAATAGGATGACTCGGCATCAACCTCTTCTGCTCCTGGCTGTGGAAACCACTGCTGGACTTCACAGGCTCCAAACAAAGCTGCTGCAACTCCTGATCCGACCTCGCCTTGCAACATTGTTTCTTCAGCTCCTTCCAGTAATTGCAACATTTCCATGGCTGTGCATCTTCTGGGGTTGGCAAGCCTTCAGCTGCACCAAAGAAGCAAGAATAAATCTCCCTTGGAGCGAAGGAGTCACTCCCCTGCACCCGCATGCACCTAAGGCAACAACGTCTGGCTGCTGGGATCTGCTCTCCACAGGAACTGCACGGATCCTCCAACACGGGTGGTGGTCCTGAGTAGTTCTCTTGGTCTTCTCTGCCCTCTGCCATCTTGGGAGACTCTGAGCCCTTGCCTCTCTTTGGAGGACAGTACCCCTGGGCACCACAACTCTTGCAGCAACCAAGGCTTGTTAACTCCTGCTGCATGGGATTTTCAGGCTCCAAGTAGCCCCAGCCAGCAGCACTTCATCTTTGCAAAAACAGTATCTCCTCTGCTGCTCCAGAGACTCCTCTCCAGGTGTTCTGGCTGGGCCTAACTGCAACTTACTGTGACTGCTGCCAGTGAGTTGCCTGTGGGGGCTGCGACTGCTTCTGCTAGCTCTCCCAACTGCTAATGGTCATCCCAGACTTGGTGGTCCTCTTCTTCGCTGCAAATCCTCTCCTGCCCAGATTTGCATTTATCATGTCTTGTTGGCGGTCCTCCTGACCACTAACCAACTGCGACCCTGGCGACTGGTGTGAGACATCATCTGCATGACTCCAATGACCTCTCTGCATCTCCTGTGCTCCACAGCTGATATTCATCTTTCTTAGTCGACCTGTATGTTCATCCACAGAAGGATGGGTAGTGGCTACTGCCCCACCTGGACATTGCTTTGTGGACTGGACTCTATCCCCTTCTCTTGCAGGTCCTCTTCTTCTGGAATCCACTGTTGTGTTCCACTGGACTTGTCCTGGTCTTGCAATATTCCTTTTCTAAGTCCCTTGCTAGTCTTTGGGAAGACCAGGTAACTTACCTCTACTCTCCTGGTTGCTGGGAGTCACCCAGCTCCCTTCTAGCTATTCCACATCCTTGGGTGGGGAATCTAACTTCACATTCCACTATTTTAGTATATGATTTGTCCCCCATATAGGGACCTAGCTATTTTCTGCTATTTCTTGCCACTGCTTGTTGTTTTTCTATGCTAATTCCTCATACTTACCATGTATATAGTGGGGACTGCCTAAAGTAATCTAGTTCAGTGTTACTGTAATAAAGTGCCTTTATTTTTGCAACACTGCGTGGATTCTTTCATGTGTGATAAGTTACTATATGACTGCTGTGGTATTGCAAGTGCTATACACTCCTGCTATATAAGTCTTGGCTGCTCACCACAGCTACCACTAGAGAGCCCTAGCTTTCTAGACACTGTCTAACTAACTAATAGGGGTTGCCTGGACCTGGCATAAGGTGCAAACACCATAGGTGTCCACCATACACAAGGCTAGCTTCCTACATTGGTGGTGCAGGGGTGGGATAAGACATTTGCATTTGCCTTACCACTCTGTCATTGGAAGCTTTCCACAGGAAAGTCCACCACTAGTCTATAGGGTACACTACACTTGGTAGTTAGGATCACTAGACTTCTAGTTTAGGTATGTTGGAGGTCTGGCATAGCCCTTTCTCTAAACTCTTTAGAAAGTCTAGCTACTTAGAGTACGTATGTGCCTCCATATTACTCTAGGGAAATGTCTTCAGAATAAAACACAGCTCAGGTTCCAGACTCTCAGTATGAGAGCCTTACCTTTCAAGAGTTGAGGGAGATGTGTGCTTCCAGGAAGCTGAAAACAGGGAGAAGTCCAAACAAATGATCCTCCTAGGATTGCTCCTCCAGGCTGAAAGCCAGAGCACTGCAGGCCAGGAAAAGCAGAAGGGAGAGACTGACCCACCAGTCTTAGAATGGGTAGACCTAGACTTCACTGGGAGGGTCAGGAAAAAACTGGGGAACAAACTAGTCCTGAAGGGAGCACTCATGGCAGTGAAAAGGGGGGCACACCGGAAGGCTACTTTTACTCCCAATGGGTTAGTGCAAAGAGCCTCCAGGAGGAAGGGTAGGTCTTCCTCATCTGCCCATACCCATGTCTCAGCAGTATCTGAGGAGACTAACCATTCTAGCTCAGAGGGGGAGTCCCTAGATAGGGAGTCCAGTAAACTGAGGCTAGAGGAGGCCAGATTGAGGCTGCAGCAGCAACAGTTAGCCCTAGACAGTGAGGCCTTGGCAGTAGAAAGGGAAAGGCATAATTTGGGGCTAACACCACATGGTGGCAGCAACAACTTTAGGGACACCTGCATCAGGGAGGGCTCCTATGACTCCAGGAACTTCAGTAAAATTGTCCCACCTTACAAGGTTGGGATGGTATCCACAAATGATTCACTGCCTTGGAGAGGGCCTGTAAAGTTCAGAGGGTCCCTGAAAAACAGTGGGCAGCCATCTTGTGGCTTTCCTTTTCTGATAAAGGCAGGGACAACCTCCTCACTGTCAGAGAAGAGGATGCAGATAACTATCAAGCACTTAATAATGCACTCCTTGATGGGTTTGGCTTAATCATAGATGAATATAGAATCAAATTCATGGAGACTAGGAAGGAGTCCTCCCAGGATTGGGTTGATTTTGTGGACTGCTCTGTCAAGTACCTGGAAGGTTGGTTACATGGCAGCTATGTGCATGATTTTCAGGGCTTGTACAATCTTCTTGTGAGAGAGCGCATTCTTAATATTTGTACATCTGACAGACTGCATCAGTTCCTGGTGAACTTAGATCTGACCTCTCCCCAAGAATTGGGTAAAAAGGCAGACACATGAGTTAGCAGCAGGGTGGGTTGGGAAACTTCTACAAGAATAAGGATTCTTCCAAGAATCAGGATAAAGGTGGGGACAAGTCAAACAAGAAAGAGTCTTCATCAGGCCCACAAAAAACCCTTTGGTGGTGGGTCTAAGTCCTCTTCCTCTTCCCACAAGAAACCTTGGTGCTACATCTGTAGACAGAAAGGCCACAGGGCAGGTGACAGCACTGTCCTAAGAAGAGCACCAAGCCTGCTACTACCATTACCACTACCACTTCTACCCCTGCTGCCCCTAGCAGTAGCATAGCAATGGTAGCAGTAGTCAGTCTAGGAGTGTAGCTGGGCTCCCCAAGGGGACTGTAGTGGGCTCTGGGTTAATCAGGGAGAACACTCACCCAGATGTGGTCTCTGATGGTGGAATTGCTATTGCCATCCTAGCTGCTTGTACCCTTAATATGGGTGAGTACAGGCAGCATACCCTTATAAATGGGGTTGAGGGTGAGGCCTATAGGGACACAGGTGCCAGTGTCACAATGATAACTGATAAACTGGTGTCACCTGAACAACACCTACTTGGTCACACTTACCAAGTTACTGACACTCACAACAACATGCAGTGCCACCCCATGGCTGTTGTTGACCTTAGCTGGGGGGGCTTACTGGTCCAAAGAAAGTTGTGGTATTCACTGACCTACCTGTAGAATGTCTGTTAGGTAATGATTTGGAGACTTCAGCTTGGGCTGAGGTGGAGTTGGAAGCCCATGCAGCAATGCTGGGTATCCCTGGGCACATCTTTGCTTTAACCAGAGGACAGGTCAAGAAAAAAGGGAGAACAGGGAGGACTGGAGCCTGGAAAATGGCCCTGGAAGCTTCCAAAAAGAGAGTCAGGCGGGATAAAAAGTTACCCCCTATCTCGGCTTCTAATGAGGATCCCATCCCTGAGAGAGAAGAACCTGCCCCATGGGTGGAACCTTCAGCAGACAAACTAAAGCTGATACAGCTGAGCTCTTAGGTGCAGGAGGACCCACCAGGGAAGAACCCAGTCTAGAGCAGAAGTCCTGCCTTACTCTAGAAAGTCTGAGGCAGCAAGCTGCAGCTCAGGAAGCAGGGGATGTCAGTGGGACCCATAGGGTCTACTGGGACAACAACCTTCTTTATTCTGAGGCAAGGGACCCCAAACCTGGTACCACCAGGAGGTTGGTCATTCCTCAAACATTTAGGGAGTTTTTGGTGACCTTGGCACATGGCATCTCCTTTGCAGGCCAGTGGGGCAAAGCAAGACTTGAGACACACCTGTCTTTCACTTTCAGTGGCCCCACATGTCTGAGGATACATAGGAGTTTTGTCGCTCCTGCGTAACCTGTCAAGCCAGTGGCAATACAGGTGGAACTCTAAAGACCCCCCTAATTCTACTACCAGTGGTTGGGGTACCATTTGAGAGGGTAGGGGTGGACATTGTTGGTCCCCTGGTCTCTTCAAATGCCTCTGGGAACAGGTTTATGCTGGTGGTAGTGGACCATGCCACCAAGTACTCAGAAGCAATTCCTCTTAGGCCCACTACAGCTCCTTCAGTGGCCAAGGCCCTCCTGGGAATTTTTTCTGGGGTGGGTTTTCCTAAGGAGGTGGTGACAGACAGAGGTGCCAACTTCATGTCTGCATACCTTAAAGCCATGTGGAAGGAATGTGGTGTAACATACAAATTCACCAACCCTTATCACCCACAAACAAATGAGATAATTGAGAGATTCAATCAAATTCTCAAAGGCATGATCATGAGACTCTCAGAAAAACTCAGAAGGAGATGGGATGTCCTATTGCTTTGCCTCCTCTTCGCCTACAGGGAAATTCCACAAAAGAGAGTAGGCTATAGCCCCTTTGAACTTTTGTTTGGACATCCTGTTAGGAGTCTACTTGCACTTGTAAGGGAGGGTTGGTAGCAACCTCTCAAACACCCCGAACAGGATATAGTAGATTGTGTGCTAGGCCTAAGATCCAAGAGGGCTGAGTACATGAAGAAGGCATCTAAAAACCTTGATGCCAGCCAAGAACTGCAAATGCAGTAGCATGTCCAAAATGTTGTGCTGACTCTTTACTAGCCAGGGCAAAAGTTGTAGGTCCTGGAGCCTATGGCTCCAAGGGCACTGCAAGATACGTGGGGTGGTCTTTATACCATTATGGAGAAGAAAGGTGAGGTCACCTACTTGGTTGACATATGCATTCCCAGAAGCCCCCACAGGGTGCTTTATGTGAATTGCCTGGAGCCTTACTACGACACGGCTGACATGACTTTGCTCATGGACATTGATAAAGGCCATGAAGAGGAGAGTGACCCGCTCCCTGACCTCTTCTCACATAACCCAGAAGATGGCTCAGTGGAGGGAATAGTTCTTGCTGACTGCCTCTCTGACCAGTAAAAGGATGCCTGTAGAAATCTCCTGGGTTAGTTCTCTGAACTGTTTTCCCTGACCCCTGGTCAAACCACATGATGTGAACACACCATTAACACGGGTGACAGCCTGCCTGTAAAAACTAGAATATAAATGCAGCCTGACCATGTCAGAGAATGCATCAAAGCAGAAGTGCAAAAGATGCTTGACTTAGGAGCCATTGAGCCTTCAGACAGTCCTTGGGCTAATCCCGTGGCCTTAGTGCCCAAGCCCAACTCTCAAAATGGTAAGAGAGAGGTGAGGTTCTGTGATGACTACAGAGGCCTTAATGCAGTCACCAGGACTGATGCTCATCCAATCCCTAGGGTAGATGAGCTGATAGATAAACTGGCTGCTGCCAAGTATCTCAGTACATTTGATATGACTGCTAGATACTGGTGGATCAAATTATCAGAGGATGCCAAACCTAAAACAGCATTCTCAACATCTAGGGGGTCATTACAACCCTTGAAGACGGTGTTAAAGCAGCAGTAAGACCGCAAACAGGCCGGCGGAACAAAAAAGGGAATTATGACCGTGGCGGAAACCGCCAACATAGACAGCCACTTCAACACTCCGACCGCCACGGCGGTACAGACAAGCAGCGCGGCGGTCACCGCCAACAGACAGGCGGAAGACAAAGTACCGCCCACAGTATTACAACAGGCCAATCCGACACCTTTTCCGGGGCGGATTCACCGTGGATAAAAACACGGTGGAAACAGCTTTTGCAATGGGAAAACGCTCACCTTAACACACTCCACGAGGAAGGAGGGCACCATGGAGCCGGAACTCCAAATACTCCCTGCGATTGTCTTCCTGCTCCTCTACGAACATCAGCAACGGCGGCGCCGAAGACAACGGTGAGTGCTGCACCTACGACATAGGGGAGGGGGGAGGCAAAAGACAAGGACACACACACGCAACTACCCCACCCCCACCCGACCCTCGCACACTACAACACACACACCAATGCATTTCCAAACATCACAGTAACAACCCCCAACCCCCCCCGGAAGAATGCAAAGACAAAAGGGAATTCAGTACAACCATTGTAATGTATCAAAATACAGAAAGCTCATATATACATAAATATATACACATTCCAAATATATACATCACGATTAGTAGTGCAGGTATGCACATTTCAATGTCCGTGGACCACTGGGCCCAAAATGCATGGGCGAGGCCCACACACGATACCTGTCCAGAAACGGAGAGAACACTGCAGGGGCATCAGATAGAAATACAACAGGCACCTCAGGGGGGAAGGGAAGTGGGGGGGCACCTCAGCCGGATGACAGCACCACGCCAGATCCACGACGGGGCTCCATGCCTATTGATGTATCACAAGTCTCTACAGTGGGTGGTTTGCCCACTGTACCATCCTAGGGAGTGCAAAGCCACAGTCTCACAAGTCTCTGCAGTGGGTGGTTTGCCCACTGTACCATCCTGGGGAGTGCAAAGCCACAGTCTCACAAGTCTTTGCAGTGGGTGGTTTCCCACTGTACCATCCTGGGGAGTGCAAAGCCACAGTCTCACAAGTCTTTGCAGTGGGTGGTTTGCCCACTGTACCATCCTGGGGAGTGCAAAGCCACAGTCTCACAAGTCTTTTCAGTGGGTGGTTTGCCCACTGTACCATCCTGGGGAGTGCAAAGCCACAGTCTCACAAGTCTTTGCAGTGGGTGGTTTGCCCACTGTACCATCCTGGGGAGTGCAAAGCCACAGACTCTCAAGTGGATAACAGTCTCCACTGGTTCTGGAGGGGGACTGGTGCCCAGAGTGCTTCATCCTGTTAAGGACTCAGGTAGTGGATGCTGTTCTCCACTGGTTCTGGAGGGGGACTGGTGCCCAGAGTGCTTCATCCTGTTAAGGACTCAGGTAGTGGATGCTGTTCTCCACTGGTTCTGGAGGGGGACTGGTGCCCAGAGTGCATCACGCTCCCCGTGACGGTCCCAGTTCCGTCACTGCCCCAGCCGCACATGGGCTAACAATGCTTGAGTTGGCGGTGCTTGCCCTGTTCAGCGGTGCTTGCCATGGCGGTCTTTGCCCTGTTCAGCGGTGCTTGCCCTGTTCAGAGGTCTTTGCCCTGTTCAGCGGTGCTTGCCATGGCGGTCTTTGCCCTGTTCAGCGGTGCTTGCCCTGTTCAGCGGTCTTTGCCCTGTTCAGCGGTGCTTGCCATGGCGGTCTTTGCCCTGTTCAGCGGTGCTTGCCCTGTTCAGCGGTGCTTGTCCTGTTCAGCAGTCTTTGCCCTGTTCAGCGGTGCTTGCCATAGCGGTCTTTGCCCTGTTCAGCGGTGCTTGCCCTGTTCAGCGGTGCTTGCATTGGCAGTATTTGCCCTGTTCAGCGGTGCTTGCCCTGTTCAGCGGTGTTTGCCCTGTTCAGCGGTGCTTGCCATGGCCGTCTTTGCCCTGTTCAGCGGTGCTTGCCCTGTTCAGTGGTGCTTGCCCTGTTCAGTGGGGCTTGACTTTGCTGTCTCTGACCTGTGCAGCGGTGTGTGCCATGGCGATCCCTCATTGCCCAGCGGGACTGTGGCTGCCGGGGCCCTCCTGGGCACTGACTCTGGCGGTGGTCTCCGGACCAGTGACGATTGTGCTGCCCTCCTGGGCACTGACTCTGGCGGTGGTCTCCGGACCAGTGACGACTGTGCTGCCCTCCTGGGAACTGACTCTGGCGGTGGTCTCCGGAGTCTCCGGACCAGTGACGATTGTGCTGCCCTCCTGGGCACTGACTCTAACGGTGGTCTCCGGACCAGTGACGATTGTGCTGCCCTCCTGGGCACTGACTCTGGCGGTGGTCTCCGGACCAGTGACGACTGTGCTGCCCTCCTGGGCACTGACTCTGGCGGTGGTCTCCGGACCAGTGACGATGGGGCTGGCGGTGGCGTCCTGGACAGCGGGGAGGATGGCTGCCTTCTCCGCTGTGCTGCTCTTCCCAGACTTTGGTGACTTCTTCTGCCCCTTCCCCACCTTGGGAGGAGTCACAGCTGACTCAACACTCCCCCCCGGGACCCTTGTGAGCGGCTTTGCCGGCAGGAGTCTTCACCCTCTCCCGTCGGGCACTGTCCAACTTCTGGTGCTTCACAGGGGGTGGACTGGCAGTGCTTTGGCTCCGTGTCACACTGGCTGCCCTGGTGCCCGGTGCACTCCACATACCTCTAACAGGCACCACTGGTACCAGACTTTTTTTGGCTGAAGTCCTACTACGGGACCTATGAATTGGAGGGGGGGTGGTGGGACAGAGGTCAAGGTTGCTCAGGAAATGTTTCTGACGAACACTGGGACGGGTAGCTGGAGGGGGTCTGGGAGTGGAGGAAGAGGAGGTGGTTGTAGGAGGTGTAACTTTTGATGCTTTGGGTGCAGGTGCATGTTCTGGAGGCTGTTGTGAGGTGGATGGATGTTGGGTGTGTGTGTGTGCCCGCATTTGTGTACTTTGGGAGGGGGCGTCACAGACACACTGGGAGAGCACACAGGGGACGTGTAAATGGTAGTGGGGGTGGTGAGTGCAGGTGAGCGGGGTGTGGTGCTGGGTGTTCTGGTGCGAGTCCTAGTGGCTGTAGTGGTAGTGCATGCAGGTGAGAGTGTAGACGACACTGGGAGGGAGGAGTGAGATGACGAGGAGGGGGACACAGTGGAGGCAGTGGATGTTGCTGTGTCTGTATGTGGGTGATGCTTGTGTGAGTGCCTGTGGGATGTGTGGTGCCTAGGTTTGCCTGAGCTGCCCTTGTGTGTTGACGTGTGTGCAGGCTGGTCTGATGGTGTGCTTTGGATAGGCTGAGGTACAGGGGATTGGGTCTGGGTGGAGGAAGTTGGAGGGGGGAGGATAGACACAGGGACAATGGCTGCCATCAGTGCTGAGGCCAGAGATTGCAGGGTTCGATGATGGGCAGCCTGACCAGAATGAATGCCCTCCAGGAATGCATTAGTGTGTTTCAGCTCCCTTTCTACACCCTGGATGGCATTCACAATGGTAGACTGCCCAATAGTGAGTGACCTGAGGAGGAAAATGGCCTCCTCACTGAGGGCAGCAGGGGTGACAGGGGCAGTGGCTGAGGTGCTTGGGGCGAAGGTGATGCCCACCCTCCTGGATGAGTGGGCACTGGCGAAGGCTGAGGGGCTGCTGGGAGGGCAGTGCTGGTAGGGGGGGTGGCAGCTGTACCTGTAGAAGTGGGGGGCACAGATGGTGCCGCCACCATAAGGGAGCTCCCATCGGAGGACGAGTCCGTGTCGCTGGTTGCTGATCCGGTGACCGCCGTGAAGCTCCCCTCGCCCTCCGTCCCACTGGTGTATTCAGAGTCCATGGTGTGGCCCTCCATTGCCATGTGGGATGCAGCCCCCTCGTTCTCCGGTGGCCCTGTACCACTGCCTCATGATGCTGATGCATAAAAGAACAGGGAGAGCACAAAAAGGGGTGGGGAAACAGAAGAAAGACAGGTTGAGTGCATGGCTTACCGCTACCGTTGGCGGACAATACAGACACAGCAGCCCCCTGCACTACGCCGTGCTCTTGGCCTCTACAGATGCAGTTCCTGGGATATGGCCTACATGGCTATGAGTGTCATCTGCACACATAGATGATACAGGGCCATGTACACCTGTACTTGGCACTCTACAGAGGTGGGCTGGAGTGGCACATGGCCTGCATTATGGAGGGGCCTAGCCTACGGAACTCGCCCTGGCCTAGGGAAACCCACAGCCCTCCTCCCCCACCCAGACCCCTCCACTGCGCACAAAGTCATGAGAATGTGAGTGTACTCACCCCCTTGTGTCTGCTGTGATGCCCTCATGCGCCCATCCAACTCAGGGTAGGCCACCGCCAGGATCCGGAACATCAGGGGGGTCATGGTGCGACAAGCACCCCTCCCACGTTGGGAGGCCATCCCCGGTTGAGCCTCCACCGTCTTCTTGCTCCAGCTGCAAATGTCCTCCCATCTTTTACTGCAGTGGGTGCTCCGTCTCTGGTGGACCCCCAGGGTCCGGACGTCCTTGGTGATGGCACGCCAAATATCCTTCTTCTGGTGGGCGCTGACCTACATGACATGTACAGGGGAAGAAGAGAAGTCATTACCAACTGCACCGTCGAAGTCAGTGGCCCACATCCCTGCCCTTGCCATGTGGCACATGCATTCATACTCCTTCATGCTCACAGAACTCTGCCCCCTTCCTACTTACATCCAGCCCTCTCCACCCAGGCATAGCCCATACAACTTGCACCCTATGTACTCACCTGTTGGTCTGGAGGACCGTAGAGTAGCGTGTAATGGGGGAGGACCCCGTCCACGAGCTTCTCCAACTCCTGTGCGGTGAAGGCAGGGGCCCTTTCCCCAGACGCACGTGCCATTGTCTCTTCCAGACCGAGGTCACAGCAGCACTTGCAGAGTAGGTCCTTTCCTGTCAAAGATCAGGTATCGAGTGATTGAACAGATAGAAAATGGCGGTCACGTCCGCGGCGGTGACGTCCGCGGCGGTGCGTATCATCACCGCCGGCGCACTTCGTCATTGGCTCCTGGGACCCATAGGGTCCAATGTTAAACAATGCAGCATTGCGCCGTGGTCTACGACCGCCTACCGCGACGGTATACAACGCCAGCGCAGTTACCTCACATCCCATTGTCCCACTTTAGAGGTCAGGCATCCGCCATTTCAGGGTCCCACATGGCTTCATTTACAACTGCCTCCCACATACCTAGGCCTGGACTCAACACACATACAGGAAGCTTTTTGTATTTTGTGTCGTGTTCTGTGTAGCTGTGGGTACATACCTCAGAATTGGTTGACTCTGTGGTCGCTGTTGTCCTTCCTAGGCACTGTCAGCCCGGACATGTGAGGAGATGGCGGAATCCTCTGGTGTACCGACCGCTGGTGGACCTGTTGACAATGGAGGAGCAACATTTAATCATCACCTACAGGTTTGACCGTGCCACAATCCAGGAACTGTGTACCCAGTTGGAGCCAGACCTTATGTCACCAATCCGCCATCCCAAAGAAATCTCACCTCAAGTGCAGGTGCTATCAGTGCTCCATTTCCTAGCAAGTGGGTCATTTCAAACAACAGTGGCCAGGGCATCAGGGATGTCCCAGCCTATGTTTTCCAACGTGTTGTCCAGAGTGTTGTCTGCCCTGCTGAAACACATGAGGAGCTACATCGTTTTCCCTCAGGTGGAGGATTTGGCTACAGTTAAAGGTGACTTCTATGCCCTGGGACATATCCCTAACATCATAGGTCCATTGATGGGACCCATGTAGCTCTGGTCCCCCCCAACAGGAGTGAACAGGTGTACAGGAACCGGAAGAGTTATAATTCTATGAATGTACAGATGGTATGTTTGGCAGACCAGTACATCTCCCAGGTAAATGCTATGTTCCCTGGCTCAGTGCATGACGCCTACATCCTGCGGAATAGCAGCATCCCTTATGTGATGGGTCAACTCCAGAGGCACCGGGTGTGGCTATTAGGGGACTCTGGTTACCCCAACCTGTCATGGCTACTGACCCCAGTGAGGAATCCCAGGACCAGGGCAGAGGAACGCTACAATGAGGCCCAGGGGCGGACTAGGAGGGTGATCGAACGCACCTTCGGCCTCCTGAAGGCCAGGTTTAGGTGCCTGCATATGACAAGTGGTTCCCTATTCTACTCACCAAGGAAGGTGTGCCAGATCATCATCGCCTGCTCTATGCTTCACAATCTTGCTTTGCGACGCCAGGTGCCTTTTCTGCAGGAGGATGGTCCAGATGACGGTGTTGTGGCAGCTGTGGAGCCTGTGGACAGTGATGAGGAGGAAGCTGAGGAAGAAGACATTGACAACAGGGACTCTGTCATACAGCAATATTTCCAGTGACACACAGGTGATAACAATTTCCTTACTAGTACATTTACTTTCACACTTCTACCTCTATCCTGTCTGTCAATTTGAAGCAGTATTTGGTAACTGAGTTGTACATTTCCATTACGGTTTCGCAGGTGTGGTTACCAACGTGTGTCATCTGCTTGCATCCTTCATGGACTTGTGATGTGTGACATAGGTATGTTGACATTACATTTTCGAAAGGATTTTGTCATTGTCATAGATAATACACATTTTAAAAATCACAGATAGACTCCAGATTGTTTTGTGGTTCAAGGGTGTTTATTGAAGTTCTAATTATTGGAGGGGGTGGCAAAATGGTGATGGGTGATGGTGGAGGAATGTCCATGGCAGAGTCCAGTCTATTAGTCTCACAGGTGCACTGCCCATATGGGCATAGGAAGTGGAGCGGGGGCAGTTCGAATATGGACAGGGTAACAAAGTGGGACAGTGGGATGACAATCAGGGTGGTCTCATTTCCTGGCAGGGTTCTTGCCATCGTACTCTGTCCTGTTCCTGGATCTCAGGGACTGCTTGCGGGGTGGTTCTCCATCTGCAGGGGGTGGGGTGCTGGTGTGGTGGTCCTGTGGCGGGGCGTCCTGTCCACTAGCACTGGCGGAGGTGGTGGGCAGTTCATCGTCCAGGCTAGTGTCAGGGGCCCCTTGGAGTGCCACGGTGTCCCTCATGGTGTTCTGTATGTCCTTCAGCACCCCTACGATGGTGCCCAGGGTGAAGCTGATGGTTATGAGCTCCTCCCTGAACCCCAAATACTGTTCCTCCTGCATGCGCTGGGTCTTCTGAAACTTGGCCAGGACCGTAGCCATCGTCTCCTGGGAGTGGTGGTATGCTCCCATGATGGATGAGAGGGCCTCGTGGAGAGTGGGTTCCCTTGGCCTGTCCGCCCCCTGTCGCACAGCAGCCCTCCCAGTTCCCCTGTGTGCCTCCGTCCCCTGGACCGTGTGCCCACTACCACTGCCCTCAGGTCCCTGTTGTTGTTGGGGTGGTGGGTTATCCTGGGTTCCCTGTAGTGGTGGACACACAGCTGATTGACGTGTCCTGGGTACGGAGGTATGGGCCCGCTGGGTGGGTGCTGTGCTGGTGTTACCAGAGGGTGGAAGGTCAGTGTTGGGCTGTGCCTGTGCGAGGGGAACCGACTGTCCCGAGGCCCACGATGGTCCGGGCTGGTCATCTGGATCCAGTTGGCCAGAGCTGCTGTCATCACTGTGGGCCTCTTCTGTGGGTGGGGTAGAGATGTCTGGACCCTCCTGTCTGGTGACGTTACGTAGTGGTCCTGCAGGGGTATAAAAGCATGATTATTGCATCTGTGTGTGTCATGGTGTGCAATGGGTGGGTGAGCGTGTACCCCAGTGCTAGCATTCCTGTGTGGGGGCTTGTGTGATGATGGTTAGGGGGTGTTATGGGTATGTGCAGTGGGCATGCTTTAGTGATGGGTGTCCATGCTTTGTTGTGTCATGCTTGGTGTTGGTTTGTGTTATTAGTACATTAGTGATGAGTTGGAGTGATAGGGGAGGGGGTGTGGGTGGGGGTGTGTGATAGCATGCAGGTAGGGTGGGGGATATGATAGTTAAGACTTGACTTACCAGTGTCCATTCCTCCACCGACTCCTCCGAGGCCCTCAGGATGCATAATGGTCAAGACCTGCTCCTCCGATGTTGTTAATTGTGGGGGAGGAGGTGGGGTCCGCCGCCAGTCCGCTGAATCGCGATGTTGTGCCTGGAGACCACGGAATGCACCTTCCCCCGTAGGTCGTTCAACCTCTTCCTGATGTCCTCCCGATTTCTTGGGTGCTGTCCCACTGCGTTGACCCTGTCCACGATTCTTCGCCATAGCTCCATCTTCCTAGCTATAGAGGTGTGCTGCACCTGTGATCCAAATAGCTGTGGCTCTACCCATACGATTTCCTCCACCATAACCCTGAGCTCCTCCTCCGAAAACCTGGGGTGTCTTTGGCGTGCCATGGGGTGGTGTAGGTGATGTGTGGTGTGGTGTATGTGGTGATGAGTGTGGTGATGTGTAGTGGTGTGGGGTGTTTTGTGCGTGGATGTTGTGTGGGTGATGGTGTTGTGTGCCTCTGTGTGGTGGGGTTGTCTATTGCTGTGCTCTCTCTCTGTCGCCTTCGTCTCTAATTTTTGGTCGTAGGGGTTTGTGGGTGATGTGGGTGTGTGTTTTATATTGTGCTGGGTGTGTGGGAGTGGTGTTTGTATGTGTATCAGGTGTGTGTATTTTGAATTGTCCAATGTGGCGGTGTTTTGGAGATGTGCGTGTATTTTTAGCGTGGCGGTGTATACCTCCAATGGAATACCGTGGTTGAAAGACCACCGCGTGGATTCGTGGGTCGTAATAGCATGGGCGTGTTTCTGTTGGCGTGACGGTGGAGGATTTGTTTTTCGCCAGTTTATCACTGACCTTTGGTGTGGCGGACTTGTGTGGGTGTCTGAATTTAGGCGGATTCCGAGATGTGGGTCATAATAGCTGTGGCGGAATTCCGCGGCCGCGGCGGTGTATTGGCGGTCTTCTAAACGGCGATAAGCGGCTTTTACCGCCAATGTTGTAATGACCCCCCGTTTGCATTATCACTTTACAGGTATGCCCTTTTGTTTGAAGAATGCCCCTGCAACATTTCAAAGGTTGGTGAACAAAGTTATCCAAGGCCTGGAAAGCTTTAGTGCCACATATCTAGAAGAAATAGCTGTCTTTAGCTCCACCTGGAAGGATCGCCTGGTCCACCTTGGAAATGTACTTGAGGCCTTGAAAAAGGCAGGCCTCACTATCAAGGCATCAAAATGCCATTTAGGGCAGGGCAAAGTGGTTTTATGGGGCCACCTAGTAGGTGGAGGCCAAATTCAGCCACTCCAAGGCAAAATCTAGACAGTCATGGATTGGGTTGCCACTACTATTCAACCCCAAGTAAGAGCCTTCTTAGGTCTGACTGGGTACTACAGGCTTTTAATTAAAGGGTATGGCTCCATTGTAGCACCCTTAAATCACCTCACATCCAAAAGGATGCTAAAGAAAGTCTTGTGGATAGCTAGCTGCCAGTAGGCCTTTAATGACTTGAAACAGGCCATGTGCTCTTCTACCATTCTAAGAAGTCCTGATTACTCCAAACAGTTTATTGCCCAAACAGATGCTTCTGAGGTAGAGATACAGGCAGGTATTTCACAAATAAATTAATAGGAGCAGGATCAACCTGTTACTTTTGTAAGTAGAAGGTTGACCCCAGAGAGAAACGTTGGTCAGCCATTGAGAGGGAGGCCTTTGCTGTGGTCTGGGTCTTGAAGAAGCTGAGGCCATACCTGTTTGGCACTCACTTCCTTGTTGAGACAGACCACAAGCCCTTCCTGTGGCTCAAACAGATGAAAGCTGAAAATCCCAAATTGTTGAGGTGGTCCATATCCCTACAGGGAATGGACTAAACAGTGGAAGATAGAACTAGGAGTAACCACTCCAATGCAGATGGACTCTCCAGATATTTCCACTTAGACAATGAACACTCAACTCGGCAAGATTAGTCTTATTGTCCTTCATTTGGGGAGGGAGTTGTGTAGGAAAGTCACTCTTTTTGGCATGGTTACCCCCACTTTTTGCTTGTTAATCAGTGTGCTTAGACTGTTTTCATCTGGATTCTGCTAACCAGGACCCTAGTGACTGCGCTCTCTCCTCTAAATTTGGTTATTTTGTACCCTTTACACCCCACAACTGGCTTATTGGTGTACCCCTGTAAGTCCCTAGTATATGTACTTAGGTACCCAGGGCATTGGTACACCAGGGGTCCCCATGGGCTGCAGCATGTATTATTTCACCCATGGGAGCCCATGCAAACTGTGTCTGCAGGCCTGCCATTGCAGCCTGGGTGAAAAGATGCAAGCACCCTTTTTCTGCTGGTCACTGCACCAGGTCTCTGTAAGTCACCCCATTGGAAGGCCCTCCTAGCCCAGGGGGCAGGGTCCAGGTTCCAGGTTCCTGTCTGGGAGGGCACCCCTGCATGAGCATGGGTGCCCCTATGAACTCCAATTCCAATGCACTGGAATTAGTAAGTGCGGGGAAGCCATTTTACCTGTGTACTGGCCGCAGGAGTGGTCCAGCTACATAATGGTAACTTCAAACCTAGGCATGTTTGGTATCAGACATGTTGGAATCATATCCCAATATTAATGCCTGTATTGGTGGCATGATTCCATGACCTCTGGGGGCTTATTGGAGGACCTTTGATGGGATCGAAAGACAGCAGAAAAAGGTCAATAAAGAAATGAGGGATTTTTGTAGGAAGAAGGGCATTTCAGTTTTACAACATTCAGAAATTGCTCATACGGATCCATCGCTGTACAGGCAGGATGGTGTGCATCTCTCGTTTTTGGGGAATGAGTTTTACATCTTAGAGTTGAGGATTAAGATTGCAGGGTTGTTAGGTGAAAGTTTGTGGGATTGGTGATTCTTTCGGCTGTGGGTGGGGCAGGTAAATACCTTTGAGTTTCCCTGGGTGGCGGAGAGGAGAGACTTTCAGTGGTTGGAAGGGCGTATGGAAACACCATTATGAGAGGGCAAGGATATCGAGAAGGTCCAAAGGGATGGAGGGGAAGGGGAACAACACGAAGGTGACACTAGGGCACAGGGGTACTGGTTTTGGGTCAAGGTGATATGGGAAAGGGCAATCAAATTTATTAGAGGGTGGGGGTGGGTTAGGCGGTTTTGTTATGTATTAGTGAGGTCATGAATTAGTTTTGTTAGGCTTTATGGCAAGGTTGTTTTTAGTGTTACCAGACCTGTTCTAGTAAAGCGGCCTTTTACCCCTTATTCAGTGGCAGCGTGTTTTATTGTACCGTTTTCGCCCAATGTAAATAAAACATTTTTTTAAAGGCACGTCGGTTGGACGTGGCAAAACCTATGCAAGATCTACGTATTTCCACCCAAATCTAACGAGTCTGGGGAAAATATCTGAAAAGATCTTTAAGGTGAGACCGAGGGCCTAGGTTGAACTAGCAAAGATCCAGTGGCACTATTCCTCCGTGTTTCCTGGTTGCTTACAAGGAGAGAACCCATAAGGTAGGTTTTACTTCTTTGAGTGAATCAGAGGGCACCATGTCGTCGTTTCAGTACATCTGCAGAAAAGAGGAGTGTGAGTAAAGTGTAAGATTTAAAATCACAGCACAGTGAATGCTGTGTTAGGCCAAAGGAGAAATACAAAGCCAATAATGAAGCCAGTCCATCTCCAATGAACGCCAGGGCCCTTGAGAACGAATAGACTGGGTCACACTTCATTATGTAGAAGGCCATGGAGGTGAACTATTTGGTGATCTGAAACCCCCAATCCAACCCGAACATGTCCCATATGAAAGACATAATCCGTAGCAAGCCTTAGCACTGTCATGTTTCTGATTGCTGAAGTGGAAGGGCAAGCACATGTGAAATCGTTAGTGTGACACGCTTTCATGTTGGAAAAATGCATCATATTGCACTACCTAATGGCTGATGTGCTTGCGTATATCAACCACCAGATGGCAGGAGTGACACTAAAAAAATATAGCAAGCATACAGACACACTTAGTACATAGTAGTGAAAAAACACTGCATATTTCACATAACATTTCAGTTTTGTTTAAACAAAGCGATGCTTTGTTTCTTCAGTAGCATTTCCCACTGGTGTGTAGGGTTTAAACGAGGGAGGAACAAAATCGGTCAACAATCGGAAGTTGTCAGTCAAACGTAAGAACGAATAGCCCACGCCTTATAATCAGCCACTAGTGGGAACTGTCGTGTAGCATTGTTGATTGCATTCTGCTGTTTCTTCAGTGCATTTATGTGGGCCCGGGGGATGGCACAGCGGTGCATAAAATCAGTAAGAGTTTCACGTCAGGTGTAGAAATTCAAATAGAAAGGTTTGCCTTGTTTGAATAGGTTTGAAGTTTGTCAAGAATTAAACCAATGACCCGCAAGCTGCACATTGGTCTCAACAGAAGGCGCATGGTCACAAACAATTTGGAAGTGGTGTTAAATAAGCAAAAATAGTTAAAAAACGGAAATAATGTATATAGCCCCTTTAAACCCTCATAAATAACTTCGGTAAGTTTAGCAAACGTTGGGTGTGAGATGTAACACATTACCATCGTTATCTTTTTTCCAAAATAGTTTACAAATTTTACAAGGTCGTTTGGAAAAACCGGTGCTAAATCTCATCTTTTTAAATCTCCCAAATACCTCCCAGCTGTAGCTACTGTCAACTAAGCGATGGTGGCAGGTACCTACTGGAGCTTCTCCAGTTGTGAAACTCTGCTAATGGTTTACTATGCTTAAGTTTCCATCCGCCGAGCTGACCTTATGCAATGACTTTTAGCAGTGCTTAATTTGAGCCGGTGATTTCCGGTGGCGGGGCACCAGCACTTATTTTTGAGGGCGGCACATATTTTTCTGCCTCGAGCATACACTGTGAGCAAAAGACTCATACGGAAAAGACGGAGGAAGAGGAAAACGAAAAAGCGTCCCAAAGTGAGAAAGCAGAAAGCTGCAAGAGTGAGCTGAAGGGGCAGGGGGTGACTCTGAATCGATTAGAGGCCCGAGATGGCTTCAGGAAGGCGCTGCCTCAGTATTCTGTGCTCGCACATTTAAGTGCAGTAGCTGCGTGTTTAAGAGAAGAGCTGTGGGCACCGTCACGCTTTTATTTACAAATTAAGCTCTGATTTTTGGTATTACAATTCTGGGAGTGAGTCTTGCACGAAAGTCGTGCCACTGCGCTACTAGGTAAAATAAAATGATTGATCCACCTGCCTTCTTTTAATTGACTGAAGACTCGATTTATGTATATGGTCCACATTTGGCTCGGTCCATACTGCTTGGTGGCTCTGTCAAATATCGCCGATTTCACATTCCATTCCATTATTTGAGTTCTGGACTTTTTGCTAAACATCAATCATAACACTGTGTGCCCAGTCCCATTCCCACTGGTCCTGATGAAGACTCCTCTAACCACGTTAGCGCTGAAACACTCTTGATGAATGCGGCAGTAAAAACTGGACCAACCACACCAGTGTCAGAGCGTGCACAGGGATGTATTCATGGACACTGTTCCTACCCCCAGTCCTTTGCAACCTCCTATCCGAATCTTTCACCGTTTCTATGTTTTGATCACGTTTGGGCAATATGTTTACATAACACTTAAAACATGTGGTCACTGTTTGCGCTGATGGCTTCGCGTTTTGACTAGTGTTTATTCTCACCTAATGGAATTAGCCTTGCAACGAAGTAACTTAATCGCAGTTTACAAGACTATTTGGTTGTTTTTATTCCTCATTATTTGTTTTTCATAATTATTTTTTCTGCACTAACTGTCCCTGTGGGCTATTTATAACACCTCTTTAAGTCTATTTTATACTTGTAAAGCTCATGAAAACACTATTAATCTCTATAGTTTTGCCGTCGGGTTCCTTGAGAATTTTATAGGGCAGCACCTGTTGCTTTTCTGAGAGCAGAATGCGGAACACTTCAAGAATAAGGCCATCATTGTACTGATCTTCTTTGGAACAGTACTACAGGGCTGAGAGACTGGGGTTCCCAGAGATCCCTGAGCTGTGGGAGAGGATTCCCAGGTGACTTGAAATGCCATTGAAAGGAGCTTGATACGAGGGGAAGGGACACCATACTACTCTTATTGTAATATACAGTTTTACTATAATCATTTTTAAAGTCCCTCTGGACAGGTAGTGGGCAATTAATGGACGATAATGACTACCACTTTCTTCCTTAATCTATGTAGGAAGACATACTAAGTAAAAAGAAATGACACATAAGCCATTACAGATATCAACTAGTCTCCAGGGGGATTCCACACTTCCCCAAAGCCCATTTGGACAAGACTCCACTGTCTGGAAGGGAGTGCGGAGTAGGAAGTAAGAGGTAAAAGGGTCTAAAAAAGAACGCAGAATGTTTCAGTGAAGAGTTTAGAGGCACAAAATAGGTAGCAAAGTCTTTAGTTGGCAGGTTGATCTGGATGGTATTAGGTACTTACTCGTTCAGGAATGCTTCAAGGAGTGAGGTTTCAGGGAAGCGATAAGTTAGGGTGTGAATTTTGATGATTCTGGGGTTGTAATCAGTGGACTGAAGGTCACCTTGGATGAGTCCAGATGTTCTTGCATGCAGGACGGTCGCATATGCGCAAATATGTATGCTTGAGAACTTTTTGGGCATGGATTGCTAGTTTGATTGATGAAAGTGGGTAAGTGGTCGAGGGGGGGTGAGGCTTGAAAGTTGACATCAGGGTGCCAGTGAAAAAGTCGAAGGATGTAATACTGACACATGGAGTCAGACTATTATGAATTGGATTTAGGGTGTCAGGAATGGCATCAAAATGATTTTTTGTCCGAAGCCAGAAGAGCTAAAGCAGGGGATGGAGTGGACAGTGATGCATGGCGGATGGATGGATGGTTAATTTTGGGAGAGTGGGAAAATGAGTTGGGCACATAATAAGACTAAATAGATTATCATGGGAATGGGTGGGATGCATCTGAGTGTTAGACACTGGGTGTTCAGGTAGGATTTGACTTAAGAGTGGATTTCTGGCATCTGTTTAGGTTAAAGGTTGATGTTGCCAAGGACCATATGCAAGGTCGAATAGAAAATCTATGCACTCTTATTCTTTTTCAAACTTACTTTCCCACTCACCCCTATAATCAACGTCAGTGTCATTGAATAAGGTGTAATTGGTACTGGAATGGTGGTATAAAACCATATACTGCAGTTGAAATCGGACATTCATTATAATGGTGAAGTACTGAAGGAAAGTTGACATGACTCAGCTATGAAGGAGATGGGCCGACATGAGAATAAGTATTCCATCCAATGTTCCCTCTAATTTTTTTCCACTGTGTGCGGCAGTGTGCGGTGCGCTGCAGCCAAGGATATGTGCGCCAAGAAATTGACCATTCACGCGCACGCAGCGCATAACTAGCCAAGATCTTTGGCATTAGCCTCTCCATACCACTAAAGCAAAAAAGGGATATCATTGCTCCAAGCAATAGGGCATCAAGGCAGTTTTGTGACCTGGTTGCACACCCCAAGGACATGACCTGTTAAGTGCCACCTACACCCCAGTTAGAGAAAACAGAGGAACATTGCCCGCGGCCTTTAAACGCTGTTTTCATTGACTTCAATCCAGATTCAAATATGAGCATTTTCTGCAATAGGAGACCACGACTATCGCTCTAAAAGGCTTATTTGAGGTGAGAAAGTGATAATGTATATAAACAACTATGAAGTATGACAATGATGGAAAAGTTGATAACAGCACATTTCCTACTGTTCTGAAGCATTTCCTAGCTCATTAACCATTAATTTTCAACATAAATATCACTTGCTCGCTTGTATGCTAAAGTACGCCAAATGATGTTTAAAACACTCCCCGCGGCCTTTAAACGCTGTTCTCATTGACTTCAATCCAGATTCAAATATGAGCATTTTCTGCAATAGGAGAGCACGACTATCGCTCTAAAAGGCTTATTTGAGCTGAGAAAGTGATAATGCATATAAACAACTATGAAGTATGACAATGATGGAAAAGTTGATAACAGCACATTTCCTACTGTTCTGAAGCATTTCCTAGCTCATTAACCATTAATTTTCAACATAAATATCACTTGCTCGCTTGTATGCTAAAGTACGCCAAATGATGTTTAAAACACTCCCCGCAGCATTTAAACGCTGTTTTCATTCACTTCAATCCAGATTCAAATGTGAGCATTATCTGCCTTAGGGGAGCACGTATATCGCTCTAAAAGGCTTATTTATTAACGTGCGCGCTTGCCGAAGGGGCCTGCGCGATGGGGGAAGGAAATGTGCGTGCGCGCTCGCGCGCGCCTTACCGGGAACATTGATTCCATCAATGCAGGAAAGTGTGGGTGTGTGGTAAGAGATGGCAAGGTCGATATGCATCACAGCAGAAGTACAGTGACCTTTTGGTAAATAGCGATTCTTCTTGTTCACAGTCCAACACGGGCATTGAACCGAAAGTATGTTACTGCAAATTTTCTGAAAAAAAGATATGTATGAGAAATCTATGTTGTGATTTGACCAGTTACAAATCAAAGGACAGTCAAGTAAACAAAATGCATAATTGGAACAATTAATTGTGAACACTTGAATAACATTCCTTTGCATGTTTCCCATATATATGTGTATATATATATATATATATATATATATATATATATTTTAAATATTGTATTTATTTATTGTTTTTTTTTAAATCTTATATACCTTGACCTGGAGGGGGTAGGGGTGATCATTTTAGCCTCTGTGTCTTTAATGAAATTCAGATTCTCTTGGTATAATAATTGGAGAATCGCTATTTCATTACAAGATCGGAGGCTCCCATTATGAATGTTGGTAGCCCTTAGGAACCACATCAGACATGTGCTCGTTAGGTTTGCAGTAATGCTTTGCAAAGGTACAGGATTTAAACCAATCAGTGGCTCTCAAAAAATCCTCTAATCTGCCACCTTTATAAAATGATTTGGTATCCATCGTACCTCTCATAGATAGCACTTGAAACTTCTGCAAATCAATGCTGGGTGATTTCATACTCCACTTAATCCATAAGGCAATCGACGCAGTAGAAACCGCTTTAAAAGGTTTTACAAAATAAATCAAAAGTTGATCAGGTCAATAACTGAGAAATTCACTCATCCAACATTCATACTCCTTCATGCAGTTCACTACACATAGTTTCCTACAAGAATCAAATTTTGGGTGAAAGATTGTCTCAGACATCGTCCTTGTTCTTTTTGTAATCACAAAGCTAACACCAAATGCATCATAAACTCTGCTACTTACCTTTAAGGCCTTTATATTCAACACTCGTCGACAAGACACTAAACAAAGCAGTGAGGCCATCTCCAGAGAAAGTCTTTTCAAGTCTAAATATCTATTGCTAGGCCAAGAAACAAACAAATAAAGGACTAGATGGACGTCCCAAAGAGTGGAGTACTTAGATCTAGGGGGTCTTCTTAAGCTAATACTTTTAAGCACTCTGCAGACCAAAAAATTATTTCCAATGGACCTGCCATTGATCAAACTCTGTCCTGCAGAAATCGCAGACCCATATCAGTTCAGTATCCTATAACTGAGGCCCCTGTCAGCCTGTTTTAAAAGAAAATATACTACTCCTGCTACAGGCGCTTCCACGTGATCCAAATCCCTTTCCAAGCACCCTCAAACTCATGATCTCCAGGTCCCTTTAAATCTTCTATGGGTACCTGGGGCCCAGGATTCCTCGAGGACTTCTTCAGCTCTACTTGAAAGGCGTGACATATCTCTAGATCTCCTGATACTATCCAGGCAAGAAGGTTAAAACTCCAGAGGATGAACTTCTCCATCCGCATTTAGTAACAGACCTTGCGCTGCAGGCATTAAGAGCGGCGTGTCGCAAGTTAGTTCCAGACACGCTAGGAACCAAGCTTTTGAGACCGAAAACGTAGGGATCAGGACACCTCTCCTGCCTGACTTTCTGTAGAATTCTCAGAATTATTGCAAAGGGGGAAAACGCATATGCGTTGACTCCCTTCCATGTCTGAAGGAATGCATTTACTGCTAGTGCCCCAGAACCAGCATCCAACTGAGGTAACTCTCTAGTTAGTGTGTCAATCTGCTTGCAAACAGAACTAACTTTAGGGGGCCCCACATTCTCACTAAACCCTTGAAACAATCTGTGTTCAGCTTCCAGTCGCTGAAGTCTCGCAAAAACCTAGAATTCCAATCTGCACTGACATTTGCCTTCCCAGGAAAATATTTCACTGTCAGGCTGACATTGTATTCCAAACAGAGTAGCCAAAGTTTCTTTGCTAATGCTGTAAGGTCTGAAGATCTTGTGCCACCTAGACGATTTATATATGCCACCGCAGAAACATTGTCCATCTTGAGTAACACTGCTCTGCCTTGCAAACAATCTTTGGAGCTCATAAGGGTATAAAGCCCCGCTGTTAACTCTAAATAATTTATGTGACGACCCCTCTCTTTGTACAACCACAAACCACAAGTATCCTGAATACCAAGACGAGCACCCAAACCAAGTGAGCTCGCATCCGACTCCAACACGAAATCTGGAGCGCAACCAGATATCACCCTGCCATTCCATATATCCAAGTTTTCCAACCACCATGACACCTGTGCTTTGGCCTCTCCATCTAGGACTACTTTGTCCCCATACCACAATCCTCCCCAAAGGGCTCTTGCTTTTATCCTCTGCAAGGCCCGATAGTGTAGGGGGCCAGCAAAAATCACTTGAATAGATGATGAGAAAAGACCTAGAAGTCTGGCTAGTTCCCTCAGAGAAATGGACTACTGTCTGAGTGAAAATCTTATTTCCTTTCGAATTTTGCCGATTTTCTTTAAGGGTAAAAGAAGAAGAGCATTCACTGTGTCTATCGTGAAAACCAAGAATTCTAAAGTTCTGGAAGGTGTTAGTACAGATTTCTCTCTGTTTACAATAAAACCCAATTTTTCCACGAGGCAGATGACTACACCCAAATGCTTCATAATCTGCGTAGAACATTGTGACATAATCAAGAAGTTGTCCAAGTAAATGATCATCTGAATGCCTCTGTCTCTGAGATAGAAATCTATAGCCCTCATAACTTTCGTGAAGCACTAAGGTGCTGATGACAGGCCGAAAAGGAGAGCACAGAATTGAAAAAGGAAACCCTGCCAGAAGAACTGGAGGTAAGGCTGGTGTTCCCTCGTAAAATCGTAAAATTGGGATCGTAAAAAAGCAACTTTTATAACCAGCTTTACAAGCCAATCTTCCTTCAACAGCAAGTCTTACAGAAGATGGATTCCCTCCATCTTGAAGTGTCTGTAGACTAGGAATCTGCTCAAATTAATTAGAATTATCACAGGCCTCCAACTCTTTCCTTTTTTTCTACTAAGAACAGCGTACCTATGAACAATCTGTCGTATGAGGGGACTTGACCAATAGCTCCCCTCTGTAGCAAGCTTTTTATCTCCTTTTCCACAATCAGATTTTGAGCAGAATTCAGATGCAGTTCTCTTGGGCAAACTGTCTGGAAAAGCTCTTCCCAGAAATCTATTTTGAACCTTGGATGGTATCTAAAACCCATGGATCTTGTGTTATTGTTTGCCAAGAATGGGAAAAGAATTTGAGGCGTCCTCCCACTTTTACTTGAGAAGAAAGTAAATTTGTGGTACTCACCCTGATAGCTGGAAGAGGGTTGACCACCAGCTCTGTTGTTTCTGCCATGAAAGCCTCATCCTCTCTGGGTGGAAAAATTCCTGCATTGGCATCCTCTGCCATAGCCTCCTGACTGTCTGTAGAAGTGGGACCTTTGTGACGCGTGGCCAACAGAAAGTCCCCTTCTGCCGGCCCGTCCAAAAACATTCTGGTTAAAAAACATATGCATATTTGATTGAACCTTGTCTAAGGCTGCAAACATTGAAACATATTTGATTAATGACTTGATCATATTTTCTCTAAAGAGAAGTCCTTTCGGATTCAGTGAAGGTTCACGTTCAGACATATGAACCTTCGCTAGGACCATTGCTCTTTGATTCCATCCTCTGAGCAAAAATAGGTCCAAAGGAACCTCATTGATGTGACTCTCCTCAACCATATCAATGATCCTAGCCAGGGGACCCACCACATCTGGAAGGCGGTCCTCATATGATTTTAGGGGCCTTTCCAGGCCTTTTCTCGGATATCTACCTAACTTGAAAAGGAATGTTATCAGTTCGGGTCTAGGTTAGGGGTGAGGCAAGTTTTATTGTGAATAAAGGGGAGGAAACATTCTGCCTTTAAAATATTTGTGGATCTCTTGTAAAGAGGATTACAAATCCATTTTTTAATTAATTTGGTCCCATGTTCTTGAGGGCACCATTCTGCACTCCCTGGGTATTTAACATTGTTTAGGGAAAACAGCTCCTCCCCCAAAGGATCCTTGATCACATCCTTCGAGGAGGAAGAGAATTCCCCCTTCTGTGAATAACTCATCCAGATCAAATTCCCCCATCATCAAGGTCTAGGACATATTTGTCCAGAGGATTTTCACTTTGGAATTCTTCCTCACCCACATCGGAGAATTGGACGTCACTAGGAGCATTTGAGTCAAATGTAGCGGCTGCAGTACCATTCATTTTTGTGCCACGTAAGTCAGCCATGCACTTGGAGGTGCTTGGACCTCCACTTCTCTGTGAGGTGCTGAGACCTCCACTTCTCTTTGAGTAAGTTATGGGCTCCATTCTGCTTGCGGTGCTTCGACGTCCCACTTTTTTGTATTCCATATGACCTCCTTCAGAATCATCAATGCGTTTAGTCTTCCTTTTTCTCTTACCCCCTTTACTGCTTCAGGTGGACTCACACACTCTTTCACTAATAAGAGGGTTTCTCAAAGACACAACTTGATAGAAAGTTTCTTTAATGCATGAGCACATCTCATGCTGAATAATTGTTTTAATTACTTCTTCATTGATTTTACCCTTGGGAGGCTCAGGGGACTGCCCTTCTACATCTGAAATGCTGTAGAGTATAAAGATCTACTAGAGTAGCCCTTAAACAGGTAGAATAATTTAACCTAAAAGGTTAATATGAATAATGTATACTGATGTATTCAGTCCAACAGTTATACTATCCTGAAAACACAGTACGGGAAATAAATACTTATACAAGGGACACATTATGTCACGGGCTACTCGTCGTTTATGACTCAGGCCAACTGGACCTGCAGAGTGGTAGCCACGGTGCTGCTGACGATGGAACGTCAAAAGGCAGTCCGTGCTCTCCAGAAGGAGTCCCAGAGGAAAAAAGCGCAGAGAGAAAAACCTCTATGGCTGGATCTCCCTGGAACAAAAATAAGCAAAAAGGTAAGTCTTCCAAAAAGAAAACAAATACTGGAAGAAACTGGAACAGGTGAGGAAAAATGCTGGAGAAAAACAACCAGAGCATGATCACCACCAAAGGGAGTGTTGCAGCGCAAGGAGAACAAGAATCACACTCCTTATATACCCTAAAACAGGAAGTGACAGACAGGAAGAAAAAATAGACCATGTTAGATTTGGAAAGGACCATAGGAGAATATAGAGAAAGGAGCCATTTTGGAGAAGGGTCCTAAAGCATGCAGGGAAAAAGGGTAGAAGCAAGGCATGCTGGGATAAAGGAGAACATGGCTTCTAAGTGTAAAACATGGAAAGAAAGAAGAAAAGGAGAAAGAAGAGAAAAGAAGAAAAGAAGAAAAAGAACAGACTGTACCAAGTAAGTGAGGGGTCAGGGTGCCCACTTCTAATTTCGAGGGCACGCTGCACCCAGAACTCGCCGAAGCCCAATGCCCACTTTAGGGCCTCATGCGAGAAAATACAAGACAAAAGTGGCGCTGCACGCTCGGCTGCCGAGAACATGTACCGCTGGTCCAGCCGCGACCCGAGCCAATCGCTCTGCTCAATCGAACCAATCACTAACGATCAGCTGAGGAGCGGTAACGATCAGCTGAGAGACGAAGATCATAACTGTTAACTGTCAGTGTTAACACGTAACGATCTCCTATTGCGGCAGCATGAAGTATGCATAAAATAATTTAACTTAACCCAAGCTAAAATGGAGGGTGAAGTCTCGTGTTGGGACGGCATGCCGTTGCCCAACGCCCTCTTCAAATATCTCCGATTTTGCTTCTGCGGCTTGGCTGTTTAGTCCACTCACAATTCCAAGGATCTGTAATGGAGAAAATGGCTCACGAGAGCCTGCTCACAGTCCACGGCTCACGAGGGAGTGCATCCCAAGAGGGCCTTATGGCAATTTTGATGGAGTCGCATGGGAGAGCCAGAACACTCCGATCGCAGATCAGCAGTGGCCGCGAAAGCAATGATCACCTAGACAGAGGCCACAAGCTCCAAATCCATTGGTAAAAGTGGCAATTGTGTATTGGTGGAATTGAAATATTTGTAGAGTGTGTCAAATACCGATGGTTGTCCGACACTAAATTAGCATGACCTTTTTAAAGTACAGAAAAAACAACTACACTACAAAATTAAAACTATAAGGTAACCGAAATTGGAAACCGTAACAGCATTTAAGCAGCAAACAGTTAGCGGTTAAAATTTGACAGTATTGAAGCAGATATGCTAATTAAGAAAATTATTAATGATGTTTATGTGCTTAGTAATGAGAAATGCGTAATGAAATTAATCATAGAGAAAATAATGTGCTCGTTTTAAAATGTGCCCTCGGGGTATGATCACCATGTGTATTAATATAACTAAAACTGTATGAAATAATGAAAAATATATGAGAAAAATGTAGTAATATGTCATATTGAAATGTATAACCTATATTTTACTTTAATTTGTAGTGTTAACTTAGCCGAACTAAAGGCCTAGTCTCCCCAGGCCTCGCACACTGAGAGCAGAAAACAATAACCGCATTTGCAAAAAACTGCTGTGGTCTGACCTTGACAACCCGATGTTAAAGTTGCTTAGCTATAATTTTCTGCAATGTACCGACGGACAGGAGATGATGAAGACAATTTGATAAAATTATGTGTAGAGTAGGCTAAATGTACTTTCCCAGGACTTGAACAATGGAAGCACTGACTGAAGAGGAACATACAACAATTTTGATACCTGAAAAGCCGGAAGATGAGGATATCATATGGCGGACCAATCCACATCTTGTAAACGAACTGATATTGAAATGAGTAGATTCGGCAAACAAATACTATAGGTTAAAGTCATATCTGTGACTGACTGACCAATTAGGAATTAGGGGGACGGACTGGGAGACCCTAATAAAAAGTCATGACAAGGGGCTAAAACTTCAGATGCTGGAGATTTTAGATGATGTGGGCAGATGCTAGGGGAGAATTGATGACGTCAGGAGACTCTGTCCGAGATGCTGTTGTTGGGCTCATACTTTATGAGTCTGATGCATGGCTGACTAATTGATGACCTGAAGACGAAGACTGACTTGTTGCTGTTCCATCCTGGATAGGTAGCTATGAAAATATGACTGACAATTTGTGCCTTTTCTTCTAGGTACCAACTGCGCTGATTATAGAACTCTCTCTTAGATAGATTTATCCAAATTAATGTTTTTCTCTAATATGTTTTTGCATGAAGGCCCACATGCGGATGCTAATCTTGGTTAGGTAGGCTATTAAGGGTGATGTTGACAGTGAGACTTGTCTGAAGAGCTCTTTGCTGAACTCTGCTATTAATGCTGGTATTCTTGGATTGTGTAGATGTATTTACGCATATGGTTTTCTTCAAGTTATGTTATGGTGTTTTACATTAACAAATTAATAATTGAGTGGATTGAATAAAGATTAAACTAACGGATAATTTACAATTGTAATCAATAGGGAAATAAAAATTGTTTAACTCATTACTGAGTTGTGGTTATTCATGAGCAGATGGTTTTAAGCTGTTTTTTCCATAGAATGTTTCTTGATTATTGATGTTAGTTATTGATTCAGTAGTCACCTCATGATTAGGATACTCCATGCGAAACAAAAGGTTCATCGACCTATCCGTGTCCCCTTGTAAGTTTACTTACTAAGGACCAGGCGCGCTTGCAAGAGCATGTGTAGAGTGATACTTATCCTTGGGCAGCACCATTTAAAAGAGGCAGAATACTGACTACATTGCCTGGTTGTGTATATAAAATTCTGTTTTAGAATGTTTTTCTTTGTGAAGTATTTTGCTTTTAAGTGCAGCGTGGAGTGGCATTAAAGGAATAATGCATAATGGGAGCCTCCGGTGTTGTAATGAAATCCATGTTGTCAGCATCACAGTAAAGTGAAGAGGAGAAATGGGAAAATAGGTGATGATTTTTTTATCCTTCTAGAGTCAAACCAATGACCTGCATGTTGCATTCATATCTCAATAATAGGTGGATAATCACAAAACAATTTGGAACTGGATGAGAAAAAAATAGTTGGTGAAAAGTTAGAAATAATTTGTTTAAACACAAGAATATACTGATTTTAGTTGAGGTAATGGGCAATGTATGGTACAATATAGCGCAAGTGGTACAATACAGTGCAAAGATTTCAAGGTCTAGTTGACTGAAGCGTGGCAGTGTAATTAGGTCACATGTGCTTCAGCTAAAGTGTTTCACGAAGCCCCCATTTTCTGCAGGAAAAGGGATTGCTGCTTTACCAGCGGCAGTTTAAACCTGAAAATATCTAGAGGAGAAAACACCACACCCAAGGCAGTGCTGAGCTGGGCTCACAGGGACAGTAATTGATGAATTCAACAGAGTATGACGGTTGATAACGCGTCCCGACCTAGGTACTTTACTTACACGGGGACTCGTTTTAGGCCAATGAACCTTTTGACCCTGATTGGAGACACCTTAAGATGAGATATCTCTTTAGCATTTCAGTCAATAGATCGATAACCTCATCAATATTTACAATAACAAATCAATCAAATTAGTTAATTGAAACACAACATGACCTTTCAGCCATGAATAACCACACAAATGTAGTAAGATTTATGATATTTATTTCCCTATTGGTTACACTCTACTAGCAAATTGATTAGTCTCAATACCAGAAAACACATCAACAATGTCACAATATGGCAACTTGAATAAGACTTCATCAAAGCAAAGATCATAAACATTAGAACAAAACACGACGTCAACATGAATTAACTTTAGCAGGGTATAATTAGCGCATTTATTCAACAAAGCAAAGGTTCAGTTATTTGTCTATTTGCATCCGTTTAGTGAACTCCTTAACTAACCACGAATTAGCATCCGCATGTTGGGCTTCATGCAAAAGAATTTGGTAACACAAATTTAGAAAACATCTAACATCTAACTATGGCCTCTATCAAAAGTGCAGTTGGTACCTAGAAAGAAAAGGCAAACAGACAATTACAATTCATCGTCTTATAGTTACCCTCCGTAATGGGTCAGCATACAGAGTCAGACTTCGTCCTCACGACATCAGTTGATTAGCCATCAGCCTGGGCAAGCAGCAAAGTCTCGCCAAGATGGGGCAATAAGAACACTTCCCTCGTAAGGAGGAGAAGTAAGTATCGGGCAAGGCAAGAAAGGTGAGGATGGTTTAAAGTATCAGAACAGCAAAGATAGAGACGGAATGTCAGAGTAACAGCAGGGGTGTCCCTCTAATGGCTGATTTCTACTTGTACCACGTTGTTAAATCGAATTTGCCAGACAAGTCTCTAATTTCCAATTGGTCAATGTTTGGTGCATCGTAATCTCTTTCCAATAATCCGGTGATCACCTTACTAGAATTTTCACTTAAGACAGTTCTCATGCAGTTTATTGGCTCATGTGATTTACATCTTCAACGGGTAGAATGTCAGGTAAGAATAGTTACATTCCTCGATTCAGTCAGTAGCTCCATTGTCTTTACCAGTTTGGGCGACCTTGTACCTGTTACGAATTACACTGTTGCATTTGGCAAGAATGTCTCCTTGAGCAAGGCGGGTCTCACGAGAAAGAATTTACTACGGTTACACACACATCCCTAACTTCTGGAAAAGTACAGCTTCATGTCCTTCAGGAAGATAGCACAGTGCACGTTAGAAAAACACATTTAATGTGAGACCAGGCAGCTAGGCCCAGACCCTCGCTAACTAAGGCCTAAAGATTAATTCAACAAAACCTTAACATATAACTCTCAATGCTAATATAAAATTGTACATTAGTACATTACTTAATTAATCATTAGTCAATTTCATTAATCTTCGTATACATTGGTGGCCACTCCCCGTGGGCACATTTCAAACGCGTGCATTAATATTAGTCTATCACATTTTCTATGCAGCTTCATTACACATTATTTTGCAAGCAGTTCACGTTAATTTTGATTATAAAAGCTACACTCCAACAATGTGATGAAGCCATACCTTGAGAAAGAGCTAAACTAGCAGATGGTCGGCCTGTACTCATCAAAAGGAGTGTTCCTGAATCAGTCAGTCCTCCAAATACTCCACTCTGATGGTGGAAGACCAGGAGAATAGTAAGCATGTTTTTGGAGAAAAGAAGGGCTGGTGCCATGTCAAAAGGAAGGAATTTCAACAGGAACTGGAAAAGCAGCCAAAGCTACTCTTGATGAGGATGAAGTAACAGAATATGATGAGTTTTATCCTGAACTTTGAGTGCTATAAATGTGTCTCTTGTCCTTTCCCTGAAGGACCATCATTAGGATAGCTCAGTGGTCTGTAAAGGCATTAACTCAACTGAATTAAATAACTGATCAATACTTTTACAAAAGCTCTCACGCTATTTCTTTGGCTCCTTTCTGTAATAAAGCTCTTTGTGAAAGAGATTTGATTCTTAAATTTCAGTAAATTTGTATTCACGTTTTACAACAAAAATTTGTCTTACAGTCCTGTGGACTAAGTTTTTAATATTACTTGGACCCCCTCTCTCAGCCGCTACCTGCACCCTGACTAACCCACACTACAAACACCTATGCCCATCACACAACTCTGTGACACTTATGAATCCTTTACTTATCCACTGGCGACTGCTTCCTGTTTAAAGTGGTTGGGCGATCAGGAATGTCCTTAGCCTCAACCACAAAACTCTCAAACATGGTCAGTTAAAAACAGTGTTACGGGTCATGATTAAGAGCTCTTGAGTTAAGGCTGAATGCAGTGCAAATTGCTCACACTGCTTAGCAGTGTGTAAAACAGCACAGTAATTAAAAACAAAAGAAAGAAAACCTACTTACCTACTCCGGTCCTCCCCGCCCTGCAGTCCAGCAGCAAAAGGGTCAACTCCCCTCTACCTATCCTGGTGCTGCACTCAAGCTGCTCAGCATGAGAAAAGCACCAGTACTGGCTGGAGTGTGCTAATTCAATGTTCTTTCGTTCCCTGGGGGCCTGTGCCTGCTCTCCACCCAGCGGTCTAAGACAGCTCCGGTGGAGAGGCTTAAAGTGCGAATGTCAGGCTGGCCATCGCAAGACAGCCATCCAAAGTGACATGCGCACTTTAAACTGGAGTGCCCACCATTCCTACTCCCCTGCTGCCAGTCAGCAGTGATGGCCCTGCTCCAAAACTTGCGTCGGGCTGGTTGGCTGCACTGAAAAATAAAATGGCAATATAATGGTTTTATTAATGTTTTATTTTTCATTTTTGATGGGCTGGCAGCAGGGTGGCCAACACTCCCTTGCCCTAAAGAAGGCACCGCTGCTGTATTTATTTACTGTTTTAAACGTTGTTAGGCTGAGGATACCGTACAGGGTAAGCTGCTACCCCGCTTCCCTTCCGTCGGCTCCTTCTCCATTCCAAGTCCTATTTTTTTTTTATTAGTAGTATTTTTTGGTCGGGTCAGGCAGCAAATTGCTACGAGCCCTTATGTTTTAGAAATAAGAACACGTTAGTGCTTTTAAATTTTCGTATTTTTTATTAACCAATACATCTACGATCGGATAAAGAAAAGTGCATCCACATAATGTGCATGCGCCATGAAGCATGCCTGAGCCCACAATATGGTGCTGCCACCATGGCTGCGTCATCGCGGTTTTTTTCTGGTCATGCTGCACAGCATGAACAAAAAGCATTGATGCAATATCTTTATATCAAAGGCGAGACCTGCTGACCTTGCCTATTCTTGTTTTTAACTTTTGCACCATGAAAAAAGACTTTATGAATGCACTGGTAGAGAGCGGAAGCCATTCAAAGTGATGCTATATTGTGGCCCATGTGCTCTGTTCCTACGGCGGAGCATAAATACAGTGGTTACCATGCAGCAAGTTGTATTACACTATCACTCTTCTGAGGGGCGTTTCATCTGTGATTTCTAATGCTAACAAGGCTGTCATTCTTGGAATAAATGTTAATGCACTATTTAATACTATTCGTTAGGTAAGACCACTGAATGATGGTTTTGTGACTCCTTTACATTGAGTTGGTGGCTAAGTAAGAGCTTTTCAATTCACTTCCTGTCAGTGAACTTTCTTACTTAACATTTTTTTAATACGAAAGGGGGTACAGAGTGAGCTAATAATTATTCTGTATAATAATGTTTTGTTCGATTGCAGTTTATGCATATGTTTAATCAATCTCATAGCAAATGAAATACCCCAGTTCAGGATGTGTGCAAAAGCAACGTTTGCAGCCTTACAGCAAGTGTAAGCTTTGTTACCAGATCATGCAGACATGAGGGTGTGGATTCGATTAAAAGATCACCATTTTGTCTGAGCTCAGGAACCTAATAAGCTTGAAATGATGACATTGGTCGACACGCCTGACAGTGTAATAGGAAACTGCATTAGAGAGATTTGTAGTAGGTTTGTGAATCATTCGTGGTTTGACCACTAAATCTGCTTGCTGTTTCATAAGGTGATGCTGCTTGTCATGCAGAATGCGATTTCCAAACATGGATGTCGAATGAAAAACAAACAGACATATAGAGAACGCTTGTAACGACCACAATTACTCAATTTCACAGGTGTGTCAATGTCTGTAAATACAATGTAAATACTGCCATTTATGGCATCGTTCCTATACACAGTCATTGCTTGATGGGACACACGTCTCCTCTCATTCACAATTTAAGAGCAAAGCATTCAGTAATGGGAAAGGCATCTTTATCACTAGTGTAACGCCACTGCAGGTACGATCTCGTATGTCATGCTCACAGCTACTGGAATTATGCGGCATGGGAGACCCAAATTATGTGGCATGGTTGAGTAAATTATGCTGCGAGAAATGCAAATTATGCAGCATAATGAAGGACATTTTGTGATAGTACTACTTTATTATTTTGCTATTTTCAAACTTGTTAACATTGTCTAGGCATTGTGGCACCTCATTAGCACAAGTTTAGCATCCAAATATAGCAACAAAAATGTAACTTTGCAAAGGGCCTTCCACAGCGTGGCAACGCATGCAGCTGTGTTTTTAGAACTTTTGAAATGTTTGAGCTGAAAACATTTTTTTGGTTAAACTGCAGATTATGTAGCACGTGATGGATTGTGTGGCAAATGTGGCAACTCTATAATTACGAGAACATCTCCTTGGCCACACAATTGCATAATTCCAGTGACCATGCTTCAAGCAAAGCCGGAATGTCCATTTGACCCACTAGCCGTTTTCCCAGGGATTTAGATCCATTGGAGACTGGATTTAGAGGTAGTAGGGCTGCTGGGCCCGCAGAATGACTCTCTGGCTCCACGAGGCTTGATTGCAGCACGCGCAGTGAAGTGTGAGAGAGGGGTCCAGCAGGAAAAGAAAGGCTATGGGGCGCGTTTGATTATTTTTGCACGGTTGCCTTTTGGTTCCAGTCCTACCCTGCCTTCATTAGCTTCAGGTCAGGACCATGAATTAGTGCTAGCCTGGAAACCAAAGGGGTGCTATTAAAGCATAGATCAAGTGGACAGAATAACTACA
This sequence comes from Pleurodeles waltl, assembly GCF_031143425.1. Taxonomy (NCBI): domain Eukaryota; kingdom Metazoa; phylum Chordata; class Amphibia; order Caudata; family Salamandridae; genus Pleurodeles; species Pleurodeles waltl. Next base: position 601,780,232 of record NC_090438.1, read on the forward strand.
AGGAAAGTTAATTTAGTGGGCGTACAAGTCAATTCCTCTTCTTTGATGTTCTCTGTAAATATCGCCAGAAGGTAAAATGTGTTCCCCAAATGGTGGGATGAAAGTTTCATCCCCTCCAGCACAATTGCTACAGAAATGGCTGCTGAAAATTCACTGAACAAGTTGTATGCAATCCTTGTTTACATGATGTGTAGACACCACATCAGGCCGCCAGACTTATCTCAAAATTTCAATATTGTAGTTTTGACACTAACAGAACTAATCCTCTACCCGTGCAGACGGACTGGACGTCAAGTCCCTTAATACTGAACAAATCTCCAGCCAATGTAAGAAGAAAACGCTGTTTGACCAGGAATCTTTTGTCAGAAAGTGACAACGTGAATGCAACACTGTGAGAAAGTACCCTCTTTCTAGCATGGTTACCCCCACTTTTGGCCTGTTTGTGAGTGTGTGTCAGTGTGTTTTTACTGTCTCACTGGGATCCTGCTAGCCAGGACCCCAGTGCTCATAGTGAAAACCCTATATGTCAGTGTGTTTTGCCTGTCTCACTGGGATCCTACTATCCAGGACCCCAGTGCTCATAGTTTGTGGCCTAATGTGTATGCCTGTGTAGTGCCTAACTGTGTCACCGAGGCTCTGCTAATCAGAACCTCAGTGCTTATGCTCTCTCTGCTTTTAAATTTGTCACTATAGGGTAGTGACTTCATTTACCAATTTCCATTGGAACACTGGACCTCCCTTATAAGTCTCTAGTATATGGTACCTAGGTACCCAGGGCATTGGGTTCCAGGAGATCCTTATGGACTGCAGCATTTCTTTTTCCACCCATAAGGAGCTCAGACAAACCCTTTCAAAGGACTGCCACTGCAGCCTGCGTGAAATAGTGCACACATTATTTCAAAGCCATTTTCACTGCACTTAAGTAACTTATAAGTCACCTATATGTCTAACCTTCATTTACTGAAGGCTAGGTGCAAAGTTACTAAGTGTGAGGGCACCCTTGCACTAGCAAAGGTACCTCCACACAGTCCAGGGCCAATCCCCCGGACTTTGTGAGTGCGGGGACGCCATTACACGCATGCACTACATATAGGTCAATACCTATATGTAGCTTCACAATGGTCACCCCGAATATAGCCATGTAAGGTGTCTAAGATCATGGACTTGTCCCACCATTCCAAATCTGGTAATGGGGAGCCAATTCCATGCATCCTGGGGGCTCCACCATGGTCCCCCAATACTGCCAAACCAGTTCTTTGAGGCTTGCACTGCAGCTACAACTGCTGCCACCTCACATACAGGGTTCTGCCCTTCTGGGGTCTGGGCAGCTTAGTTCCAGGAAGGCAGAACAAAGCATTTCTTTTGGGAGCAGGGTGTTACACCCTCTCCCTTTGGAAATAGGTGTTACAGGCTGGGGAGGGGTAGCCTCCCCCAGCCTCTGCAAATGCTTTGAAGGGCACAGATGGTGCCCTCCTTGCATAAGCCAGTCTACACCAGTTCAGGGAACCCCAGTCCCTGCTCTGGCGCAAAACTGGACAAAGGAAAGGGGAGTGACCACTCCCCTGTCCATCACCACCCCAGGCTTCAGCCATCTTGTTTTCCAAGGTGTGGGGACACTCTGGAGGCCTCTGAGTGGCCAGTGCCAGCAGGTGACATCAGAGACCCCTCCTGATAGGTCCATACCTGATAAGGTAGCCAATCCCCCTCTCAGGGCTATTTAGGGTCTCTCCTGTGGGTTTCTCTTCAGATTCTGCTTGCAAGTTTCCTTCAGGAATTCTCTGCAACTACTACTTCATCCTCTGGCCTCGGATCGACCGCAGACTGCTCCAGGAACCACTGTAACAGCAACAAAGTATCCAGAAGGGCTACTTTTTCTCTACAACTTCAGCTCCAGCCAGCAATTGCAACAGTTTCCACGGTGTACACACTCTGGGGACTCCCTGTCTTCACCCTGCACCAGAAGGACCAATGAAATCTCCCGTGGAGTGATGGAGTCAATTCCCTGCTCTAGCAGGCACCTTCTAAGTCGACGACCAGTTCTCTTAGACTCCTCTCCTGGCGACGAGCATTCTCCTCGGAAAACAGGTGGTAGACTCCTTTGACACAGACTGTCCTAAGGACCTGCTGTCCAAATTTGGAGGAGGTGAAAGCTTGCCTTCCTCGTTTGCGACAGTACCCCTTTGCACTACATCATCTTCACCCCCTGAGGCCTCTGTGCACTATTTGCAAGAATTCTTTGTGCCTGGCCCAAGTCCCCAGCACTCTATCCTGTGATGCTCAACTCGGTGAGTTGTTCTTCGGTGGTGTGGGACCTTCTTTTGTAGTGCTGCAACAACCACAATTTGCACCTTATTTGTCCCCATGCCCCTGGGACCTCCGTGGGTGCTACCTGGTCATCTGTGGGTTCCCTACAGTATTGGGAGCTCCCTCTGCCTCCTCAGTCTGAGTTGAGGCCTCCAGGTCCATCCTGGGTCCAGGCAGCGCCACTTTGATGCAATCCGCAACATTGCTTGAACCAAGGCTTGTTGGATGAATCCAGCACCAAAACTCGCCTGCATCCAACATCTCCACGTGGGACATCCATTGCATCATGCAAGAACCCGCAGCCATCTTTCCTTGGTGCATTTCTGCAGTCTTCTTCCAACCGGAGACTCTCTTTTTGCACTCTCTTCTAGGTTGGCTGGGGCTCCTGTCCTTGCTGGAACAATCTCTGACTTCTGGACTTGGTCTCCTCTCTTTACAGGTCTTCAGGTCCAGGAATCCACCATTTGTTGTTTGCAGTCTTGCTTGGTTCTTGCAATAACTCTAATCCCGACTTGTTGTGTGTCCTAAGAAAACTTGCAGTACTTTACTCCCACTTTCCTAGGCTCTGGGGTGGGGTATTTTACTCACCTTTATGGTATTCATACTCTCCAAGTGATTCTCTACACACTACACTTGTCAAGGGGGGAATTTGTGATCCGCATTCCACTTTCTTAGTATATGGTTTGTGTTGCCCCTAGACCTATTTTCTCTAAAGCATTTCCTATTGTTTGCACTATCATATGTCTAATTACTTACCTTATTTTGGTGTCTAATGTATATATTGTGTATAATACTTACCTCCAGAAGGAGTATTGCCTCTAAGATATTTCTGGCCTTGTGCCACCCAAATAAACTACCTTTATTTTTGGTAACACTGAGTATTGTCTTTACTTGTGTATAAGTACTCTGTAACAATAAGTGCTATTGCAGGAGCTTTGAATGTCTCCTAGTTCAGCCTAAGCTGCTCTGCTATAGCTACCTCTATCAGCCTAAGCTGCTAGAACACTACTACATTTCACTAATAAGGGATAACTGACCTGGTATAAGGTGTAAGTAACCAAGGTACTCACTATAAACCAGGCCAACCTCCTACATCATTTACTAACACTAACTTGTCAGACTGGAACTTGAAAAACTCAATTCCAGTACAGCAACAGGATCAACTGTGGTGTATGCTGAACTTGAAAATTGTCAGTGGTTTTGTAAAGGCCTCCTCAAAGTGTCCCATAATCCAACTTAGTGGATTCCTGCCCAGTCTTGGGTATCAAGTGTACTCAGCTGAAGCAATGTAATTTCTTAAAAAGTGAATAAGGACCTGATTTTGAGTTTTGTGGACGGGTACACATACTTACACAAAACATGTGATGGACATCCTGTCCCTCTTGGTACAAGTGCCATGAGATACAATGCTCTTGTAATACAGTCATATTTGTGACAGAGTAACCTGTCCGCCAAACTCTAAGTCAGGCCCAGTTTCCAACATGAAACATAAAAGAGGAAAAAGGCAGAAGACTAACCTCAGCACTGAAGATTCTAAGGTTGAATATTGAAGAGTTTAACAAGTTACTGCAAGACCAATGAAAACATGGTTGATTTAATCTCTCGAACAGAGGTCAAAGTGGGGTGAGGTATGACATTCTCAAGCTTTATCAATTTGATCAAAACAGTCCCATATTTTTATTTAGAAAAACACCCGTTCCTGAACGGTTGAGTTGCCGCAGGTTGAAAGGGGAGAAGAAGTGAAAGAAAGGAGAGGCAGCTGAAGAAGAAACAAACCTTCTCTATAGGGTGCCTGCTGTCTGAAAGAAATGTAAATGTGTGCATTTGGTTACTTTGCAAATCTAACTGCTGCTTGGGAGCCGAAATAGGTTTTAAGTGATAGATGTAATCAAGAATTTGTTAATTTAAAGAAAACTTTAAAAAAAAGGTTTGCACTAGTTACAACTGGCGCATTTCCTCAGGGCACCGATTAAGATTCAAATCAGTGACTGTCTGGGTACACCCACAGATGTCTGAAATGTTTGTATTAGCCAGCCTAAATGTCCTACTAGAAAAAAAATGATTTCCAACAGATGAATTAAAATTGCATTTGCTTTTCATCTGTAGGTCAAAGGCTAAAAAATATTTACTGAGCATTTTGTTCTTTTATCCATGTCTCTGGCCCTGCCCTTCACACTCACTGGCCCCACCCACATCATATCTATCATGATAACTATGGTCACAGTTCCCATACATTTCTTTTTGCACTCTGACCACTGCTCTTGAGTCAACTCTGACGCCAAAGGTGTACAGCAGTGGTGCATAACTTGGGGTCTATGTTCCCCTGTGAGTCCCCAATACCTGCTCAGTGGCTCTGAATCAGTTTAGAAAATTAAATAATATTTGCACATTAATAAAGTATATACATATAAATAAAGCTACAATGGACATTTTAAAATGTTCTAAATGTGAAGGAATTTGAAATTGGATGCTAAAAAATTAAGTTATCGTCCTTATCTTGATTTTGTGGAAGAAGTGCAAGTACAGCAATTGGAATCTAGTTTTGATGATTGGTGGCCTCATTGAAGCACTTGTGGTCCACAGAAGTTAAAAGGTTAAGAACTGCTGGTTTAGAGAAAAGCCACTTTCAATTTACATTAAATCATATTTAACATTGTAATAACGCATTGAAACCGCAGGTTGCAACAATAACTGTAGAATAATTTCACTAGGGAAGATACGGATGTTAAACAGGGGGCAAGAGAGAAAAAAAGGAAAAGGATTATCCTAGACACATTGAATTGTTTTTAGTGTGATTCTACAAAACTCACAGATAAACTAAGTAGCCTTGATGTGGCTCCCAGAGACTGTTACAGCGTGACAGCAGCAGAAGCCATCACGCAATATAGGAATAATAATCTGTAGGGGGGCGTGGGGAGTAAAATTAAAAGAATAAGTACAATTTGTAGAACAGAGTCAATCACAAAGATATATTACTGGTTAAATGTTTCTGTATTTTTTTGTTGATACAAATGTACACAATTATGACAGTTCATAATACATCAAATCATAAGTATTGTTTCGTAATTATAACAGGATTAATATACCTTCATAAATGGCACAATGGTCAAACTTTTCCATAATTTTCATTCATTTGAAAAAGTCTTTGACAGGTCAAATTTTTGCACAAATGAAATTTTGCAAGCATCCCATTGAAGTAGCAATCCTAGCACTGAAGTAGCCAACACGTGCTTCGCTGAATATCCGCTTCTTCAGGGCTAAAAAGAAAAACAAAAAAGAAGAAACAACATAAATTTCCTATAGATTTTATATTCAACTCAGTTACAGCAGACATCATGAATCAAAACCGGGAAAATTAAAAAAGACATACTTGTGAACAGTAAAAGCATGACAAGGAACAACAGACAGTGGACTAGGTAGAGGAAGACAAACAGACACATTTAAATAGAGTCACTATATCCTTCTAATCAGAAGATTAATAAATAAAGTAAAAGAAAGAGAAAAAAAGAGAAAAAATAAAGAGAAAGAGAGAAAGAAAAAGAAAAGAGGGAAACAATGTGAGACACATACACACAATTTAGGAAAACATAAGCTGGGATCATCTTAAAAAAGAAACTAAAAGAAATAAAGGAAAATGTAAAATGGAGAATCGAAGAACGAGTACCAAGATATAAAACAAAGAGGGCCCAACTCACTAACAGAAAACATAAACCCAGAAACTAGCCTGGGATATCATAAAGTATCAACTATACAAAGACAGATTTAGATAGAAAACTTACCAAAACGAATATAAGATTCAAACACAAGTAACATCTCCTCAATTCTCTTACTTTGTAAAGTATAGTCATCCGTCACCTTCAGATATAATGTATCCTGAGTTTCAGTGTAATTATATCACATAAATGTAAATATCCAGCTTTACAGCCTCTTCAAGGTTCAAAAGACTAAAAACACACAATACCAAGCACTAACATCTTATCATGTCAATTTTCTATTAGTAAAAATTAAACCACACATCACAGTGAACCATTTTAGCAGACATGCACTGTAGTGCTTTTGAATATAAGTAGATTGATTTATCAATTATAACATGCCAAAACATGCCCCAAACAACTATCAACCAAAAAATGAAATTCCAAATTGAAGTTTGTCCAATAAGGTGCTCCACAGCATCACGAAAACATAAACCTTTAACACCAACCCGACATACATCATACTAACATATCACCAAGTTGCTGCATTCCTATGGTAAAAAAGAAAAGAAAGCACTAAAACTAACATAATCCAGTTACCCCTCAACACTTATAAAATACAAATATCATCATTGTAATGTCTTGATGCTATGGACCAAATTAGAAAGACAAAAAGACAAGAAAAGTGGAATCAGAACGCAAATCTTAAAAACACTGTAAATAATAGACAAATCAAGGAGGAAGGCTAAATATCAAAGTTGCAGAGAACTTGAATTCTCAAAACTTTAGCAGGGCGTTCCTGCATGAACCTCCCAGAGAGCAGACTAAACTCCAAATTAATAAAGGTACCTGTTTGAATACCTTGGCACAGCCATTAATTGTCCCTAAATTATTTACGCAAGGCAAATCCTGATTCACTAACAAAAATGTATAAGTTACCTGTCATCTGTAGTTAAACCGAAAATCTGGTACGGACCATATATGCCGACCAAAACAAAAGGAAATATGCAAACCCCAACACAGTGGTATGAATGGGAATGACCCCAAATTGTTTATTATTATCACTTGAATCACTGCCAACAATTGAAAAAAAATCATCCTATGTACAGGAAATGAATAATTATGAACAAAAAGTTACCCCTCGAGAAAAACGGACTCGAACATTCAGTGAGCTAAAGAGGGAAACATTTACCTCATAACATTATGCTGCAGCGATGAAATAGCGGAAGAAGCCCATTGCACTGACTTGTAAAACAACAAGCTCGCGGACCATCTATAAGCATCTTTAAATCAACCAACTTAAATCAGTAACAAAACATGAAAGTGAAACAATGAATTCTTGTGCAAAATTGTGGACAACACATAAATGGTCCTACTTAAAAAAGAGCAGGCTCGAACACCCCTTGGGCTTAGACAAGAGATCACCGTCTCAAACCACTGGACTTGTTTGGCTGCACAGCAAAACAACACAAAAATATATAAAGACTGCATCAAGTAGTCCATCAAAAACAGTCACATTCTTGCAATTTGAAGCAAGATCAGATCCAATATTAGTTCTTATTAAAAAAAATGTAAACAAACATGGATGAGGTGTGTTGCCTCAAAATTGAAGCATCAATACCAAAAAAAATCTAGGTTATTTAAACAACTCTGATGAAAATACTGATACAGAAAATAAGTAAAGGATATCAGAGAGAAGAAAGAAGGGCAAACAAAATACAACACAAAAAAATACTAGGTAGAAAACCCGAATGATCTAAATATTGGTTGTCAGCCATGTTGAGAAAAATATCGATATGATATATGCTGGGATGAAATGTGCAAGTCAACTGTGGAAATGTACATATGCTAGAAACAGTCTGATTAGGGACTCCCTACTACATCACACGAAGAGACAAGCACATAGTTAATGCAATATTATATAAACCAAGCGAGATAACCAGCTGTTCAAAGAAGTATGGATTTCCGAATCTTTCAGACCATGTTGTACAGTTTGTAAGCAGTTTATCCACCAACTTTCCTTACCACGTAGCTTTAGATCTCCATCACCATTCCTATTGTGGCCTGGAACATGATCAATACCCATGAAAGAAATTTTACATAGTTGATCCAACTGGTGATTATTAACAAAATGTACAGGCAAAGGAGATCTAGAGTCAGCATGTCTGATCGCTCCCAAATGTTCTCTCTAACTCATTTTAAGTGCTCGTTTCGTTGAGCCCACATGTTGTAACTTGCACACATCGATAAGCATGTAAATACAATATGTCGTATTAGAATTCATGAAACTTCTAATGTGAAACCAATCGAACTCTCATGGTTACAGAACACAGCAACTTTGTCATTTACATATTGACAACAAAACAGTTACACATTTATAGCTGCCAACTGGTTTAAGATTCAATCATGTGTTGTAATTAACGGCTGAATATCTTGTGGTATCACTTGGACTGAGTATCTTTTTCAGAGTGTCTGCCTTCCTATAATTGACCAACGGACAAATAGGGAGTGTGCGATTCAAATCTTGGTCTAACTTCAAAACATCCCAGTGTTTCAATAGTATTTTCAGTGCTTAATTTCTAAATAAAAACGTGCCAGTGCCCACTGCTCTATTTTGAAAAATGCAGCTGCTGTATTTAAATCTGTGAGCCATCTCAGGCTTCCTTAATCCCTTTACAGCCACGCCCTGCCCCTTCATCTCACTCTTGCAGCTTTCTGCTTTCTCCCTTTGTGACACTTTTTTGTTTTTCTTTCTCTTTCGCTCACTCTTGCAGCTTTCTGCTTTCTCCCTTTGTGAAGCTTTTCGTTTTTCTTTCCCTCCGTCCTTCTCATATGTGTCTTTTGCTCGCAGTAAATGCCTGATGTAGAAAACTAAGTTCCGGCATTAAAAAATAAGTGCCGCTGCACTGCACCGGAAACCACCAGCTCAAATTAAGCACTGAGTATTTTGTAGATCTGACTATTTTCTGCACAAAAAGTCGTAATGAATCTGATGTGATGATCAATAGTACGTTTTGTTCTTGCCTTTGCTTTTGCAGTATGGGCAAGTAAGAAAGTACGTGAAACAAGGGTTTTAATGGGATAACCTCTCAACTTACATCTCTGGATGCATTCTAATGCTTGTGTGGCAAACTCTTCTAAATCACTACAGTTACGTTTCCACCTCTTGTTTGTTATAGGAATAATAAGGTTATTTTATCTGATGAATTAAGAATTCACAAACAGTGAAAAAGGCGTGTGCAAAGCCTTGCAAGTGCACATCAAAATAATTAACCAAGAGTTAAAATGGAAATCAAATAATATCTCAACTGTATCAATCGCAGAGTAGACGTGTATTGTTTCTATCTCAGTGCTATCAATTCTTTTCTGGGACAATTTTGGATCCGGCCTGTTGGATTGGCTGAAAGATAGTCAACTGCTCAATTGAGTCTAGTGGCATGTTCTAGCTCCCTACTGCGTCTCTCCTCCATCCCCCGTTTCCTTTCACAGCACTGAAATTTAGGTCCAAAAGCAGGCAGGATTTGGTAACAACTAACAGGGTCACTGCTGTCTGGTAAATGCTGTACTCATGATAACTAAAACAGTTCTGAGCATTTAAATATTGCTGCTTCTCTTCTGCTTACTTCTGATAAAGATACTATTGCTATTCACCTTATTGATTATGCAGAGGGGTAGGTCTCTCAGTGGTTTCAGGCTTAAGAGGCGACACATATGTCTAGAGAGTTATTATATACATTTCCTGAGGACACGCCAGTGTGAAAGTACTGTCTTGAGAAAACATAACTAGCGAGGCATTTGCTAGTCTAAGCATAAGATATGCACTGATCTGATCTACTTGGGAAGTATAAAGATGTGAAACAAAAGACCCACAAGGACGTGCTAGCCGTTCATCCCCCATGGGTTTTGTTGGGCAATAAATCTACTGCAGTTATTGAGATGAATGAATCATAGCTAAGATGCACACAAATCATAGCTAATGTAGTGATAACGTTGTCCTACTAATAAACACGTAGGACGACTCTACATAGATGTCGTTCAAATAATAAAAGGTACACTATATCGCCAGCTGAGTGCGTGCAGAGCATTTTTTCTTGAATTCCAATTGTATATTTTATGGGTGCAAAGATGTTTCTGTCCTTTTTTTCATTATCATTATCAAAATGTTCAGAAATTATCATAATTCTCAGCCTATCGGCAGCATGTGTGTAACGAACGGATTAATAACTAGAGTAGAGAGAAGCCTCTTTCTTGATATGTGGTGAGGCAGAGGTCACACAAAGTTAAACAATCTAATGCCTAAGATGTAAAAACATGGTCCTGTGAGGAATTTTTAACTTACTGTTAGTAGTTTTAACTTAAGCAACACATTTTCCCAGAAAAAGTGTAGGTAAAGTACTTTACCAGTATCAGAACACCATAAAAGTCAAGAAAGAAATATCATCTATTACAAGCCAATTTAGTAAATGTAAGAAACATTTAATGATTAAATCACCACCCAATTGCAAAAATCAGGTAAGCTGATCAGGAATTTATGATTTTTAAAGAAAAAAGTGAAAGGCTCCCATAGAAAACAATCTCAAATTTCAGTGTTCATCTATGAGGCGTGGGCACCTTTTCAGACCATCTATGATGGAACAAGGGTTGTAATTCACCCAGCTCAACTGTGTTATCTTGTTAGTATCTTTTTCAGAAGACAAAAATCTCCAGCAGGGCTAAGGTGTATGTGGTTGGCCAAGAAGGGTTTCGCAAGGATTAGTGTGTTGATTCTGATGTTGACCTGAAGCTTTGAAGTCAAGCGCAAAAGGCTTCAGGCAGGATGAACTTGAAAATTGTAGCTGTAGAAGTCACTTCACCACTGAGGCCGTTCTGCTGTCTTTTTGTGCTCTCATGTTTCTTGTTGGACTCCGCAATCAAAATCAAGTTGCTTCAGTGCCACAATGATAACAGCCAAGGCAGTCAGATCTGCACAATGTCACATGCATATTTGTTTTAATTTGTCCTGAGTATTGAACTTTGCTGCAAAAAACACAATTATTGAGACAAGGGTATTGTATATGTTGGAGTACCCAGGAAAAAGAATGCAGACCTTCAAAGGCTGCAAAATCAAGCAGCTAAGCTCTGCCCCAACATAGAGAAATCTGATAACATCTGACCAACTCACAAAGACCTTTACAGACTTTGAATTGTGCAGAGAATAGAATGTAAACCTCTTTCTGTCATCTCCAAAAGCTCACAAGCGTTTTGGTCCCAAATACTTAGATGGACTGGTCCCATCGCAATACAGCCAGCAACAACTTAAGGTCAAGCAAAGCAAATCTGGTTGCTCAAACCGGGCGTTGGATACTTAATTCTGAAATGCATTGTAACCTTACCTCAGAATTCTTCCTAATTTAAACATGCCAACACTGCCAATTTAGGCCTGTGAGTCCTAATTTGTAAAGTAAAATTATGTTATTTTACCTTTCTTCCACTCCACCTTCCTGCAGGTTAATGTGAAAATTAAATTTCACAATTTTGTTTCAAACAGCCCTCTTTTTTGCTCCCAGTTGTTGGCATGTAAACTAATCTAGCTGTTTTCAAGGAAAAAATACAAAGTTGTAAAAATCAAATTGGTATGTAGTCAGGACTTGAAGAGAGGCTGGACTGATATTTTAGTAAAATACCTCAGGAAGCACAATTTCATGCTCAAAGGAAAGTTTGAATAACGAAAACTTTAATGATCGGTAAGAGAATAATCACTGGAAAAGTAAAAATAGAATGGATGTATATTGTTTGTTCCAAGACATGATTCGGTTAGCGTCCACGGGAAATATACTGTACCAATATTTTGGTCAGAGATCACATTTGGGGTAAATTATTTAGTAGAGCTTCTTCTTTTCCTGCCTACAATTTCTTCTTACCCTGACTGAGTGGCCCTGACCTTGGCTTGTGATTTGGAGAGGCACACCAAGAATGCCAGAGACCGGGCTAAAGATTTTCTTTATTGGGTGTGTTGATTGATTGTTGAGCTCTGAGCTCAAGCACCCCAAAACTACCTCCCTGAGATGCCAGTTACGGCTCGCCTTCACCACCTAGTCTGCAGCGGCATACTAGGATGGGCCATGTAACAACAGAGACAAAAGACCTCATCTCCACAGTTGAGGCCCAGTATTCCCTTCCTGCCCCACATTCCCTCAGACAGGGTCACCAATTTTAATAATTTTGAAACACTTTCTTTAATGTAGAGTACATACTTGTATCATTCTTATATGACTAGTTTTAATATTATTGTCTGTAAAATCACTATGACCAATCAAGAAGTCAATGACTGACTAACCTTTAGGTGAAACCTGACTCATGAGAGTAACTGTCCCTTTACTGCAAGAGATGAGGATTTAAGCATTCATGAACTACTTTAGTCCATAATTGCTTTATGAAGTGGCTTCTGATACAAATCAGTCCTTTAAGTAACATTTTAGTAAATAAAAACAAGTGACAGAGTGATGGTCCTCTCTCTCTCATGCACACTGAATGCTGGGCTAGTAAAAATGTAAAGTAGTGGTGGTGCACCCAGAAAGGCAGTCAAGCCTTGCCCTTCTTTTTTTATCCCCATCACTCCCAATGCGTAATGCTGTGCAGCGCATTGCCTCAGACTCTCAGAGTAAGAGCAGGAAAGAATTCATACTGCACATATCTGGCCAAGCCTTTAAGCTGCTCCAACTGACATGTGCAGTTTGTGCATTTAGAGCCCAGCAGGCAGTGATTGGCTTCAGACGAGGGATGCTTTCAAACAGGCTTCACAGATCTCTAGCGAAGTGCTGCTTATCAAAATATTGTGTAGACAAAATATTGTGTCGTGAATATCAAGGATAAAAATATCATGAAGATAAGTTTCTATAGGTAAGCTAAGATATACTGTACTTAACTCCACATACATGTACCTTTGACAATATATAAATCTTCAAGGGATGTAGATGTGGAGTCAAGAAGAGTAAATCTATACTTGCCTATTTTCACTTCCCTTCTCAATATTTTGGTCCTCTATATTTTTGACACCAAGTGATATTTTAGCCTAGATATTCTATCTGACTAACTCACTTTCCATTTTACCCGTGGCATGTGTCATTGACAGTGCAATGCTCAATCAGGCATGAATTGAGCATGAAGCTAAGCAGTTCAATGATCATTTAGCAGAGAGAGAGAGATGATTGAAGGAGCAGTACAAGTGAATGTGCCATCGCAGAAGCCAAGCAAAAAAAAAAATTCAAACCATGCGTGCATTTGAAACTGAGTGAATGTACAGGAGTCTAAACATCTGGGTATGCGTGCAATGGTGTGCGTGTGCATGTATGTGCGTACTGGGGTAAAAGGCCGAGGACACAAAAGTCACCCACAGATTCCAAAGTTCAAAAGACACGTGCATTTTATTTTCCCTGCTCATTTTCCTTAGACACGAAACAGTCGGTCTATCCTGGTGCCGCATGAAGAGTGGGTTAGAGACCATATCCTCCCTGCAATGGCAGGCCAAAGTGTTAAACACATTGTGCCATTCGCTGAGGCTGTGGTGCGGCAATGTGCAAGAGCTCGTTGGAATTTCCAGGACTCACCATCGGCCTCTGGGAGACTTTCAGTTAAAGAATTGCAGATTTTCTGGGCTGCGCTTCTCTGCTCAGATGCACTATCTATGAGCATTTCTCATGCTAGAGGGCACAACTAGAGGGGTAGTTCCCATCAGGGTAGCAGTATTTCATCAGTGCGTGTTGGACAGATTTTATAAGTTTTGCCTCATGTCGTTGAACTTCTTAGCACACGCTTCACTGCAGAGTTGCGCTGCCCTACTGGCAGCCTCATTACAGCGTTCCTCGCTAGGGCTGCAGTACTTCATAAGTACTCCGCTGCTGTTTGCTGGAGTAATATTCTACCAGTATTTCACAAAAAGGACTGCAAAGTAGTTCACGGCAGGACTCCAGTGATCTACCTGCGCTTCTGTGCAGGGCTGCTGTTCTTTACGACTGCTTCTCAGCAGGGCTTTAATACTTTAGGAGTACTAGCCTTGCACTTCAAAGCAGGCTGGAGTACACGTTTGAGCAGGGCTGAAATACTTTTCAGCACTTCTTAGTGCGGTATCATTGTTTAAAAAAAAACTATTTATCAGCAGGACAGACCTACCTCTTGATCCCTGCTCAGTAAGGCTGCACTGATTGTAACTTTTTTTAATCAACATTTCTCACCAGGACAGTGGGCTATGAGAGAGAGAGTGCGTGTGCGTGTGTGTCATAGTTACGGTGCCTGGCTCTGGCAGGCTGGTGTCCAATGGCAGGATAAGGCCTATCCTAGGCAAAACACTAAGGCCCTCATTCTGACCTTGGCGGGCGGCGGAGGCCGCCCGCCAAAGTCCCGCCGTCAGGTTACCGTTCCGCGGTCGAAAGACCACGGCGGTAATTCTGACATTCCCGCTGGGCTGGCGGGCGGTCTCCTTCAGACCGCCAGCCAGCCCAGCGGGAAAGAGGCTTCCACGATGAAGCCGGCTCGGAATCGAGCCGGCGGAGTGGAAGCTGTGCGACGGGTGCAGTTGCACCCGTCGCGTATTTCACTGTCTGCGCAGCAGACAGTGAAATACATGTAGGGGCCCTCTTACGGGGGCCCCTGCAATGCCCATGCCAGTGGCATGGGCACTGCAGGGGCCCCCAGGGGCCCCGCGACCCCCCCTACCGCCATCCGGATCTCGGCGGTCCGACCGCCGGGATCTGGATGGCGGTAGGGGGGGTCAGAATCCCCGCGGCGGTGCAGCAAGCTGCGCCGCCGCGGAGGATTCAATGGGGCCGCGGTACACTGGCGGGACCCCGCCAGTGGTGCCGGTCCGACCGCGGCTTTACCGCCGCGGTCGGAATCCCCATTGGAGCACCGCCGGCTTGTCGGCGGTGCTCCCGCGGTCCTCCGCCCTGGCGGTCAAAGACCGCCAGGGTCAGAATGAGGGCCTAACTCTCAAATATTGGTGTTAATTGTGGCCATTTTGAGACCATTCATGAGAAATGATACCCACCGTGAGAAGGACGGTGGCACTTATCTACTCGAGCTAATTATTTGCATAATGCTGACTCATGACATAATGATAGTCATATTGGGGGAAAAAGTTCGCCTTTCCATTTTGATGGTAATTTTTTGCACAATGGAGTGATCTATGGAACGTCCGTACCCACACTGGGAAAAACACTAGCCCTTGGATATTGGTGGATTATTGGAGCCAGCCATGGCATGACGGTGTTCGCCCTGGGCAAAAAGCTATCCCCTGAATATTAATGAGAATTATTTGCATATGACGACTATCAATTGCATGAGATCATTATACAATGGCATGAAAGCAGAATCTATCTATGTGTAGCAATAGTATATGCGAGTACTTGAGAAAATGGTAATTTGATGTTTGGGCACCAAACATATTTAATGAAAGATAAAAGGCAGTTGTAAGACGTGGGACCATTGGAGTGGTCTTACCCCAGACTTTTTGCCTTTTTACCTCCTGTTTTGTTGATGTATCTTTATGTTGGCTTTAGGACTCTGGACACTCTACCACTGTTAACCAGTGCTAGAGAGCATGTGCTTCTCCCTTAGAACACTGTAACATTGGTGTATCCGCAATTGGCATATTTCATTTACCTCTAAATCCCTTGTACAGTGGTATACCATATACCCAGGGCCTGTAAATTAAATACAACTAGTGAGCCTGCAGCACTTATTGTGCCACCCAGGTTTGTTACTCTGTAAACATGCCTCGGCCTGCCACTCCAGAGCCTGTGTGTGCAGTCTCACTGCCACCCCGACTTGGCAACTAAAACCGCTTGCCAGCCAAGAACTTCCCTTTTCTTACATATAAGTCACCCCTAGGGTAGGTCCTTGGTAGCCCATAGGGCAAGGTGCCATGTAAGCAAAAGGCAGGACATGTACCTTTACTTTTTTTTATGTCCTAGAAAGGAAAAACTCCTAAAGTCATTTTTCATTATTTTGAGGCCTGCCACTCTCATAGGCCAGCATTTGGAATTCCTTATAAAATGTTTAAGCTGTAATTCCTGATCAGAGAGGAGTAGCTGCATCATGTTTAGTACCATTGGAATGGTAATAATAAATCCTCTTTACTGGTAAAGTCAGATTTATTATTACTATTTTTGAAATGCCACGTTTAGAAGGTGGACATGTCTCTATACTTTCTGCCCAGGGTGCCTACAGCCTATCTCCAATACATGTCTGGCTAGGCTTGGTGACAGTTACACTTGTGCCTTCCCTCCAGACACCCACAACACAGGATACTCAGCTACACCTGCATTCATCTGCATACTGATGCGTCTTCCTAGGGAGCAGGTTGGGAAAGGCTCACACCCACATCTCAAAGGCTGCTCTGCCAGAAGGATTGCTACTCTGCTGTGACTGACTGTTTCCAGGAACTGTTGCCCTGTTGTGCTGTGCTGCCCTGCTGACCTCTGCCCTGCAAGCGGAAACCTAAATTCCCCTCCAGAGTCACTCCAAGGACTTGCTCGTCTGCCCCTGTGCACCATCTACTTGGGAAGTAACAACCTTGTCAGAGGCTTGCTGGCCTGCCCCACTGTCCTCCCTGAAGTTGCTCGGCATCCTAGACCTCATTATCAGCTGCTTTTTACTGACATTCACACTCAGGCCGGTCTGTAGGAGAAGCACAAAACAGAGCATGTCTGATTGCCAGTTGGTGCGAGTAGGGAGGGAGCACAGCGCTTCACTTTTCACATCAACCATTCTACAATAGCTAAGCTCAACCTGAGTTTGGAACCTTGACTTCACAAGTGGCGCTGCCCGAGAGGAATGCGCTCTGTGCCCGGAGCGAAATCTGGCCCCACAAGGCGTCGAGGAACCATTCACCGGCGACGCAGTCCCCTTGTCTGAGACTCGCCATCACCACTTGTGACACGCCACCAGCTCTGCCTTCATCCAACAGGTGCAGCTCACTGCAACGCGGGCCTTGTGTCTGAGGCCATCAGCACCGCTCGCAGCTTAGCCCCCGCCCCACCTTCCTGCATGAACAGGGAAGCAGCAGAACTCGCCGATCGGTGACTGCAGTAATCAAAAAAGGTACTGTAGTCACAGAGACTGTGCAGTCTCGGACCCCGTGACATTGCGGCAGCTGGAGCGGGAATTACCAGGTGACATTTCGGCCTCTTAAGGACTCTTGGAGTCCCGATTCAAACTCTATCATTGTGCTGTTCCTGCCAAGGAGAATTACCATAAAGGCTGAAAAAGGAGCATGGTTAATTTATGCACTGCTTTGACAGTCATACATGTAAAACTTATATCCCTTGGTCTACTGATTTGATTTTTGTTGTTTTGTCTTATTTGATACAGATAAATATTTCCTATTTTTCTACAGCCCTGTGGAGTCTTTTTGTGGTGTCTTCATTGGGTTTTTGCTATTTAAGTGTTGCACAAATACTTTACACATTGCCTCTTAAGTTAAGGCTGACTTCTCTGTACCATGCTACCAGAGGGTGAGCACAGGTTAATTTAGGGTGTGTCTCTGACAAGGGGGAATCACATTTAGCATTTACCCAACTGTAAGGAAATGCCTCCTTGGCATGGTTACCCCCTGACTTTTTGCCTTTGCTGATGCCAAGTTATGATTTGAAAGTGTGCTGAGGTCTGCTAACCAGGCCCCAGCACCAGTGTTCTATCCCTAACCTGTACCTTTGTTTCCACAATTGGCACACCCTGGCATCCAGGTAAGTCCCTTGTAACTGGTACCTCTGGTACCAAGGGCCCTGATGCCAGGGAAGGTCTCTAAGGGCTGCCGCATGTCTTATGCCACCCTGGGGACCCCTCACTCAGCACAGACACACTGCTTGCCAGCTTGTGTGTGCTAGTGGGGATAAAACGACTAAGTCGACATGGCACTCCCCTCAGGGTGCCATGCCAACCTCACACTGCCTATAGGTATAGATAAGTCACCCCGTAGCAGGCCTTACAGCCCTAAGGCAGGTGCACTATACCATAGGTGAGGGCATCAGTGCATGAGCACTATGCCCCTACAGTGTCTAAGCAAAACCTTAGACATTGTAAGTGCAGGGTAGCCATAAGAGTATATGGTCTGGGAGTCTGTCATGCACGAACTCCACAGCACCATAATGGCTACACTGAAAACTGTGAAGTTTGGAATCAAACTTCTCAGCACAATAAATGCACACTGATGCCAGTGTACATTTTATTGTAACATACACCCCAGAGGGCACCTTAGAGGTGCCCCCTGAAACCTTAACCGACTACTAGTGTGGGTGACTAGTTTTAGCAGCCTGCCACACACCAGACATGTTGCTGGCCACATGGGGAGAGTGCCTTTGTCACTCTGCGGCTAGTAACAAAGCCTGTACTAGGTGGAGGTGCCTCTCACCTCCCCCTGTAGGAACTGTAACACCTGGTGGTGAGCCTCAAAGGCTCACCCCCTTTGTTACAGCACCCCAGGGCACTCCAGCTAGTGCAGTTGCCCGCCCCCTCTGGCCACGGCCCCACTTTTGGCGGCAAGGCCGGAGGAGATAATGAGAAAAACAAGGAGGAGTCACTGGCCAGTCAGGACAGCCCCTAAAGTGTCCTGAGCTGAGGTAACTCTGACTTTTAGAAATCCTCCATCTTGCAGATGGAGGATTCCCCCAATAAGATTAGGGATGTGCCAACCTCCCCTCAGCGAGGAGGTACAAAGAGGGTGTAGCCACCCGCAGGGCTAGTAGCCATTGGCTACTAACCCCCAGACCTAAACACACCCCTAAATCGAGTAATTAAGGGCTCCCAGAACACAGCAATATAGATTCCTGCAACCTAAGACGAAGAAGGACTGCTGAGCTGAAAAACCTGCAGAGAAGACGGAGACACCAACTGCTTTGGCCCCAGCTCTACCGGCCTGTCTCCCCACTTCTAAAGACACTGCTCCAGCGACGCATTCTACAGGGTCCAGCAACCTCTGAAGCCTCAGAGGACTACCCTGCATCTAAAAGGACCAAGAACTCCTGAGGACAGTGGCTCTGTTCCCCAAAGACTGCAACTTTGCAACAAAGAAGCAACTTTGAAAGAACACACGTTTCCCGACGGAAGCGTGAGACTTTGCACTCTGCACCCGACTCCCCCGGCTCGACTTGTGGAGAACAAACACTACAGGGAGGACTCCCCGGCGACTGCGAGCCCGTGAGTAGCCAGAGTTGACCCCCCTGAGCCCCCACAGCGACGCCTGCAGAGGGAATCCCGAGGCGCCCCCTGACCGCGACTGCCTGCTTCAAAGACCCGACGCCTGGTAAGGACACTGCACCCGCAGCCCCCAGGACCTGAAGGATCCGACCTCCAGTGCAGGAGCGACCCCCAGGTGGCCCTCTCCCTTGCCCAGGTGGTGGCTACCCCGAGGAGCCCCCCCCCCTTGCCTGCATCGCTGAAGAGACCCCTTGGTCTCCCATTGAATCCTATTGCGAACCCGACGCCTGTTTGCACACTGCACCCGGCCGCCCCCGTGCCGCTGAGGGTGTACTTTCTGTGCTGACTTGTGTCCCCCCCGGTGCCTTACAAAACCCCCCTGGTCTGCCCTCCGAAGACACGGGGACTTACCTGCTGACAGACTGGAACCGGGGCACCCCCTTCTCCATTGAAGCCTATGCGTTTTGGGCACCACCTTGACCTCTGCACCTGACCGGCCCTGAGCTGCTGGTGTGGTAACTTTGGGGTTGCTCTGAACCCCCAACGGTGGGCTACCTTGGACCCAACTTTGAACCCTGTAGGTGGTTTACTCACATGCAAAACTAACAAACACTTACCTCCCCTAGGAACTATTGAAAATTGCACTGTGTCTAGTTTTAAAATAGCTTATTGCCATTTGTGTGAAAACTGTATGTGCTATTTTGCTAATTCAAAGTTCCTAAAGTTCCTAAGTGAAGTACCTTTAATTTAAAGTATTGTTTGTAAATCTTGAACCTGTGGTTCTTAAAATAAACTAAGAAAATATATTTTTCTATACAAAAACCTATTGGCCTGGAATTGTCTTTGAGTGTGTGTTCCTCATTTATTGCCTGTGTGTGTACAACAAATGCTTAACACTACCCTCTGATAAGCCTACTGCTCGACCACACTACCACAAAATAGAGCATTAGAATTATCTCTTTTTGCCACTATCTTACCTCTAAAGGGAACCCTTGGACTCTGTGCATGCTATTTCTTACTTTGAAATAGTACATACAGAGCCAACTTCCTACATTGGTGGATCAGCGGTGGGGTACAAGACTTTGCATTTGCTGGACTACTCAGCCAATACCTGATCACACAACTAAATTCCAAAAATTGTCATTAAAAACTGATTTTTGAAATTTGAGCTATTTTTCTAAATTTGTAAAAGTCCTGCTAGGGCCTTGTGTTAGTCCCTGTTTGCATTTCTTTTAGAGTTTAAAAGTTTTGTAAAAGTTTGAATTAAGTTCTAGAGACAGTTTTAGATTCTTAAAAAGTATTCAAAATTTTAGAAACATAGGGGGTCATTCTAACCCTGGCGGTCCGCGACCGCCAGGGCTAAAATGACGGAAGCACCGCCAACAGGCTGGCGGTGCTTCCCTGCCCATTCCGACCGCGGCTGTAAAGCTGCGGTCGGAAAACCAGGTCCGGCGGTTTCCCGCCGGATTAGCCCCAGCTGGGCTAATCCTCCATGGAGGCGCTGCATTCCGACCCCCTTCCCGCCAGCCTGTTTCTGGCGGTTTTCACCGCCAGAAACAGGATGGCGGGAACGGGTGTCCTGGGGCCCCGGCATTGCCCATGCCACTGGCATGGGCAGTGCAGGGGCCCCAGTATGCTTTTCACTGTCTGCTTAGCAGACAGTGAAAAGCGCGACGGGTGCAACTGCACCCGTCGCACACCTGCAACACCGCCGGCTACATTCGGAGCCGGCTTCTGTGTTGCAGGCCCTTTCCCGCTGGGCCGGCGGGCGCTCCCTTGGCGGGCGCCCGCCGGCCCCTCGGGAAAGTCAGAATGGCCCCCGCGGTCTTTTGACCGCGGAGCGGCCAATTGGCGGTTCCCGCTTGGCGGGCGGCAACCCCCGCCCGCCAAACTTGGAATCAGGGCCATAATGTCTAATTCAGAAGATAGTGTGATGGAACTCAATGTCACCCCTTACCTGCATCTTAGGATGTCAGAGTTAAGGTCTCTCTGCAAAACCAAAAAGATTAAAACTGGTTCAAACCCTACCAAAGTACAGCTCCAGGAGCTTTTGGCAGAGTTTGCAAAGAACAACCCCTCTGAGGATAACCTCCCAGAGGGGGAAGCTAGTGACGTGGAGGAATTCCCACCTCCAGTCCTAGTTAGGGAGAACAGGGTCCCTCATACCCTGACTCCAAATGTGATAGCCAGAGATGCTGCTTCTCTCACAGGAGAGTCCAGCACCTCTGGAATCACTGAGGATAGCCTCAGTGAAGATGACCTCCTGTTAGCCAGGATGGTCAAAAGATTGGCTTTAGAGAGACAGCTCCTAGCCATAGAAAGGGAAAGACAAGAGATGGGTTTTGGTCCCATCAATGGTGGCAGCAACATAAATAGGGTCAGATTCTCCTGACATGTTGAAAATCCCAAAAGGGATTGTAACTAAATATGAAGATGGTGATGACATCACCAAATGGTTCACAGCTTTTGAGAGGGCTTGTGCAACCAGAAAAGTAAACAGATGTCACTGGGGTGCTCTCTGGGAAATGTTCACTGGAAAGTGGAGGGATAGACTCCTTACACTCTCTGGAAAAGATGCAGAATCCTATGACCTCATGAAGGCTACCCTGATTGAGGGCTTTGGATTCTCCACTGAGGAGTATAGAATTAGGTTCAGGGGGGCTCAAAAATCCTCGAGCCAAACCTGGGTTGATTTTGTTGACTACTCAGTAAAAACACTGGATGGTTGGATTCAAGGCAGTGGTGTAAATGATTATGATGGGCTGTACAATTTATTTGTGAAAGAACACCTGTTAAGTAATTGTTTCAATGATAAACTGCATCAGCATCTGGTAGACCTAGGACCAATTTCTCCCCAAGAATTGGGAAAGAAGGCGGACCATTGGGTCAAGACTAAGGTGACCAAGACTTCCACAGGGGGTGACCAAAAGAAAGGGGCCACAAAGACTCCCCAGGGGAAGAGTGTGGAGACATCCAAAGGGAAAAGTAAAGAGTCTTCTATAGGGCCCCAAAAACCTGCTCAGGAGGGAGGGTCCAGAGCCTCTTCACAATCCAATTTTGGGTACAAGGGTAAAAACTTTGATCCCAAAAAGGCCTGGTGCCGTAGCTGTAATCAGCCAGGCCACCAAACTGGAGACAAGGCCTGTCCCAAGAAAGGTTCCACTTCTAACTCTACTCCAGCTAACACTGGAATGGCCAGTCTCCAAGTGGGATCAACAGTGTGCCCAGAGCAAATCAGGGTTCACACTGAAGCTACATTAGTCTCTGAGGGTGGAGTGGATTTAGCCACACTGGCTGTCTGTCCCCCTTATATGCAAAAATACAGGCAGCAACTCTTAATTAATGGGACAAGTGTAGAAGACCTGAGGGATACAGGTGCCAGTGTCACCATGGTAACAGAGAAACTGGTTTCCCCTGGTCAATACCTGGCTGGACAAACCTATCCAGTCACCAACGCTGACAATCAGACTAAAGTACATCTCATGGCTATGGTAACTTTAGAGTGGGGAGGGGTCAATGGCCTGAAACAGGTGGTGGTCTCCTCAAATATCCCTGTAGACTGTTTGCTTGGAAATGACCTGGAGTCCTCAGCATGGGCTGAGGTAGAACTCAAAACCCATGCAGCCATGATGGGTATCCCTGAACTGGTGTGTGTCAAGACAAGGGCACAGTGCAAGGCTCAGGGTGAAAAAGAGGTGTTGGAGCCTGGAAAAAGGGCCCAACCCTCCAAGAGAAAAGGAAAGAAGTCTGGGGAACCAGCTTCAACACAACAAGAAAAAGAGAACCTTTCTTCACAGGAAGAAGTTCTGCCCTCTGAGGGAACTGAGCCCCTGGAGTTAGGACCTTATCAGGTTGAGCTCCTGGGCCCAGGGGGACCCTCAAGGGAACAGTTGTGTAAGGGGCAAGAAACCTGTCCCTCTCTTGAAGGCCTTAGGCAGCAAGCTGCTGAAGAGTACAAAGGAAAAATAACAGGAACACATAGAGTCTATTGGGAAGATGGACTCATTTACACTGAGGCAAGAGATCCCAAACCTGGTGCCACTAGGAGAGTGGTAGTGCCTCAGGAGTTTAGGGAGTTCATTCTGACCTTAGCTCATGACATTCCTCTTGCTGGGCATTTGGGACAGACCAAGACGTGGGAGAGATTAGTCAACCACTTCTATTGGCCCAACATGTCCCAGAAGGTCAAGGAGTTTTGTGTCTCCTGTGCCACCTGTCAAGCCAGTGGTAAGACAGGTGGACACCCAAAGCCCCCCCTCATTCCACTTCTAGTGGTGGGGGTCCCCTTTGAAAGAGTGGATGTGGACATAGTGGGTCCACTTGAACCTCCCACAGCCTCAGGGAACCAATACATACTAGTAGTAGTGGATCATGCAACTAGATACCATGAAGCAATTCCCCTTAGGTCGACTACTGCCCCTGCAGTAGCCAAAGCACTCATTGGTATTTTTACCAGAGTGGGATTTCCTAAGGAGGTGGTGTCTGAGAGAGGCACCAACTTTATGTTGGCATACCTGAAACATATGTGGAATGAGTGTGGGGTGACTTACAAATTCACCACACCATACCATCCACAAACCAATGGTCTTGTAGAAAGATTTAACAAGACATTGAAAGGCATGATCATGAGGCTCCCTGAAAAACTCAAAAGGAGATGGGATGTCCTCTTGCCATGTCTGCTTTTCGCCTACAGAGAGATGCCTCGGAAGGGGGTAGGGTTTTCCCCCTTTGAACTTCTGTTTGGCCATCCTGTAAGGGGACCACTAGCTCTTGTAAAAGAAGGCTGGGCGAGACCTCTTCATGAGCCTAAACAAGATATAGTGGACTTTGTACTAGGCCTACGTTCAAGGATGACAGAGTATTTGGAAAAGGCAAGCAAAAACCTTGAGGCCAGCCAACAACTCCAGAAGTTTTGGTATGACCAAAAGGCTGCTATGGTTGAGTTTCAGCCAGGGCAGAAAGTCTGGGTTCTGGAGCCTGTGGCTCCCAGGGCACTTCAGGACAGATGGAGTGGCCCTTACCCAGTGCTAGAGAGGAAGAGTCAGGTCACCTACCTGGTAGACCTATGCACTAGCAGGACCCCCAAAAGGGTGATCCATGTGAACCGCCTCAAACTCTTCCATGACAGGGCAGATGTGAATCTGTTGATGGTAACAGATGAGGACCAGGAAGCTGAGAGTGAACCTCTCCCTGATCTCCTCTCCACAGACCCTAAAGATGGGTCAGTAGATGGAGTGATCTATTCAGACACCCTTCCTGGCCAACAGCAATCTGACTGTAGGAAGGTCCTGCAACAGTTTGCTGAGCTCTTTTCCCTAACCCCTGGTCAGACACACCTGTGTACCCATGATGTGGACACAGGAGACAGCATGCCTGTCAAAAACAAAGTTTTCAGACAGTCTGACCAAGTTAAGGAAAGCATCAAAGTGGAAGTCCACAAGATGCTGGAATTGGGAGTCATTGAGCACTCTGACAGCCCCTGGGCTAGCCCAGTGGTCTTAGTCCCCAAACCTCACACCAAAGATGGAAAGAGAGAGATGAGGTTTTGTGTGGACTACAGAGGACTTAATTCTGTCACCAAGACAGATGCCCATCCCATTCCAAGGGCAGATGAATTGATAGACAAACTAGCTGCTGCCAAATACTTAAGTACCTTTGACTTGACAGCAGGGTACTGGCAAATCAAAATGGCACCAGGAGCAAAAGAAAAGACAGCATTCTCCACACCTGATGGGCATTATCAGTTTACTGTTATGCCCTTTGGTCTAAAGAATGCCCCTGCCACCTTCCAAAGGTTGGTGAATCAAGTCCTTGCTGGCTTGGAGTCCTTTAGTGCAGCTTATCTTGACGATATTGCTGTCTTTTGCTCCAACTGGCAGGATCACCTGGTCCACCTGAAGAAGGTTTTGAAGGCCCTGCAAGCAGCAGGCCTCTCTATCAAGGCATCCAAATGTCAGAAAGGGCAGGGAACTGTGGTTTACTTGGGACACCTTGTAGGTGGAGGCCAAGTTCAGCCACTCCAGCCCAAGATCCAGACTATTCTGGACTGGGCAGCTCCAAAAACCCAGACTCAAGTCAGGGCATTCCTTGGCTTGACTGTGTACTACAGGAAGTTTGTGAAGGGATATGGATCTATAGTGACACCCCTCACAGAACTTACCTCCAAGAAAATGCCAAAGAAGGTAAACTGGACTGTAGAATGCCAACAGGCCTTTGAAACCCTGAAACAAGCAATGTGCACAGCACCAGTTCTCAAAGCTCCAGATTACTCCAAGCAGTTCATTGTGCAGACTGATGCCTCTGAACATGCGATAGGGGCAGTTTTGTCCCAAACAAATGATGATGGCCTTGACCAGCCTGTTGCTTTCATTAGCAGGAGGTTACTCCCCAGGGAGCAGCTTTGGAGTACCATTGAGAGGGAGGCCTTTGCTGTGGTTTGGTCCCTGAAGAAGCTGAGACCATACCTCTTTGGTACTCACTTTGTAGTTCAGGCTGACCACAGACCTCTCAGATGGCTAATGCAAATGAAAGGTGAAAATCCAAAACTGTTGAGGTGGTCCATCTCCCTACAGGGAATGGACTTTATAGTGGAACACAGACCTGGGACTGCCCATGCCAATGCAGATGGCCTTTCCAGGTTCTTCCACTTAGAAAATGAAGACTCTCTTGGGAAAGGTTAGTCTTATCCTCTTTCGTTTGGGGGGGGTTGTGTAAGGAAATGCCTCCTTGGCATGGTTACCCCCTGACTTTTTGCCTTTGCTGATGCCAAGTTATGATTTGAAAGTGTGCTGAGGTCTGCTAACCAGGCCCCAGCACCAGTGTTCTTTCCGTAACCTGTACCTTTGTTTCCACAATTGGCACACCCTGGCATCCAGGTAAGTCCCTTGTAACTGGTACCTCTGGTACCAAGGGCCCTGATGCCAGGGAAGGTCTCTAAGGGCTGCAGCATGTCTTATGCCACCCTGGGGAGCCCTCACTCAGCACAGACACACTGCTTGCCAGCTTGTGTGTGCTAGTGGGGATAAAATGACTAAGTCGACATGGCACTCCCCTCAGGGTGCCATGCAAACCTCACACTGCCTATAGGTATAGATAAGTCTCCCCTCTAGCAGGCCTTACAGCCCTAAGGCAGGGTGCACTATACCATAGGTGAGGGCATCAGTGCATGAGCACTATGCCCCTACAGTGTCTAAGCAAATCCTTAGACATTGTAAGTGCAGGGTAGCCATAAGAGTATATGGTCTGGGAGTCTGTCATGCACGAACTCCACAGCACCATAATGGCTACACTGAAAACTGTGAAGTTTGGTATCAAACTTCTCAGCACAATAAATGCACACTGATGCCAGTATACATTTTATTGTAACATACACCCCAGAGGGCACCTTAGAGGTGCCCCCTGAAACCTTAACCGACTACCAGTGTGGGCTGACTAGTTTTAGCAGCCTGCCACACACCAGACATGTTGCTGGCCACATGGGGAGAGTGCCTTTGTCACTCTGCGGCTAGAAACAAAACCTGTACTGGGTGGAGGTGCCTCTCACCTCCCCTGCAGGAACTGTAACACCTGGCGGTGGCTCACCCCCTTTGTTACAGCACCCCAGGGCACTCCAGCTAGTGGAGTTGCCCGCCCCCTCCGGCCACGGCCCCACTTTTGGCGGCAAGGCCGGAGGAGATAATGAGAAAAACAAGGAGGAGTCTGACTTTTAGAAATCCTCCATCTTGCAGATGGAGGATTCCCCCAATAAGATTAGGGATGTGCCCCCCTCCCCTCAGGGAGGAGGCACAAAGAGGGTGTAGCCACCCTCAGGGCTAGTAGCCATTGGCTACTAAACCCCCAGACCTAAACACACCCCTAAATCGAGTATTTAGGGGCTCCCAGAACACAGCAAGATAGATTCCTGCAACCTAAGATGAAGAAGGACTGCTGAGCTGAAAAACCTGCAGAGAAGACGGAGACACCAACTGCTTTGGCCCCAGCTCTACCGGCCTGTCTCCCCACTTCTAAAGACACTGCTCCAGCGACGCGTTCCACAGGGTCCAGCAACCTCTGAAGCTTCAGAGGACTACCCTGCATCTAAAAGGACCAAGAACTCCTGAGGACAGCGGCTCTGTTCCCTAAAGACTGCAACTTTGCAACAAAGAAGCAACTTTGAAAGAACACACGTTTCCCGCCGGAAGCGTGAGACTTTGCACTCTGCACCCGACGCCCCGGCTCGACTTGTGGAGAACAAACACTACAGGGAGGACTACCCCGCGACTGCGAGCCCGTGAGTAGCCAGAGTTGACCTCCCTGAGCCCCCACAGCGACGCCTGCAGAGGGAATCCCGAGGCTTCCCCTGACCGAGACTGCCTGCTTCAAAGACCCGACGCCTGGTAAGGACACTGCACCCGCAGCGCCCAGGACCTGAAGGATCCGACCTCCAGTGCAGGAGCGACCCCCAGGTGGCCCTCTCCCTTGCCCAGGTGGTGGCTACCCCGAGGAGCCCCCCCCTTGCCTGCCTGCATCCCATTGAATCCTATTGCGAACCCGACGCCTGTTTGCACACTGCACCCGGCCGCCCCCGTGCCGCTGAGGGTGTACTTTCTGTGCTGACTTGTGTCCCCCCCGGTGCCCTACAAAACCCCCCTAGTCTGCCCTCCGAAGACGCGGGTACTTACCTGCTGGCAGACTGGAATCGGGGCACCCCCTTCTCCATTGAAGCCTATGCGTTTTGGGCACCACTTTGACCTCTGCACCTGACCGGCCCTGAGCTGCTGGTGTGGTAACTTTGGGGTTGCTCTGAACCCCCAACGGTGGGCTACCTTGAACCCAACTTTGAACCCTGTAGGTGGTTTACTCACCTGCAAAACTAACAAACACTTACCTCCCCCAGGAACTATTGAAAATTGCAGTGTCTAGTTTTAAAATAGCTTATTGCCATTTGTGTGAAAACTGTATGTGCTATTTTGCTAATTCAAAGTTCCTAAAGTTCCTAAGTGAAGTACCTTTCATTTAAAGTATTGTTTGTAAACTTGAACCTGTGGTTCTTAAAATAAACTAAGAAAATATATTTTTCAATACAAAAACCTATTGGCCTGGAATTGTCTTTGAGTATGTGTTCCTCATTTATTGCCTGTGTGTGTACAACAAATGCTTAGCACTACCCTCCGATAAGCCTACTGCTCGACCACACTACCACAAAATAGAGCATTAGAATTATCTCTTTTTGCCACTATCTTACCTCTAAGGGGAACCCTTGGACTCTGTGCATGCTATTTCTTACTTTGAAATAGTACATACAGAGCCAACTTCCTACACCAACAAACTGACGTTTGCTGACAAAATTAATAAATGTTCAATTATATACGAGAAGAAGATAAATAAGTGGTCATCATTAATGTGGTCTGAGCCTCTAACCTGTATGATGTGTGGAATATGTCTTATTTCTGAACCAGTAAAGAGATTTTCATTTTTAACATGTTTGATCTATTTCAAAAGGGCACATTCAAAAACAAAAGGAAATTAAATGTGGAATTTAAGATTAGTGTTATTGCAAATGACGGACGGTGTAAAATGTAATTTTCATGAATGTCTGGATGAGGTATGTCTTTCTAGAACTTTACTTTTAAGGAACCCGTACTGAAACACACCATTTTTTTTTGTTGATTAAGGGTAGATGAAACTGCAACATTCCTCAGAAGCCAAAGGCATAGTTGACAACCCTTGAAAGTACAGTAATATTTGGTGCGTGTTATTTCAGGGCCTGTGACTTCTTAGGAATGTCAGGTGAAATGTGCTGGGAAAATAAAGTATTTGACACAATTGTTTCAAATTGTCTTCGTGGAAAACAGATGTCCTGGAGGAGTCTGGAGACAGATGGGTGAGCCTGCAGAAAATCAGGGCCGGAGTTATATCTTACCACTCTCAAAGATCAGCAGCCACCTGTAGCAGGGCAGAGACTCAAGAACAGCCCAGGCCGATGTTTGGATCTCCCGGGGGAATGTCAAGGAGAGTACCAGACGCATGCACGAAGGAGTGTGCATGCGTCATCAGAGGAGGACCATCTTTAGGCTCGCGAAGAGGAAGAGAATGGAGAACCGGATGAGAGGAGACGTGTGGAGCGGGAAGGGAAGCCGGAGAGGATGGGAAGACCAGCGTCATCAGAGGTGTGGAGGAAGACCGTGAGCCCGACTCCAGACCAGCACTGGAGAACTATGGGCCTGCGGAGAAGCACGGAGAAAGCGGGAAAGCCTGCAATGTCACTGGAGGGACGTGGCTACACCAGTTATGTGACCGCTTTCGTGGCCAGGTTAAGAGGCTGGTAGGGAGGGTTGCTTGGGTCCAGGGAACGATCCAAGATGGGAGTGAATGGGCCCACACCAAGCAGAGCACAAAAATAAAATAAAAACTTAAAGAAAGTAAGCATGGGGCACTGGAAGTGTAACAGCACTAACAACAAATTGCAAAGCAAATAAATAACAGAAAAACAAGAGAAAAAACTAAAACTACAGTTTGAATCACTGTATCAATTAATAACAGGGATTCCCCTCACTATCACGCCCAATTGCATGCAATAAACAACAGCTTGTTCTTTTGTTCTCCCCTTCTACCGCTGGCCACCTGAGAGTTGAACCCAAGAAGAAATCCGTTGACCTTAGGAACCACAGAGCAGAAGAGACAATCAACGAGAAGAAGAGACTTGGGGGGAGAACAAGTTAAGGAAGCTCATTCAGATAGGGAACGTTGCAGAATGCGTTAAAAACACAAGCAACCCTCATTGCAAATAACCAATTGGTACATGAAACAGCTATTCAGAAACTTACCGAATCTATCGTTACCACTAGAGTGCATCCAACGGTGTCTAGTTCATTCCTGCAAAAATATAAGGAGAGAGTAGACCCTGGTGCATTCTTTACAAATTACGAGAGGGTTGCCACTTTCACCGCTTGGCCCCACGAACACTGGGGCCAATACATAGCCCCACTTCTTAACAGGACTTTACAGTCAGCATACCAAGCCGTCAACCCAGGGGGAATAACACTGTATGAGGACATTAAGAGAGCTATTCTAGAAAGAATAGGGCTGGACACGGAAAATTACCAACTCCTGTTCCGTAGAACTAAGTGGACACCTTCAGAGAATCCCCGGGCACTCTTTTTCCGTGTACAGGATGAGGGTTATAAATGGTTGAAACCTAACGAGAGCACAAAAGAGGAAATCCTTAGGCCATCTTATTGGAACAATATCTAGATGCCCTACCAGTAAACACCACCCAGAACTGGATAAGACAACATCCTGAAATAACCGTTCCTTCAACCATTGAGTTAGTGTGTGCATATCACAGAGCCACATACTTTAGGGTGGGCCCCACAAAAGGAATAATCCAGGAACAAAAGCCTGTTCATCCTCCTACCACCTTAAAGTCCATTATGGGGTCTCCTGTGAAAAAAGCTATGTCTGAACACTTCCCGGCTGGGAGCCCCTCCATTCTCACCAATGCTATATGTGTGCTGAGTGGGAACCCATAGCACAAAATTGTCCCATAAACATCCTACCCGGGAACCCTTAGAAATAGGCCTGACCAGGGGTAGAGTAGTGTGGGCGGGAGGACCAACCCCTCAATATATGATGAAGTTGGATGTGAATCAGATAACCCGATTAACGCTGGTTGACTCCGGCTGTAGTCAGAGTGTTATTAATGACAGATTTATTAGTCAAGAACAATGGATCAGAGAAGAGACAGTAGTAATCACATGGGGACAGCAAGATATATCCCCTAGCAGAGGAGACCATTAATTGGAGGGGTTGGGACAAAAGGATTTTTGTGAGAGGGATTCCCGATCTAGTTGAAGACATAATCATGGGGACTGATTATCCTGATTTCCAATCCCTGATTGAAAATATAGTCACTCAAAACTCCATTAAGTTGTGGGTGCTCGAGGCTCCTTTTTCCGAGCGAGAGATAGAACGAGCCAAAGGCAAAGAACAACTAACCAAAAGTCAAATAAAAAAAGACACGAAAGGCAGAATATCGACAAAGTAATACTGTTGGGAAAACAGGAACCTCATCCAGAAGGAAAAAGAGTACCATCTAGTTCGGGGAGTTCAGAGTGTGTCAAAGGGATGATCCCAGCCTTAAACATGCTTGGGCCTCGGCAGTATTCACCCCTACAGGACAAGTGGGTCCCTATTTTGTTGGTTGAAATGGTTATTATATAGGGGTGTTCAACAACAGGGGTCAATGAAAATGCAGCTGGTTGTGCCCCAGAGGTATACGGAACAGGTTTTGGACTTGGCACATGGTCAAGTGGGTGGGGGTCATTTTGGGAGAGACAAGACCGAGGAATATTTGCTACGTCAATTTGATTGGCCAGGCGTATTTGAGGACATATGGAGACACTGTCGTACATGCCCTAAATGTCAGCTGGTGAACACAAGTAATGAACCCCAGACCCCTCTGTTCCCCTTACCCATTATTGACACCCCTTTTTCCTCAGTAGGGATGGACCTAGTAGGTCCACTGGTAGCATCCTTTAAAGGCTACAAGTATATATCAGTCCTAGTTGATTATGTCACTAGATACCCTGAAGCCATACCTCTCACCAGAATGACTACTAAAAGTATAGCACAGGCCATGATTTGATTATTTTCGAGGGTAGGTTTTCCCAGGGAAATTCTTACGGACCAAGGAACCCCATTCATGTCCGCTTAATGTCTGAAGTATGTCAGTCATTAGGAGTAAAACTGATACGTACATCGGTTTGTCATCCACAAACCGACGGACTGGTAGAGAGGTATAATAAAACCATCAAAACCCTTCTAAGAAAAACGATAACATAAACAGACAGAGGCTGGGACAAGAAGTTACCTCTCATATTATATGCTATTCGGACACATGTCCAGGCCTCCACTGGACATAGTTCATTCGAACTACTTTTTGGGAGACAACCTAGGACATTGATAGATATAGCCGCTGATCAGTGGGAAGAGACCAAAGAATAGTCTTGTGATATACTCACCTATACAAGAGAGTTAAAAGAAAATCTCAATAGTGTATGGGAGGATATAAAGTCCCATCTAGAAGAGAACAAGGAAAGAGAAAAGACATTATGATGTTGGAAAAAAGCTAAGAGACTTACCTGTTGATAGTAAGGTTGTAATACTATTACCTACGACTGACAACAAACTCCTAGCCAAATGGCAGGGCCCATATCTGGTGATGGAAAAAATAAGTCCGGTCACCTATAGAATAGAAATCCCTGAGAATTCGGGGAGAAGTCAAATATATCATATTAATTTACTGAAGACTTGGGAAGAGGATGAGAATCCTGATCCCAACACAAAAACCACACTGCTAATACAAAAAAACAAACCCCTTGGACATCACTTTACTCCCTTTATCTGAAGGAGACCAAGAAACAGAGCCTTCCTACAACTCAGAGTTAACCAAAGACCAAAGAACACTGATCAAGATGGTAATCACAAAACATAACGAACTGTTTTCAAAAAGACCCGGTAGAACTACTCTGATACAACACTGAATTAGAACAGAGGAAGGGAAAATTGCTAGACAAAAACCATACGCCTTCCTGAAGCGTGTCGACAATTGGTAGAAAAGGAAGTAAGGGAAATATTAGAGGTGGGTATCATAGAACAATCCAATAGTCCATGGTGTTCATCAGTGGTTTTGGTCCCAAAACCAAATGGGAGCGTCCGGCTTTGCATAGACTTTCGCCTGCTCAATTCTATGTCTCACTTCGATACTGATCCCATGCCCAGGGTAGATGAATTGCTAGAGCGCGTAGGACAAGCCAGATATATGACTACCTTAGATCTAACTAAAGGGTACTGGCAGATAGTTTTGAAACCCTCTGATAAGGAGAAAACGGCCTTCGCTACTCCATCTGGACTATATCAATTCACAGTGTTACCTTTTGGACTAAAACTAAAAATAAAACCACAGTTTGAATCATTGTATCATTAGGGTTTATTCTGGCTCACTCACGTGTGTGACACTCACCTGAGTAAATGCTTTATTTATAACAGGGATTCCACCCACTACCCCGCCCAATTGCATACAATAAACAACAGAGTTAGGACACTTACCTGACAACATCTTTTTCTTCTGTTCTCCCCTTCTTCCACTGGCCACCTGAGAGTTGGACCCAAGAAGAAATCTGTTGACCTTAGGAACCACAGAGTAGAAGAGACAATCAACAAGAAGAGAGTTCTATAGAATTACAGAGATATTGACCGAAGAGAGAACACCAACCAAATAAAGACTGTTTTGATTAACCTCCCTAGTCTGAGCCATTACTCCGGGTAATCGTCTTAGTGCCCTGCCTGAAGCAGCCCTGTTACACCACCACTGATGTAAGTGGTAGGAACTTACACATATCTGAAATGTATTCCAGTTGTTCTTCATAGAAGAGCAGAGGGCACTGCTACTCACTATGTTCAGAAAGTCCTAACTGCCCCGCACTTTACTTAGTAAACAACCATCCAACACGTGGAGTACATTTTGCATAGAAGGTGGAGTAAAGCTTTATGATGGCATTGAAGCTAGCCTGGGGCGGCCCTCCCTATGAGCGGAGGAGTGTCGCCATGCTAAAAAAATGCCCCCCAAAACTGAAAAACAAAACAGTAAAAAACTTTATTTATTACCATTTTATTTTTCAGCGCCCCGTCCCGAAACCAGGTGTCAGGTAGGGCGGGGCAATTGCTGCTGAATGGCAGAAGGGAGCTGTGCACTTGTTTAAAGTGCGCATGTCCCTTTGGCCAGCGGTCTTGCGATGGCCAGCCTGACATTTGCACTTTAAACTTCTCTAACCCAGCTGTCTGCAGACAGCTGGGTTAGAGATAAGACGCTCTCACCAATCCTGACGCTGCTTTCATGCTGGTCACCAACATGAAAGCAGCATCAGGATTGGTTAGTGGTGTTTCTTGGTCCCACAAGTTGGAGCTTACAGGAGCAGGAGAATGCTGTGAGGAAGACGCCTACAGGCAAGTGACTTTTAAAGAAAATTTGTATTATTATTGTGCCCCCTGCCGTAAACATTAGCGATCCTCCACTGAAGCTAGCTGCTCCATTTGGAGTTTCACTCACGTATTCAGGTAGGAGGCATCTGAATTTTTAGACCACAGAGTATGATTTGTTAGCTTCCTGCCATTTCAAACTTCCTCCATTCCAATGCAAGTTAATAGGGAAATACAATTTCACTGTTCTGGTTTCTAAATTGCCCTCCTAGATGTCCCAAATTGTTGGCTTGTGTGCACTATTTACATTCTGTTTGGATCCTTGAGATTTGTAGTTGGTTTGAGAAATAGGTTGATTTAGTCCCTTTCCGTGTCAGTAGAAAAAAAGAGATCAGCATAATGCTTGCCTCTACTCTTGAAACAGAATTATATGTCAGAATCTAAAGTGAATGTTATGCTTTACTATTTCTTAACTTAAATTCATAGCTTTAAATGAGGTGGGTCTTGCCAGTGCTCAACTTCATCGTTTAATATAAAAAGGATTTTGAACCTAACCATAGCATTCACTCATGGGCCTAAATTTCCAAGTACCAGTTACACTGATGATCATGTGATGCACAGGGAGTTTTACGGATGCTGCAAAGGTAATTTTTAAAAAATGAACTTAGCTGTGTTGTTTTACATGATCGATCCCTAGTAGAGTAACAGGCATTCTATACAGGCTATTTTAGAATGCTGAGATCCTTGTTTCCCTGCAGATGGCAAAAGAAAACAATTCTCATTATCATTTACCCACTCTCCCACCCTCAAGTAGACATTTCACCAAAGTACGGAAAGAGCATTACTTTATTACAATTGAAAACAAAATACGAGGTACTAGAAATAAATTCAAGTTTGGGAACATATTCATAATTGCAAATAACAGAAGGTGGAGTTTTTAAAAACACATCACATACACAGTCTCTTTCTTAACAATGAGAGTAAAAACAATCCATGTCAGTGATGCAGCCCTATTTACACTGAACGTCTCAGGCCTGCCACTGTAGCCTGTGCGTTTGTGCAGGTGTAAACTGCCATTTCAATCTGGAAAAATAAACCTTTTGCCAGGGCCAAACTTTCCTTTTTAATACATTTGTCACTCCTAGAGTAGGTTCTGGACAGCCCAGAGGGCAGGGTGCAATGTACTTAAAAACTAGTGCTTAATTTGTGAACAAAAGAGTGCCTGTGCCTGGAGCACTGTTCAGAAGCCAGGAGACAGGGCAATTATGTTGGTGCACCAAATAATAATTCTGGTAGTCTTTAATTCACTCCCAGGCTCTCCCTGTCCCTTTTCCTCTCTCTTGAAGGTTCCCGCTTTCTCTCTTTGAGATGGGTTTGCCGTTGTTTTCCGTCTCTGTTTCTCTGAGTATTTTTCCTCTCTTGCACTCAGTTAATAGCTGATGCAGAAAAATAAGTGCTGGTCCCCAAACATAAGTGCCGGTAGGCCCCACAGGCATTTACTGGCTCAAATTAAGCACTGCCTGGTAATGAAAAGCTCTTAAATTAATATTTCACTACTGCAAGGCATGTCTCTCCCATAGGATAACATTTGATTTGCATTATTATATTTTATAAGTGTATTTTCCAAGTTAGAAGAGATAATCAGTTCATGTTTGGTGTCTCTGTAATCACAATTTAAAATCCTTTCTTAGGACGAAGTCGAATTTTAAATTGCAATTTTGAAAATGACACTTTTGAAAAGTTACATTTTCCTGCCTTAGCCATTTTGTGCATGTGGCCTGTCTCTGGTCATCTGACTGGGTGTAGCTGACATTTGGGCTTTGTGTATTGCTCCTAAACAGCCTCAAAAAATAAGGAACTGAGGAGTGCCTGAATAGGCCATCATTGGCAAGATGCGAGGGAAGAGCTGGGCACAGCTCCACTTACATCTGAAAAGGCTGTGGCTTGCCTCCACACAAAGGGCTCCCCCTGTAGTTAGTCTGGAGCCAAAACAAGGAAGGCAGGATGCCTAGGGACTTCAAAGAGAAACCAATCTCTCCAGCCTCAAAGGCACAACTGGGTGTAAATATCAGACATCAGACACAACCACTTTAGTTCTGAACCTGTGGGGACTCTGCCAGGAAAAGGGATTTCTGAGCTGCCGAAGGATTGCCACTTAGCTGGGCTGCACTCTGCTGGACTACTGCCTTGCTGTACTGCTGCTTTGCTGTGCTGCCCTCCTGCCTCCTTCCTGGCGTATAAGGACTGGACATGCATCTCTTGAACCAAGAGTGACTCTAAGGGCTAGTTGGCTGGCCAACTGATCTGAAGTCTCAGGGACATAACAGGCTTCCCACGACCTTGAACCTGGATTGCCATCTGTGAGTCTACCCTGCCAAGTAGTGCCAGTTTCTGTGGATAAATCAGAACCAGTGCATCTCTTGTGCTGTACAGTTCAAACCTGAACAGAACAGATGCATCACTGCGGCTGCGTGGATTGTACCTGTCACAAAGACCCGCATCACAGTCCTTCTGAACCGCCACATTGTCCCCACTGTGCGATGCATCTGTGGTGTAGGCCCTCGTATCCCTCATCTACAGCAGCCTTGACGACGACACCGGACACCGCCTCGCAGCTCTTAGGAACCGAAGAATCACTCCAACTGTGCACCCCATCCTTGACTCCAGACTTCGCACCGCAAGCCCTGTCGACAGGATCCTTGATGACGCTGCAGACCCTTGCATCGCAGCCTCATCGCATCTTGGAACCAACACATTGTTTCGGCTGCACAATGCATCTTCAAAGAGGATCCTTGCAATGTCCCGCAATCCAGGATTTAAGGCACTTTGCTCAGCCGGCCTAACTTGGTCCCTGTAGTTGGCCCACACTCCATTGTGGTCAGCCTGAACTTTTGACTTTGTCTCAGTCCGGCACAACCAGATATCCACAGTTGGATCTTTATCCCTTTTGGTAATATTTTTGCTAAAACCTTTAAAATTAAATGTCTCTGGTTCTATTAACCCCTTCGCTGCCAGGCCTTTTCCCCCTCCTGTGCCAGGCCTTTTTTTGCCTATTTGGGGCAGTTCGCGCTTAGGCCCTCATAACTTTTTGTCCACATAAGCTAACCAAGCCAAATTTGCGTCCTTTTTTTCCAACATCCTAGGGATTCTAGAGGTACCCAGACTTTGTGGGTTCCCCTGAAGGAGGCCAAGAAATTGGCCAAAATACAGTGAAAATTTCGTTTTTTTCAAAAAAATTGGAAAAAGTGGCTGCAGAAGAATGCTTGTGGTTTTTCCCCTGAAAATGGCATCAACAAAGGGTTTGCGGTGCTAAACTCAGCAGCTTCCCAGCTTTCAGGAACAGGCAGACTTGAATCAGAAAACCCAATTTTTCAAGACAATTTTGGCATTTTACTGGGGCATACCCCATTTGTGCAATTTTTTGTGCTTTCAGCCTCCTTCCAGTCAGTGACAGGAATGGTCATGAAACCAATGCTGGATCCCAGAAACCTAAACATTTCTGAAAAGTAGACAAAATTCTGAATTCAGCAAGGGGTCATTTGTGTAGATCCTACAAGGGTTTCCTACAGAAAATAACAGCTGAAAAAGAAAAATATTGAAATTGAGGTGAAAAAACCATCAATTTTTCTCTACGTTTTACTCTGTAACTTTTCCCTGCAATGTCAGATTATCGAAAGCAATATACCGTTACGTCTGCTGGACTCCTCTGGTTGCGGGGATATATAGGGTTTGTAGGTTCATCAAGAACCCGAGGAACCCAGAGCCAATAAATGAGCTGCACCCTGCAGTGCGTTTTCATTCTATACCGGGTATACAGCAATTAATTTGCTGAAATATAAGGAGTAAAAAATTGCTATCAAGAAAACCTTTGCATTTCCAAAAAGGGCACAAGATAAGGTGTTGAGGAGCAGTGGTTATTTGCACATCTCTGAATTCCGGGGTGACCATAGTAGCACGTGAATTACAGGGAATTTCTCAAATAGATGTCTTTTTTACACACACTCCTATATTTGGAAGGAAAAAATGTAGAGAAAGACAAGGGGCAATAGTACTTGTTTTGCTAATCTATGTTCCCCCAAGTCTCCCGATAAAAATGGTACCTCACTTGTGTGGGTAGGCCTAGCACCCGCGACAGGATATGCCCCAAAACACAACGTGGACACATCACAGAAAACAGAGCTGTTTTTAGCAAAGTGACTACCTGTAGATTTTGGCCTCTAGCTCAGCCGCCACCTAGGGAAACCTACCAATCCTGTGCATTTCTGAAAACTAGAGACCTAGGGGAATCCAAGGAGGGGTGACTTGTGTGGCTCGGACCAGGTTCTGTTACCCAGAATCCTTTGCAAACCTCAAAATTTGGCTAAAAAAACACATGTTCCTCACATTTCTGTGGCAGAAAGTTCTGGAATCTGAGAGGAGCCACAAATTTCCTTCCACCCAGCGTTCCCCCATGTCTCCCGATAAAAATGATACCTCACTTGTGTGGGTAGGCCTAGCACCCGCGACAGGATATGCCCCAAAACACAAAGTGGACACATCACAGAAAACAGAGCTGTTTTTAGCAAAGTGACTACCTGTAGATTTTCGCCTCTAGCTCAGCCGCCACCTAGGGAAACCTACCAAACCTGTGCATTTCTGAAAACTAGAGACCTAGGGGAATCCAAGGAGGGGTGACTTGTGTGGCTCGGACCAGGTTCTGTTACCCAGAATCCTTTGCAAACCTCAAAATTTGGCTAAAAAAACACATGTTCCTCACATTTCTGTGGCAGAAAGTTCTGGAATCTGAGAGGAGCCACAAATTTCCTTCCACCCAGCGTTCCCCCACGTCTCCCGATAAAAATGATACCTCACTTGTGTGGGTAGGCCTAGCGCCCGCGACAGGATATGCCCCAAAACACAACGTGGACATATCACAGAAAACAGAGCTGTTTTTAGCAAAGTGACTACCTGTAGATTTTGGCCTCTAGCTCAGCCGCCACCTAGGGAAACCTACCAAACCTGTGCATTTCTGAAAACTAGAGACCTAGGGGAATCCAAGGAGGGGTGACTTGCGGGGCTCGGACCAGGTTCTGTTACCCAGAATCCTTTGCAAACCTCAAAATTTGGCTAAAAAAACACATGTTCCTCACATTTCTGTGGCAGAAAGTTCTGGAATCTGAGAGGAGCCACAAATTTCCTTCCACCCAGCGTTCCCCAACGTCTCCCGACAAAAATGATACCTCACTTGTGTGGGTAGGCCTAGCGCCCGTGACAGGATATGCCCCAAAACACAACGTGGACATCTCACAGAAATCAGAGCTGTTTTTAGCAAAGTGACTACCTGTAGATTTTGGCCTCTAGCTCAGCCGCCACCTAGGGAAACCTACCAAACCTGTGCATTTCTGAAAACTAGAGACCTAGGGGAATCCAAGGAGGGGTGACTTGCGGGGCTCGGACCAGGTTTTGTTACCCAGAATCCTTTGCAAATCTCAAAATTTGGCTAAAAAAACACATGTTCCTCACATTTCTGTGGCAGAAAGTTCTGGAATCTGAGAGGAGCCACAAATTCCCTTCCACCCAGCGTTCCCCCACGTCTCCCGATAGAAATGATACCTCACTTGTGTGGGTAGGCCTAGCGCCCGCGACAGGATATGCCCCAAAACACAACGTAGACATATCACAGAAAACAGAGCTGTTTTTAGCAAAGTGACTACCTGTAGATTTTGGCCTCTAGCTCAGCCGCCACCTAGGGAAACCTACCAAACCTGTGCATTTCTGAAAACTAGAGACCTAGGGGAATCCAAGGAGGGGTGACTTGCGGGGCTCGGACCAGGTTCTGTTACCCAGAATCCTTTGCAAACCTCAAAATTTGGCTAAAAAAACACACGTTCCTCACATTTCTGTGGCAGAAAGTTCTGGAATCTAAGAGGAGCCACAAATTTCCTTCCACCCAGCGTTCCCCCACGTCTCCCGACAAAAATGATACCTCACTTGTGTGGGTAGGCCTAGCACCCGCGACAGGATATGCCCCAAAACACAACGTGGACACATCACAGAAAACAGAGCTGTTTTTAGCAAAGTGACTACCTGTAGATTTTCGCCTCTAGCTCAGCCGCCACCTAGGGAAACCTACCAAACCTGTGCATTTCTGAAAACTAGAGACCTAGGGGAATCCAAGGAGGGGTGACTTGTGTGGCTCGGACCAGGTTCTGTTACCCAGAATCCTTTGCAAACCTCAAAATTTGGCTAAAAAAACACATGTTCCTCACATTTCTGTGGCAGAAAGTTCTGGAATCTGAGAGGAGCCACAAATTTCCTTCCACCCAGCGTTCCCCCACGTCTCCCGATAAAAATGATACCTCACTTGTGTGGGTAGGCCTAGCGCCCGCGACAGGATATGCCCCAAAACACAACGTGGACATATCACAGAAAACAGAGCTGTTTTTAGCAAAGTGACTACCTGTAGATTTTGGCCTCTAGCTCAGCCGCCACCTAGGGAAACCTACCAAACCTGTGCATTTCTGAAAACTAGAGACCTAGGGGAATCCAAGGAGGGGTGACTTGCGGGGCTCGGACCAGGTTCTGTTACCCAGAATCCTTTGCAAACCTCAAAATTTGGCTAAAAAAACACATGTTCCTCACATTTCTGTGGCAGAAAGTTCTGGAATCTGAGAGGAGCCACAAATTTCCTTCCACCCAGCGTTCCCCCACGTCTCCCGACAAAAATGATACCTCACTTGTGTGGGTAGGCCTAGCGCCCGTGACAGGATATGCCCCAAAACACAACGTGGACATCTCACAGAAATCAGAGCTGTTTTTAGCAAAGTGACTACCTGTAGATTTTGGCGTCTAGCTCAGCCGCCACCTAGGGAAACCTACCAAACCTGTGCATTTCTGAAAACTAGAGACCTAGGGGAATCCAAGGAGGGGTGACTTGCGGGGCTCGGACCAGGTTTTGTTACCCAGAATCCTTTGCAAATCTCAAAATTTGGCTAAAAAAACACATGTTCCTCACATTTCTGTGGCAGAAAGTTCTGGAATCTGAGAGGAGCCACAAATTTCCTTCCACCCAGCGTTCCCCCACGTCTCCCGATAGAAATGATACCTCACTTGTGTGGGTAGGCCTAGCGCCCGCGACAGGATATGCCCCAAAACACAACGTGGACATATCACAGAAAACAGAGCTGTTTTTAGCAAAGTGACTACCTGTAGATTTTGGCCTCTAGCTCAGCCGCCACCTAGGGAAACCTACCAAACCTGTGCATTTCTGAAAACTAGAGACCTAGGGGAATCCAAGGAGGGGTGACTTGCGGGGCTCGGACCAGGTTCTGTTACCCAGAATCCTTTGCAAACCTCAAAATTTGGCTAAAAAAACACACGTTCCTCACATTTCTGTGGCAGAAAGTTCTGGAATCTGAGAGGAGCCACAAATTTCCTTCCACCCAGCGTTCCCCCACGTCTCCCGACAAAAATGATACCTCACTTGTGTGGGTAGGCCTAGCGCCCGCGACAGGATAGGCCCCAAAACACAACGTGGACATATCACAGAAAACAGAGCTGTTTTTAGCAAAGTGACTACCTGTAGATTTTGGCCTCTAGCTCAGCCGCCACCTAGGGAAACCTACCAAACCTGTGCAT
The DNA here is from genome assembly GCF_031143425.1 of Pleurodeles waltl. Classification (NCBI taxonomy): domain Eukaryota; kingdom Metazoa; phylum Chordata; class Amphibia; order Caudata; family Salamandridae; genus Pleurodeles; species Pleurodeles waltl. The sequence continues at coordinate 601,821,973 of NC_090438.1, forward strand.
TTCTGAAAACTAGAGACCTAGGGGAATCCAAGGAGGGGTGACTTGCGGGGCTCGGACCAGGTTCTGTTACCCAGAATCCTTTGCAAACCTCAAAATTTGGCTAAAAAAACACATGTTCCTCACATTTCTGTGGCAGAAAGTTCTGGAATCTGAGAGGAGCCACAAATTTCCTTCCACCCAGCGTTCCCCCACGTCTCCCGACAAAAATGATACCTCACTTGTGTGGGTAGGCCTAGCGCCCGTGACAGGATATGCCCCAAAACACAACGTGGACATCTCACAGAAATCAGAGCTGTTTTTAGCAAAGTGACTACCTGTAGATTTTGGCCTCTAGCTCAGCCGCCACCTAGGGAAACCCACCAAACCTGTGCATTTCTGAAAACTAGAGACCTAGGGGAATCCAAGGAGGGGTGACTTGCGGGGCTCGGACCAGGTTTTGTTACCCAGAATCCTTTGCAAATCTCAAAATTTGGCTAAAAAAACACATGTTCCTCACATTTCTGTGGCAGAAAGTTCTGGAATCTGAGAGGAGCCACAAATTTCCGTCCACCCAGCGTTCCCCCACGTCTCCCGATAGAAATGATACCTCACTTGTGTGGGTAGGCCTAGCGCCCGCGACAGGATATGCCCCAAAACACAACGTGGACATATCACAGAAAACAGAGCTGTTTTTAGCAAAGTGACTACCTGTAGATTTTGGCCTCTAGCTCAGCCGCCACCTAAGGAAACCTACCAAACCTGTGCATTTCTGAAAACTAGAGACCTAGGGGAATCCAAGGAGGGGTGACTTGCAGGGCTCGGACCAGGTTCTGTTACCCAGAATCCTTTGCAAACCTCAAAATTTGGCTAAAAAAACACACGTTCCTCACATTTCTGTGGCAGAAAGTTCTGGAATCTGAGAGGAGCCACAAATTTCCTTCCACCCAGCGTTCCCCCACGTCTCCCGACAAAAATGATACCTCACTTGTGTGGGTAGGCCTAGCGCCCGCGACAGGATATGCCCCAAAACACAACGTGGACATATCACAGAAAACAGAGCTGTTTTTAGCAAAGTGACTACCTGTAGATTTTGGCCTCTAGCTCAGCCGCCACCTAGGGAAACCTACCAAACCTGTGCATTTCTGAAAACTAGAGACCTAGGGGAATCCAAGGAGGGGTGACTTGCGGGGCTCGGACCAGGTTCTGTTACCCAGAATCCTTTGCAAATCTCAAAATTTGGTTAAAAAAACACATGTTCCTCACATTTCTGTGGCAGAAAGTTCTGGAATCTGAGAGGAGCCACAAATTTCCTTCCACCCAGCGTTCCCCCACGTCTCCCGATAAAAATGATACCTCACTTGTGTGGGTAGGCCTAGCGCCCGCGACAGGATATGCCCCAAAACACAACGTGGACATATCACAGAAAACAGAGCTGTTTTTAGCAAAGTGACTACCTGTAGATTTTGGCCTCTAGCTCAGCCGCCACCTAGGGAAACCTACCAAACCTGTGCATTTCTGAAAACTAGAGACCTAGGGGAATCCAAGGAGGGGTGACTTGCGGGGCTCGGACCAGGTTCTGTTACCCAGAATCCTTTGCAAATCTCAAAATTTGGCTAATAAAGCACATGTTCCTCACATTTCTGTGGCAGAAAGTTCTGGAATCTGAGAGGAGCCATAAATTTCCTTCCACCCAGCGTTCCCCCACGTCTCCCGATAAAAATGATACCTCACTTGTGTGGGTAGGCCTAGCGCCCGCGACAGGATATGCCCCAAAACACAACGTGGACACATCACAGAAAACAGAGCTGTTTTTAGCAAAGTGACTACCTGGAGATTTTGGCCTCTAGCTCAGCCGCCACCTAGGGAAACCTACCAAACCTGTCCATTTCTGAAAACTAGAGACCTAGGGGAATCCAAGGAGGGGTGACTTGTGTGGCTCGGACCAGGTTCTGTTACCCAGAATCCTTTGCAAACCTCAAAATTAGGCTAAAAAAACACATGTCCCTCACATTTCTGTGGCAGAAAGTTCTGGAATCTGAGAGGAGCTACAAATTTCCTTCCACCCAGCGTTCCCCCAAGTCTCCCGATAAAAATGATACCTCACTTGCGTGGGTAGGCCTAGCGCCGGCGACAGGAAACACCCCAAAGCGCAACGTGGACACATCCTAAATTTTGGAAAAAAACAGAGGTGTTTTATGCGAAGTGCCTACCTGTAGATTTTGGCCTCTAGCTCAGCCGGCACCTAGGGAAACCTACCAAACCTGTGCATTTCTGAAAACTAGAGACCTAGGGGAATCCAAGGAGGGGTGACTTGCGGGGCTCGGACCAGGTTCTGTTACCCAGAATCCTTTGCAAACCTCATAATTTGGCTAAAAATACACATGTTACTCACATTTCTGTGGCAGAAAGTTCTGGAATCTGAGAGGAGCCACAAATTTCCTTCTACCCAGCGTTCCCCCAAGTCTCCCGATAAAAATGATACCTCACTTGCGTGGGTAGGCCTAGCGCCGGCGACAGGAAACACCCCAAAGCGCAACGTGGACACATCCTAAATTTTGGAAAAAAACAGAGGTGTTTTCTGCGAAGTGCCTACCTGTAGATTTTGGCCTCTAGCTCAGCCGGCACCTAGGGAAACCTACTAAACCTGTGCATTTCTGAAAACTACAGACCTAGGGGAATCCAAGGAGGGGTGACTTGCGGGGCTCGGACCAGGTTCTGTTACCCAGAATCCTTTGCAAACCTCAAAATTTGGCTAAAAAAACACATGTCCCTCACATTTCTGTGGCAGAAAGTTCTGGAATCTGAGAGGAGCTACAAATTTCCTTCCACCCAGCGTTCCCCCAAGTCTCCCGATAAAAATGATACCTCACTTGCGTGGGTAGGCCTAGCGCCGGCGACAGGAAACACCCCAAAGCGCAACGTGGACACATCCTAAATTTTGGAAAAAAACAGAGGTGTTTTTTGCGAAGTGCCTACCTGTAGATTTTGGCCTCTAGCTCAGCCGGCACCTAGGGAAACCTACCAAACCTGTGCATTTCTGAAAACTAGAGACCTAGGGGAATCCAAGGAGGGGTGACTTGCGGGGCTCGGACCAGGTTCTGTTACCCAGAATCCTTTGCAAACCTCAAAATTTGGCTAAAAATACACGTTACTCACATTTCTAGCGCCCACGAAAGGAAAGGGCCCAAAACACAACGTGGACACATCACATTTTTTTATAAAAAGCAGTGCCTACCTGTGGATTTTGGCCTGTAGCTCAGCCGACACCTGAGGAAACCTAGCAAACCAGTGCATTTTTGAAAACTAGAAACCCAGGGGAATCCAAGATGGGGTGACTTGCGGGGCTCTGACCAGGTTATGTTACCCAGAATCCTTTGCAAACATCAAAATTTGGCCCAAAAAACACTTTTTCCTCTCATTTCGGTGACAGAAAGTTCTGGAATCTGAGAGGAGCCACAAATTTCCTTCCACCCAGCGTTCCCCTAAGTCTCTCGATAAAAATGGTACATCACTTCTGTGGGTAGGCCTAGCGCCCACAAAAGGAAATGGCCCAAAACACAACGTGGACACAACATATTTTTTCACAGAAAACAGAGGTGTTTTTTGCAAGGTGCCTACCTGTGGTGTTTGGCCTGTAGCTCAGCCGGCCCCAGGGGGGGGGGGCAGAAATGCCCTAAAATAAATTTGCCCCCCCAACCCCCACCCTCCCCCGCCGGGAGCGACCCTTGCCTACGGGGTCGCTCCCCCTGCGTGACATTGGCACCAAAAAACAAATCCCCGGTGCCTAGTGGTTTCTGCCCCCTTGGGGGCAGGTTGACCTAAACTCAGCCAATCTGCCCCCAAAGGGGGCAGAAATGGCCTAAATACAATTTGTCCCCCAGGGGAGCGACTTTTGCCTGATGGGTCGCTCCCCATCTCAAAAAAAAAAAAAAAAAAAGAAAAATTCCCCTGGCGCCTAGAGGTTTCTGCCCCCCCCCCCGGGGGCAGATCGGCCTAATAATAGGCCGATCTGCCCCCCGGGGGGGCAGAAATGGCCTAAAATAAATTTGCCCCCCCAACACCCACCCCCCCCCCGGGAGCGACCCTTGCCTACGGGGTCGCTCCCCCTGCGTGACATTGGCGCCAAAAAACAAATCCCCGGTGCTAGTGGTTTCTGCCCCCTTGGGGGCAGATTGACCTAAAATTGGCCAATCTGCCCCCAGGGGGGCAGAAATGGTCTAAATACAATTTGCCCCCCCAGGGGAGCGACCCTTGCCTGATGGGTCGCTCCCCATCTCTAAAAAAAGAAACAACAAAAAAAAAAAACACAAAAAAAAAATTGCCCTGGTGCCTAGAGTGTTCTGCCCCCCCCCCGGGGGCAGTTCGGCCTAATAATAGGCCGATCTGTCCCCCGGGGGGGCAGAAATGGCCTAAAATAAATTTGCCCCCCCAACCCCCACCCCCCCCCCCCCGGAGCGACCCTTGCCTACGGGGTCGCTCCCCCTGCGTGACATTGGCGCCAAAAAACAAATCCCCGGTGCCTAGTGGTTTCTGCCCCCTTGGGGGCAGATTGACCTAAAATTGGCCAATCTGCCCCCAGGGGGGCAGAAATGGTCTAAATACAATTTGCCCCCCCAGGGGAGCGACCCTTGCCTGATGGGTCGCTCCCCATCTCTAAAAAAAGAAACAACAACAAAAAAAAAAACACAAAAAAAAAATTGCCCTGGTGCCTAGAGTGTTTTTCCTCCCCCCCCCCCCGGGGGCAGTTCGGCATAATAATAGGCCGATCTGTCCCCCGGGGGGGCAGAAATGGCCTAAAATAGATTTGCCCCCCCAACCCCCACCCACCCCCCCGGGAGCGACCCTTGCCTACGGGGTCGCTCCCCCTGCGTGACATTGGCGCCAAAAAACAAATCCCCGGTGCCTAGTGGTTTCTGCCCCCTTGGGGGCAGATTGACCTAAAATTGGCCAATCTGCCCCCAGGGGGGCAGAAATGGTCTAAATACAATTTGCCCCCCCAGGGGAGCGACCCTTGCCTGATGGGTCGCTCCCCATCTCTAAAAAAAGAAACAACAAAAAAAAAAAAAACACACAAAAAAAATTGCCCTGGTGACTAGAGTGTTCTGCGACCCCCCCCCCGGGGGCAGTTCGGCCTAATAATAGGCCGATCTGTCCCCCGGGGGGCAGAAATGGCCTAAAATAAATTTGCCCCCCCAACCCCAATCCCCCCCCCGGAGCGACCCTTGCCTACGGGGTCGCTCCCCCTGCGTGACATTGGCGCCAAAAAACAAATCCCCGGTGCCTAGTGGTTTCTGCCCCCTTGGGGGCAGATTGACCTAAAATTGGCCAATCTGCCCCCAGGGGGGCAGAAATGGTCTAAATACAATTTGCCCCCCCAGGGGAGCGACCCTTGCCTGATGGGTCGCTCCCCATCTCTAAAAAAAGAAACAACAAAAAAAAAAAACACAAAAAAAAAATTGCCCTGGCGCCTAGAGTGTTCTGCCCCCCCCCCCGGGGGCAGTTCGGCCTAATAATAGGCCGATCTGTCCCCCGGGGTGGCAGAAATGGCCTAAAATAAATTTGCCCCCCCAACCCCCCCCCGGGAGCGACCCTTGCCTACGGGGTCGCTACCCCTGCGTGACATTGGCGCCAAAAAACAAATCCCCGGTGCCTAGTGGTTTCTGCCCCCTTGGGGGCAGATTGACCTAAAATTGTCCAATCTGCCCCCAGGGGGGCAGAAATGGTCTAAATACAATTTGCCCCCCCAGGGGAGCGACCCTTGCCTGATGGGTCGCTCCCCATCTCTAAAAAAAGAAACAACAAAAAAAAAAAACACAAAAAAAAAATTGCCCTGGCGCCGAGTGTTCTGCCCCCCCCCCCCGGGGGCAGTTCGGCCTAATAATAGGCCGATCTGTCCCCCGGGGGGGCAGAAATGGCCTAAAATAAATTTGCCCCCCCAACCCCCACCCCCCCCCCCCCCCCGGGAGCGACCCTTGCCTACGGGGTCGCTCCCCCTGCGTGACATTGGCGCCAAAAAACAAATCCCCGGTGCCTAGTGATTTCTGCCCCCTTGGGGGCAGATTGACCTAAAATTGGCCAATCTGCCCCCAGGGGGGCAGAAATGGTCTAAATACAATTTGCCCCCCCAGGGAAGCGACCCTTGCCTGATGGGTCGCTCCCCATCTCTAAAAAAAGAAACAACAACAAAAAAAAAACACAAAAAAAAAATTGCCCTGGCGCCTAGAGTGTTCTGCCCCCCCCCGGGGGCAGCTCGGCCTAATAATAGGCCGATCTGTCCCCCGGGGGGGCAGAAATGGCCTAAAATAAATTTGCCCCCCCAACCCCCACCCCCCCCCCGGGAGCGACCCTTGCCTACGGGGTCGCTCCCCCTGCGTGACATTGGCGCCAAAAAACAAATCCCCGGTGCCTAGTGGTTTCTGCCCCCTTGGGGGCAGATTGACCTAAAATTGGCCAATCTGCCCCCAGGGGGGCAGAAATGGTCTAAATACAATTTGCCCCCCCCAGGGGAGCGACCCTTGCCTGATGGGTCGCTCCCCATCTCTAAAAAAAGAAACAACAAAAAAAAAACACAAAAAAAAAATTGCCCTGGTGCCTAGAGTGTTCTGCCCCCCCCCCCCGGGGGCAGTTCGGCCTAATAATAGGCCGATCTGTCCCCCGGGGGGGCAGAAATGGCCTAAAATAAATTTGCCCCCCCAACCCCCCCCCCCCCCCGGGAGCGACCCTTGCCTACGGGGTCGCTCCCCCTGCGTGACATTGGCGCCAAAAAACAAATCCCCGGTGCCTAGTGGTTTCTGCCCCCTTGGGGGCAGATTGACCTAAAATCGGCCAATCTGTCCCCAGGGGGGCAGAAATGGTCTAAATACAATTTGCCCCCCAGGGGAGCGACCCTTGCCTGATGGGTCGCTCCCCATCTCTAAAAAAAAAAAAAAGAACAAAAAAAAAAAACACAAAAAAAAAAATTGCCCTGGCGCCTAGAGGTTTCTTCCCCCCCTGGGGGCAGATCGGCCTAATAATAGGCCGATCTGCCCCCAGGGGGGGCAGAAATGGCCTAAAATAAATTCCCCTCCCCCCCAGGGAGCGACCCTTGCCTAAGTGGTCGCTCCCTTTGCGTGAAATTCACGCAAAGAAAAAAATCCCTGGTGTCTAGTGGTTTCTACCCCCCTTGGGGGCAGATTGGCCTCATCAAAATAGGCCAATCTGCCCCCAAGGGGGGCAGAAATGGCCAAAATATAATTTTCCCCCAAGGGGAACGAGCCTTGCCTAAGGGGTCGCTCCCCACCTCAATAAAAAAAAATGAAAAAAAGAAAAAAAAAAAAAAAATAATGATCACTGGTGCCTAGAGGTTACTGCCCCCCCTGGGGGCAGATCAGCCTAATAAGGCCGATCTGCCCCCAGGGGTGGCAGAAAAGGCCTTTTCAAAAAAATGCCCCCCCTGGGAGCGACCCTTGCCCAAGGGGTCGCTCCCTTTTGTCAATTTCTAAGAAAAAAAAAAAAATCCCTGGTGTCTAGTGGGGTTTCAAAAGCCGGATTGCATGCAATCCGGCTTTTGAAACCCTCGGAGGGACTTCAAAGGGAAGGAAATACTTTTCCTTCCCTTTGAAGCCCCTCCGGGCCTCCCAAGTGATTGAAAAAGAAATGCTTTTGCATTTCTTTTTCAATCGCGCTGGAAGCAGAGCTTCCAGCGCGACAAGGGAGGCCCCTGTGACACATCAGCGCGCGCGCGCGCGCTGACGTCACGGGGGGGGTGGGGGGGGTCGGGGTGGAAGGGGAAGGTCTTCCCCTTCCATCCCCGACTTGGGGGGAGAAGGGGGGTGCACGGGGGGTGCGCTAGCGCGCCCCCAAGTTCCCCTGTGCCATGGACGAGATGATCTCGTCCAAGGCACAGGGGAACTGTAGCCTTGGACGAGATCATCTCGTCCAAGGCACAGAAGAGGTTAATTGGATTCTTACCATTCTGGTCCTGTTTTATTTACTAAAAATTACTCTGTTTTTCTGGCTCTCAAGACAATGTTCATGGTATTTCAAATACATGTGGAAAGTTAGTGTTAACAAGTCCTTACAGTAACTATACTGTAGGAAGGCTGTCTGGCCCATGAATAAAACACTGGGAAGTGATATTAAATACTAATAATGTGCCTAGGGAATTAGGCCAGCTAGAAATAAATTAAAGAAATATTGTTATTAAGAATCCAATTTAATTGTGGTCATATGTTTAATAAATATTAAGGAAAATTAACTTTTGGAAAGCTTTCCTTTACCTGAGATGAATTAGTATAGGTCTCTGTTAGCTCTCACCCTTTACTCACACTTGAAATGGCGTGAAAAAGTTGTGAAATGCCTCCAAGGAACAAACAGTAGGTTGAACTTCAGGAGTGGAGAGGACTCCTCTCAACACCACACAATATTTAAGGTGGGGGCTGTAGGCATCCTTGACTTTACAGTGTCAAATTCTGCTTGACTGGTTGGTTGAGCCACAAGTTTTGCCTGGGGCATACTTCAAAGGAAGAGAGCAGGATGCCAAGCTGTCAAGTTGCTAGAGGACCCTGCTTTCATCCTACAAGACGTTTTTCTCTGGGTTATTTTTTGTGGGTACAGATCCTGCTCTAAACTGGATTTTAGTGTTAGATGTGGGAGGCCTCTAGGATTACCGTAGTATACACTCTGCATATCCTCAACCCTCAGATCCCAAGATCTACACCTTTTTGAAAATGCAGTGACATTTTGTATTTTTAAAGTATCCCACCACCCCTTCTTCTATGACCTAATGTAGATTTTCTTACTTGTGACATAAGCAAGTATGCTTATATTGTATGGTCCCTCACACACCCTACTGCTGTCAATCTTCGTCATTGGGTCGCACATCGGTCCCTTAAAATGGTGTGGGCTCAACCACATCCTAGGGTACATTTTGGATATTTTTCCTAGCCCACTGTGGATTATCAAATATTTAACATACCTAATGGACACCCTGGTTTCCCTTTATTTTCTTTCCCACTGGTATGAATAAAAAAAATTGGCGGACACATGTTGACACAGCATAAGTGTACAGGGGTAATACACCTCCTCTAAAAACACCTGACCAATAATTTTTTAATAATACCAGTGGGACCCAAAATAAAGGTAAACCGGGGTGTCTACTAGTTATTTTTAATATTTGATTATTCCTGTTAGACTAAGAACAATATCCAAAGTACTCCCTGCAATACATTTGAGCTCACACCGTTTTTTAGGGACCAGATGCGACCCGATGAAAAGCATGACAGCAATAGGGTGTGTGAGGGTCGATAAAAGATAAGCATAATTGCTCCTCTCATGAGCAGAAAAATCTACATTAGGTCATAGAAGAAAGGATGCTGGGATACTTTTTAGTGATGTGGATTCTAGCAAGGGAGATGGTATCCTGCTGTTCCCATTACATTTTCTCTCTCCCCTCGTTCACACATAAGTGTGGGTCTTGAAAATAGGTACATTGCATTTTGGGCCAGCTTCTAGTAAGGCAAACAGGAAGTAAAGAAAAAGTGTATAGGGTTCGCTCTGGGAACATTTACCTCATTGGTTAGGGAGGGGCCAGGAATCACTCCACCCAAAGCTCATGCCAGGCATAAATGTGGCATCTCCAGGCACTTACTTCAGAACACTTTCTGAACCCACTGAAGATGAGACAAGGGCTGAATATGCTGTTGGTGACCTGAGAGGAGCCATGAAGGAGTAGACCTGCTCCCTTCTGTACCCAGAACAAAGAAGTGGACTCCAAGGGGCAGTTGGCTGACCACCTGTGTGGCTACAGGGAGACAACAAGCTGTAAGAGGCCTTTTCATGAAAGTACCCAGCTGTCTCTAAGTGGCACCCATTAGTCCCTCAGGCTGTTTAGAAGTGTACTTCCGTAGTGGATTAGGACTTGAAAGATGAAGTCAGAAGGTAAAATATTTGAAGTGTATGAACATGATTGGTGTATCTGACCCGCTCTTCATTGCAGTTAGCCTCAAGTTGAGCTTAAGTCCTGGTCTAATGCAACCAATGATTATCATTGACACCTTGTGCACTATTTCTACTTAAAATTTAAAAAATTCAAATTTTAAGTTTCAAAAACCACTAGATGTGATTGGTAAATGCTTTACATTTGTCCCATATGGAAGCTGTTTTTGTCATGCCTTGAAGACTGCCCCTGTCATTGGACTTCTGTCATTTTGTTTTCAGACCAGCCAACTCACACGGTGCCACCATGTGGCACACGATATTGGTTCTCAGCACACAGTCACCCGGTGAGAAGCCAACATCACATGATGGCAGGTAAAACAAGCTGGAACATGTAAACATTTGTTTTCAGCTTGTTTTCAGAGGCTTTTAGCTGCTGATGTCCACAAATGGGGCCCTAGGACATTGGTAACACCCTCAGCAAGCTAGGGGGTTTGGTGCTGGGGTGGGGTGGGGGCCAAAGTGCCTCTTATGTGCTTCTTTGCATGAGGCCACGCCCCTCCAAGGCCCTGCCCCTCCTCTGCCCTAACCCCTCCTCCCACTGAGATTTTTGTTGAAGATGGCAGGTCTATGTTTATTACTTTTTATGTCGAGCATGCATGCGCTTTGACCAATTGTAAGTATTGTTGGCTTTTAACCATGCCCACATCACACCCATCACCTTCACACGTTGGTGGGCTTGCTTTTCAAACATCACTTGATGTCATTAGTAAATGCTTAACGTTTGTCCCACCTTTAGGCTGTTTTTGTCACGCCTTGCAGCCTGCCCCCCTGACATGGATTATTGCACAACTGCCGATATACTTCAGCGTGGGTGAACTATTTCTTTTGTCTCTCCCCTTTGTGCGGCATGGCGGCCATGGCGCTCACAGTGTGAACAGGCTCAGCAGCGTGAACTCAATCAGCAGTATTGGAGCGCTGTTCACATCATTCACAGTTACCTAAACAGAGCAATTTCTTGTGGCTCTTCCCTTAAAACATTTGAAATTGGTGAATGCTTTACTAAAACAGAAATCTTCAATTTGAAAGTGGCTTTCCCAGCAGAGCAGGAAAGCTGATACTACAATACTCACTGTAATCTAGAAACTCGCCCCATATTGCTTTGCAAGCATTCTTCTTCACAATAATTTTAAGCATTCTCATGGTTGTAACTTTTGTTTTCTAGCTGGGAATAGTGTGTGCTTTAATGGCCTTGTTTGTAATATAATTGCTATAGACCTACTACTCTTGAAAATATGTAATGAATTAGGCCCTCTGGGGACAACATATACAGTTATTCTGCATTATTTATTGCCATTTTTTGGTATTATTTATTTCCATTGCATGAGGTTCTGCCCTCTAGGGGCTAACTATATAGTTACATGACCATGTTTCTTACAAGTGCTATTTTTATTGTGTTGTCCTCTAAAGGCTGTTCTAAGCATTACAGTTATATCAACATATTGAAATATTCGTGGCACAGAAACTTGTCCCATTATGCTTTGTAAGGCATAACTTTTACAAAACGTTTTTGAGCATAATTCAGCCTGTGGTGGTCCTAGTACAATGGGACCATCTCCAAAACATTGACCACGATGTGATCTTTCACTTTACCCCATATCTGGGCACCCAAACTGTGTTAGTGAGGACTCCAAAATAATAACCCCTCCCACCATTCAATGTCTTCTATGTTTTCTCATGACTAGTACTTTTGTCTTACAGCTGGGAAAAGTTTTGTTTTAAAGGCCTTGTTTGTAATATTACAGTAGGTTTGCTTGTCTTAAAAATACCATCTAGGGGCTAAGTATATGCTTACACTGCATTACTTTTTCTTGTGTTTTTCGTGGGGTTGTGCCCTCTTGGGACTAACAATATGGTTACATGACTGTGTTTCTTACAAATTATATTTTTGTAATGGTGTCCTCGAGGGGCTGTTTTGAGCATTAGAGTCTCATGCCAAAAGTGTGATTTGGGTAAAAGTTGAAATTATAATTATATATGTTTTTAATAATGTCCCCTTGTCACAATTAATACCATAATTCAAACCAATTTAACATCCTTATTACACTATGACTGTTTGAACTCTCTTGACATGTTTGAGTGACCCTTCTAGTTTATTTCTCCTCTGTGGCTTTCTTGTGGCTTTTTTGGGGGAATTGTGTTAGCCAGCCAACAACTCTGACGGTGGGGTGGTGAAAGTGCTAGTCTATTGAAATTAGAATGGCAGATTTAAATTAGGATGCTAAATGGCAAAATTTTCATTTTTTGCTGCGGATACAGAAAAAAGGTAAACTGAAGTGCTTTATTTATATTCAGGGCACCGGAATTACATGGCAGGAAAAGACAAAATTATGAGGCAAGGCTGACCAATTTATGTGGCAAGAAAATTTCAATTATGAATTTACAATGCCAATAGCTCTAACTCAAGCAAACGTGAGGCCTATTGCTTTGCAAATTTTTGTTATATTTTCTAGTTTTGAATTCGATTCTTATTGCTTTGCATTTTTACCTTATTACTGTTTGTATCTGCATGAATTCCTTACACATTGCCCTACATTAAGCCTGTCTAGTCTGTGCCATAGCAACCAGGGGGTTGAGCTCAGGTTAATTTAGTGATTTTGAAGGTTCATGATGACAAGGGGTGTGATTATTCCAAGAAATTGATAGTCATGCACCCCAAATAGTAATCCAATTTCTTACAAAAGTTCTTTCATCATGCACCTTTTAAAAACCATGCTACGTTTTTCATCCCTCTTAAAAGCACTGAATGGAGTGAGGAAATGTGGAATTCCTCTTAGGGAGAGCATGTTTAAATACGTTTACAAAAAAAAAGCATTTATACCATTGAAGGACTTGCAACATTGTCCAAAGATGCGATTTCCAAACAAATCACTATAAATGTTTACAGCAGTCATAAATATAAACAGTATAACTGTTTTCTAGAATGAAAACGTGGAGTCGGTGAAAATGCTCCAATCAGCAACGCAATTGTTCACAGTCCAATATGGCGGCCACTTTTACCCAAACGAAAGCGGAGTTGCATACGAAAGCTGACGAACTATTATGTCCGACAAGAGTAAGGGTCATCTCGTAATAACTATTCTCAGTTTAAAACGTTGAAGGACTTTTTCATGAAAATACAATTTTTTAACGCAGTTGTAGGATGAAGCAGTATGGATTGTGTATTGCAAGGAAAGTTATGCGGCGGAACAGAAAACAGAGCCGCCCGGCGAGGAGCGATGGAAAGAGGACATAGAAATGCCAATTCACCCCACCCCCTTCAGGAGGCAGTTGAAAATGATTGGTCTAAGAGCTAAAGTGTCACAGGGTGGGAGGGTCGGAACTTGTCATAGGTTGAGGGGCGTACTCAAAACTTTGCGGCGGAGCTTGGGTCTGGCTCTCGGGAGGGGCGGGACCTGCCCTTAGTTGACAGACCGTGCGACCCGCCAGCTGGTCGGATAAGGCAGCCCCTAAATGCTGGGTGGAGGGGCGTAGTCTGTCGACTGGGGCGGTTCTATGTCCTAATTTGTCTAGAGGGGTGGGCGGGGCGTCGCACTGTCGGTCGTAGACAGTGAGTCTGATCAGTCAGGACTGGCGGCGGGCGGCGTGATCGTTTTAGCGGCAGTGTAGCTTCCTGGCGGTATCCACCATGGGTGAGTGTCTTCCGCCGTTGAACAGTGGCAGCAGAGCAGCTCCTGCTCCAGATTCCCAAACTCTAGGCAGGCACGGCCCCTGTACCTTACAGGAGTGGGCATTATTCGAAGGGAAACTTAATTTACATGCCTGTGGCTAACCCATGTTAGTGGGGGAGGAACTTTAAATACCCAATGGTGCATTGAGCTGTAAGTCAGTTTGACTCGTTGTAGAATCTGAGCCCCCTCGCTTCACATCTGTGCAGCTGCTCCTGCACTCATTTCCTGTGGATTGGGTGGAGGCGAGAAGGATCTGCCCGTGAGACCGCTGTGATACCAGGGGATTCCTTGCATTCCAGACTAGACCCCATTTGCAAAAAAGTCGTGAAATGCAACTGAAAATGTTAGTTTGTACTTCCAGAGCATCATCTCTGAGTATTGACGCTGTGCATTTCTATAAGTGTACTCATTTATTAATTGAATTCTGTTTCAAATCAAAACGAACGGAACTGCAAATGTTATATAGTTAATAACGCATAAACTCCTGCCAAAGTAAAAGAAGGGTGGCCTTTTTGATTTAGAACGTGCTTGGAATGTGCCTCGCGACACGAATAGTTAGTATTATTTTTGAGTGAAGAGCAGCTAACGTATTGCATATCATCTTGGAAAGCCATAGCTTAGTTGGCGAACTTGGGTGTTTCTCATTGTATATCCTAATTTGAAAGCTGCAGTATGGTCTTTTGACATTGTCAGCCTTGTATTTTCAGTCTCGTAACTCATGCAGCGTTAATGTTTTGATAATCCTAAAAAAAATACATTTTCTTATTAGTCTGCTAAAAACAAATGTATGTCGGCACCCCGCCCCAACTCTCAGACGCCAGACCTAAAATGCTTTTGCACACCCACCTGCCTCTTGTTATTTTCAGCCCACTCTCCATCCTGTTTATTTTTTGTTTCTGTTTATGCAAAATAAGAATGTGTTTTGTGAAGTGCTGTGACTTGACGTGTGCTGACAGGGTCATTGCCCCGGTGTCGTGTAAGAAAATGTGCGCCTTTTCCTACGTAAATCAACCGCGCATGTACATCTTGGAGGAAAAACAAACAGCGATGCAGCCATTTCGGCATCGTAATTGAGCCATTGGAGGGAGGTACCGCCTAAGAAGAGCCTGGGGCCAGGGCTGGGCTTCTGGATGTTCTCATACCAGGTGTGACATGTGAACTGGGCCAGCAGGCCCCTGGCCGGGCGAAAGAGTTCGTCCTACGCGGACCATTTTGCTGCCCCAAGAGTAGGGCGAGCAGCCGCTGCCCCAGAGAATGAAGAATACATGTGGACATGTGAGAATTTAATGAATGTGGCCTCTTGTTTCTGTCAGACAATTGGAGCTTGTTCATCCAGATGTCAGAGTGGTAGAGTTGCAGAAAATGGTGCCTGATGTCACCAAGCAACTTTCCTCAGCAGGATAGCCACTGCAGACCTCTAGGTGCTGGAGTGGTGGCACTTGACTGTACAGCATAGCTACACATTGGAGGCTACAAAATAGAAAAATGTTCCATTTTCATATGATGTCTTACTTTTTGGGGTGAGATCGCGAGCTTACACTCTCAACAGTCATCGCGTCATTACTGTGGTTGACGTAACCGCCTCACCCTATCACTCAGTGAGATATGTAGCGTGTTACTCTTCTGGGTAGCATTTCTCTTCCAACGTGTGCCTACTAAATGAATAATGCTCCTTTTACTAGAACGTTATGTAATGAGCATAACAAAGGTTAAAATGAGTGGAATTTTGCTCACTCGCCAACGATTGTCATGTAATCTAAACCAGAGATAACTGTCATGCATTTAGTAATCCTGTTCCTGTGATAACGTAGTAAGCTAAAATAAAGAGGAGCCAAAAGAGAAAAAGCAAAACTTGCCCTACGTGCATTTGCTCTTATCACTTAAAAAGATCTCTGTCAATTCAATGCATTGCATAAAGGATACTTGTGTCTCCAAGCAGGTTTTATTTGGAGGCAGCTCCACACTAACGTCTTATCAGTCCACTGATGCTTGAAACGATATCTGCTAAGACTCTTCTTACTGTCTCGACACGAGGCTAGAGATAGGCAAGCTAAGACCTAAACATTTTAACGTTGCACATTTACAACGAGTCATGTTGTTAATCGCTGCTACAGGAATTTATATTAGTTTATTTTGATAAAGCTTTAGTGGGTTTTCTGGAGAAACTAGTTTAGCTTTATCGCTTCCTAAACAAAAATACACTAACGCTACAATTTAGTCTAGGCAGATTAGATTTTCGGTACTCGATGGATGAAATAAGACCTCATTCCCCAAAAAGCGGAAATAATGTTTGGTTTACTTTGTATTTTATTCTTTTGGGGAAGTTAAACACTCAGAATGTGTGATCTCTGCTTCACTAATCCTCTGAGGCAGAAAATTGCTTTGGGACCTACAAGAATGCAAAACCAATCATGTGTGGCCTATCTTTACCATTTCTTCCAGCCCGCTCAACTATTACCAGTCTTGTTTCTTCTCCCTCTGAAGACCTCACTGCTTCCATCTTAATTGAAGGGAAGTCTGTAGCATTCACTTTAATGTATTTTTGAAAACATCCCGTTCATTATATACTGTAGACCTGCCCTACAAGTCTTGTCATCCCCTCTCCGTTTTCAGCATCATTGTTCCACCACCATTCACCCAGTTAAAATGTTTACATCGGGTTTGTCCCGCTGCGTTTCCTAAATGGCCTGCATTGTAAAGAAACCAATATGCCTTTGTATGTCGTCCCTCTGTGTGGCTGAATGCTTGCAATTGTTTACACTGGTATCTAATGGTTGTTGCCATTGTAGTGTCTAAAGCTTTTCTGTGAAGTGCATTGTCGTATCTCTTCAAATTGGAGATGTTCTCAGTTCATTGTATTTAAGAACATCTTGTTGTTAGCTTAGAGTTCAAAAAGGAGTGTTTGTATGTAGTGGCTGGGCTTGAGCTAATTTATATCTTATGCTGCTCGTTTCAAACCGTTCTGGTATGTGCTTTTAACCACAGCAAACGATTTCTCATATTACTTTCCTTTCTTTTTAGGGTCGAGCGCAAAGCTCTCAGTCCCTGATGTAATCTCTCTGTGGACTTTTAACCACGCTCATGTCAAGCCCATCAGTTTGGTTGGTTCGTGGGCTTGCCTTTTAAAATTTGCTTGATGTAATTAGTGAAAGGCATGCATATGTCATGCCTTTTCCGGTGTTTAGCCCACCTCGAGCACACTGGCCAACTACTGAAAACATACGAGACTCTTTGTTTCCATGTGGTTTCGTCACAATTTTTTTTTTCTCTTTATTTCATACGCAGCGCGATCTCGCTGGGCACTAGTAGAGTGCTTTGCATGACATCGACCCTGTTAAATGGATATTTGCACTTTTGCCCATTACATGGATGATTGCACTTTTGCCTATACGCTTCACTGCAAGCGAACTTCTGTTTCCTTTTGTGTGTTTTGCTTTGCGCTCATGGCGGCTGTCAGCTCGCTTATGTGAAACTTTTACTTTTCAGTTTATGTGGCAAAAAAAGTCAGATTAGGAGTTTACAGTGCTAATTCCTTTAACTCAAGTAAACACAAGACCCATTGTATTGCAAATGCTTGTTACTAGTGCAGGTTTGGGAGCAAGTGCTTTAACGTTGGTGGTGGTGCAGCAAACTAATGTATGGCCGGCATAGTCCCATACATGGCCCCTCTCTTGTACAGCAATGTGGGTGCAATGTATTTGCTTTAATATTACAAGAAGTAATATGTCACATTTGATACATGAAGGCGTTGTGGCTTTGTGCCTTATACTTGTTCTGTTGATAATGTAAAACAACCTTACTATGCCCATATTAATGCACATAACCCTTGCCTAGCGATTCCACCCGGCCTTCAAACATCTTATTTAACTTTAGTTTGCATGTTTTTCTGTTCACTCCTTGTCCTACTCATGCCACAAAGGCTAAAACATACTTTGACGCCGTGACCTTGTCATTAAAAACATTTTTGTTGGTCTGATAAAGTGACCTTTATTCAGCTCTGAATTTGCAGACTTGGATCCATAGCCTCAGACTGTATGAAAAGCAGATATTTATTTTATTGTTTATTCTCTGCTAAAGAATGCTCCTTGTTATATCTTTTGTTTGCCATAATGATAGTTTGTGGTTCTAACCTATATATTTATCATGTGATCCAGAAATGTTGTTTGTAATTCAAAACCCTTTGGTGTAAAGCACTTTGGCACCCCTGTATCTTGTTTGCACTGTTTAAATCTTCCAAATAAATAAGATATTCATATGGTGCACCACATTGAGAATTCCTTCTACGAAGGTGAGATTCTAGTGTGAGGACTGACATCTGCAGACATTTAATGAAGCTGCTTGTTCTATATCTATAAATAAAGTTAAAACAGCCTTTGGACAGTTGGCGAGGATTTTGGAAAGCCTAATTAGCAATATAATTGAATAAAGTGAGATGATAGATTCAAACCCCACTGGGTTTTCATCAGGCTTGGTAAGGAGTGTATTTTTATTTACAGGTTTTTGTAAAGCGCTGCATCACTCACACACAGTCTGTTAATGCTGAAACTATCAGGGCAGAAATCGGCAGGCCAGAATGCAAACACACTGATTAGTATAACCAGGTCTTAAGAAGCTTGCTGAACCTAAGCAGGTTGCTCAGAGAGCAGAAGGTAGAGAGTACCAGAGGGAGTTGGCCAAGACTGGGAAGGATCAGCAGTGCCATCTTTTTAAGCTGTATTAGAGAACTACAAAGGCCACCAAGGAAGAACTTGGCTGGTTGCTGGGAGTGTATTTTTCCATCTGTTTTTGAAAGAAAGGTGGTATGATGCCATAAGAGGCTTTATCCTGTCCGCGCCCAGCACCACGACCCCTGGCCCCCAGCACTCCCAAACCCCGCTGCACTGCTACGACCCCATCACCCTCCACGCCCTCAACCCGGGGCGCTCCAGCACCTGCTTCCAAGCCAACCCGAAACGTACCCACGAACCCTTCGTATGTCACACCTGCAAACTTACCTTCCACCACGAAACCACCACGTCCGCCAGCCCACGCGCCATCAACCACCTCAAATGCATCCTGATCAACGCACGCTCCGTCCACAAGCATGCCGTTGAACTCTGGGACCTCCTGGACTCCACCGCACCAGACGTCGCCTTCATCACTGAGACCTGGATGAACACCTCCTCGGCCCCCGACATCGCCATAGCCATAGCCATCCCCGAAGGCTACAAGATTTTCAGGAAAGACCGCACCAACCAAGTAGGAGGAGGAATCGCCATCGTCTTCAAGGACTCCATCAACGTCACCACCTCCACCGAAGACACCCCCCTCGCCGCCGAACACCTGCACTTCCAGATGCGCACAGACCCAAGGACCACCCTCAGAGGATCTCATCTACCGTCCTCCCGGACCGCGCGCCCTCTTCAGCGACTCCATCACCGACTTCATCTCCCCGCACGCCCTTGCCTCGCCGGACTACATCCTCCTCGGCGACCTCAACTTCCATCTGGAACAGAACAACGACCCCAACACCACCGCCCTGCTCGCCAACCTCGCCAACCTCGGTCTCAAGCAACTGGTGAACACCCCCACCCACATCGCCGGACACACGCTCGACCCCATCTTCTCCGCCAGCAACCACGTATCCTTCAGCCACTCCTCTGCTCTACACTGGACCGACCACAGATGTGTCCACTTCACCTTCCGACGCGAGACTCGCCACCTCCGCACACAACCCATCCCACGTCGACAGTGGAACAAAATCCCCGAAGAACAGCTTCTCTCCACTCTCATCGACAACCAACCCACCTTCTCCGACGACCCCAACGACGCAGCCCTCAGCCTCACGAACTGGATCACCAACTGCGCAGACAACCTCGCTCCCCTCAGACGCCTCCCAAGACAGACCAACACCAAAAAACCTCTCTGGTTCACTGACACCCTTAAGGAATCAAAGAAAACCTGCCGCACTCTCGAGAAAGCCTGGCGTAAGGACCACACCGCAGCTAACATGACTGCCCTCAAGAACGCTACCCGCGAACACCACCACCTGATCCGCGCCGCCAAAAGGAATTTCTTCACAGACAGACTGGACAAAAACAGCCACAACAGCAGAGAACTCTTCAACATCGTAAAAGAGCTCTCCAACGCCAACGCCATCACACCCTCACAAGACCTTTGCAACTCCCTCGCCACCTTCTTCCATCGTAAGATCACTGACCTACACGACAGCTTCGGACACCAGACCCAGCCGACCACCACAGAACCCACAACCTCAGCCATCACCCTCAACGCCTGGACCCACATCAACACAGAAGAGACCAAAGCCACCATGAACTCCATCCACTCCGGTGCCCCCTCGGACCCCTGCCCACACTTTATCTTCAACAAAGCCGACGACATCATCGCCCCGCACCTCCAGACCATCATCAACAGCTCCTTTTCATCTGCTACCTTCCCCGAGAGCTGGAAACACGCTGAAGTCAACGCCCTACTGAAGAAACCTACGGCTGACCCAAGCAACCTGAAGAACTTCCGCCCCATCTCGTTCCTCCGCCTCCCCACCAAAGTCATAGAGAAGACTGTCAACAAGCAGCTCACCAACTTCCTTGAAGACAACAACCTTCTCGACCCCTCTCAGTCTGGATTCCGAGCCAACCACAGCACAGAAACCGCCCTCATCTCAGTCACAGACGACATCAGAACCCTGATGGACAACGGAGAAACAGTCGCCCTCATCCTCCTCGACCTCTCGGCTGCCTTCGACACCGTCTGCCACCGCACCCTAATAACCCGCCTCCGCTCCACCGGGATCCAAGGACAGGCCCTAGACTGGATCACCTCCTTCCTTTCCAACCGCTCCCAAAGAGTCTACCTCCCACCTTTCCGCTCAAACCCCACCGAGATCATCTGCGGCGTCCCACAAGGCTCCTCGCTCATCCCGACTCTCTTCAATGTCTACATGAGCCCCCTCGCCGACATCGTACGCAAACACAGCATCATCATCACCTCCTACGCCGACGACACCCAGCTGATACTTTCCTTCACCAAGGACCCCACCAGCGCCAAGACCAACCTGCAAGACGGAATGAAAGATGTCGCAGACTGGATGAAACTAAGCCGTCTGAAACTGAACTCAGACAAAACGGAAGTCCTCATCCTCGGAAACACCCCGACCGCCTGGGACGACTCCTGGTGGCCCACGGCCCTTGGCACCGCACCGACCCACTCAGACCACGCACACAACCTTGGTTTCATCCTGGACCCACTTCTCACCATGACCAAACAAGTCAACGCTGTATCATCCTCCTGCTTCCTCACCCTCCGCATGCTCCGGAAGATCTTCCGTTGGATCCCCGCCGACACCAGAAAGACCGTGACCCACGCCCTCGTCACGAGCCGCCTGGACTACTGCAGCACCCTATACGCAGGAACCACCGCTAAACTCCAGAAACATCTGCAACGAATTCAAAACGCCTCCACCCTCAACATACCCCGCAACAGCCACATATCCGCACACCTGAAACACCTGCACTGGCTTCCCGTCAGCAAAAGGATCACCTTCCGACTCCTCACCCACGCTCACAAAGCCCTCCACAACAAGGGACCAGAATACCTCAACCGCCGCCTCAGCTTCTACGCTCCCACCCGTCTTCTCCGCTCCACCAGCCTCGCTCTCTCCGCTGTCCCTCGCATCCGCCGCTCCATGGCAGGTGGGAGGTCCTTCTCCTACCTGGCGGCCAAGACTTGGAACACCCTCCCCACCATCCTCAGGACTACCCAGGACCACTCCGCATTCCGGAGACTACTCAAGACCTGGCTTTTTGAGCAGCAGTAACCCCTTCCCCCTAGCGCCTTAAGACCCGCACGGGTGAGTTGCGCGCTTTATAAATGTTTATGATTTGATTTGATTTGATGCATAATGCTGTTTTGAATTGAATGTGTGTTGTTACAGACAGCCAGTGCTATTGATTATGGGAGTGAAGGAGACATGTTAAAATTTTGTGAGGTTGAACATAAGTCTTATCATGGCATTCTGTAGTTTTTGGAGACGGGTCACAATGGGATGCATCACCAACATCCAAACGTGATTGGATTAAGGCACTGGCTATCATCACTGTGTATGGAAACAAAAAGGAAGGAAAGATTATACTTAACTGTTTTAGGTGGAAGTGCAAACTCCGGTGACTGCAACTCCTGAGGTTCCAACAGAAGTTTGATGGTTGGGAAGATTCTAAGATTGTGGGCTGAGGATACTGATTTGAGACATCCTATAGTAGAGAGGTAGGGACAAGGTTTAAGAACATTTTCAGCATCCATTTTTGGGTTGTTACAGTTCTCACGTGTAGGCACAAGGTAATCCATGTAGCCCCGGATATGTACGTTCATTTAGTGGATGAGAATGAGTAACTTTGTGGGTCGTGCCAAGGCGCATTGGATGCCTGGGGCCAACCAGATGTCACAGGAGGAAGAAACAAAGATGATTTCTTGCAGGGAGACCCAGCAACTCTGCACTGCACTTACCCATTTGGCTATTATAACTTTGTCAAAATTCAGAGTTGTTGGGCCATACGTCACAGGCCGCGACTTGTTCTTGTGTAGTATGGGTGAAAAGATAACTCCAAGAAAAATGCCACAGTATTCAACCACGAACTCCAACATCTTAGAATTTCTTGGAGTTTTCCAACTGTGCTCAAAAGGCAACCCTTTCCAGTGAAATTAATGTCCATCTGTGGGCACTGCAGACTCAGTTGATCCCACGTATCAGATCGCTAACTTAGTTTCCTGTTGGTACCACAAAGAAAGTTAATAAGTGAAGAAGTGTTGGAGCTGCGCAGATTTACTTGGGAACCTGCAGCCCACATGGCCACCCTACACCCATTCGAAATGTTTAAGTTTACGTAAAAATGCATTTTTTCGATGTTAAAAGGAATTTTGGTCTTGGTAGATTGGCGATTGGTGAGGGGAGATTTTTCAGGTATGTGGTGCTCCATGTGTAAAAGGTGAACGTCTATTACAGTTTGCCCCCATTTAGAGATTTCCTTTGTGTCCAAGCTCACAAATATGTTTTAAAACCTACGAAAATGCAGTACTTTTGTTGGGCCACAACCTCCCAAACATAGGTCTTGTGGATTGGAAGTTGTATATCAGTCAACCAATTTACATTACGTGGAAACTGTGGTTATGCTGAGTTACCTGTGCCCCTTTCTAAATTAATTTGATGTAAGAAGGGGGCTGATGAGGACTTGCACACCACAGTAAGATCATAAAAAATGTGCGTGTTTGAATGATGATAGCAGCTCCTGAGTAAAAGTATATTGAGGAAGACTTAATTCATGGCATGCAGCTAGTGGCTTTGCTGAAGAGCTATAGAATAGAGAATGACGAGGCAGTATTAACTTGGGGCATTCGAAAAGACTGGAAATGGGAAGATATGTGAGCATGGGGGATATGCAGCGGTATTAAGAACAATAAAAGGGGAAGATTGGCGAAGGAGGTTAATTGCCTATAGTTTTAAAGAACTGCTTTGGTACTGCTACTATTACAATATCCTCACTCAGGGGTGCAGTGCAGTCTGGGCGCAAATTAAAGATGGCTGTCAAGGACAATTTTGGTATAGTAAAAAATAAAGGTCTTACCAACAAACCGTATACAACTTTTTAATTATGCTGCCCTCTGACTAGGGGATCGACAGTTTTGAGCGGCTTTATAGCGCTAGTTCCCTTCATGCTTCAAAAGATGGCCGTTTGCAAGCTAGCTATTGCAGGGCAGTGTGTCCATCCCCACTGAGCCTGGTATGGAAGCCTGACCGGGTGAGAATTGAATCGGCGTTAGCCCTTTGTTCTGCCACCCAAGGCTGGCCAAACCTGCACTGGGCCACCGTACGGCCACTCACCTTTGTTAATCTTTAAATTATTCCTGGCGTCTAAGATGCCAGAAACATCCCCTGTGTTTGCAGGAAAGCAGAAGCAGCTCTTCTTTGCTTCACCAGGCTTTTCCTCTTGTGGGTCTGGTAACGAATTCCAGTTCATCGACAGGAACCCCGACCGGTTGAGCAGCACTTCTGCAGTGTAAGTGTTCACAATTCCTAACCCATTAACAGGTACTAGACATTTTGTACTGCTTTTCAGTCTGACCTAAGCCTTGGTGCTTAATGGGCCACTGCTTCGAGCTTTTTTTAAACATACTCAAGCAAACATTTCCGAAACAACTATGTTATGCCAAGGCTACATACATTTTACACCTCTTAAAGGTAACTTTTTCAAGTCGCCCAATAACTTTTTTGCCACGCCGTTTACAGTAATTGAAGGACTATTTGGTGGACCAATGACGTGTATAAGTTTAAATGCCTTTCCATAGTTTCAATACTAAAACATCCTTGTAGGTTTATTTCAGGTTTAAAGGACCCTTAAATGGCCCTTAATTCAACATTAGTGACTCATCCAAACACTCGATTTTTGTCCTAGAATGTTTTTCCGCCATCAATTTAAACAGGTTAACCTTAATACTTAGCAACATCACAAAACAAAATAAAATGATGGATGGAGTGTTGAAACTTTTCAAACACTCACCCCCAGTCACAGATCTGGGTTTAATCCATCGTTATTTTGCTCGCCACGTCACCTCAGTTTGGACACAGCCATATGCAAATCAGTCTTGACCCTGTTCCCCATGGGAACAGTCCAGCCCGAACTGCTAGGCCAGGTCCTCCCTGGACAGGAAACAAGAATCCTGGGACCGGTTTCTGGGTATCACCCTTCATCAGCCAGGCTAGCTTGAATCCAGTGGCTCAGCGAGCAAGGGACCCACGTCTGGGCATACCCTTGCCACTTAAGGCGCACAAAGCAATATCACAAAATAAAATGATGGATGGAGTGTTGAAACTTTTCAAACACTCACCCCCAGTCACAGATCTGGGTTTAATCCATCGTTATTTTGCTCGCCACGTCACCCCAGTTTGGACCCAGCCACATCTTTGACTGGGGGTGAGTGTTTGCATTGTTCAGCACTCCGCCCATCATCCTTTTGTTTTGCTAAAGTTGCCCTAAGTGGGAAGGGTATGCCTAGACGTGGGTCCCTTGCTCACTGTGCCACTGGATTCAAGCTAGCCTGGCTGATGAGGGGTGAAACCCTGGAACCGCCTGCTGTGAACTCTCACCTGCCTGCTGGAACTGCTTGCCTGCTGAAGTCTCTTCCTTGCCTGCTGGAGCTGCCTGGCTACTGAAGCCTGCCTGCTTGCTGAGAGGATCCCCTGCCTGCCAAGCTTCCCTGCCTGCCTGAAGGGAACCACTGCCAGCCACCAGGACAGGCCTGAGGAGTACCTACCTGCTGTAGCTCCCTGAAGGACCCTTCCCAAAGCACGCCGCAATAGCACAGACAGGATGAGCAGACCGCTGAACCTCTGGTTCCACAACACAGTGAAGCTGCAGAGGAAGGTGGAATCGGGCGGCCCCACACCAGAGCTCAGCAGGAAGACCTTCACAGAGCTGATGGTGACCAAGATGGGGTTCACAGCAGCAGAGATCTGGTGCATAATGTCAGATGCACCCAAAAGCACATACCTGCTGACGTTCATGTCGGAACCAATCTGCAGGAGATACTGGCAGATGTGCTGGTCAAGACGGGACGTGAAACCCTTCTCCGACTTCCACCTGGAGTGCCAACTCGTGATGACGGTCAAGAGGATGACCCTGCACGTCTACAACCCGCACGTCAACATCCAGGACCTGACCACCTTCCTATGCCTCCACTGCACAGTGACGAGAGAACCCTCCTGCAACCTGGACAGTGATGGCATATGGGATGGTAAATCGTCAGTCATGGTGAAGCTGAAAGAGGACCCGGCCGCCCTGGATGGAATCCATCACCCTCCTTCAAGCTTCTCCCTAGGGCGCGACTCGGGCTACCTCTACTACCCCGGGCAGCCCAAACTGTGCAACAAGTGCAGTAAACCGGGCTACACCGCTAAAGATTGCACAGTGCAAGTGTGCAAGATCTGCAAAAGGGAAGGGCACACAGCCAGGGCATGCAAAGAGGAATCCCCATGCAACCTCTGCAGTGCCGTGGGCCACAGTTTCAAGGACTGTCCGCAAAGAGCCAAGTCCTACACCCAGGTGGCCAAACCTCCTGGGAGAGCGGCACAAGAGGAGGCTGCCGTGGCCTGCCTTCCAGTCCCAGCACCCAGAAAGACCAAGGAAACTGGGAGGAGGAAAGGCCCCAGGCAGGAGCAAGTCAGACTTGACCAGGGCTCCACCCAGGCCCAGGAGCCACAGAGCACAGAAGAAGAAATACCTGCCATCCCCGAGAGTGGGCCAACAGACAACGCTCCCCAACCCGCCTCTGAGATCAAGGTGGAAGGGCCCTGGATGAAACAGGAGTGCAGGAAAAGGAGGCACAGTCCCCCACAAGTAAAAAAGAAGACCAGGAAGAAACACCTGAGCAACCACAACCCCAACTCCGATCCAGAGGAAGAACAACAACCAGGGAATGAGGGGCCAGACGACCAACTGGACCAAGTGACCAGAGTGCTGTAGGAGATGAGAGTGCTAGCCAGAGTCATGGAGGCGTCCCCACCAACATCGCCAGCAACAGCTGAGAAGGAAGAGGCTTCCATGGAGGAGGAACAGCAAAGCCTGCCCACCAACCTGGAGGAGGAAGAGCCCGAGACCAGCCAGATGGGCAAGCTAGCCTCAGAGAAGCACCAAGCAATGGTGGCCAAGACAACAGCCCCCGTGCCGGAGACCCGCCAGGAGCCTGACCAGCTGTGTAAGTAGCCTTGTCACTGTGTATAAACAGCTAATTACTCTGACTTGATAGTTAGTATGTAAGCCTAAGTTAAACTCTTAAACACTAATTAAGATGGCTATTTCATTGTTTTCCGTAAATGTGAGAAGTATCAGAGACAAGCGCAGATGTGCTAGTTCCTTGAACTTTCTTGCCAGCCAGGAATGTGATGTATACATGATTCAGGAATGCTCCATCCCTTTTGCAGCTTCATACACACACCTAGAACAGCAGTGGACATTTGGGCCTTCTTTTTGGTCTGGGGGAACAGCAGTAGGTCTGTAGGAGTCGCTACCTTAGTCAGAGGGAGGTGCTTCACAATGGACTCTGTCACCGAGCTGGAAGGCGGCAGGGCTCTTGTGTTGACGGCTCATGGGCAGGAGAACCGGTTAGACTGATCAATGTTGTGTGAGAAAGTAGCCTCTTTCTAGCCTTGTTACCCCCACTTTTGGCCTGTTTGTGAGTATATGTCAGGATGTTTTCACTGTCTCACTGGGATCCTGCTAGCCAGGGCCCAGTGCTCATAGTGAAAACCCTATGTTTTCAGTATGTTTGTTATGTGTAACTGGGACCCTGCTAGCCAGGACCCCAGTGCTCATAAGTTTGTGGCCTATATGTATGTGTTCCCTGTGTGATGTCTAACTGTCTCACTGAGGCTCTTCTAACCAGAACCTCAGTGGTTATGCTCTCTCTTTACAAATTGTCACTAACAGGCTAGTGACCAATTTCACCAATTCACATTGGCATACTGGAACACCCTTATAATTCCCTAGTATATGGTACTGAGGTACCCAGGGTATTGGGGTTCCAGGAGATCCCTATGGGCTGCAGCATTTCTTTTGCCACCCATAGGGAGCTCTGACAATTCTTATACAGGCCTGCCACTGCAGCCTGAGTGAAATAACGTCCACGTTATTTCACAGCCATTTACCACTGCACGTAAGTAACTTATAAGTCACCTATATGTCTAACCTTTACCTGGTAAAGGTTGGGTGCTAAGTTACTTAGTGTGTGGGCACCCTGGCACTAGCCAAGGTGCCCCCACATCGTTCAGGGCAAATTCCCCAGACTTTGTGAGTGCGGGGACACAATTACACGCGTGCACTGGACATAGATCACTACCTATGTACAGCGTCACAATGGTAACTCCGAACATGGCCATGTAACATGTCTAAGATCATGGAATTGTGGCATTGGGGAGACAATTCCATGATCCCC
Organism: Pleurodeles waltl; assembly: GCF_031143425.1. NCBI lineage: Eukaryota > Metazoa > Chordata > Amphibia > Caudata > Salamandridae > Pleurodeles > Pleurodeles waltl. The sequence continues at coordinate 601,849,578 of NC_090438.1, forward strand.
CGAGTCTCTAGCACAGACACTGCCAAACTACCTTTCCTGGGGTTTCACTGCAGCTGCTGCTGCTGCCAACCCCTCAGACCGGTTTCGGCCCTCCTGGGGTCCAGCCAGGCTTGGCCCAGGAAGGCAGAACAAAGGACTTCCCCAGAGAGAGGGTGTTACACCCTCTCCCTTTGGAAAAAGGTGTCAGGGATGGGAAGGAGTAGCCTCCCCCAACCTCTGGAAATGCCTTGATGGGCACAAATGGTGCCCATCTCTGCATAAGCCAGTCTACACCGGTTCAGGGATCCCCCCAGCCCTGCTCTGGCGCGAAACTGGACAAAGGAAAGGGGAGCGACCACTCCCCTGACCTGCACCTGCCAGGGGAGGTTCCCAGAGCTCCTCCAGTGTGCTCCAGACCTCTGCCTCCGGCGTCGTGGGATCTCCTTTTGTGACTTCGGGTGAGCTCTGGTTCACTCCTTTTCGTAGTGCCTGTTCTGGCACTTCTGCTGGTGCTGCCTGCTTCTGTGAGGGCTCCCTGTCTTGCTGTGCGCCCCCTCTGTCTCCTCACGCAAGTGGCGACATCCTGGTCCCTCCTGGGCCACAGCAGCATCCAAAAACCCTAACTACGACCCTTGCTGCTAGCAAGGCTTGTTTGCGGTCTTTCTGCATGGGAACACCTCTGCAAGCTTCTTCACGACGTGGGACATCCATCCTCCAAAGAGGAAGTTTCTAGCCCTCTTCATTCTTGCAGAATCCACAGCTTCTACCATCCGGTGGCAGCTTCTTTGCACCCTCAGCTGGCATTTCCTGGGCATCTGCCCACTCTCGACTTTGTGGCGACTCTTGGACTTGGTCCCCTTGTTCCACAGGTACTCTCGTCCGGAAATCCACTTTGGTTGCATTGCTGGTGTTGGTCTTCCTTGCAGAATTCCCCTATCACGACTTCTGTGCTCTCTGGGGAATATAGGTGCACTTTACACCTACTTTTCAGGGTCTTGGGGTGGGCTATTTTTCTAACCCTCACTGTTTTTTTACAGTCCCAGCGACCCTCTACAAGCTCACATAGGTTTGGGGCCCATACGTTATTCGCATTCCACTTTTGGAGTATATGGTTTGTGTTGCCTCTATACCTGTGTGCTCCTATTGCAATCTACTGTAATTCTACATTGCTTGCATTACTTCCTTTTGCTATTACTGCATATTTTTGGTATTGTGTACATATATCTTGTGTATATTTGGCATCCTCATACTGAGGGTACTCACTGAGATACTTTTGGCATATTGTCATAAAAATAAAGTACCTTTATTTTTAGTATATCTGTGTATTGTGTTTTCTTATGATATTGTGCATATGACACCAGTGGTATAGTAGGAGCTTTGCATGTCTCCTAGTTCAGCCTAGGCTGCTCTGCTATACCTACCTTCTATCAGCCTAAGCTGCTAGAAACACCTCTCCTACACTAATAAGGGATAACTGGACCTGGTACAGAGTGTAAGTACCCCTTGGTACCCACTACAAGCCAGGCCAGCCTCCTACAAATGTGTATGCGCCTTCTGATGTAGGTGAGAGACAGGAGCTGTTCCAGCGCCTCAGGCCACAGCTGGTCACCTCCAGAACAATCATGAAGGGTGGGGATTTCAACTGTATACTAGAAAGTGGTGGTCAATGTGGGACCAGGGCTGGGGAAGGATGGATGGATGATGCCGCGAAACTCCTGGCGGAGATGGTGGGTGAGGCCTCCCTGACAGACATCATTGGATCCATGGGGTCGGATGCCAGGAACTTCACCTGGAGCCGCCCTGATGGATCTGTGTGCTCCAGGATAGACTTCGTTTTCACCTCTAAATCAGTGAGGATCAGGCAACACTCCATGGTGACAGTGCATTTCTCTGATCACAGGGCTATCAGGTTCCAGGGGAAACTAACAGGAAAGTTCCTGACAGGCCCAGGCACCTGGAAGCTGAATAGTTCTCTGCTGGGGAGAGAGGATGTACAGGAGGAGCTGTGGAGGACTTACAGTGAGTGGCAAGACATGAAAGACACCTTCCAGTCCATAGGGGAATGGTGGGAGTGGGTGAAAGGCAGGATTCAGGATTTCTTTAAGAACGTGGGCAGGAAAGCAGCAAGGTGGAGAAGGAAGGAGTTCAGTAGACTTCAGCAGCAGCTGCAGGAACTACATTACCTCCAACTCTGGAGATGTGACGTCATGAACCCTATGGAGACAGTCAAGAAAGAGCTGAGCGAGCACTTTCATGACGAATCCAGGAGGTTCATCTTCCGTTCTAAGGTGGAGAACCTGGAAAAGGGGGAGAAATGCAAATCCTTCTTCTTTAAGAAAATCCACTCTGCGCACACCCCTCTGGTTCAACTGCGCAACAGGGAGGGAATTTTGTGTGACACCAAGGAAGACATTAGGAAGGCTGTGACAGACTTCTATGCGGACCTCTACTCAGAGAAGAGGTCAGATGGGGATCAGGCAGAAAAGTTTTTGTCAGGTATCCTGAGAAAGGTTTCCACACCAGCAAGAGAAGTCCTGAACGCACCCCTCACTCTGGAGGAGCTGCACCTTGCAGTTAAATCCTTCAAGTCAGGAAAGACACCAGGTAGTGACGGTCTACCAATTGAATTCTACACTTCACTGTGGGACCTAGTGGGACCGGACCTTCTGGAGCTGTATGAGGAGATGGAGCAGGAGGGAGTCATGCCCCACACATTAAGGGAAGGAATGATCGCGCTCCTCTATAAACATAAGGGGGAGAGATGTGACCTCAAGAACTGGCGTCCCATCTCTCTCCTGAATGTAGACTACAAGATCCTGGCAAAGACAATGGTGAATAGACTCAAGGGTGCTATGGGAGAGAGAGTTCACCCAGACCAGACATGTGGGGTTCCAGGACGCAGGGTAGCGGACAGCCTAGCACTGATCAGGGACATGATCCAGTACATCACGGACTGGAATATCCGTGCTGGTCTGTCTCGATCAGGAAAAGGCCTTTGACCGTGTCTCCCATGAGTTCATGGAGAGGGTACTGCAGGGCTTTGGGCTGGGGAGCGGTTCTCCAATTATGTTAGAATAATGTATACAGACATCTTCAGTTCATTCATGGTAAATGGTTGGAAAACAGACCCCTTTCCTGTCACGTCTGGGGTAAGACAAGGCTGCCCGCTCTTGCCCTCTCTGTTTGTTTTGGTTATAGAGCTACTCGCGGAGTACATCAGGAAGAACCCGAACATCAGAGGGATCCCGACACCAGGAGATGCAAAGAAAGAAGTCAGGTGCACACTGCACATGGACGACGTCACCCTCTTCTGCACAGATGGGAAATCGGTCCAGTCCCTGCTAGAGGCATGCAAGGACTTTGGCAAAGCATCAGGAGTAAAGATCAACGTGGACAAATCACAGGCAAAGCTCTTCAGCCGCTGGGACCTATGTAACAAGCCTCTCCCTTTCCCCATTGAAGCAGGACTGGTAAAGATCCTCAGTATCTGGTTTGGGGGACCAGGAGCAGCGACGAAAAGCTGGAACGAACGCCTGGCCAAAGTCAAGTAGAAACTGGGCTTTTGGAGCTTGAGACACCTGAGCATTGAAGGAAAGGCTCTGGTGCTCAGGAACGACTCACTGCCCGTGCTGCAGTATGTGACACAGGCCTGGCCACTCCTGGCCAACGTAGCACGGGCTGTGAACAGCATGGTTTTCCACTTTGTTTGGTACTCAAAGATGGACAGGGTGAAAAGGACAGTCATGCACAAGGAGCATCGCAAGGGAGGGAAGGCAGTCCCTGTCATCCCGACAATCCTCAGAGCCTTCTTTGTGTGTGGCAGCGTCCGAATAACCCTGCTGAACGGTAACAAGGACCACTCAGCTTGCAGGGTCTTCCGCTTCTTCCTGCTCCCAGTATGGAGAAGACTGGGTTGGGACAAGTGGGAGAATGCAACAATGTTCAACTGGGTCCTCCACTTGTACTACAAGGAGATTGAAAAGTTTGTGGTGGAATTTGGGCTGAACTGTGTCACACCAAGCCTATGGAAGCCCAGGTAAATCCACAAACTAATCAGGTCCCGGGACACCACAGAACCAGTGAGCGACCTGCCACCCGCTACAGCAACAAGGGTGTGGGAAAATGTATCCTCTCCATCCCTGACCAACAGACACAGACATTGCATGGATGGCTGTGAAAGGGGGACTGCCAGTCCGGTCATTCATGCACAGCAGGGGCCTGTGCCCACACAGAGAATGTCCAAGGGGATGCCCCACAGAGGAAACTACATACCATCTGTTCTGGGCCTGCCCTTTTGCCCAGAGACTGCGGGGAACCTAAAAACAAGAAATGGAAGTCCACATCCCATACCCAAAACGGTCCCAGGATGCTTGTTTCCGGTCCAGGGAGGACCTGGCCTGGCATTTCGGGCTGGGCTGTTCCCATGAGGAACAGGGTCAAGACTGATTTGCATATGGCTGGGTCCAAACTGGGGTGGCGTGGTGAGCAAAAGAACGATGGATTAAACCTAGATCTGTGACTGGGGTGAGTGTTTGCATTGTTGAGCACTCCGTCCATGATCCTTTTGGCTTGCTAACCTTAATACTTGGCAGTCACCATCTTTCAGTGTCTTCGAGAATATCAAGGAAGACCAAAATGTTAGATGCCAATCGTGTGATTCAGCTTTAAAAACTGAAAACATCTGATCATTACATTTAATAATTTTGGCGTTTTGTATTGTGAGACATTGAGGGCCCTAAAAATCTATTGAGTGGAACTTCGCTCTTCAACACTGACACCTCTAAAAAGTTTCAGAATACGTGCACGATGGAGTTCCGTTTCTTGTGTGTCCATGAGGTTTGCTGTTTGATTCTGTTCAGTATCTGCTTCTTGGTGAGTCTGCTGGATGTATGTGATAACAAGAAGATGCTTTCCAGATGACCGCTTGGCACTGAATTGTGAGAAGCAGATATTTAGTTGAGTTGCAGAAAGGGTTTGATAGAATTGTAACATCACTTTTTGGTGAACATTTGGGTGTTGGGCCATTTTTGTGGTTCATAGGATTTCCTGAACTCTTTCAAGTTACTGTTGTGAACTTGTGGTCTTTCCTACTCGAGAAAATGTTCCTCTGAACACCGGGGTGAGTTGGGAATGATGGATGCTCCCAGACTAGAACTGCCATCCGAAGGATTCTTTATCCAGAAATACTTTCTAGTGAGAGTAGCCTTCTCACAGTTCACGGGCACTTTCGCACCCTTCTTTCCTCCGTCTTTTTTTGTTTGGCTTTATGAATGCTGTAAAGCTCCATTCCTGCACGCCAGAGCCTAATGGAGGCATGTGGGCGCGCTGAGATTAGGTGGAGCTGCCAGTCGTGCATCGGCGCTGGAGCGCCGCTTCTTCACACACTGCTTGCCACCCAGCCCTCTCCTCTGTTTTCACTGGTGCGCGCCAGTAGGAAGTAAACCTGTGTTTTCACAGAAATAATTGCCATTGAAGTCTGGCAGAGCAGAGTCAGCTATCCTTTACATTTCCTGTTACAGTGCATCGTGCCTGAATTGAAAAGTAAATCGGGGTTAAGTAAACATTCGGGGAGCGGCTAAATGAAACTAATTGAAATACCGCTGCGGTCGTGCTGTATAGAGCATGCAAACGCTGAAAATGCAGATAAAATTGTACCACTTTGAAAAAACAGATTTTCCTACTTAAGAGCGTGTTTTTTCCCTGTTTTTTTCAACATTACATTCATCCTTCCATATGCCTAGTATCGTGCCTGCCATTTCTGACTTTTTGATACAGTGCGTTCAATCCTGGGACTTGTGGTTTTGTTTTTCCGTTATGAATGTAGTCTTAGTCCGAACATGTTTCACACTGAAGTCCAAATACCCCAGGACTGACTGAAGCGATGTCACAAATGACATGGGGCCTTTGGCAGCTGTGCTTGTGTTCGGGATGTGAGTAACTCTGAACCCTTAATATAAGGGACGATTTTAGTATTGTATCTACTCACCAAATAGCCTTCGTTCCCGTAAATAAATTGGGCCAATTTAACAAAAAGATAGACTGACAGTCGTTTTCTCTTTTCTTCAGCGTCATGTGGGGAGTTGTTCATCTTGGCCCAATATTTGCTTTTTTTGTATTTAGATACTTGAATAATTTATAACGGGGGAAACCTACAATCCCCAGATTGTAAATAAAACAATCCAAAGCTTGAATGACAATAAACGGCCATTGGCTGCAGAGTATCCTGGTCAGCAGTTTTGGAGCAGGTACCCAGCACCTGAGAAGTGCCTCTTGGGGGGTGAGTAGGGCGCGGAGATTTGCTGTTCCCCTATTCGTTGGGATACTTGTGGCTTCCGTGTATTTGGGCGTGTACAGTCACCACGTTTCTTGGCGCCGTGTAGCAGAGTGCATGTTTTACAAGCATTACAAGGAGGGACGAAAAAGCAAGGTTCATAGCATAGGCCCCCTGCAAATCTTAAGGGAGCCATTTAGGGAAAAAAGGTAATCCTAAAGCTCTATTTTAAGCAATAAGGACTCATGGACGGTTCTTTGATTGACAGAGGTTTGGGGCCTGTTTTGACATCATTCCCTAGTTTGCTCATCTGAAGCCAGGGGGCGCTGTTCCAGAGAGGAGCCAAAAAGGAGACATGCTCTGCTGCTATCTGCTCTGAGAACATACAAGTTCTAATAATCGGAGCTAATTGCTCATTGTGTTTCTCGGCAGTCAATAACAACCGAACTGCATTGGCCTTCATCTCATTGCAACGTAGATGAAACTCCCTCTGCTCGCAGTTGTAGCACCGAGGCTGGAATTACACAGCGCCTGGTGGTGGCACATTCAAGACCTTTAACGTTTGTGCCAGTCTCGAGCATGGTACTTACACGGTGGCTGAACTGCATCAAAACAGTGACTTGGTAGGCGACTGCTACTTTCTCATACATGAAAATCAAATAATCAATACAAACTCCGGTAATTTGTAAATGCCCCTGACTTTCATTTTGGTCAAATTTCCCAGCAACACGCCCATGTTTCATCTTGAAATCATCGCTGTATTGATACAAGTTTACAATCCTGCATACAGTTTTCTTCTCAGACCGTATTAACAGGGCCTCTAAGTCGATATTGCCAAACTGTGGGACACAGCTTTTCGGCCACCAGGGTAATTTCGAAAATGATCACTCAAGAGTATAGCTGGTGATGGGGATCATACAAAACACAGCCATGCTAGAAGAGTGTAATGAGAACGTGAAACTAGAAGATGTATGGAAGGAAAGCTTGAAAATGGAGTGTCTGAGATGAATTAGTGAGATGATTGCCAAGAAGTTAGTGTGCATATGAGGAGAATAGAAAGCAGGGTAGGAGAGGATGGACTGAAATGGGTGTGTAAATGAGAAGTGTGGGAGGACGGTATGTGGGATACATAAGCAGAGGTGGAGGGTTAGGGAGAGAAAGTGTGAGGCTCATGTATTTAAGAAAAGGACTGGGGATGAAAGATGAGGGTTTCAAGAGAGTACCTGTGAAAATACTAGAATTGTGTCAATATTCGAGGTCGAGCTGAATTTGGATTGTTTGAAAAACCACTTTCGGAAACTGATGACTCTCTTTACTGATGCAATACAGCCATGCCAGGACAGAGAGTGACTGTGCCAGACCATTAGCTCATTTTGTAGCTCTGTCAACATGTTTAGGAAATGCACAACATGAATCTTTCATTGTCACTGTTCTATTTATCCCCATATGTGCAAAAATGAATTTGCTTCAACTGAAGGGTAATTTGGCTCTGAGCCAAACTTAAAGGTCACTAGGTTTATGGTAAGATCCAAAGCTTCAGATTTGGTATTTTTTAGCATAACCCCTGTTACTGCACAAAATGAGCGCAGCTCGTCCAGAAAGGGCTACAATGATTGCCTTGGACAAGTGAAACCAGTATGTTGTCTGCCAATAGAGAAAGATTGAACCCATCCCTTCTGAGCCTGACTCCTTTCATATTGACTTTGTTGCGCATTTTTTGCACCAGGGGCTTGAGATAAAGTACAAAGAAGAGGGACGGCAGTGGGCACTTGTCTGATGCCCTTTTCTGTGAGCACCATGTGAAGTTCTTGCCCTTGACCCTGATTTTAACCTTTGGACTGTACAGCCTTCCAACACCATGCTAGTGAACCTTTCACTTACGCCTCTATTTCTCAGTATTGTCCTCAGGAAGCCCCAGTAAAATGTTGAATGCTTTTTCAGCACTTTCCTTTTTTTTTGTTTGTTTGCCGTGCCAATCAGACGAAACACATCTTTCCTATTGTCTCCTACTCTTCTTTTAGGGATTAATCCTACCTAAATAGAGTGAGTCAGTTTGAGGAGCAGATGCTGTAATCAACAAGCTATGTTTTTTGTAAATTGTTTTGCGTCAACTTTAGTAAAGACATTGGCCTGTATGAGCTACACTTTTCTGGGTCCTTCTTTTAATTTAATAGTACCAACCCCCTTGCTTCTGTCAACGAGTGGTGACCTTCCTAGAGGAAGCGATCTCATTTATTGATTTGCTGAGTGTCCCTATGAGATCCGGCCGAAATGTTCTGTAAAAGTATGATCTGAAACCACGGGGCCTGCAGCTCTAGAGAATTGAAGTTTCCTAATAGCAATTTTGACTTTGTTGTTATGGGCACTTCTAGGCATTCTTACTGGTGCAGTGCATTTTCCTTAGTTTAGCCTCAGCAATGTATTGGGCCATTGCTCTCCTATCCATTGTTGCCACTGAGTAAATGAATTGGTAGTATTGGTTAAAGGTGGAGAATATCCCTTTTATTCCTGATACTGTGGCCCAGTCTTTTAGTTTTATTGTCGGTATTAGAAATTGTGCCCAGGTCCCCCCCCCCCCCCAAAACAATGTTTAAAAAAAAAAAAAAAAAAAATCTTTTTACCCTGGGCAGCCAAAAGCCTCCTCTTTTGGTCACACTGTCATAATTTTGTTGCACTTTTGCCAACCCGTATGGTGCATTCCAGGCAGAAGTCTTACTCTCAATAGTTGTCTCCCTAGCTTTTGAAAGAGTCTTTTTGTGAGGCTCTTCTAGTGTCTGGAATTTATATTTCAGGTTATTTAGTGCAATGTTGCACATTATAATGAACTGGCTCTCTTTGTTTTACAAGCCCCTCAACAACTCTTAACAGCATTGCATACCACCGCTGGGGACGTTCACCGGAGCCAATAACAACTTTGTTATGCATTTCTTTTTTTCCTTCCTGGTGACTGGGTCTTTCACTAGTTGGCCATTAATGCATCAGAAGGTGGTGTGTCTCTCTCTGCTGATCAGACCACAGTCATTACATAGGTGCGTGATCTACTGTTGTAATGAGCCCGTGTTGTCCTTCCCCACCGTTAACCTGTTTAATCTTGCATTTGATTTGTGGACAGTTAAGTAGTGGGAGTAATCCCTTTCTCTTGGTTGAGCTTGTCACCATACATATAATCCCAATGTTCACTTACCAGCTACTCCTCTTTGCTGACAGGACTGTTATGCCCTCTATCCATTTGTTAGTATGGTCTGAATTCCAAACCAGCATGAGGTTCCAGTCGGCTCCTAGTATTAGGAGCAACGTAGCTAACTCAAGCATTTTGTGTAGTGTTTGGCATAAAAAGGTTTTTGACTCTGGTTTGATGATTAAGCTACACTTATTGGTATGTCACTGCCTTTTAATCCCCCCATTAGGAATAGGCCATCAGATTTCCCCCATCTTTATGTATCTCAAGGTAAATCCTACATGTTTTCCCATTAGTACGCCCACAGCCTCTATTTTGTTTTTTAGCAGGTGAGAGATATTAGATTGGCTTTGTGACCTCAAGAGCAAGTTGTCCTTGTTGAGTAAATAAGTTCCCTGTATGAAATTGTCTAGTTTCAATCTTTTCAGCATTTGCAGTAATGTAATCCTATTAGAAGGGGCATTAGGTCCCCTCGAATTTAATCAAATGATTTTAATGTTTTTACCCATTGCAGCTATTTAAGGTTGTGTTCCTTTGTGTGTGCTCTGACCGCTTGGGGTCCTATTTTGATGTGAAGGTTGACTGCTCTTGTCCTACCTATGGAAAGGCTATCTTGGGGACTGAATCAAACTCCTGAATTCTCCTCTGCCCTCCCTCCACTGTCCCATTTGAAACCTTGCCAATGAAAACTCCTTCAAGCTGACATACATCTGCCTCTGAATTTAATTATGTAAAAGCTATACCATTTCTATCAGTAATATAAAAACTTTTGGACGTACAGTATTTGTGAATCAGAAACCCCCTTACACCCTGGCATGTAACAAGACAATCTCTCCATCCCCGGCCCCCAGCATTCTTTATACTGTAGTAGTCCTAATGTCTACACCTGATATTTTGTTCTCTTAATCGTTGGTTCTGCCACATCTGGTTTTCTCCCTCCTTTGCCTCATGCCATTTTTCAGTGCTCACCATTTAGGGCATCCTAACTGGGGAATACTTTCTCAAGCCTTGGCTCTTCTTCCATAAATCCTATTAATTAATTTGTTTTTTTCGGGGTTTGCTGTTGCCATTCAAAGGTTAATCTGAAAGGATGCCCCCTTCGCTGCAAGACTGATTCTTGCCCTCAGAAGTTATTCATTGTTCTGAACTTTTCTCTTCTAGTGTAGTCCCCAAAGGTCTTGGAATAATTGCAAACTGTGACACTCCCCCTCCCCCACCCCCCCCCCCAAAAAAAGCAGGACACCTCTTTTTTTTGTTTTAGTTTTTTTTTTCTGCTGCTGCCATAATTTTTTCCTTTCATTCAAAGTGATGGACTCTTGTTGCGGTATCCGCTGGCCAATTTCTCTGTTGCGTCATTAGGGTACTTGGATGGTCATGGTGACCTCAGATACATTCATTTAGCAAATTGGGGTCGGGTGCTGGTGCACCTTACGCACCGCAACATTACCGCTGGCTCAATTATGAGCCGGCGTCAATGTTGTGTGCTGTTTCCTGCTAGTTTCCGCCCACTGACTCAACAGGAAACGCTTAATAGGGGAAGTGGGAAGGGACCCGCACTGGCGGTAACCTGACCGCACGAGTTTGCCGGGCAGCCTTTTCCGCCCGCTAAAATCATAAGGGCCTTGGTGTCTGTCCTGTGGGGCTCAATGGTCTTCAGTGGGGTACAGGCTACAGCACCTTCTGAGGCCCTTCCAAACCAAGTAATTGATGGATCAGATAAATATGTGCTGAATTTACTAATGAAGATTGAACTTTCAAATGTATTATTAATTGTTTGAGCTACAAGCCTTACAATAGTATAAAACAATATGCATAAAACAATAAAAAACTTCATTTACACACAAACAAATTAATCATTAGACAGGAATGAAGATTGATGCAACTTGTCTTTTTATATATTAGGTTGGCAGGTGTTTACATAATATATGTTTGTGTAGTTTGGTGTAAAATGATTTGACTAAATTGTAACATTACTATATAGTGTACAGTAAATGCTGCAATAGATATACAGTGGTCTTTCCTGGGTTTGGAAGACTTTATTTTGCTGCATTCACCTGGTTGGTGTGCAGAAGAACTGGATATAACATCACTGGCTCAAACAATTTCAGACTAACTTTCTCAATTACCTTGTCAAATGGTAATTACGGGGACTGGAGTGTGCTTAAATGTCACACTGTCAACAAGTACTAGATTTGCTTTTTGCAGCAGGACAAGTATATGCAGCTACTTTGAAAGATTCTTCAGAAAGACTTACAAACAGCCCTTTTCCAGAGCAGAATTTGAAACTGTGTCTACAGGTTTGCACCCACAGGTTGCATGTTATTGCAAAACATCTCCACCTGCTGTATTCCTAAAACCCATGCATGAAAATGGACCTTTACTTCATCTTTTGTAATGTTTCTTTTCCTTACTTATTTTGAATGCACTACTCCTTCCTTTCTACCTTCTACGTGCCTCTTAAGTATGTACTGTACACTCAGTCACGTGTGCCTATCTTAATCTGTTTCTCTGAAATCATATGCCTGCAACTTAACAATATCTTTTAATTCCAGCAGCCATTTGCTTCTCCGATAATCCCCTCTAATAATCACTCTTAGGCCATTAAAGTACAACAAAAACTAGAGGAAATGCATGGAATGGTTTCAAAAGGCTGACCTTTAAATTTGGGCTCCTAGGTAGTGTGGTACACATCATAAAGCACTTCAATGCCTCATCAGGGGTAGTAAGTGCTATATAAACTCAGTATCAATAAGGGATGCTGAATGTGTTCGGTCCAGTTCTATCTGTTCTGAGTTGTCTGTTTCTAGGAACAACCTCTTAGGAGTTGCTTCACAAAGTTCTCACTATCTTCTCTTTTTGCTCCTTCTTGATCTGTTCTCAAGATCTCCATATTTTTCCTGAAGGGGTAGGTTTTGTTCCTGCAGTTCTGTCATTATCTTCTCAAACTTTGGTTCTTCTCTACCGACACCTGTTTGTCTGAGATGGGAATCGGGGAGATCGGGGGGCATTCTCCTAGTTCATCGGAGGTCAGTCTTGGTGTTTTGAATCTCCTGCTGTAGTTAGTCTCACATAGATGCCAAATCCTCTCCAAAACATTGTAATAATTCTTCTAGTAAGCATTTTATGTTTTTTTTGCTCATCTCCTGGTGTTGAGGCTGGCACCGGTTCCTCAGTGGGGTTGTCATCTTTTTTTGGGATGCTGATGGGTGTCAGACCCAAGGTGGCATCAGCCGTATGAGCATGCCCTTACTGTTTGATCGCTCTTGTTCCCTGTGTAGGTCATTGTGGGAGCAATTGATCGTTTTGGTAGCCAGCTTCTTGCATGACGTTAAATGCACACCTTTTCTTTTTTCTGTTTGTGTTTTTTTTGTTCTGGGCATGTCTAATCTGATTCATTGCACCCTTCAGGGCATGGCTCAGCTTGTGAACATGGAGCTCTTACCTAGGGGCTTCAGACAATTTTGATTTCGAAGACGATCCAGTGCCCTTTTCCCATTCGCTGTTTTCTTTTTTGCATTTTATAGAACGATTTAAACATTCTCATTTGCAATTTCATAATACGGTTCTGTCTGTTGTTGGCCCATTGGGATCTGATGCAAGCCAGGTTTTCATGATAACCAGAGACCTTGTAAATCACTCTCTAACTTATTGGGGCCTATTTACAAATGCATTTTGGATCATGTAAAGTAGTATTACTGTGGTATGCTTTTACATACTCACATGCGTTTGCGAGGCGCCTCCATAAAATGAGAACAACCTGGGAATATTAAGGGTATGTTCATATGTTCAATTAGTGTAAATAGTAAGTACTGTTCCCTCTTTGGACTTTCACAAAAGGGGAGTTGAATGTTTTAGGATTGAGTCACAAAGGTGCATAAGAATACTTCTGTGGTACGACTTTACATACTGATAAATACATGTGTGAATAGTCCCAGCAGTTTGTATTTCTACCTTGTGTGCATAGAAGTACTTGCTGATGTCCTCTAGGTCCCTATGGTACATTGCATTCTGGATTTACACAGGTTATGTTCAAAAGATAAAGCAACATTGGATCACGCTAGGATACCCTCATGGGATAGTGTACTTTACAAATACACATAACATAATACATGTTATATAGGATCACCCTAGTATACCCTTGTGGGTGATAGTGTGCTTTTATAAATACACATAACATAACGTGTAATTTAGTTGTACTGAAATGCTGAAAAAATGTTTTCCCATATAACATGATTGAGTATTGATACCCTAAATTGTAGCTGGTCATTTGTTCACGTGCCGCCAGCAATGTGAATATTTTCAGCAAGACAGTAAAGTCTAAATTGCCAGTAGTGTTATTGGGAGCTAAGGTTGTTATTACTGCTCGACTCCAGAGATGAGCATTATTTTTGCTGGGTGCCACTCTTCCTTGATCCTGATCTTTGGATAGGCAGCCATATATGCTACTGTAATCTGACTCAGCAAGACGTTTGACAGCAGTTATCAGTACGGCATTTTGATTTCATTTTCAATATTGCTAAAGGAAGGATATATTTTTGTGCGGCCTCAGTTCTTGTTTTTTTAACCTGATGTTTGGCCATGTTTAGACAGAATTGTCAATGTGTTGAAATCAGTCGGTTGGAGCTGCAACGCCTGGCTTGCCCTTTGGTACCAATGGCCCGCTGCCTTGTCTTGGCTCATGAAAGTAATGGCAATAAACTGATTGTTTTAAAAAAAATGTCTAATGTCGAATAAACAGAACATTCAGTGCATATCCACAAATGCAGTCACCATTCGTAGTGTTACGTATTCCAAAGAACAGAATTAACACAGAGTGGACAGTAGTACATGCACCAAATCCGTGAGCCTACATGACTATACAGATATCAGGTTCACACTTGGTTGGCACAGGTCTTGCATTTAGTAACACTATCCAACACACAGTCATGCTTCTCGGTCCTCTTGCCATGAATCGAAGTCCGAGCTACCAGGGTCATTGAAATCATCAATTAGTAGCCTCCATGTTTCCACAGCTTTGGTGGCTCTGTCATCATTGCGGGATATACGTATATGCTGCTCTTCTGCGACCACCTCATTCTAATACACTCCTGATCCAAACATCCACATTCGGTACCTGGTATTCCATCCGTGCGACGGCCACCTTATGCTTCACCAAGAGTAGTGCTAGCTGGAAGAATGCATACAGCATCTTGCGCCCCCTGGGTTTCTTTATTATGCCCAACATGCAAGCCCCAGGTGTATAGGGGATCTCTATAGCCGTGGATTTCTCAATCCTGCGCACCACCTTGGTCCAAAACCCATGTACCTCTGCACACTGCCAAGCCAGGTGTGTTCACTTCACCACAGCGCAAACACTTAGCCATCCTGTTCGGGTCTATCATATTAAGCCGGGAGAGGGTCATAAGTTTGGTGTAACTAATTGAAATTTAATAGCTTATATCTGTTGCTAGAGGACACAGTCCTTACCAAATCACCGACACAGTCTCAGTCCGAGTCCTCAAGAGGTGCTCCTAAACCAGTTTTCCAGGCATCTTGCACTATATCAGCGCTGTCTCATACCCCCCTGAGGGTTTGTAAAATAGTTTAATGCAGTGCCTGGCCTTTCCCCCACCTGATCAACTCCCCAGTGTCTGAGAGGGAGTCTGAGCCAATAGGATGGCGCACCAAAGAGTATCTCTTTTGCTGTATTGTCCAGCTTTGCATAATGGAGGAAGTGTCCCTGCCCCACATTGAATGTGCCCTGTGCTTCTTGAAAGGAGATAAAGACTTCCCCTAGGTTTAAGTCACCTGCCAAAAGGCACCCACCTTCCCTCCCTCCCACTGTCCATTGTCATATTCTGCTGTAAGGATCTAAATGGTTCGAGATCCCACAGGAGCAATTCCCTATGAAAGGAGGCACTCTGCAGCGCCTTCTTTACCCTGGTTTCCCATACCTGTGCTGTATACTGCTGCAGATACAGCACCTGTTCTCCTGGGCAGCCCCTCCTCATCAGTAGGCACGCCAAGGAGTTCTCCCCCAACGCATCCAAACTGATCTTTTAGACCTGGGTTACTTTGGGTAGTTTCTTCTACTTGTTCTTTCATAGCAATAACAAAGATAATGAGGAGCTAAAAGTGCCACAAGTTTGCAACACTGTGATGTCGTCAGATGGTCAGATGGTGCATAGTGTGAGGTAAGATTCTGCTGTCATTTCAGTGATTTTTTCCTCAGTGACCTTGAACTGCCTGTATGGAGTATGAATTTACAGAAGGTTCACACCTATTCTTCAAATCCCGTGGAGGGGCGTGGTCACTGGGAATAGGGTCTTCCAGAAGTGGGAAGTCTGCAGTGCCGTAATACATCTGTGTGCATCAGGCAGGCCACATGTTCTATTGCTGTTGTCAGACTTCCAACCATTTGAGATCGATACCTTGAACAGCAACATTGAATTGAGATAATGCTGTACAGAGCGGTGGAAACTGTGCACCGAAATTGTAATCATCAACATATTTGTGTGCAACATATCTCATTAAATAGAACACATGAGTTCATCCTGTGCTGCGGATTCCGGGACCACATTTTCCATCATTTTGTCCTTGAATCGAGATTAGAGAGCTCTGGCAGAACATCTGCATGGCAAACTACGTTTTAATTTGCTTTTCATGCTGTTACTATCGGAGTTATAGACACGGCGTCTTCTCCCGAGTCCTAACATGCCATCAGTGGAATGTAAGTAGAAATCTGCACTGCCTTTATCTGTAATGTTTGAAAGCCAATGACGGGCTTGGAGTCTTAATGACTTTTAAATGCAGAGATGGTTGCTGTTATCCTGTTTTTATTTTTGTGAGTTTCATTAATAAGGACAGGGATGTCTAGTGATTTTTCGCACCGTTTGAGTATTTGTCTACAGATCGCCCCAAATTTGTCTTGATGCATTCCCTTGTATTTATATTTACAAGGCTTTCTCCATTTCTTTGCTTGGCTCCTCGTATTTAGAAGTATCCACTCCACTTTGTAGGTTCTCTGCTGAGAAATAGTTGGATCAAGCAATTATGGGGTGGGAGGTCATTGCTTATCTTACCATGTACGAAGTAGAGTAGAACCAATTGTACAGCCTGCACACACAGGAAGTGCTGAAATAGGGTGCAGAAGGTGAAGCCTAGGTCTAGGTGTAAGCTCAATTTGGAATTAAATATAGTTTTCCTCACAAAGCGGTGCCCATTGGAATGCTAGATGGAAGCTCAGCATAAGTTTCTGACCACCTTAGTTTTGCTGACATTAGTGTTTAGTGATCCCGTGACCTGTGCAGTGATCCTGTGACTTCTCTTAGCCAGGGAGTATATTTCGAGACTGGAAAAGAGAGGTCATTCGTCAAGTCAGATGTGTCTGACAGCAGACCCATCTCAGCTATCCCTCATGCCTTACCCAGTTGGAAAGCTGCTCTGCAGTTTTCAGGCTTACCTTCTTCTGTACACGGAGCCTACCATCTGCAATACTTAACTGGTGAATTCTTGGGTGAGATCAGAGGTGATCAAAGTATTGCTATGAGTGTCGCTCTGTGCAATTTTTAGCATATCCAAAGAAGTAATTTTAGAGCTCATTAATTTTAATAGGATTCATTTACATCCTGAAAATGTATTCTAGAGACCCACTCTTGCAAAAAAAAAAAAAAAAAAACTTCACCTTTTATGTTTGTACCTCTGAGGTGTTAAATAAAAGGTTATCCTACTAAGCCTATGCATCTCTTGTTGAATTTCTGCTGCAGACCTGATTAGTTTCTGGAGCGCTTCCTCTAGTACTACTCAATGGCACAAAGGAACCGCATGCAGTCCTCTTACTAATACGTCACATGTGACTCACAGTACGACAACGCATCTTCTGTCCAAGCTGGTTGTATCTTTACCTGTGTTCACATCGACTCGCTTCTTAACTTTTTTCCTTTTCCAATTGAGGAACTTTTAGTTTATTCTGTAAAATAACAGAGTAGATGTCTAGTGTAGCCACTGCCAGTACTTGCTGCACATTATGTATTTGTCCATTCCTACTCTCCCAAGTTTTCTTCGCTCTATAGTATTAAATTACAGTTACTGATCATCAAACATTTTCAAACTTATTTTTTTTGGGTGGAAAATAAGCACTTATTAGGCATGGTGAGGATGTGTAATGCAAGACCTGGGTGCATCAAAATGGGTAACTGAGTAATGAGTTGGTATCACGAGTCATGAAGTCTGATAGGATATATGAGACAAAGCTAAAGTTTCTACTGCACACAGTTAATTACTAAAGTCTGTCAATACCCCATACACTTAATTTTTTGTGCTATTACTTGTACAGATGAACACTGTATAGAAGAGGTCTTATGATCTAAGTTTGTGAATCCTTTTAGTTCATATAATGTTGATACAGTCACATTAGTTATGTGGAATACTTTAACTTAGTATGTACTAAAGACGGGCATCTGCACGATAAGACAAGAAATGGATCATAGGGGCAGTTCATGCGAGAAACCTAATTTTTAACAATATTTGACCAAGTTACAGTACACAGCAAGGTACTATCTTAAGCAGTGGAACAAAATCCAACCTATCTAGTATGCATCCAAAAGACTTGTCCTGCCCCAAGCTGACCTCATGTAGATGATATCAGTAATCCCAGGTGTCAAGTCTGGGTTGTTGGAGTCCTGGGTGACAGATATATTGTAAGGTTTCCCCCCCCCCCTTCTAAACCCAACGATCTAGTAGTATGAGGGTTTGTAGTATAAAATCAGTATTTTTGGGACATCTGTAAGTTTGAGCATAGGGGGATTGCTGAGTCGTCTTGTTCTAATACAAACCAGGGCATAATACAAGGACAGCAGCTCCAGGCAAGCGCAGTTTTCAATTGTGCCATGTACATTGGTAGTCTATACAGAGCAATCCCACACCACCTTCAAGTGGCTATTTAAATAACGTAAATTTGAGCACATTTGCAGTTCTATGGTTCCATACAAAGGTTGCCCATTTATGCACTAAATGGTACATTGTGGAATTTGCACAAATTCTGGACTACGTAATGAAGATGTTGGAGGAAATTTGTCTTAATGCTTGCATTTCAAGTTTATTCAGATTAGCATATCTTTTATTTGATTCCATCTGGTGATTTTTGTTTTTCTTTTTTTTTTTGTTGTGCTGTGTTCCAATGTTGTTTACAGAGTCTTAACACAACAAGCATAATCCACTTGGGAGAGCAAGCAATTACTTTGCTAGTACATTTTTGTTAATTTTAAAGAGCCGTGTTTTGGTCTCGCCATTCATGTTTTCCTCAAAATTCAGAATCACTATAGTTACTTGCGTACATATATGGGTTTCAGTCCACCATTTTCATCCATTGACCTCTTATTGAGTCATTCACATTCTATCTGATCACGTGCATGCAGTCCCCAGAAAAAAAGATGCTGTGATGTGGTGCCTAGGCTGTTGGGACACTCCTTTATTTTTAGGTCTTGCTTGAGACAGCACATGCACTGTTTCTTGCAAGATCTTTTGTTAACTTAAAATTAAAGGAGGCTAAGAATCCGGCCATTACTTGCCACTCGTGAACTTCATTGTTACTTTTATTGCCTTGCTTCATGTGTTTTTCTTTTAAATGGAGCGTGGACCACGTATTGATTCTTTATTTGTGCCCTTCTGCTGCTCACGACAATATTGCTACGGACTTATTTAAGTATTTAAAATCATTTTAATTCCTTTTCACCATGCAGTTTTACCTTTTTATTAAAGCAGTTTGTGCCTCTGCATCTTTTTGTCTGCTTTGCCTCTTCTCTGTGTTAACACTGTAGCCTAGGGCTTGTTTCATGTTTAAAAGCTCTTGGACAATTCTTCAGCAACTGACTTACTTAATCGTTGTATACACTTTGCATTAGGAAAACAGTCTTAAGTAAAACACTGCTTTTGGATCTTTCAGAGTGACAGACTTATTTCATGTTAAAAAGCATTTCCTTTTTTTCCTCAACATGCAAATGCACTGCGTTTGGTTTTCTAAGTGTAACATTTACTACAACATTCCTTTTTTTTATCCTCCAGGGCAACATTGTAGCCATAGACTTTAATGTTTACTGTACACAGACAGGCTGTACCATACAATTGACACATACTATGCCATACTAT
Organism: Pleurodeles waltl; assembly: GCF_031143425.1. NCBI lineage: Eukaryota > Metazoa > Chordata > Amphibia > Caudata > Salamandridae > Pleurodeles > Pleurodeles waltl. The sequence continues at coordinate 601,869,131 of NC_090438.1, forward strand.
ACAGTAACGGGCAATACCATTCAATTCTATACTATACATTGATGGGCCATAACCTCCCATACCATAATGTACAATCATAGGCCATAACATACCACACTAAACAATAAAAGGCTAAACTCTATTATTTAGTGACCGGCCATACAGTACTATACAATGACGTGCCATACCATACAATAACTACCATACTATCCTATAACAACCCACACCATATTATACATTGAGACCATACCATACTACACAATGATATGCAATTCCATATCGGTCAACTTAACTGAAAAAAACATTAACAACGTCAGTAGATCTTGAAAAGATGACACCTTTTGTTTTTGCACACTTGCTTGTTTTCTTTTATTGACTTACTTGCTATTTGTTTGCGTATGTTTGCAAAAAACAAATACATACAAAAATTGCATCTTTGCCAAGACCAGATCTTTTGCCTTTGCTGATGCTTGTTTTGCTGGCAGCCTTAAGGAGAAATGGTCAGAGTCCCTCATATTGACACCAGTTTCTTGTGGCTTCACCCGAGTGTGTCTGTTAATTGCCCCTAAATTGAAGGTGCAGGAGTGAGCTTTAGTCTGTCTCCATATCTGAGATCGGAAACAGGCTCCTCTTGAAAGTGAGCTGTCTCTTTGACCTTTTGGGAGTTCATTAAGATGTAAATCCTCCTGAGTCTTCTGTCAGACATTTGACTGAGGGGATGGATCTGTGTCTGCTGTCCTCTTGCCCTAGGGTTACAGAGGCCTGGCAAACTAATCACTCATTGCTGCTCTTATTGTACAAGTAACTGGACCTCTGCACCATTGACACAGTCTAATTCAGTTTGAAACTCCGTAAACTTTAAAATGACATGAACCAATAACGTTTAAGAGTTGCGTTTAGCGTGTGGCTCAAATGCCAATTTATAGCAGCAAAAGTTTCGAGTTATACAAAATGGGACGCACAAATAAAATCGCGTTGCTACCTTGTTTTATAGACTCATGCTGAGATGTGCATAGGTGGTTTGTGTGTACGAGACTAGGCATGTATGTTTTCTGGGATTATTCACCTCACTGTAGATCCTGGTTTTAAGCTGAACATCTTTCGCAGTCCTCCAGGTTATCCTCGGAGTGAGTGGAGGGATTTGTAAAGCGCTGTTTCGTGTTTTTTAAGCACGGCAGCTGAAATCTTTCAGTTAAGACGTTAGTGCTGTACTGTTCAACCAGGGTTATATTTACTTCGATTCGAGAGTATTGTTTTTTCTTATTGTGTGTATTCACGATGGATGTTGGAGTGTCTAGTGGGGACTAATCAGCTTCCCAAAATGCATGAGACAAGTAAGCCATATCTCTACAGCGCCCTTGTCGAGTTAATGCAGTTACTGGCAACTCTACGGGCAAATATTTAGAAGAAATTGGGATAAATGATGCTTTTCACAGCACATGCATCTTTAATTGTAAAAAAAAGTTAACCTTTTGACAGACCGATCTTATCGGAAGAACTACTCCTAAAATACTCTGGTACTTAGTGGTCTGCTTTCACAGTTTTGTTTGGGCGAGAGGATAGCCATGGCCTATGTGTTACCAACAAATCTGAAGCACTTCCTTTAATTTCAGCAGTGTACTGCTTTGTTTCCTTCCTTTCTGACCCTTCTGTTCACATCTTCATGGAAGAACAAAGATGGACGATGAAAAGTTGCACAGGCAGCTCCATCTTCGGCCATGAATTTACAGGCCTAGTAAAGCTAATTTACCCTAATTTCAAACTGTCTGGCTTCCAACAGCAAGTATGTCTAATGATAATGAAATCATAAATGCTTGCCATTTCCTTCCAGTCCACCTGTTTTGTCCCCTAATAAGTCTTACCTTTTCTGTTCGTATTGGAGATATTTTTAGGATAAGACTATCGCACCTTTATATTCGTTATTCACAAAAGCAGAAGAAATTATTTCTAGTGGCGAAAATACTTCGTTACAGTCTTTCTTTTTCACATGTGTGTAGACTAGTTGGAATTAGTGTAAATGCATTTTAAGGATGTACATATTCTGAGGGATGTGATAGCATATAATAAATGACAGTTCAATGATAATGATACTCATTTCATTTATTTGTGCTCTGTTTGAAAGTGCATTGCTAATGAAAGTGTCTGAAATCTTATACTTCTGTTTTGTGTTTTTTTTCTCTCGTTAAGCTAACTGAACATGGTTTTATTTCATTTGATCGAACATGTTGTAGGAAAGTGTCATTTTTTTGACATGGTTACCCCCCCCCCCCCCCCCCCCCAACTTTGCCTGGGATCTGCTGTGATTTTAACTGAAAGTGCACTGGGTTGCTGCCAACGAGGTCCCCAGTGCCAGATCTCTTTCCCAAAACTGCACAGTTGTTTCCCCAGTTGACAAAACCTTCAGCACCTTCTGTAAGTCCTTAGTAAGCCTGGGGTACTAAAGAGGGTCCCTAAGGGCTGCAGTACAAATTGTGCTACCCTAAGAGGCCCTTCACCAAGCACATGACTGGCTGCCATTGCAGGCTGCGTGGCTTGGTGCCGACACAAGTGAAAACACAACATGGGCATAGCTTGTGTGCCATGTCCCCTAACACTGCATGCAATATATGCAAGTCATCCCTCTAGCAGGCCTTACAGCCCCAAGACAGGGTGCATTATATTACACGTGAGGGCATATCTGCATAAGCAGATATGTCTTTGCTTTGTCAATTCTCAGATATAGTAAGTGACCAGGGAAGCCATTTTAAATGCATGTGCTTGACACTGGTCAGTACGAGTTCCCCAGCTACATGATGGCTTCACTGAAGACAGGAATGTTTGGTATCAAGCAGTGAACCCCCACTGATGCCAGTGTTGGATTTACCAATTCATGCACCTTAGCGGTGCCCCCTGAAACCTTATTAGCCTCTGGTGTGCTTGCTGACCAGTTTCTGCCAGCTGACCACCTGAAACACCATTCTGGACCCCTAGAATGCAAGCCCTCCTCTCTCAGGAGGCCCAGAACAAAAGCCTGTCTGGCAAGAGTGTAACACCGACTCCAACAGAATGACCTGCTGATTAGACTTCCAAAGGCAGCAAGCCTCAAAGGGCTGATGCCTTTGAAATGCAAATCTAGCTTTCCTCACGGGAGAGGAAGCCACCACCCGTCCAGAACCCATTTGGCACCTGGACAGGCAGGAATATTAGCTAGTCACGTAGACGTGCCCCCCTCCAGGTTAGCAAAACCCCTAAAGTGGGCTACCACAAGGTGGACATCATTTTTCAGAGGTAGCATCTTTGAGCTGGCATACCCAGGAATTCTGGGACAGGGTTATGCCTACTTCCTACAGGAGGTGGTCATAAAGGGGGCACAGTTACCCCAAGGGTCCGTAGCCCATTGGGTACTACACTACACACCTCTAACAGCCCTTAATTTGGTATTTAGGGAGCCCCTAGCACCAGAGAAGCAGATCCCTGCTGACCTGAAGGACAATCCTAGAGATTCAAAAGGCAAGAACTGAAGATCCGTTCCTGACTCTGTGCCAGCTCTGCCAGCCTGCCTGTGGACTTTGACAATTGTGAGAAAGGCGCCTTGTCCTCCAACTGCTGCAACTTCTAAAGCCCTTTAAGACTGCCATCCTCCACCCCAGCACAAGGAACTCCTGTGGAGTAGCAGAGCTCCTCCTCTGCATCCTTACAGGCTCCCAAGAACCTCTGAAGAGGACTCCAGATCCCCAAAACTGCCATTGGAAAGCACCTCTGCACACAAGGCTTCCAGCCCGTGTTGAAGTGGACCAACTGGTACAATCTGGTCCCCACCCACTCCAGAGGCAACGTCCATCGTGGGTTTCCCCACCGCGAATTTCATTCCGATGCCTGCAGTCTCTTTGTGCACGTCTCCTCTCAACTACGACCACCTCTGGTAACGGCATCCCTGACGGTCCACTGCACATTTGCACCCGGATGCCCCGGACCAAGGAGAAGAGGACCACTGGTGTTTGTGTCCCCCAGGCTCCTGAGACTTGAGCCCACTTGTTGGTACACCCAGACTGGTTCCCCAATCCACGCCTGCAGCCTGTTCTGTGAGCCCCCCCTCAGCCGCGACTGCCACTGGTGACGGACACCCAACAGTCCAAGAATCCTCTGCATCCGGACACCCTGGACCAAGAAGAAGAGGGACCACTAGTGTCCCTACCTTCCCAAGCATTGCAAGACCTGAGCTTATTCAGTGGCTCACCCAAACTGGACGCCTAGTCGTAGCCTCGTTTCTCAGTGGCCGATCTCCGTGGGAATGCATTGGGCACCCAACTCTGTTTACATCCGCCCACCCCCATCCCGCTGAGGGTGTGCTGTTGGTGCTGTTTTGGACCTTGTCCAACACTCACCTTAACCATAGGGGATTGGTCTTGTAAATTGTTTTACTCTACCTGTTAGAAGATCTTGTTTTTCTTCCCATAGAATAACATTGCAGAACTCAGAAATTGCACTGGGTCCACTTTTTAAAGTGAGAAGAATTCTTATTTATAAATGTACTTACCTGAACGTTTTTTTTCTGATGCCTAAAAATTTCTAAATATACCTGCTACTATTATAATTTGGTGTGGATCTCCTTCTTGAGTCGTGTATCTCATCTATTAACTATTGTCTGTATTTGTAGATGTCTTGCACTCCTCTGTGTTCAGCCTAAGGCTGCTCGACCACTTTACCTCCAAATAGAGCCCTTTGAGATTGCATAGCAAGCCATGTCCACTCAAAGGAGGAAATCTGAACCGTTTACATGGTATTCACACCCCAAATAAAGGAACTGCTTCCTACACATTCTGACACATGAGTTTGTTCATAAATGGACTTGCTTTACATGCTGCCTTAAAAAGAACTGCTCCTTCTTATTTAACAATATATTTAATGTTTCACAGTGTCCTATCACTTTTGGGCAATTGTGAACACAATATTTACGTTTTTTTTTTTTTTTTAAAGTTAATAACAATAAATAAAGGACTTCACAGCTCCCATCAAGGACTTCCGACCCCCACTTCCCATAGATCCGAAGTTGTAGGATGTAATGATACACATCTAAAGGAGGATGTTAGAAACAATCAGATAGTAATATTTTACAGATACCCCTCTAAACCCTACAGTGCTTGTGCTACACAGGAAGTTCCAGTGGTTTATACAAGGGACAATGTCCTATCGGAAAACTAATTCTGCTTTTTAAAGTTTTAGCAAAATATTTTTAACTGGGACACAGATATGGTATGGTCAAATAAACATCCATTATTTTTAGAGCTCAGCCTACCAGACAGCAAGACTGTCTGGTTTGTTAAAGACATCTTGGGAACATTCAGAAAGCTGACATAGGAATGCATTCTGCCCGTTGCTTGCCATTGTTTTGGGATTTGTAACACATTTTCCTGCTTTCCATTTGCTGGCTTCATTTGTTTAAGGCTGTCTAGCTTGAGTTCATACCTTCCCTTGCCCAAAACGTATTTACAGTATCTTTCTGAGTGCCTCCTTTCAATAAAAAAGATCTGTAAATCATATTCTTATCTTATGATAATTTCTACACATTCAAACACAGAGGTCAAATATCAGGCGCTGTTTTCCGAGTGCGCTTCTTTACCTTTCTTTTTCTGACTTCAAAGTGAGAGGATTATTGGCAATCTTTCTGGATACTGGTGGTGAGAACGTTTTCTTCTAGCACACAACAACAGCTGGATGAACTGTGTAAATATTTCAGAATATACCAAAATTAGGAACACAAAGCACAAATATTTCTGAAATGTGTTGGAAACAAATACTTAACTATAATCAAAACAAATCATTACACTGGGTGATTCAATTTCCACACATTTTCATCTGTGCACTGTATAGCATTTATTAATAAAACTGTATGTCTGTGCAAATGTAATTGTCATTTCAATTGAAAATGTGTTGTATGTAATGGCAGTGTGCTTACCACCCCATGAGTACACCAGTCTGTGCCACTGCACTTTACTCTGCACCACTCCACTTTAAACCATTCTATGCCCCTGCACTCTGCTCCACTCCACCCTGCCACTTCACGCTACACCTCTCTACTCTGCGGCACTCTACTCTATGGCAGTGCACTCTTTGCCACTCTGCTCCTCACTCTGCACTCTACAGCACTTCGGTCTAGGCCACAACAGTCTACTCTGCACAACTCCACTCTATGCCACTGCATTCTGTAACACTGCACTATACGCCATTACACTCAACACCAATTTGCTTTATCCTTTAACACTCAACTTTGTGGTCCTGCACTCTACACCAATCCACTGTACGCCACTCTAATCTGCTCCACTGCACTCTACACCACTTTACTGTATGCCATTACACTCTACCACTCTACACAACTATACTCTACCCTGCACCACTCCATGCCACTTCACTCTACTCTGAAGCAAACTACTCTATGGCACTACACTTTGTGCTGATCGACTCCTAACCACTGCACTCTACGCCACTGCACTCTACTCTGCATCACTGTACTCTGCACTACTGCTCGTTATGCCACTACTCCACTATGCACTACTGCACTCTGACACTATTCGGCAAAACTGAACTCTTTGCCACTCCACTCTTTGCCACTGCACACCACAGCACTATACTCTACACCACTCCACACCTCTGCACTCTGCCACTCAACCCTACTCTGCACCATGCTACTCTGTGCTACTCCACGCCACTATATGCACCACTGTACTCTACGCTGCTGCACTCTGCAACTATACTCTACACCACTATATTCTACAACACTATGCTAATGCAAACTACACCAGGCCACTCTACTCTGCCACTCTAGTGTATGCCGCTCTCCGCAACTCCATACTATGACACTCCAATACATGACCCTCCCTGTCACTCCACTCTACAACCCTACTCCACTCTACAACCCTACTCCACTCTACAACCCTACTCCACTCTTCACCATTCCAGTCTTCACTATTCCACTCTACAACACTCAACGCCACGGTCCTCTACGCCACTAACTTTTAGCCATGCTGAACAGCAGCCACGCTGATGTACAACATGGCTAAACACATTGCGAAAGCCAATAGCTCTTGCATAGGCGACATCTGCTGGCTTTACTAATGCTTGTTAAATTGTGTTGTCATTCCTGTAGTGTGTTTTTTTTTTTTTTTTTCTTTTTGTTTCTTAAAGGCTACTACCAAGCTGCTGCCTAAGTTATACCACCATGATCAAGCAGTTCTTGGTTAACACCATAAGTGTCAAAGCTTGTAAAAGCGCACCAGTGCACATTGAGCTTCACTCTGATCCTAAATCATGAGGTTTGTCCTATCCAATTTCATATCAACTTCGTCATTGCATGTCCACACCCCTGAAAAAAAAGCTTTTTCCATAGACTGCCTTCAACAGCATTCATGGAAACGTTTTGTGTCACCCACAATGGAGAGGGGTTTTCATATGAATTTACTTAATACTAATCAGGTAGTTATTGACCAGGAGGTGTTACCAAGGTACATGTGATTTTGGTCTTTCGATACAATATTTTTAAAGGCTAAACCGGGAGTTTATGATCCATGTCAGAGGTGCCTTAGGGACAGCCACCTCCCCAGGACTTCAGATTGTATCTAAGCGTGGGAGGCGGGGGTTGCCGTGGCCCCACAGCTGCCCTGGTAACCACCACCTCCCCATGGCTTTTTTTTTTTTTTTTTTTTTTTTTTTTAAATATGCGGGCCCTGTTAACTTGTGTAGTGAAGTAACTTGTTCTAAAAGAAGCGTCTTTCTTTTTGTAACAAGGATTTTTATCATGCAGAAATATGATTTGCTGCATGTTTAGGTTTCAGAAACAAGTAGATATAATACTTAAAATCCCGCTCCAGTGCTGGTTAGAGGTAATCCTTCTACTTTCTATTCATAATAATTTGCCCCATTCCTTCTTTTGGTATTTCTTTAGTATACTGCAACTGTAGCGTATTCTTAGTATCAATTTAAAATGCGTTTTTTGCTCATGCAGTAGTATGGTCTTATCGTTTACTGTATAGTGTCATATACAGCTGCATACATGTAAACAATAATGTACCCTTTTGATTGCTAATTATTTAAAATGTTTCTGATTTGGAAAGATTTTGTGTGCATTGGTGTCAGTGTACTTAGTCCACTATTTCCAGTTTGTAGCCTTTTTGGATCTATAAGATAGAATCTGTTTAATTAAATTATTACTAAATAACTTTTTCAGACTAGAGTCTGGTTCGGCATTATTTATCTGAGCAATGAGGCATTTCAATATGAAATTTAAAAAAATACAGTGGCTTGCCTAGTTCATAGGAATTCTCACAATCAAACACCTTAAATATATTAGAGGAACTGATTAAAAAAAAATACAATGTTTTGCGAGTCTCTTTTTGTTATAGAACTTGTGGCATAGGAGGCAACAAAATGTTTCATCTGCCTATTCAACCTGTTTAGGAAAGTGAAGATTTCAGAGCTGTCTTTCCAGCAGCATGGGTGCCAATGGCTTGTACATTATGTGAGCTAGGTTAAAGGGGTTTGAAATGTAATAAAATATCTACTTGTCCATGGGACAGGTTGCTTCATTAATGTACGTGTCCTGTAAAAAATTCAACTGGTCTCTTCAGTGCCATGTAGTGCGGTGACAAATGTCAGCAATCTCATTGAATGAGAGCTCTGAAAACAAATCCAGTGCTACATGAAAAAGTAGCCTCTCTGATTATGCGAAAGCTCATTCTATAGCAAGCTCCAATACTAGCAGTTTCCTTATTTGGCACCTTTCTGCAGATCTACACACTGGGGCTGAAGGTAGCAGTATGCAATAGTTCCAGTGTTTGAATGCCCGTTTGAGTCTGTGCAATCCTACTACCGTGCATGTTTTAAGAGTTTTCACCAGCTCTTCTCTAATCATTTCCCATACTGAGAAAGGTTGGAAATGTACTCCTGATAAGGGTCAGAAGTAGCACTTCTTCCAGGGCTGGTAAAAAAGTGGTTAAAGGGAAAGTGAACGTGTAAACACTCAACACATTTTCACATGAGCAAATCTGCACCTACAAATTTTCTCGTGCTAAAAAATAGTTCACAAATATTTTCTAGGGGTACTATTTCCCGGTCCACTTCTATAAATTCTTGTGTATTCATGAAATACGCAAATCTGCACTAATGCAAAGACATACCATGGTTCCACTTTTGTGACCTTCTTTAACAATTAAGCCCCTAATTAGGTCTAGTGTTAACCAAGACCTTTTGTTTTATTAAAATCCTATCACTCTTTATATCCTTCTACTGGGTGGCTTCACTGTGACTGATCCTACTTGAAGAACCTGCTCCTACTCAGCGCCTGGATACCCTCACGGGTGACGGGTTCAGTAATCCATAAAGCCATGCTAAATTGCGATCACTATAATGTAATTTGCTCCTTTACAAGGAGCTTATTGGCACACAGTTTTGTTCAGTGCTAGGAACTACTATGGCAACGTGTGCATTTTGTGACCAAAAATGTTTTTGCTTTTTCCTAATATTTGTTACAATTGTGAGGGCCCAGCAGCTCCCACAACAATAAAATTCTACAAAAGCCATGTCGAAACAAGACATCAGTGACAAAACCAAAAAAATGACCACCACTGTTGGGCCTATTGGCTTTGCCAGTGCTTGTTTGTATTCATGGGTCCCACAATCTTGTTGAAACTGGTTACACTGGCGTTCCATTATGAATACTTTTTGGTTCAAAGAAATGGTACCTAACATTTCACTGTAGTTTAGCAAAACATTTTTCCCAGTTGCTTTTTTGTGAACATTTTGTTTTGAAAACCAAAAATCATCAATCTTGCATTAAAGCTTCTGCAAATATTTGCATTTAATCAGAGAGCATTGTTGGAGTATTATACGTAGCCTCATATTTTTGAATTTTGTAAAGGTCTGTACACATTTTGTTTCTGGAACCACTATCAGAAGTGCAGCCTGAGCTTACAACAGTTATTTAGAATGCTCACCCTAATACTATTTGCATTAATGAACCATAAATACAAGATTGAACAGTATTCACATATGGACACAAATATAATATCAATTGGAGACAATTCCCTTCCTTGCTCCATAATATGGTATCGTAAACTGGCAGCCAAAGGGTTTGTGGTGAACGGGGTTGAGCCTACTTGTCCTAATCAGCAAAATAAACCAGAAAATGTGTCCTTGACCCCAAAAAATATGTATTGGGTGTCTGGCTATGGGAACTCCACACTCCTGGGGGTTAGATTTATTGCTTTGCAGTAACCTTCTGATCATCATTATGTTTCGATTAATAGGTTTAGACAAATAATTTCATTGTTGTGTTTCTGACTTTAGCAGTAGCAGCGTTAAGTCAGCAAATATGATTTAGCAGGTCAATTCCTTAGATCCAAATGGATCAAAGTTTGTCACTGAGCAATCTTGCATTCTTGTTGGAGACTTGAGAAGGAGTCATTACAATAGTAACAACCTTACCAGTTAAGAGCTTAATGAGAGATATGAAATGCATTACTGACGTGAAGAGAGCCAAATTGTCCTTAGGTCAGTGGAATAGACTTCACTTTTGGCCAACTATGAGTAAATGTGTGGTTATGGGAAAGAGTTGAATTTCCACCAGCAAACTATATCACTTAACCGATAGACAATGACCTATGTGCATAAGATCTTTTGCACATGCCCTTCTTGTGCATTATCTGTGTTATCATAGAATTGCTCAGCTACAGCCCTTTGACGCTTGAAATCCCCCAGCTTCTGTCCGCAACTGCCCCTCTCTTCCCGTTGTATAGATTATTTGTCTTTGGATAGGAAATGTTGACCTTACCAGATCAGTAGATCTCTAAAAACACCAAGACCCGGGTATTGTTAGTTTAAATGTCCATTATAGTGTTTTCTTTTAATATTGTAATCGTTTCTTTTTGGTGTCTTCTGTATTTTTCAGCCAGCCATTGATTCCCCCCAAATTAAGAACTAAGGATGTCAGCTTAACACCTGCTTTCTCCCTAGGTTGAAATCGACCACTTTGATTTATGTAGGGACTGGTCCATGTTCTCAAACCGTTTTCGTTTTACAAGGAGTTTCTGCTGCTTACTATACTACTCTGTATTTTGTTCTCCCTAGCAATATCAATGTCCCTGAATTATCTTTAAACCCTTTAAGCATGAATGCAAGAAATGGGTACCTTGTTTTTGTTATCTCTTAACTTCACTTTTGGCATTCTTGTCAGTAAAGAATTTATCTAATATGATATATGAAATTGGTAGCCTAATGATTGGAGAGTAAGAGAGATGCGAATGCTGTGTAGCTAATGGGGCATCTGCGGTTGTCATTGATGGCTCTACTAAGCAATTCCTCCGTTATAACGTACCAATTTTGGGACTAGCCACTGAGTACTTGTAACCACCTGGATTCACTTCATTGCATTGCCTCTCAGGAATAATTCATCATTTCCCAAGTGGTTCAGAAGTTCTTATTATGCCCCATTAAAATGATTTATTGCATGGGATCCTTCTAATCTGCATGGAATAGTGAACTGAAGCTAATTAAAACTTTTGGGGAGCAAGCGGAATAATGCATTTTTTGTAAATAAGTGTACCTTTTCCACAGTCACAGACTGGCAAATAGAAGCTCGTGTAGTTCACTTGACATTTTGGAAAAACTAAATGAAATTGTTAACCTGCTGCATACAAAATGTATGTTTTGTATAGAAATTGTAACCTACTAATGTTAATGTATGCTGACTGCATTATAACAAGGGTCGCCAAACCCGCGCCGTTTGTGCTAAAGAAAACAATATTGTGAATATGTTGTGTTTGCGAACGTCCATTTGCTAACATTGGACCAATTGGATTTTCACACCGGATACTCATTTGAAAGTCAGTGACTGTACTACCGAACATAGGTCCAGGGGTACCAAATGCACACTATCCAGAATTTGACAAAGCCTCTCCCACCAATGTTTCATTCCTCAGAATGTACTAACCTCTAATATTTTTCGCTCCATCTTTTTGCAGATAATGTTGTTAACTGTTTATTGACTGTTTGGCTTTTTATTTACTACATGTTCATGCTAGTTCTTTGTTCTGATGTATATAACAAGGTGACAACCTTTTGGTTGAGGTAAGAAGATTGGACGGGTCTGGAAACTAAAGTATTCCATCAGCCACTTGAGGCCCTAGAATCAACAGGCATTGATAATGATACTCTATCCATTTGTCAAATCAGATGTGGTTTCCTCCGCAGAGGGACTAATGAATAGGTCTGAGTTTCCGAAGCAACCCAACTGGCCGATGTACCTAGGTTCTGTCCGTTGTACCACACACGCGGAACCAGGATGTACCTTTTGGATCTTTTTTGTTGTTTGTGTACTTGTATGACTTGATGATCTCTGCATGCGAGGCCCCGTACTGCAGAAAGGATAGCTCGGTGAGGTGAACGTGCACCACTGACAAATGTGGTGGTCTGGAGGCTTTAAGTGTGAATCTTGGCATGGCGGATTAAGCCTTTAATCCTGCTGAGGGTGCAAATTGGATACCTTATGTTGACTAATAGTAATATACGTTATTTACAGAGTTCAGAAAAGTCAGGTGCGTGGTATTCAGTGATACATGAAGACAACCTAATGTCTGTCGTTCTGTGTGCATGGCCGCGTCACTGTGCATGAGGCTCGTTTCTTTTGCCTTGTGTACATGTGTCGTTTTGTGTGTTTAGTGTAATTTATACATAGATTCTGGTATATGTTTTTATCAGTGTATATGTGTAATGTCCGCATATGGCATTATATTTAACGCTGTATGTAGGTAAATCGTTTGCTTTGCACTTACTTTGTAAATGTGGTACAGTTAGCCATAGCTGTGATTCTTGCAACGCGGTATCATTCGAGTTGCAGATTGCTGGTGTGCGTTTACATGTTTTATTTCAAGTGTGTTCATATTTCAATTTCCTGCAGCTCGCATGCCGCACTGGATTTGGTTATTGGGCTAGGGCTCGTTTTAAGGCGCACGTGGTAGTAGTTTTCTGACATGTCTTGCTCCTCCTTGAAAGAATAATGCATTTTTCGGACTTGTATTTTTCAGACACTTGAATGTTGTCCAAGTTTCCATGTGGCCTGTGAAAATCGTACGCCTTTGAGTTGGTTTTGATGAGTGTTAAAACACTAGCCAGGTTCTTAATTGGCACGACATGTGACAAAAGAATTAGATGAGGCAAATGTCACTGTCCGGGGGTTGGGCGTAAATGCGGCCATTTTTGCCGGCGGTGCCGACGCCAGGGAAGTGGAAGGAGAAGCGCACGAGGGAGGGACAGCGGAACGAGCACATTGAATGCGCGTTTGTCCTGCTGCACTGGCCCTGCGAGCGGCTTGAAAGCTCTAGTTGTGACGGTTCCAGATTAGACATTCCGAATGCCAGCGACAGCTGCAGAATCCCGTGGCGCAGTGTCATTCCCATCGCGAAGCGACTCTTTGAAGCTTTAGAGTGCTGGTTTTACATCAACACAGGTCATGGATTTTGAGGGAGGGAGGGGTGAAGCTCACAACAGATATTCAGAAATCGGATCGTCCTCTGTAAATTGCATTGGCAGGACCTACTTACTATACGTTTTCTTTGCAACTGTGTTGTCTGGTTCCAGCAGTACGTACTTTGAGTAGAGGGTGTTAATTTAAAAAAAAAAAAAAAAAAAAAAAAAAAAAGGAGAGACTCCTAGATACCGTCCTCCAGTCAGTAGGCCCGTTTCCCAAATTTTGATCCTACTTTTGAGATTTTAAAAAGTGGTCATAAAACTATGACATTTCCTTGCAACTTGTCATCGCTTTACTTTCGTATCTTTGCCAATACCTTAATTACTTTTCTACAGCCCATACAACGAAGACTCTGATAAATGCACACCTGTGTCATATGCACTTTTGAACACCTCCTGCATTGGACAAGCTAAGGGAAATCAAACGTTCGGCAATATTGTAGTGGGGCCATCAGAAGTTACAAACATGCAGACTTTGTGGAGGGCTATACGGTTGTTGTTTAAGTAAACAGCGTGTTTATTACCTTTATGCCACGTCTTCTTTTTGGTGCATCAGGGGTTTCAGGGTGATTGTACTGTTTTAATTTTTTATTAGCTTTGCATGAGCCTACTAGCACAGAAAATCGTTGTCTGTTTATACTACATGGACTTAGTGTGCAGAGGAGGGAACCAACATATTTTAACATTTAGATGCACCAAAACCTTTTAACTTTTAGATGCACCAGTAACTTTGCCTCTGACATGCAAAGAACAAGCGAAAGACCCGCTTCGACTTAAAGGAGCTGGTCGTCTGCAGTTTCAACGAAGGGCATTAAAGATAAGTTAGTTGAGTGCCAGTCAGGTAAATAGAGGACATCTTGTTTTATTTAAGTATAGCATCAGGTACATGGCTGCAATCAGAACCTCATCCACCTCCCATTAACTTTATCTGCAGGCTTCCACTGTACACACGCAGCACCCACACTACCCGCCGTCCCTCCACACACCAACGTTCTGTTGAATCCGCATTCTAAACACCAGCAAAGACATATAGAGCATTGGGAGGCACGAGATACTACAGGACCCTGGTGCTGAATAGAAGTGTTACACCTAAAAAGCCAGAAAAGTATACACTGCTGATTGCAGGCCTGAATTCTTAATGAACAGAAAATTATCTTTCACCTTGCCACCAAAAACCCACAATTATTATTAAAACCGGGAGATTTGGAGACCAGGCTACCTTTGGTAATCCTGGGAAATAAACAGTTCCCAGATTTCCTTTGACTTGCCCTATGCGGCTGCAGGGCAGTATTGAAAACCGAAAAAACAGCCCCTCCAAAAATGTGAGAGCTAGCCCTTCATTGCAGGAAACTTTGAGTAGAATTGACTATGGGACATAGTTTGTTCATGGCTGCTCACCCTGCTCAGAAAGCAGCCTTGTGGCGTGCAAACTAGCTGGAAAATGCTAGAGTGCTCGAATGACCAGTTGAGCCGTGTGCATGTATGCCGATCACCCATGCCATGCAGACCACTTAGTGAGATAACAAATATACACTGGGTTCGCATTGCAAGTTGTGGCTTTTTATGTTTATATATATATATTTTTATTTTTTATTTTTGTTTTTTTGTTTTTGCTAGACCATGCAATACATGGTGCAAATGTGGGATGACACATCAAGTACCAATACATGGTGGAGATGGTGTTGGTGCAGTCTCTGTTTAATTTGTAAATAAAAATGTGCCGGTGCTCAAAGCCCTCCTGTTACACACGCGGCTGCTGCAATTAAATATGGGAACATGGAATACCGAGGCAGCGTGATCCTGAAGCCATCTTGGGCCTCTTCAATCCATTTAAAGTCACTCCCTGCCCCTTCAACTTTTGCAGCTTTCTGCTTTCTCCTATTGTGACACTTTTTTGTTTTTCTCTTCCTGCGTCTTTCCCATATGTGTATTTTGCTGGCAACAAACGCTTGGGGCAGAAGAATAAGCGCCGGATCTCAAAAATAAGTGCTGGTGCTCAGCACCGGAAACAACAAGCGCAAATTAAGCATTGGGTGCAGTCCTTCCATTTGGGGTGTGAGGAAGGGGGCAGGGCTAATTGGTTCTGGGATTCACACCACTTTTTAGGGGCTTACGCAAAGCGCTCCGCCCCCTAAAGTAATCTCTCATTGGGCTTCTAACCACACCCATGTCACGTCAGTCACTTTCATTGGTTCGTGGGCTTGCCTTTTAAAATCCGTTTGCTTTCATTCGTGAAAGGCATGCATACGTCCTGCCTTTTCTGGTGTTTAGCCCACCTGCACAGCACCGATTAACTACTGAAAACATACGAAGCTCCATGTTTTCAGCATGGTTTCCAGACTACTTGATCCTTTTAATTTCCACGCATCACAATCCCGCTGCATTTTACATAGCGCGATCTCGCTTCATTTTTTTGCTTTCAATTTGTGTGGCAAGAAATGTCCGGTTAGGAGTTTACAATGGTAATAGCAGTAACGCGAGCAAATGCGAGACCCGTTGCATTGCAAATGCTTGTTTCCGTTTGCACTTCCCACACACACACTTTTTTCTGACCTGTGGAAGCAAGGATACAAGAATTCAAGTAGGAGCTCCTAACTAAGCTTAGATTTTTTTGGGTTCCACTCCCTTTCAGAAGTAATATCCCATATACTTTACTGCCTTCCCTTATAAAAGCATTTTCCTTCACTGTCCCAATATCCACTTGTAGCCACTCTTCCTCCGTCAATCTGTGCCAGTTTAAACATGAAGTAGAGAAGATGTGCTCCCCTCTATTGAGGTTAATCTAATTTGGATACCTAGGAGTACAACTAAAAACACAACTTTTGTTTGAGGTCCTTGTCAATAAAATGAGCTTTTTTTTTTTTTTTTTTTTTTAAGGTTATAACTTCTTTAGTGGAGAGGGTTGACCTGTCTTGCACACAGGTTGATGGTGAGCTGTTTGTTGTTCCGTCACTAGTGTGGTGGTGGTACACTGACTTGAGTAAAATATTTTCATGCAAAGAAACCTGTTTTTGGTACATTCTTTCAAAACAGATGCGTTTGCTTGCTAGCTCACCCTCCTGTTCCCCAGATGAAGAAGGTAACAAGTTGTTTCATTAGAAGCTACCTACAGCACACCTTGTCTTCAGCCCCCCTCATTACTGAAGGACAACCTCGTATGGCCATTCCTTGTTGACGAAATTACTTGTCTCCTCTCCTGCTAAATGAGTGCCACCATTACCTAAGAACTCGAGCTCCATAGGAGAGAAAAAGAGATGAGCTTTTAAAAGATCTGGGATGCAGAGGTATATGTCACTACGAATTGAAACTCATGGCTATATAGAAGTTCCATGCACTTGTATGTGATGGATAAAGAATAATGCAAATTGATTACTTTGCACCTTTCTGTTGATGCACAAGAGCTGAATACTGTGTCCTCTGTCACTTTCTGTTTCCGGAGTTAAGATCACAAAATGAAGTGAAGCCGAAGGAAGAAAATTGCTTGTATAATCAAAAAAATAGGATGGACCTTCGTCGGAAGTAAAAGGATAAATAATAATAAATATGCCCCTATCAAGCTTGGCGTAGACAAATAAAACAAAATACTTGTTTTAATAAGCCTGGATAAACGATAACACTAAGCTTGACTCTAAATGTTAAAGAACAATGCGTCTTGTTTTGCTGCATGGCGCTGCGCAGCGTTCCCATAAACCATTTGGCTTAATTGAAAATGAGCACTTGAAACAATCCTGCATTGTTACTGTGCAAAAGATATCTACAAAGCTATGTTGTAGTCTTGTAAAGGTGTCGTTTTGACCATTTGAGATCACGTGATGTTCACTGGATGCATGGATTCTCGCATCCATGCAACATTTGGGAAATAATTTCCAAGGAGACACTACTTTAATGGCAACGTTGTTGATACGGAAGCTTTCTATAACACAGGTCCTGTGTCTAGAAAAAATAATGCTGAACGAGAAATACTTGTACTTTAGGTTGACATCCTGTCGGGAAGGTCCTCCCGTGTTGTCATTACCAGAGCTCCTTCCAGAGGTCTGATCAGATGTCAGCATCTGGCAGCGGCCCACGTTGGGCCGAGCCTTTCTTGTGCTGTGAGAAACTCTATGCTTTAGCTTTTTCTGTTTATTCAGATGTGTGGCATATATTATTACACACTCCAGACAAACCTTTGAAACTGTTTCTGATCTTTTACATGAACTGGGTATCCTTGTACTCTGGTGGAGTAACTTTTCTAACTACCAGGCTGTTCTCATTCTGCACTTTAATGACAACTGCAGTCTGTGAAGCCTTTAAAGGTGTCATTGGTGCAGAAATTGTCTTGTATATCTTAGGTCTATGTTTCAGTCTGGACTCAACATGTAAAATAGAACTCTGCCCATGAGTTACTGGCGACCTCATTAACAACTTGCGCTTCGTTTGGTTTGTCTGTGGTGTCACTTGGCACCCCAGAAGGAAAATATACAGATTTATAGATGGGTAAGCTTGCATAGTTACCAGGGGATCCTGAGTGACATCACATGGACAACAAGAGCGAAGGTCAAGCTGTCTGATGTCACTGAGAACCTACAGGTGGAATACACCCCCCCGTATTACCCGTCTGCCATTTTATGCGATGTGTGGCCTCTGCCAAATCTTATGCCCCTGCTTTCAGTAGCTATGGAGGTGTACTGCCTCAGTACCCATTGTTGTTATTCACCTGGTGTCCTGCCAGCTACCTCTACTTCCCTCTGACTGTCCCATTCCCACCCAGAATTTGGGTACCTGGCATCCTGCCACATGCACAAACACCTTCTGCATGTACCACCCTGTCTATACTGGGGGAGGGAAAATACCTAGCCTTCTGCCACTCTCCCTACTACCCTCTTCAAATACCCCTGCCCTGGCTGCCACATTGAAAATAACACCTAAGCTTCCCACCCCCTCCTAACCAAAGCCACGCGCTCTGCCCTCACGTTGTGGATCGGGAGCCTGCTCCCCGCTGACAGTGGCTCTGAGAGTTGGTTTTCAGTGCAGCATGTTTCCCTTGTGGGTCTGAAGAGACCTGCAGCTGACTGGTAATATGCTGGTCGCTGCAGGCAATGCACCACCATTACTTACTCGTCTTCTGTGGTTCTGTGAAGACCCTATAGTCCAAAGGCAGCCAGTGAGGCCGCCACCCCTCAGTCACTGCCTCACTGGCTGCCTGACTCATTCATAAGTCTGATATGGATAGCTGTCCATGTACATGTGTGTGTTTTGTGGCATACCGACTAATTACCAGCCTTCTGACTAACTCATTTTTGTCACTGCCCTGTTTGGGAGCTTTTAAAGCATGAGTGGATTACCCAGTTTATGAGGCTAAGTGGATGCTTTTGTTTGTTCCTCTTGCAATTCCTTTACATGTATAACTTCTCTTGCAACGATTCTTGCTGAAAACAATACCACCTGCGCACTCTATTGAGAGAATAGAAGTTTGGTTGCTGACAATTTAGGGTAAAAAAAAAAAACAGTCCTGGATATAAGGATAACCTGTTATGTAGGACAGCCTATAAAAGCTATGGATGATGATGGTTCAGACCTCCTCACCACTCAACTTGTCTGCTGGCAGAACCCCTGGACCACCCACTTCAATGTCTTAGCTCGTTACTCATGTTCAACCATTGAATGAGCTACTGCAAAAACACTGTATAGGAACGAGGTATGCTGACAATCAAAGTTTTTAAATACTAGGTTTTCACCTCATCAGAGTTCTCTCAAAAGGCTATCAAATATGCTTTGATAAGTGGCCCCCATCAGCCTTTACCGTCTTTTAGGGGGTTTGAACTAAAATAAATTGTACCATTATGCTAAGTCTTCACCTATGTAACCAATGACTCACTCCGCTTGAGATTTATTAATGGTGAAGTTCATTACATAAAACAGAGATGCAAAATGGACATATAGCATTGTGTGTAGTGAGTATGAGTGGGTACAGGACTAGTTTAGAATCCCTGACTGACGAGCAGCTAATGCTTGCCAACCGCCAAGGAGTAGTCATGTCGCATGTCCATATTGCTGCAGCGCCGAGAAATCCTAGCTATTACCTCAAACCAAATAGTGGATTTTGCGCTTTATGCCAATGGATCGACACAACATTAATTTGAGAGGATGTGTGTCATAATAATCATCAATGAACAAGAAATCAATAATCTAATCACTACGCAATAACCACACCAGTTTACTAAGAAGAATTATAAATGTATTTCCCTATATTAACAACGCTAAAGTCACAAATAATCCTCAAGTATAAATGATATGCATATAAAATCATCAACGGTTGATTAGAACACCTTATATATCTGAGTTTAATCAAAGCAAGTAAGTAAATTAACTCAAGTATTATAACACAGCTTGATAACACCAATATTTGTAACAGTGAAATATAATAAATTTGAGCAAATTATCAAAGAATCTCAATATAAATCATGAGCATGTAAAGACAAATTCCCTCACTAACCACTAATTAGCATTAACTTGTCAGGCTTAATGTAAAAAGAATTTAGAAACACAAATTTAGAAAAAACATACTAGCTCGGGTTATAGCAAAAATAGTATCATTATACGGCAATTAATTTATGAGTTGCAGCTGGTACTTGTAAATAAATACAAAACAATTTCATACATTACCTATAGAACAACAATATGCAGATCACTTCAGCAAGGGGACACCATCAGTAGGACGATCGCTCAAGCCTTTATGACTAAGATATCACTGGAAAAGCTCATAAGGTCTGGTCTGCATTAACAGCTAAACCCACTTCACTAATCTGACTCTCTCTCATGAAGAATAAGGACTCCCACACCAAGAATAGGTGACCGAATATTTTATTGTTTTCACAAAACTTATGATTGGTCAAGACATGGGGTGTTATACGATTCAGCCAATAAAAATAAAGTTAGATAACTAAAAGTTAAACATTCATAATACACTGAATTTATATTCGTCAATGTTACATTTACGCAATCAGTAGCTATACTCTATACAATTTCTTATTCTCTTCCATCTGGTCTGTGGATCGATTATTCCATCTCATCAAGACTTCACTTCTCAGGAAAAAAATCTTACAATGTAACATTTACTTCCATCCTCGAGGAAGAAACCACACGTTGGTGACAATTCTAAACAATAGGACTGTCAAACTCGAGCAATGACCTAATAAATCTGACCTTGTAAGACGTAACATAAAAACCTACTATGTGTAGCTGTCCACACATCTATAAGCTAATAATCACACTATTTTAAGTAAGCATTGAGCAATGGAAAACAACTGCAATTTTAGCTTAAGTTAGCCTAAGTAGAAAACAAAATGAATTACGGTGGCCATTTACAAAAGTCACCCATTTTTCACACATTAGTTCATTAATGATCAGTACATTATTAATCAATAAAATCAATTAGTAAAATCTCCACTCCTGCAATATTTGAGTGCCTTACCATATTGATTTGCTGACTTTGAAGTGGCGAGCTTTAATTGTTCACTGAAGGCATTGCTGCAAATATGACAGAACTCGGAGATGGTTATTTTAACTTTAGATGGGAAAGGTTTTTTCCTTTGGGATGTCTACCATAATGTCCTATAAACGAGGTTAATTGAAAGTAAATTAGATTAAATTATGCCCACAGTCAGGTGGGACTTAAAGCGGGGGATGTTTCAGTCTGGAGTGACACTTTTTGCAGTACCTGGTGGCAAAATGTACTTTATCAAAAACATCCTGATTTTGTTCTCCCATGACTGATTTAATCCAACAGATGCACGTACCAAAAGCTGAGAATTTGAGTCACTCTGCACCTTCAAGCCACATTCTTCCAGTGAAGTTCTGTTAGTCTGAGATATGCTTAATGCTGTATTTTTGCCCTGAAAGTAGCTTATAGCTGATCTGATTGAAACACACTCAATTGATGTGTTTATAAGCAAAGGTTGGATTTCTGAGGGCAGTACACCTAGTGTCTCTGCACTAGTGGCAGATAATTGTAAGATTAAATGGTCCGACTATGGCAACCACTCTGGAGATGTGGCAAGTATAGTTGGTTTAGGGTCGAGCGCGCAAGCGCTCTGGCCTGTTGTAATGTCTCTGTGGGCCTTTAACCTTGCCCACTCTTGCTATTCATTCTTTGTTGAGTTTGTTTTAAATGCTTTATTTTTATAGGTGCATTTTTTTGAAAAGTCCCTCCCTTTGTGTGCTGAGTTCCCTCCCAGGCGATTTCACTAACTGAACATTTTTGTTGGCCATCACACTACGTCACACATCCTCCCGTTACAGCATGTGATGACCCCCCTCCTACGGTTTCGGTTTGCCATTCATCCTTGCCGCGATCCTTTCTAGACATTCATGCAGGGAACCATTAACTCTCACGCTCATGGAGGCCGTGGCGCTTTGAAGTGACTTGCTTATGTCAACTGCTTTCTTGCAATATAAATTGAAATTAAAAAGTAAAAGTCAAGTTAGGAATTTACAACGCTAATAGCTCTATCTCGAGCAAACACAAGACCCATTGCATTGCAAAAGCTTGTTTTAAATTGACTTAAATTATGGAAGGAGTAGGCGCTCCCTTTTGTTCACATACTTCATCCTGATTTCATCACTCTCCTGTTGCAAAAAATTGACTGTCAAGGTTAATCTAACAGGCATATTTAACCTCCCTCATTTCGACTATGTGATGATATCTGGGGATTTAAATGTGCTTGCACATTGCTTAAAAAGCTTTGCAAATGTTCTTAAAAAAAGATTTAGCAACATTTAATCTATGGTTGCCATACAAAAAAGTGATCCAAAAACAAGTCATCCCTCAAATCACCATATTTTCATCAAGTATGTTATAAAAGGTTGGAAGATCTGTCTTTGTTTGGACTGATCACCTTAGGGGTTATGTTTTCTGCTTGAATTTGGGGGTTATGGAAGCACGTTTCTGTAGAAATTAGCTTCCAGTGAGATTGGGATTTGGAAACTACTTGATACTCAACTGCTCAGAGAATGCCTCACAGATCTGAAACATTAAAGAAGTACTGCACTAGCCCATCCACTCACGTAATAGTGCTCTGTGGCAACCTTAAAAGGGCCCATGATTTGATGGTCCATGTTAAAACCTTAGGGTATACCAATGAGTTAGCTGAAAGAAAGAACAGTTAATATATTTCTGATTTAGGTGCTCTTACATTGGATTCATAAAGATTGGAGCGGATTGTGTCTAAAGTCTTTTGTGACACAACACCACACATTTTTTTACATTTCTTCGTGATCCTAGGTCTCTTACCGCCTAAATGTAAAGACTCTGTTATGATGCTGCTTCTATGAAAAATGTCTGGACATCCTCTCCTCTCTCCTCCCCCGCCCCTCCTGCCCCCCAAAATCTGAGGGTCTGTTTGTGACTGCACCTACTTTAAGCTGACACAGATCAAAGGTGCATTATCTACCTGAGAAACCCAAATGGCATTCTGACATGATACTTCAGTTGGTGGAGATGAATTGGTATTGGTTAATGGACAGGGGTAAATGTTAGTTTAGAAAGGTGAATGATCCAATGTGTCATCATTCTTTCTGGAAAGAGTGAATTACTCAGGTTTGTTGGCCTCAGGAACAGTAAGGTAGCCATTCAATCCAAAGCCACGTTCTGTAAGCATTCCTCTGATGACAGACTCCCTCAAAGATAGCAGCTTCAGTCAAATAATTACTGAACGCACATACAGTTTGGGAGGGTGACAATTTTTCAGTGTGTGTACCTATGTCTAGGGCTCACAAAAATGCTCCCAGAATCCCTCTGCATAGATCGAAGCTGGACTACACAGCCTACGGCTTGTGAGTGGTAAAGATGCTGTTAGAAATGCTGGTTACCAGTCGTTCCTCCAGATATAAGCCACAAGTGATAGGATGCAAATAAGCTTAGGGTTATATAAAGTGAGAGTTAGGGACGGATTCATAGGTAGTGGTGCTCCGACTGTTTTTCAGTGGAAAAAATGCATACTGACTAAGCAGCTGTTTATTGGCTCCTAACTCAGAATTATGTTCGTTGGCAACAAGAGCCAAACTGGAGGACAAAGTTTAGAAATTCCGCATCCCAACAAACTTCCGGGAGACTCCTGGAATTGTTTCAAAATTTGAAGTGTGTGGAGGAAGGTATGTCGCAGGACTAATTTGCTGCTTTTGTATTTTAGTAATTTTGATTCCAATGATTCTCTTTTAGGCACAAAAAACCCTTAAAACACACAAAATGCTTTAAATAAATGAAATATAATATATATTATTGTTTTTAAGGCAGGGAGTGATATACAAGATCATGTAACATGAGCATTTTACATATTTATTTAAAATACACATTTGCTTTTGCATATTTTACTATTTTATGCACAGGGGAGACTCGGTGGTTGCCGAGAATCACGTGATTTTATTCAAGGGTAGACGGCATGATTGAAGTGCTTTGCTGCCCCTGTGGGTTTCCTTGCTCCAGCTAAGGAAAGGATTGCATTGTGTCCGCAGTTTGGGGTATAAACCTGGTTATTCAGGAGCCACATTTTTCATTTGGATCCTACGGACTTCAGATTTGTAGGGTGGATCCTATAATAGCATGTGGTAGCGCATGTCTCCTTGCATGTGAGACACTCTTGTAAACTAAAAAGGCCTTGAAGCCTACCAGTTGCTTACCATTTGTTGGCTTGCGTGACACTTTAAAGCTGTGTAATTTGTCACTGCAGGCCAAGCATCATTTCCGTTCCTGTCTGTGGAGCAGGGATCGGGCACTGATTAATTCAACTTAATCGGTGCCCTTCCGCTGCTCCTGACGTGATTAAGGTACTTCTATTCAACTTTGTGGGCCCTGCAAACAGAATGGGTGTGACTGGCAAACATGTGCCCAGCAGGGCAAACCAAATTGCAACGTTTAATTTTCCATACTTAACTCTTTTATTTTGCCACGTCTTCTATTCTCATTTTTCCCTCATGTTTCGTTCTGATTTTGACTGTGGGCGGTGGTCTAAAAAATGACGGTTATCTTGTTCTAAATACTACAAAGCAGCATTGTTTCGTTCAGATATGTAATTTCCATAATTATGTTTAAGACATAATCGTGCAGTACAGCCCTGTCCATCTCAGTCTATTTCAATCCATCCCACCTCACCCAACATCAGTCCACCCCACATCAATCCACCCCACTGAGTCCATTTGACTCCAGACCAGTCCAATTCACCCCACTCAAGACCACTCAGCCCAATCCACTCCATTCCACCACACTCCAATCCTCCCAATTTACCCCACTCCAGTCTGCCCCATCTGCACTACTCTAATCTACCCCATCCTAATCCAAAACAATCTGCCTCATTCCAATCTGCCCCACTCCAAACCAAAACAACAAGCCCCACTCCAGTCTGCCCCACGCAATTGTAAAACGATCTGCCCCACTCCAGTCTGCCCACTCTAAACCAAAACAATATGCCCTACTCCAATTCAAAACTATCTGCCCCACTCAAATCCAAAACAATGTGTCCCAGCCCAATCTCCCCCACTCCAATTCCAGACAATCTGCCCCACTCTAATCTCCCACATGTCAATCCAAAACAATCTGCCCCACTCCAATTTAAAGACATCTGCCCCATTCCACTCTGCCCTGCTCCAATTCAGAACGATCTGCCCCGCTCCAAATTGCCCCCATTCCAATCCAAATCAAGTTGCCCATGCAAATCCAAAACAATCTGCCCTACTCCAATCTAAAACAATCTGCCCCACTGCAATCTAAAGACATCTGTCCCACTCCATTCTGCCCCACTCCAGTTCAAAACAATCTGCTCCATTCCAATCTGTCCCACTTCAATCCCAAACAATCTGCCCACTCCAATCCCTATCTGCCCCACTTCAGTCTACCCTTTTCCAATCTAAAACAATCTGCTGCACTCCAATCTGCCCCACTCCAAACCAAAACAGTTTCTTTATCTCCAATCTAAAACAACCTGCTCCAATCTGCCCCATTGCCCAACCCGTCCAAAACAATCTGCCTCATTGCAATCTGCCCTACTTCAATACAAAACAATCTTCCACACTCCAGTCCACCCTCTCCAGTCCAGTGTGCCCCATACCACTCTAATCTGCCCCATATTAATCTTCTTCACTCCACCTGACTCCAGTCCAATCCACTTTACCCAAATCCAATCCATCCCTCTCCACCCCATTTCACCCCACTCCAATCCACCTGCATCAATCCAGTACCGTCCAAACCAATTTACCCCACTCAATCCACCTTGCACCAGTCTAACCCACCTCATCCACTCTACCCTGGTCCACCACACTGCAGTCCAATCCACCCCAATCCAACCCACCCCCACTCCAATCCACTCCAGTCAAGTCAACTCCAGTCCTACCCACTCAAATCCATTCTACCTCATTCCAATCCACCTCACTGTAATCCAATCCAATCCACTTCACTCCAAACCACCCTATCCCCACTCCACTCCAGTCCACTATACCCCACTCCACTCCATCCCATTCCATTCCATCTAATCCACCCCACTCAATCCAATTCACCCCACTCCAGTGCAATCCACCCTGTTCCACTCCAGTCTAGCTCACCCCAGTCCACTCCAGTCCACCTCACTCCACTCCATTCCACTACAATTCACCCCACCGTACCACAATCCAATCCACCCCACCCCAGTTCAGTTCACCCCACTCCAATCCAATCCGTCCAACCAACCCCACCCAATCCATTTTCCTCTCCAATCCACCCCACTCTAGTCCCGTCTACACCTGCCCCACTCCAGTCCTAAACAGTCCGTCCAATCTTCCCCACCTAATACAAAACAATCTGCCACAGTCCAAAATAATATACCCACTCTAATCTGCCCAACTGCAGTCCAAAACAATGTCCCACTTGAGTCTGCCCCACTCCAATCCAATACACCCCACTATATCCACTCCAGTGCAATTTAGCCATTACATCCCACTCCAATCCACACCATTCCAATTTATCCCACTCCAATCCTACCTAGTCCAGTCAACCCACTCAAATCCATTCCACCCAACACCACCACACCCCATTTCAGTCCACCCCACTCAAATGCACATCATTCCAGTCCACTCCAATTTACTCCAATCCATTTCTCTCTCCCCATTCCAATCCACCCCAACCCACTACAATCCATTTTTACACTCCAATCCAGTGTAATCCACCTCGCCGCATTTCAGTCCAATCCACCCCATCCAGTCCACCCACTCCAATTTACCCCTCTACTCCAATTTAATTCACCAGACTACCTCATTCCGCTCAACCCTATTCCATACTGCTCTAGTCGCCACCACTCCACTGTAAGACACTGCACTCTACGACTCTCTGCCACTGAACTCTACTCCCGTCAACTCTACGACACTCTACTCCCTTGCACCACTCTACAACACTCTCCTCCCACAAATCCACTCTACAACATTACTCCCCTACTTCACTCTGACACTCCATGTCACTAACCTTTAGCTGTGCTGAACAGCAGCCACACTGTTGTATAACCTGCAAAAACACATTGCCAAGCCAATAGCTGTTCTACAGGCGCGACCTATTGGCTTTGCCAAAGCTTTTTTTTTTTTTTTTTTGTTTTTTTTTTTTTTTAACATTCAGAGAGGTAGGTTTTTCAAAATGCCAAAGCCTGAAAGCAGTATTGGAATAACTTGCTGAAAATCACACTATGCATGGAGGTATCACCAAGAGTGTCTTTCACTCCAGTCTCGGGTGTCGGGATTCCATACGTGCCAGCATTTTAGAACAGAAAAGTGGGAGATATTGAAAAATAAGTCAGGAGACCATATTTTGCCCATTGACTTCTGTTTAAGCAGAGTCAATTTAGGCAGGAGACCGACAAAATAATCCCATTTTTAGCTTCACAAACCGGGAGTCTCCTGCCTGAGTCGGGTTTTGTTGGCATGTATGAGCTTCGGTAGGGATGGTACCTAAATTATTTCTTCTTGCTTGGAAATCAGAACTTTGAGTTTTCAACGCGGCTATTTTCTTGACAGGTTGATGTGAGTTGCCTATGTGCTTAGACTTTATTAATAGAGACACTCCTTTGTCCTAATATCAAAATGCCTTTTTAGGGTCGAGCCTGCGTTGCATGCGCTTGCGCATGCGTATCGCAGCGAGACGCTTTAGTTATTAGAAAAGGGCTCGGAGCCCTGTCGACGTCACGTCAGTGTGTTTGATTGGTTCGTGGGCTTGCCTAGTAAAATCTGCTTGCTTTCATTAGTCGAAGGCATGCATACGTCATGCCTTTTCCGGTGGCTAGCCCTCCTCGAGCGCAGCGACCAAGTACAGAAAACATGCGAGGCTCGCTGTTTTCTGTCGGATCGTGGACTACTTTTTCTCTATTTTCCTAGCGCGATTTCGCTTGGCAGAAGTTGAGCGCTTTACACAGTTAATTTCACTTCTTCTGGTTACGTACATAAAAGCTCTTTTGCCGATAGATGAAAAGTCGGGTTAGGAGTTTACAATGCGATCAGCTCTAACATGAGCAAACGCAAGACCCGTTGCATTGCAAATGCTTGTTCTTTATTGTATGGAGTTTGCTGATAATCCTTTGACACTCTTATGTGAAATGTATAATTGTGCACATGTAAGTAACTTTCCTTTTTTTCCCCCTCTTATTTCTCCGGCCTGCTTCTTTGCTGTTTTTCCTGCCTGGACTGGTTGCTGTAATGTGCAATATTTGGAATTCCATGTAACTGCGCACTTGTGGATGTATGCCCTGGTTATCTGCAACGCTGGAATGATGGAAATGTGTTGTTTACAAAGTAGCTGTGAGTATCCCATATCACCTTTCTACCTGAATGCC
Source organism: Pleurodeles waltl (assembly GCF_031143425.1). Classification (NCBI taxonomy): domain Eukaryota; kingdom Metazoa; phylum Chordata; class Amphibia; order Caudata; family Salamandridae; genus Pleurodeles; species Pleurodeles waltl. The sequence continues at coordinate 601,897,420 of NC_090438.1, forward strand.
ATTTAAAATGCCTGTTTTCTGCTGTTAAATTAACAATCTCATTATGTCAGCAGGGAAGAGGCCATATATTGTCTTCTCTTCCCGTTTCAGGCAGATGATGCCGCGTAGTTAGTGCTGACAAGTGCTAGATATCATCAGCGTTCAGTGCTCCCGTGACGCCTGGAACATTCCTGCACAACTCCTCACAAAACAGGAGACTCATTGCACGGTGTCTGCATTGACACTGCTTGCAGAAATCCATTGTACGCTTTGTGGGTTACCTGTTTAATGTTTACACTTTGGAAGAGACGCTAACATTTCAGCTTATTTCAAATTGTTGTGCTGTGTCCATTTTAATTTGCCCGACTTCCTGATGTATCGACCTGTAGAAAATGTCGGTGTTTTTATATGTAGCAGAGTTTCCAGGCTCGTGTTCCCACTTTTTCATACAGATTGTAGTAATTCTTAAAAAGCGGAGAACTATTGCTCCTTTGAAGTATTGCTATTGAAATCGCACAGGTACCTTAAAGCAGTTTTATATTTTAAGCTTGAGAAGAGATAATCAAGCGGCGTTTGAATGCATTTTTTCTTAGTGACACAAGTACAGCCGTATAATTGTTCACCTACATTGCACTGCCATATCCAGAATATTATGTTAGTCTTACGTTACTGAAGATTTAGCTGGCGAATGTTGACGTGATGACGTGCTGACACGTCAGGCACCCTTCTCACATGAGAGCCACAACATGCATATGAGCACCAGGGACCAGATGTATCAAAGGTTTTTACCCATTCGCTGTCTATGGGAAAATGTGTTCATGCATATGGCCCTTGATCTCTAAAATGTGCATATTCCTTGATCTGTGTTTAGGCGCAAGGTACTGTTAACACAGATGTATCATAGATGCTATTGACACTAGTCATGTCAGTGTTCAAATGTATCCTCTGTGCTGTCCCACAGCATGTAAGTGGGTACGATCTGCACTGTGCCTTTTAAAGTTTATATGGAAGCGTATTTTGAGGCAGTTACTCAGATACGCTTGTAGTAATGCATACCTCAGTCTTCCAAGGCCATTGAGTAGTGAACGTGCACCGTGGGCGCCATTCCGAAAAGAAGCACCTGAGCTACGTTTCCTTCCGGATCTTATTCATTTTCCCTTACCCCCACTACCTCCTTCTAGTCCTATCACATTCTGTCTCATGCTCTGTTTGCTCTTGGATGTAAGGAAGGGACAGTTCCTCTGGCCCTATGGGCATGTATACTTTAACCTGTTCCCAGGCAGATGCCAGTGTGACTGTGACATGGCACATGCATACTAAGCACTGTCTCATAAACATGCACAATGAGCATCATCCTTCTAAGTGTGTGGACCCTTGAAAGCCTGTGTGCACATGCATGCTGGTTTATCATGGTGCGCCAGACATGCATGTCAGAGTTTGACAAGGTAGCAGAATCCTAGTTAGGCCTTGATCATGTGTGACCTCTTAATCCTGATAGGGCCGGCAACAGCAGTAAACGACCCCAATGTAATTGAGATCCACAGAAACCACACATTTGTCTATTTTTACATGGAAGTTGTAGTGAAAGTCTGTAAATCTGAGGAGAAATAAATTGCATGCAGAAGGGGCCCATAATTTCTCATTTCCCCTAGCAATTGCTAATTTCTAAGAGGATTCTGATGCTATTGCCAGTAATCCCACAGTAACTCTGACATAACTGCTGAAATGGTAAAAAAAGAAAAATGGCTGACAATTTGCCTTGTATCTACCAGCTGTGCTGGACACAGGTCAGCGAAACACAGAGGACATATGTTGGTGATTTACACCCTCTATACTGTAGATTTAAATATTAGAGTTTTGAGTTAAATGCCTTGAGGATGTCCAAGGAAAAGTCTGTCTTGCATTTGAGTTCCTCTGGGTCACTCATAGGACTTCTATGAGAGGCCTTTGGTTCTTCGATGCATGTAGACCCTACAGGTAGGCAAATTCTGGAAATCTTGTAATGCTGGCTCCACGAGTACCCTTCCATGTATTAGGTCAAAGCATCTTTTGAAGACATTCCAAAAGACCAACCTGGTCTATGACCCATTGAGGTGTACATATAAAATCAGGATTTTGGTACTAGCCGTCTCTTTTTGTTATGCTTTTAAGTCATTTTCGAATTAATGCTGTTAACTGAATTAACTCAAGGTATATTGCGTAGATTCGGACGTCATGCTGTAACTACGCAAGGAAGACATTAAAATGTGGTTAGAACGGCTCCTGAGTTTGAGACGGCGGAGGACTGAAAGAGGAGGGCATGAAAGGCAAATTATGTCAAATATTCTACAATTAATGACAAATTATGCACCACCTTTTTATGACAGTATTCTGACACTATATCAGTAGCTCTCTAGATAAAATGAATCTCCACCATTTAGAAAATAAATCGGTTTCTTTAAGAATATTATACAGATTATACGAATTTCTGTTCCAGCTGTTGTTTACTAGCAGTTAATTATTATTTTGCACGTGGGCGTGGTTACCTTTAAGAGTCATGTACTTTGTGTAAAACAAGTACAAAGATATACTTTAGGGAGGGTGGAGTGAATCTACGTGTGCAAACACATTGTAATAAAATTGTGCTTATTTGTGTGCGTCCTAGGTGTGTTTTAAAATCTGTCGCATGGAGTGCAGTGTAGGATTTTTTGCTCACGCTGTGTCTTCCTTCAGCACCCTTTCCAACACCATACACGGCAAAACATCTTTGGCATTGCACACTTATAAGTGAGTGTCTCAACGTTTATAAATAATATAACTTTAAAACAGATGCAAATTATTTGGGATTCAGAATACCAACTTGGTGTAACTTCTCACTTAACAGTACGATTTAATCATGAATTAGCTTTACAGAAAACAAAATGTGTTAACAATAGAAAATAAACCATTTTTCAAACTATTAGAATTGCCTTTAAAAATGTAAGGTGTCGTTTTTCGTTGTAGACCAAAAACTACTCCAATTCCCAAGCCTCCCCATCATAATTTGACAGTTATAGTATCTTGGACAATTCTCGTCTCTTGAATGCCACAGTTGTGAATTGGTGAGGTTTATTTCCCTAGAAAATGGACATTACTACATCTGAAAAATCGGTGCTGGATGCACTAACCCAAGTTACCATGTGCATTTCCACATAAGATCAAACCCTTTACCACCCAGGAGCAAGCACTGACTGTGTGTGTTGTCCACTACCAGAACAAACGAAAGCACCACTAGAGAATGGCAATGTAGGCGCACATAGATATAAGAGAAAAAGATGTGAAAAACTCAGCCACATCATAATGTTACACAAATGTGAACACAACCAAAATAACAGCAGATGATGTCTTTCAAGAGGGTAGTGACATTTATATATACATGTCTTTGGCATATCAGAAAGTAAATAGCACAATTCTGTGCTTTTAGGCACTTCCTGGAGGAATCCAGTGGGTCTGTACTTATCTATGCATCATTTGGCATATGGCTTTCCACCAGTACTGGTGCACGAGGTGATAAGGAAGAGCCGAGGTTATGAATGTCGAGGTTTCAAATTGCACCAAACTGGGCATGGCAATTCTGGCCTTGTGAACCATTGACGAGGTAGAGTTCCAGACACCAACCTCACATCAGTTAAGTTTGGCTAGCAAATGCCTAGATTTTGGACTAAATCTTTGTTGACCATATGCTGACCCCAGGGGAACTAAAGAAATCAACTATTTGGTTGTGAACTAGGTGGGTTCAGTGGCCAATCGCCAAATATGTAATTCCTTTATAGTCCTTGGATAGCCTGCTGGGAGCCATTTTGTTTAGGTCCTATGAATTTAAAAGCCTTATTAAAGTTTTACACAGATGTCTTTTTTTCCCTTGACAAGAGTATGCTGGATAAGACTGTTGCTTAATGTTGATTAGCCCAGGTCTCCCAGGCTGTAGCATTAATACAGCATTTAGATGGGACAAATGAGGGCGCTCCAAATCAAGTGAGGAGTGATCTACCGCTAGAATTAAAGTTTGAGCATGGGGATTATAAACCTTGTATTCTCTTGTGGAACAATTTTAGGAGTGAGACACTTGCTTGGATGCCAGTAAAGGTTTGTGCATGTAAATTATGAACAATTTGTACCTTTTATATTATTCGTGGTATTTAATAAAGATCCCTGCCCGTTGATGTAGTTTTGAGATGTTATTGCAAAATCCAACTGCATCTTTCGCACAATCTACTAACGTCTTTATTAACAATAGCGCTTGGGGGTAGTTCACACATATGCCTCTTTTAGAGTGTGTTGAAATAGTTGAGACTAGAGAGGACAAGAGCTTATATGGTTACAAGGAGCTAGTTAAGGTGTGCAAGTCCAGGTCCTTCATTTATGTCTTAAAACAACTGGAAACCTACATTAAAGATCTGTGAGAGGCTTGGATGCAGCTGTATCCGGGGACATGTAAAATAAGCTGTCTCCTCCTTAAGCAAGACACAAATGCCAGGAAGTACACTCCAGCAGTTTCCTATCAGAGAATCCACGGACTCTGACATTGGAGTCATGAACACTATGGGAGTATTCATGCAGAAAGGTTAAAACAGTGCAGGTTTCTTGTAACTCACCCACAGGAAATACAAAACAGATAAAGCAAGTAGAAAATTTATAATATGATACTGTTGGTCCAAACAAAGACAGATGTTTGAATTTTGGGACATTGTTATTCACGTTTGTTTTTTAAATGGTAACTAGATTACAGTGTAGGTATCGCCGATTACTCTGTTGGAAATAGTACAATAGAACAGCCAATAAAGACAACCTACTTCTCACTGGTGAAAGAGAAAAACGTGATACAGCAGTTTTTGATAGAGAGGAAAGTGTCAAAGTGTCAAGGTATTGTCGCTGCTGGCAGAAAGGAATACAACCACAATCTTAAAGAATGGAAATCAAGAAGCCATGTAGATGACAGGATTTATGGGACCTGCAAGGAAGAAAGCATAGATGAGAGAAAAGGCTTTGTTCATTGAAGCTGCTGGAGCCAGACAACCCAGCCCAGATTTCTGTATTCGATTGCGGAGACTAAGCCCATAAGAGCTGACAAATCCAACATCAGTTTCTCAGTAGATGGAGAGAGAACCTATGATCAAAGGAATCATAAACTGCACAGTTCCCTGAAGGGTAGAAGATTAGTCTGTGAAGATGCTGGAAGAAAGCAGTTATTGACTCTCGAGCCCCCTGATCCCTACTTAGACTGATTCCATAAGTGCAGTACTGACACCTACCGTTCTAACTGAGAGAGCTTGAAGTGAGACTACCTCAGTGGACCATAACACTGCCAGGAGGGAGATGGATTTTCTCTGATGCATCAGCACAGAGACCGCATATCTCCTTATCTACGCCTATGCTGAAAGAATGCATGAATGCATAAGTGCAGCAGTATTTCCACCACCAAAAGAAACCGGAGACCAAGATGATGCTACCATGGTCTAGCTTTGTGTGTTCCTAATTGCAGAGGAGGGTTTACCCATTAATCCCAAGCCAGGCAGAGGACTTTGATAGGGGGCCTGCAACCTCATAAAACCTGTTCTGAGACTCAAGTGAGACAAGTAAATGTAATAGTAGTAGTGCATCTGCCTTCATAAATGAAACCAACCAAACTGTAATCCAAGATCTTTATTAGTTTGACTAAGTGTCCTGAAGCCCATTTACCCTACACTGTTGTGCTTTTGGCCACTAGCCACGTTCTCTTGGTATCTTTTACCAAGGAACAGTGTTGGACTCACTCATAAGGTCTTTTTAAAAAAAATTCTGAATCTACCAATAAAGGCCAATGACTTTTGTTGTATGAGTATTGTTTATATTCTAAGATGAAGCTTAGTTATTGGCAGCAGTAGCTCCTCTGTAATAGCGGAGAAGCATTGCTCCCCTGCTCAAAGCCAGCTGAAATTAAATGATAATAAAACAATTTTATTACCATTTTATTTTTTTGTTGACGCAAGCGTGGGGGTGTTGGGCCTGCAGGAGGAGAAGTGGTGGGCACTTGTAAGTGCGCATGTCAGTTTGGCCAGCTGTTTTAGGCTAGTCAAACAGACCTGCACACTTATATTTCTCCAACCCAGCTGGGTTGCATAGCCGAGTGGAGAAAAGGCACAGGCTCCCTGTCCCTGAGTGAGCGTCAAATTAGCCCTCTCAGGCCAATCCCAACACTTCTGTCATGCTTGGTAATAGCTTGAGAGCAGTGTCCGGATTGGATGGGGACGCTGGTAGGCCGTGTTGTGTGGCACATGAACTGCCGGAAGCAGGGGAGCATCAGGGCGGCTGGCAGTGTCCGTGGGAGGTATTTCCTTTCTTTTCTTCTTTTTTTATTTTTTATTTTTGTTTTATTATTCCCCCTTCCCTCCCCCCTCCCCCCCCCCCCCCCAGACCCACCACTTTCTATTTTAAGTAGCCTCCACTGATCATTTGGTTTGGGAAGATGTCTACTATTTTAGAACAAGTCACATTCCATAAATAGGCCTTTGAAGCCCGCGACCCTGCCTCACCACTTTTTATTTACAGTAGCCACCACTGGTCATTTGGTTTGAGAAGGTGTCTACTATATTAGAACAAGTCCCATTGCGTAAATAGACCTTTGGGCAATAGGCATCTGCCAGACCTTCATGGTTTGTGCTTTCAATAACTTTGTATCCCAAGGAGTAGCTCTAATGTACAAGTCTATGAAATCTGTCTTACTCAAAAGATAGTTCTGATTTCCGCTGATTGATATTACGGGATATAACTTTTTGCCTTGTCCCATTCAAGGCGCATCAGAGTCAAAATATGGGACTACATATCTACTTGGAATGGGCCGGATGAAATGAAAGGTCTGTTATGTCGAGATGGAGAAAAATCAATTTTGTGCTGATAAACTTTTCTAGATTCACACGGTGTGCATTTCTCTGTCTTTTAATGGTTGGGTCTGAAGAAACATGTTGAAAAAATTAAGGTCTTTTTTTATCAGGGTTGACTACATGCAGAGTTCTATGACTCATGATAACATTTAACGTAAGCTAACAGTGTGACCTCCGTCTTCAGATTCTGATACTGCCATAGGGATTTGAAAAGTACCTGAAATGAGATAGTGAAGATAAATAAAAACCAGTTAGAAACCAGAGTTTTGAAATATTACTGAAATCAAGAACATTGGCACTCTCGTCATTCGAAGCAGAGACTGCAGAAATAAAAAACATTTCAGCCTTGTACAGTTGGTTCTTTTTCAGGGATCTACTATGTAAGTCGACCATACCCGGAATCTGTTTATGATTCCTTAATAAACAAACGATTTCCTTCTTTGTGGTTTTTCAGGCATTTTCCTAGATTTGGGAAGGACAGGAATACTTTCGTTTTTACCCCGGTTACATCAACACTGGATAATAATGATATTCTGTGGCTGGACTTTTCTATTCAAAGTCAAAGACCTTCAAAATCTACATAAAAAGGTGATGGGTCAGCTGTGCAATGCGATCGAGATCTACTTCCGGAAAGTTGGAGGAGCAATTGTTTTAAATACAAGCACCAACCAAGATGGCTCTAATGTCGAGTGAAGTAAAAACATCTTTGTTGGATAGGAAACAGAGAGAGGAGTTTGAGGTTACTAATCCACATCAGATGTGAAAATCATATTTAAAAAAAAAAAAAAATTAAAGAAAAACTCGTCACCTAAAATATCTCCATCATACCGTGTGTTTTTGTTTGTAAATTATTTCAACTTAGTCCCCTTTGCTAGGCACAGGTCCCACCGCACATTAAAATGTACACAAAAAAACAACCTTGGTGTAAAATGGACAAAACAATTGAAGACTTCCAAAGTACAAGAGAGAGGGCTTTTGTTGACTTAAAATAAAGCTGCTTGAATTAAACGAAAGCCAAAAATATTAAGGCTCGGAACAGTATTGCAGGTTTTCTTCAGGGTTCGAACAGAATCATAATCAACAACATTTCTAGCCTTTAGGTATAAAAAGATCGTCATTCTAAAGATGCCTTTGGATGAGGCTCTGAAATTTAGCTTTCCCAAGTAAAGTCCAGTGGGAAATTGAAACTCTTAATGACCTTTACCCCACATTGCAGAATTGTCCAGAACACAGGTAAGATTAACAAATCCATGAGTGTGTCCAGTATATTGCAGAATCAATTGGTAAATACGATGAGTTGGAACACATGTTCTGTCCAGAGACCTATCCTGTCCTTGCCTCTATGCCAAATGGCATTTACACACATCACGCAGGACAGGTGTGGTGTGAAAGCAGAACAATAGTATTGTTGCTTCTAAGAAACCCCATTTGAAACCAAGATTCAATTACTGTTCATACTAGTTAGTGTGATGCATCACGGTAAGAACTACTACTAAAGCATTAACAGCAACAGTAGAGAGGAATAGCAGGTCCTCACAATACGTTGCACACTACATATTATGCCATGCTTAAACTGTATCTTTAATATTTCCCACTGCTATAAAGAGGGCAACAGACCCCAGAAAATCAAAGTGCCATCTCTTCGTAAAAATGCAAGAGGCCCGGGAGCACTATGGAAAAGTAAGATGAAAGAGCTAGGTAACTTAATGGTTCATGTCTACTTCTAATGCCTTATGTAGAAAATATGGCATTACACTGGGGGAAAAGATGCTTGGCCTTTTGCCACAACCTAAATAGAAAGACAGAAAAAAAGATCGGTTTGTGAAAAATGAGCTACTCTTGTGATGCTTCGCCAGTAAGCCATTTATGAAATCTGCTAAAGGTCTAGAAGGATCCTGTTAAAGTTTGAGCAATTTGCGTGTTGTTCCCAAATGAGTACAATGTATATTTTGTATCCAAAGCAGCATTTGTAGCACGTTATGTCATCTGGGAGTCTGTAAGTAGCCAGTGTGTAGGTGGGGTCAAGTCAGGTTTTCCTTTGAAGATATGTTTTTATTTCCTAATAAGTTTGGCTACAGTAAGGCAAGTTTCATGTAGATCAGTCAAGTGGGGGTCCATAAAAGGGAGGGGTTATTAAAGTGTCATTTCAAATTTTAATTCCCATAACATTATTTGCTCTCATATATAGAAAAAAATGGATGAACTGCAGGGTGTAGAATTCCTATCGCCTGACTTCCGTGACATATTGTGTGGGTTCAAGGGCGATATGTTTTTCATGTTTATTTTGTCCTTGGGACAAGTAGACCCAACCCCCTGCAGCACAAAACTCTTTGTCTTGCAGTTCACAGAGAAAGGAACTGTCTACCAGTGAGGGAATGTGTGTCCATATGTTAATGCTGTTGAAACTTGTGTTTATGGTTCATTAATGAAAAACCTTCATTATAAGGGTGAGCACTGTAAATAAACGCATCAAGGTCACACTGCACTACTGACAGTGGTTCCAGTAAAAAAAAAAGTGTACACAGGTTTGAAAAGTTTAACAGTATAAGACTAAGTATAATGCTCCCAGAATGTTCTCTAATTAGATGCAAATGTTTGCAGAAGCAAGGGTGCTGATTCTTTGCTTTCAAAAAAATGAAATGTTCAGAAAAAAATGCAAGTAGGAAACAAACATTTCACGACTATGACATTTTAGGTGTTATTTCTTTGAAGCATCATTTAGTAAAATGTGTTGATGCATGCTAGTATTCCCATAATAGATTGCAATGGAAAATCAGTGTATCCATGTTCAACAAGATTATGGGAAGCATGAAAATAAACAAGCACTGGCAGTCAACCGATCCAATGTTTTTTGTGAGTCTTTTGGTTTCGTCAATGCGTGTCTTGTTTTGACGTGGCTTTTGTAACACTTTATTGTTGTGGTAGCTGCAAGGCCCTCACCATTGTTATGAACACTGTCAAAAAGAAAAAAACGTTTTTGGTCTCAAAAAGCACATATTGCCACCACTGGCATAACAAAGGCCGCGCTGCACCCTCCAGGGTGCCCCCTCAGCACAACACCTGTCCTGAGTGAGTCTGGAGGGGGTGGCCTCCATGTTTTTTGCAAGGGGGGGCTCCAGTTTCACTGATGTCCACAGTAGTTCCTGGCACTGAACAAGACTACTTTGTTTGCTCTTCCTTGTAGAAGAGCAGAATGCGATCACTCACAATAAAGCCAGCCAATAGATAGAGAAATAGAAGTTAATTAAAAACAAATGTCTTTGTTAATGCCAGACCTAATTAGAGAGCCAATTCTTAAAGAAGGGCAGAAACGTGCACCAGTGGTATGTGTCTTTGAATTAGTGGCTTTCATGATTTTCACAAGAACTTACAGAAATAGACCAGGAAATCATACTCCTCAAAAATATTTGTGAACTGTAATTTAGCATGAGCAAATATGCCTGTGTAGATTTGCTCATGTAAAAGCTCAATAAATTTTCACATGTTCACTTTCCCTCCAACCACTTTTTTCCAACCCTGGAAGAACTTCTACTTCTGCCGTTGTCAGGTGTAAATTTCCAACCTTTCTTATTATGGCAAACGGTTAGAGAAGAGCTGGTGAAAATCCTTAAAACATGCAAGTTAGTAGGTTTGCAGACTTAAAGGCATTCCAGCCTTGGAACTTCTGCTTACTGCTTCCTCCAGCCCCATTATGTAGATCAATCACTGTTTTGTAAAGCACCGCTAATCACCCATAGGGCCTCAAGGCGCTGAATGTAGGTATGCTGCTCAGCCGAAGAGCCAGGTTTTAAAGTCCTTCCTGAACTGCTTTAGTGATGCAGTCTGCCTGAGCTTGAGGGGTAGGTAATGTGTTCCATGTCTGGGCTGGTAGGTAGGAGAAGGATCTTCCTCCTGCGGTACTTTTCTGGATCTTGGGGACGGCTGCATGGGCGAGCTGGGAGGAACGGAGATGTCTGTTGGGTACATAGATGTTGAGGCAGTAGTTGAGGTATGCCGGTCCTATGTTGTGCAGATCCTTGAAGGTGTGGATCAGGAATTTGTATGTGATGCGCTTGTTGAATGGGATCAGGAGTAGGTTTCTGAGGTGGGGGGAGATTCGGCTGTGTCTGGGGATGTGTGTGGATCAGGAATTTATATGTGATGCGCTTGTTGAATGGGATCAGGAGTAGGTCTCTGAGGTGGGGGGAGATTCGGCTGTGTCTGGGGATGTCCAGGATGAGTCTGGCTGCTGCATTCTGGACTCTTTGTAGTCATGATTGAAGTTTCTTGGTGATGCCGGCATAGAGTGCGTTGCCGTAGTCCAGTTTGCTGGTGATGACTGCGTGGGTGACGGTCTTCCTCTTGTCAGGGAGGAATCCATTTGAAAATCTTCCACAGGAGACGGAGGGTGTGGAAGCTTGACGAAGAGACGGCGTTAACTTAGGGTCATCGATAGAGAAGTCCAGGATGATGCCCAAGCTGCGTGCATGGTCAGTGGGAGTGGGGGCATTACCTCGAGCGGTGGGCCACCAGGAGTCATTCCAGGCAAAAGGGGTGGAGCTGTTCACGAGGATCTCTATCTTGTCTGAGTTGAGCTTGAGGCAGCTGGCCTCCAACCAGTAGGGACTGCTTGAATGCCGTTGTGGAAATTCTTCTTGGCTTGAGCAGAGTCCTCTGACAGGGAGAGGATCAGTTAGGTGTCATTGACGTAGGAGAACTGTTTAGCTTATGTTGTTTGGTGATCTTAGTGAGCAAGGCCATTTAGATGTTGAAAAGCATCGGCTGAGTGAGGATCCTTGCGGAACTCGCAGCAAGTGTCTTTAGGTTCTGATTTGAGTGGTGGTAGTCTGACCCTCTGTGTTCTTCCTGTGAGGAAGGACCTGGTCCAGTTCAGGGCTTTGCCTCGGATGCCAGTGTCGTGCAGTCTGTCGCAGAGGGTGGAGTGGGAGACGGTGTCAAATGCAGCAAAGAGGTCGAGGAGGATGAGTGTGGCAGTGCCTCTGCGGTCCAGTATGATGCGTATGTCGTCAGTGGCTGTTAAGAGTGCTGTTTCGGTGCTGTGGTTGCTTCTGAATCTGGACTGGGATGGGTCCAGGATACGGTGTGTTTTAAGGAATTTGTGAGTTGCTGGTTGAAGGCTTTCTCCATTACCTTGGCTGTGAAAGGGAGCAGAGAGCCGGGTCTGTAGTTCTTCATCTCCCTAGGGTCTGCGGTGGGTTTCTTGAGCAGCGGGCTGATTTTGGCGTGTTTTCAGTCTGCGGGGAATGTGGCGGTCTCAAAGGATAGATTGATAATTCGGCAGAGCTCTGGTACTATGGTGGCACTGGCCAGATTTAGTATGTGATTAGGGCATGGATACGAGTGTGTTCACGAGTGGATGGAGTTTGTCAGTATTTGGGTGTCCTCTATGGGGGGGGGGGGGGGGTCCAGGAGTTCAGTATCTGCGCTTCTGCGAAAAGGTGGTAAAATAAGGAAATTGCTGTAGTAGGGATCAAAATTGCAAGTATTCAAGTCCTACTATTGTATTAGCCCTGGCATCATCAGAGAGGCTATTATCAGAGCTCTTACATAATGAGACTGCTGCCATAATTTGTCTCTGTACTGCATGGCACCAATAGAACAAGTAGATTTTTTTTTTTTAAAGGACACGTAGATTTTAGAAGCAACCTATCCATGAACAAGTAGATATTTTATTAAATTCCACACCCCTGAACTGACTTATACAAAATTTGGGCTGGAAATAAATACTATCGTGAAGGAAGTGCCATTGTTTTGGTTTGGTGTAAATCTGTTTAATAGTTTTGAGGAAATCAGTGTTTGAAACATTTCTTTTGGTTAACATTAATGGGTTAAAATAGTTATATCCTGATTTGCCTGCCACTTCAGCACTTTTTGTATTGCACAAAAAAATAGCAAATGCTCATGTTTGGCTTTCCATTGTTTTTATTTTAAAAATTTGGGCTAAAATTTACATTCCAAAAAACCAGCCCATGCTATTCATGGCTGAAACCAGTGTTTAACCCCCACTCGTTAAATGGCCTATGCACAGTAGGGGGTTGGCCACCTGTGGCAGTTTGGCTGCAGTGCCAGGCCTTGGCAATGTAGGTTGGCTGCCTACTGTGGGTTTGTCACAGGAACTGACCATAGGCTAGACAATGGAGCAAACTCTGCTTGACCAAACACCATGTTTTGTAGAATGTTCTGTCTTCCAGTGGTGATTTGGTTGTTGGGCCTATGTATGGCCCTGTAATCAACCTAGATGTGTGTAGCTGAATGCCTGATCTGGGAGGACTTGGCCCTTTACAATTGTGAGGGGTACAACGGCAGAGTTGTCCGCTCTTGCCACTCTTGTTTGCTCATCTGATGAAACCCTTCATAGAAAGAGTGTTTAGAAATGCAGGGCATAAGTTGGGTACATTTAGGAGGGGAGACTCTTAAATTAACTATGTATGTGGACGACCTGCGTACTGTGACTGATACACAGCACTGCGTCCCAGCACTTTGGAGCAGATTTTGACAAGTCTCTAGATTTAAAGTGAATCTGAATAAGTTACAGAGCCTAAATGGTTAAATGATTCTGGACCAAATAGTGGCTTTCAGCCTCTCCATCTTCATGTGGGCTAAGAACTTGTGTTGCATCAGAGTTTGTGGAGCATCCTTAGGTTGGACCACCTGGACCAAATTATTCTCCTTTACTTTACTAATCCAAAAATAACTCCAAAGATGACACATGAAAGGACTTACTTGGATTGTCCAACTGGCTGCCCTCAAAATGCTTTTTTTTACCCTAGTTTCTCATTTTATTTCAGACCCTGACACTTCCTGTGCTGACTGGCTACCATACGTGGTTCTGGGGTGTGACTGCCTGCCATACCTGGTTCTAGGGAGCCTTTGATGTCTTTACAGGGGCTGTGAAGTGAACACACATATGAAGAAATTGTTGTGGATACTGTACCAGGAGAGCAGGGAAGGGTGCTATCTGGATTGGCACAATATTACCATGCAGAGCAACTGTGTTACATAGTAGAATGGATGAGTGAAGATTCTGAAAAATACTGGTGTTTTCTTAACCAGAGGGAAGCAGGACTACCCGTCTTTAAACTTTGTGATAAGACAGGAGCTGTGTTGGAGAGGGGTTATACCTTTCTCCATTGCCAGAGGTGTAGTACAGATTTTTGGGATTAAGTCTTGGTTACTTTGGGACTATCAGCATTCACATCACAAATGTCTCCAGTACCTTGGACAGTCCACCTTCTCATCAGCACTGAAGTGATATGATTTCATAGGTTGCAAATCAGGCTGTTGGGAACCGTTGATATTGATTACATGAGAGCCTCCGAAGCTCTAAAGGCAGTCTACGGAATTTCTCAAAATTAGAGATTTGAATATTGCAAGATCAGACACTGGCTGATGCAACCGTCCATAGCACAACTGGTTACTCCAGACCATCTCACCCAGTTTGAGAAGTAAATACAGACTAAGATTGATGACCAGCAGCTTATCTCAGAATTTTACAAAATGTTGGTAAGCCAACACAGTCTCCTGGTCAAAAGTTCTGGGAAGCTAAGCTGGGCGGAGTAATCTCATGAGGAATGGAACACCACATTTATCTGGACTTGCACCACTGCCTAAATAAATGCAAAGAAGAAAACTATTGTCAGAACAATGCTTTACCTTTGAAAGATGCTGGCAAGGGTTGTGGGTAAATGAGAATTCTGGTTCTCACGGTCTACATTGCCCCATAATACACACCTTCTGGTCAGATCTTCTCGCTGCTGTTGACTCCCAGGTTTGGCACTACCTTCACTAGATTCCCAATATGCAAACTTTTGAGTCTTCCTTATAGAGAAACCTTCATCCGATATTAGCTCGGAAGCCAACAGATGTCATTTTCACTGTGTGCAGCAAAAGAACTGTCACAATATTGTGGAAGAAAGTGAGACCCTCTGTGGTGGAGTAATGGAGATTAAGGTTGTGGAATCTGCTGGGGATGAAAATGTTCATGGATGCTCTAGTTTGGAGAGTAAAGCTCCTTTGAATCAGACTGTGTGCCTTTTCGAGATCTGTCTTTTGAATTCATGCAGCTTTCCTGTCCTAAATACCCAAGATTGCTGAACCTTATAACAGCTAATGCAACACATAGCTACAACTCTTGCAACTAGGTAACATGGACACAGCTGTTTACATTCGTACAAAGACAATGCACGCTTAGATAATACAATTGCATCCTTCAGGAATAGTCTCTTAAGAGTGGAAAGTTAAGGAAAATGCACCGTACATGAAACAGTTCCACTGCAAACTTAAGTCTCAAGGTGGATGTCTGTTGCCTGCAGTTAATATGTGCTTATGGTACATTTACATGTTAAGAGACTAAAGCAGGACCCCACCATGTAACCCTGGTCTGCGGTTGCTTGTGTTCCTAGGGAACATGGGCAAGGAATTGAGAATAGATTGTTCCTATTGGAGCGCCACCAAAGCTAATTTGCATATGGCCAGTCTGTCTAAAGTGGATCAGTGAGTGAGACATGATGGACAGGAATGCTGCCTCAAACTATTGGCAGTGGCTGAAATTAATTATAGCACTCCTTCCATGACATTGTTGTTCGTTGCACTAAACACCCCAAGAGGGATGGGTATGCCAAAATGTGGGTCCTTTGATCACAGTTTCTTAGGACTCCTTAAGCTATACCCCCGTGAGGAGGCCTATGCAGGCAGAAACTAGTCTTGGGTTGTGTGAGACATCTCAGTTGAAGGAGAGGAACTGTTCCCATAGGAACATGACCAAATCTGAACTGCATATGGCTAGTCTCAGTCGGGAGTCTTAACAGTGGATGAAACACAATGGACTGGTATGCTTCCCAAGTGAATGCAAGTGGCAGAGGTTAACTCAAGCATTCCTTACATCTCATTATTGTTGGCTGACGTAAACTCACTAAGCAGGTGGCAGAGCAGTTCCATGGTTGCAGCATTTATAGCGTTCGCATTTGTGTATGGCAGTTCTTTCTCACCTACAGAAAATTAAATTTTGAAGTGTGAATTTTAGATGCTCGCAGCCTTCCCATTTTCTTTGGGGGGGTGGGGGGAATAGCATGTACTCTATAGCCGGGGTGACTTGGATCTTATAACAAGATAGACTGCTCTCATTAAGCTTAATGTCTTCTGCTCTTAACATTGTACCCTGTTACAACCCCCAAGAATCTCTGGATAGTTTCTGGATTCAGTGTTTGTTGTTGGACAGCTACTGGTGGGTTTTCAGTGAACAAATGACTTTTATAGTGACTACCACTGAGATAATATTGGTGATGGAAGTCTTACTCTTGGCCTATACTTGTCCATTGATAAAATGGGTGAATGTTTTCTTTTTCTAAAGTGGGTAAAGCTTAAAAATGGCTAACTATAACCCGAAGCAGGCAGATCTATTTTATCTTTTGTACTCTTGGCTAACAAAAACTCAATACTTATCTGATGTTAGCATGATAATGACTGTATATTGATGGACAGTGATCAGCACACTATCCAGCAAGGAATAGCTTCTGTATTAATGGACATGTCTGGGGATGTTTCTCTAAGAAACAGTGATATGCAGATTACCTCACTGAAGTTAAAAACTCCCATAACCAATTTTAAATTTTGGTAAAGTACTGATTAAAACCATTGGAATATAGAAAATGACAATGCTTCAAAATTTGCTAACAGAACAAATCCTCCATGAGAATGCCATCTCGCAGATATATTAGATAACTATTCATTTGATTGTCCTCATCGGGAATTGATTCACAAATTCCAAAAGTTTAGTGTGGAGACACTTCTCTGTACTCAGTCGCGGCTGAGCCTGCACTGACATCTAGCAGGCACTTATACTTAATTGCTCCAAAAGATTGGATGTGATATTCTAGGCAAATGAGAGGATCCTGCATGTCCCTGTAGCATTGCTGAACTCATCAAATTGGAGTATGTGTACCCTGGGTATCAAGGACGGTACATACTTACTATTTCTCTTGATGATTTTTTTTAAACATACCTTATCCCAGCCATAGTAAAGTTGGATTATAGCTGAGTGATAGAGGTATTTTTTAGATCACTTTCTCACTTTCACTGCACTTCTTCTTTTTTTATTGTATTTCTTTTTAATAATTTTTGTTCCCTGATCCCTAATAGTTTCCTGGATTTGTGTGGTAGAAAACAGCTGGTGAGGGTCTCCCTTAGAGAAACTAGAGGGACTCCTTGGTGAATACTGCGACAAGTGGTTACATTCCTGTTGATATTAAAACATCCTTTTATTCTTCCACAAGTGCTCGCTTTCCAGGAACTTTTTTTTTTTCATGAGGCACTCCTCATGCCTATGTTTTTTGCTTCTTTGTGTGCTAGTCCACTGAGCAGCTGCTGCAGCTGGATGGTGTTTAATAAACACACAGTATTTCTTTGAAAAGTTTTCCTATATCCTATCTGTGTTGCTCCACTTTTGTTTGTCAACAAGGATAATTTGATAACCAATCCATCCTTCATGGCAGACCACTTCAGGTTTCTGTACACATTGTTAAGGTAGTTCTCTTTTCCTTTGAGAATCATCTTTCTGCATGACTGATTCTATTTATCTCTGGCACTACAAGTTCATCTGCCAGGCTTGCCTGTGACCATACTGTAGTTCACAAGAGAAATGAGCAATCCAATAAAGAGCCCTTTATATATATATTTTTTTTCTTCGCACATTTCCTTGTCCTTCAAAGACAGAGGTCAAATGTCAGGCTATGTTTTCTGACATATTGGTGTTCTTTAAAAAAAAAGAAAAAAAAAAAAAGAGGTTGGTGTTTACTCTTTTTTTTCTCCACTTAAAATGAGAGAGGATTTTGTAAAGTGAGCATGCGACAATCTTGCTGCATACGGGGAGTGTGAAAGGAAAGGCTGCATATCATTTTTTTTTCTAGCACATATTAACATTTAAATACCTGTAAATTAAATGTACCTATATTTCAGAGTACATTAACAGGAAAGCAAAAATGATATAATTCTTAAGTGTGGTGGAAAGAAAGCTTTCAAAAGGAGCAAAAACAAATCAATGCACTTGGTGATGCACAAATAAAGTACGTTTTCCACACATTAACTTGTGTATACTTTATAAGTAAAACTATATCTTCACAAATTTAGTGGTCATTTCAGTGGCAAGTGGGTTGTATGTATTTCCGAGTGTTGGCTCCAAAACGTACTCACTACACTATTACTACTGTCCTACTGAGTACATTTGCTACACTTGTTCTATGGTGACACAGATATTTTTCATGAGCTCCATGACTTGAGTGATTTAACATTAATGGCAGCTCCCCTACTCTGCAAATTGTCACAGCACCAGTCATGCTTGCCACTTATAAAATGTTATTCATATCTGAGGATTGTTAGAAAGAACTACACGAACAAGGGCTTTTTCTATGCATGTCTTGAAGGAAGTTGCATACTGTAATTACATTGTGTTTGCTATAATATCTGGCATACACTTTTCAATTTTACCTCAGTATTAAGTGTTAACTAACAAGTGGTGACTGCCTAGTCTATATAAAGAAGGAAGCACATACATAGATTGTGTAATTCACAATTCAACAAAACTTTATAACGGAAGCTGACATGACCTGCTGAGAAAGGAAAAGGGACACATTCAGAGGACTTTTCACAAAAAGTTAAAATCACACAGTAATATTATCAAAAGCAATAAAGAAAATGTGAGCACAAACATTACAAACAACAATTAGAAGAACCAACTAATATGATTCTTTTACCAGCAGCACCTCCTGGGTATCAACAAAACAAGGTAGTCTTTGACAACGAGTTTTTACAGCACTTACTACCTGAACTGAGCCTGTTTTTAAGCATTGTTAATGTTTACAGACAACAGACTGAAGGACTGGGGCAATTGTGAGGCTGAAGATTTTCATTCCAGTTCAAAAACAAAGTTTCTTCCTTTGCACACTTGACTCGTTAATGTTGAGATAGCAAGCACAGAAGGCTTACCCGAGAGTGTGGTAGATGGATAGCGACAAAGATACAGCATAACACAATATTGTCTAATATGTATCTCAACTAGAGAAATAATGTAGAGGGCAGTATAGATGAAACCCTCAAAACAACTGACCCACAACCATGTATGTTTTGCTTCACCTACATTGATAGCCACATCTCTTCACCCCACCCCCACAACGAGGCTGGGATCAATGCAGCCTTTAGCCACAACACAGACCATGCTTTATGCTCCCTGCGAAAATGCTTGTGAGTTCCTGTGCTGTATAGTATCACTAAAAACCACTGGCAAAGGAAATGGGTCCTAAGGGCGAGCTCTATTGATTTTGCCATGGCTTGTTGATAATTGTGCCAGAATCATGGCTTTTCAAGAATGGAAGAGAAACTAAAGGCCTAATGGATCTAACTGAGCAATAACACTGAAATTAAGTTATCTGGTAGAGACATTTTCTAGTTACAGATTCCTTACCTAAGAATTTCCCCAGGTGTCTGACTGGATCAGGAGATTTTTCTTTGAACAATACCCTTGTGCGCCGTCAGGTGACGTCAGCGGGCTCTGCATTCGTCATAGGCGTTATGGTCGCCGTAATGATGTTGCAGTCGTACTTAAGTGCCACCCCGGTGTGCTGACGTCAGTTCATTTCTTTCTGTGCTATGCGCAGATCTGGAGAAGAGCAAATTTTTGACCGACTTTGACTTTTTTGTTGAGTTTTTGGACTTTTGGTGCATCAAGGGATGTCTCGTAAGACCGTCTTCAAGCCTTGCGATGCCTGTCACCGCATGATGTTGGTGTTGGACCCACCCCTGGTCTTTTTGTGGTGTCTGGAGTGTGATCACGACCCGAAGTTGTGCCCCCTAGTAGAACGGTCACTGAAGCTTATGGCGGCCCGGCGCTCAACTCTGTGACGCTCCCGGTCTTGCTGAAAATCATCAAACATTCGAGTCATAAGAAGTCGAAGAAGGCTAAACGTTCGTGAACTTCACCCCGTCGCCCCGCAGATGCGACGTGGGAAAAGCGTTACACTTAAGGCCTCTGTCCGCAGAGCCTACTTCTGGGTCCGCTCAGCACCTCCCCAAGTTTCCGAGAGCCGGAGCCAACCCTTGACCCTGCTTCCAGCAGGCAGGTCGCTCCTCACGCTGCCGCCCCACGCCACCTCCACTTTGCCGGTTTAATCTTTTCTTTTCTTTTCTTTTTCTAAATTCCCCTGCCGCTGTGTCCCCGCGGCCCCTCCCTCCTTCCCCCCACCTCCTCTCCGTCCGTTTTTCACCTTTTTTAATTCCCCTGCCGCTGCGTCCCCGCGGCCCCTCCCTCCTCCCCCACCTCCTCGCCATCCGGTTTTACCTTTTTGAATTCCCCTGCCGCTGCTTCCCTGCGGCCCCTCCCCCACCTCCTCTCCGTCCGGTTTTACCTTTTTAAATCTCCCACTGCTGCTAATCCCTGCGGCCCCACCCCCCAACCTTCCCTCCTCCCAGCTGCCACTCCCTGCCTCCTCCCCATTTATGGCAGCCGCGGCGCGGTAACAGGAGCAACCCTTGACCTTGCTTCCAGCAGGCAGGTCGCTCCTCGCGCCGCCTCCACTTTGCCGGTTTCATCTTTTTATTTTCTTTTTCTTTTTCTAAATTCACCTGCCGCTGCGTCTCCGCGGCCCCTCCCTCCTCCCCCCCACATCCTCTCCATCCGGTTTTTACCTTTTTTTAATTCCTTCCGCTGCGTCCCCGCAGCCCCTCCCTCCTCCCCTCACCTCCTCTCCGTCCGGCTTTACCTTTTTGAATTCCCCTGCCTCCCCATGGCCCCTCCCTCCTCCCCCCTCCCCCCCCGCCTCCTCTCCGTCTGGCTTTACCTTTTTGAATTCCCCTGTCGCTGCTTCCCCACGGCCCCTCACTCCCCCCCAACCTCCTCTCCGTCCGATTTTACCTTTTTGAATT
The DNA here is from genome assembly GCF_031143425.1 of Pleurodeles waltl. NCBI lineage: Eukaryota > Metazoa > Chordata > Amphibia > Caudata > Salamandridae > Pleurodeles > Pleurodeles waltl. Next base: position 601,918,188 of record NC_090438.1, read on the forward strand.
CCTCTCCCGCTGCTTCCCCACGGCCCCTCCTTCCTCCCTCACCTCCTCTCCGTCCGGTTTTACCTTTTTTAAATCTCCCGCCGCTGCTAATCCCTGCGGCCCCACCCCCCCCAGCCTTCCATTCGCCCAACCCTCCCAGCTGCCACTCCCTCCCTCCTCATTTATGGCAGCCGTGGAGCGGACACGCAGCGTCCGTGCCAAAGGCAAGCCTGTTTGCGCCCATCCGCACCAAGACCGCGCCCAGTGCCAGTCCCCCTGGCCCCCTCAGACAAATCTACTCCCCCCTCACCCTCCACTCACTCAACCCAGGCCCTCGTCCCACCTGCACCCTTTCCAGCCCCACACACACACTCATGGCCCCTTCACCTGCTACACCTGTCATTTCTCCTACTCCTCATCCCTCACACCACACACCAACCATAGCGACCCCCCCAACAGCAAACACAACACCCCAATGCAATACTCACCTGCTCTGCCCCCACCCCCACCAACCAGCCCCGCCGCATACCACCCCACTACCAGAACACACCCCGCAACAACACCCTCATGCACCACACCAACACCACCCACCACAACCACCTCAACTGCCTGCTCCTCAACACCTGCTCCCTTCACAAACATGCCATAGAACTCTGGGACCTCATCACATCACACTCACCTGACATCGCCTTCCTCACAGAAACCTGGACCAAGCCCTCCTCGGAACCCGACATAGCCATCGCCACCCCCAAGGGATACAAACTCCAACGCAAAGACCGCCTCAACAGGCCAGGTGGTGGCATCGCCATTCTACACAGGGACACCATCAAAGTCACCACCAGCTCCCAAGACACTATCGACAACACAGAACACATGCACTTCCTAATCCACATTAACAACAACTCCACCCTCAGAGGTACACTAATCTACAGACCACCAGGACCACGCCCCGCCTTCTGCGACACCATCGCCGACACCATCAGCTCGCACACGCCCTCACCTCCACAGACTACATCCTCGGTGATTTCAACTTTCACTTGGAGAATCTTCAAGACCACAACTCAACCTCCCTCATAGACAACCTCACCAATCTCGGACTCAAACAACTGGTAACCGCACCCACCCACTCAGCAGGACACATGCTTGATCCAATTTTCACCTCAAGCCAACACAGCCTACACCCACTCCACTGGACTGACCACCACTGCGTCTACTTCTCCTTCACCAAACCCCCCACACACCACCATCAACACACCACACCCTACCACATGTGGGACAAGATCCCCACAGAACGCCTGAACTCCCAATTGGCTCACAACCTCCCCCCCCACACACAAACGACCCCAACGCAGGAGCACACAAACTCTCTAAATGGATCACTACCTGCACAGACACACTAGCCCCCCTCAGAAAACACATCGCCACCCGCAACATCAAGAACGCCCCACGGTTCACCCCCGAACTCCAAGAATCCAAGCGCAAATGCCGCCAAGCGGAGAAAATATGTCGACAAGAACCCTCTACAACCAACTTCTCCACCTTCAAACCACCATTCGCACCCATCACCAACTCATACGCACCACCAAAAGAGATTACTACAAGACACGCCTTGACAACCACTCCCAAAACAGCAAAGAACTCTTCACCATCGTTAAAGAGCTAGCCAAACCCAAAGCCAGCAACATCGACCACCCCCCCCACCCCCCCCCATGTGACGCCCTCTCCAACCACTTCCACCACAAAATCCTGGACATCCACAACAGCTTCATACCACACACTCCCCCACCACACACACCCCTCACTCACCCAACTCAACCCCCACTCATGACCCCCCACCACACTCCCCACCTGGGCCCCCACCACACACGAAGAAACTGAAAAAAACGTGAACTCCATCCACTCCGGATCCCCCTCCGACCTCTGTTCTCATCGCATCTACAACAAAGCCAGCCCAACCATCGCCCCCATACTCAGCGACATAATCAACTCCTCTTTCGACTCCGCCACCTACCCAGACCCCTGGAAGCCCGCAGAAATCACAGCTCTCCTAAAAAAAAAAAAAAACTAAAGCCGACCCAGAGGTCCTCTTCAACTATCGCCCCATCTCCCTCCTCCCTTTCCCCGACAAGGTTGCAGAGAAACTAGTCAACGCCCGCCTATCCCACTTTCTCCAAGAAAACAACACTCTTGACCCCTCACAATCCGGGTTCCGCAAGAACCACAGCACGGAAACCGCCCTCATCGCATGCACTAATGACATCAGGACGAAAGGCGAGATCGTCGCACTCATCCTCCTAGACCTCTCCGCAGCCTTTGACACTGTCTGCCACCACACACTCCTCACACGCCTCCACAACACAGGAATTCACCACAAAGCCTTAGACTGGCTCCTCACTGACCAGACCCAAAGAGTCCGCCTTCCACCTTTCCACTCCACCGCTACCAAGATCATATCCCTCAGCCCCACACTCTTCAACATTTAATGATCCCCCTAACCAACATCCTCCGACCACACGGAATCACCATCCTCTCCTACGCAGACGACACCCAACTTATCCTCTCCCTCACCCGCAACCCCACCACCGCCAAAACCAACCTACACGCTGCCCTTCTCGACACCGCCAACTGGATGACAACTAACCACCTCAAGCTTAACTCCAACAAAACCGAGATCATCATCTTCGGCCCCTACAAAACCATTTGGGGCGACTCCTGGAAGCGCACCCACCCCCGCAAATCACGCACGCAACCTCAGCATCATCCTAGACCCCTCCCTCTCCATGACACAGCAAATCAATGCACTAACCTCCTCCTGCTTCCACACACTCCGCACTCTAAAATAAATCCTTCAAATGGATTCCCCCAGAGACCAGGAAGACAGTCACCCATGCACTCATCAGCAGCAGACTAGACTACGGTAACGCCCTCTACACCGGCACCACATTCAAACTCAAACGCAAACTCAAGAGAATCCTGAACACAGCTGCACGCCTTGTCCTTGGCCTCCCCCGCCACGAACGAATCTCACCACACCTCAAATCCCTTCACTGGCTCCCCATAGACAAGAGAATCACTTTCAAGATCCTCATCCACGCACACAAATCCCTCCACAACACCGGCCCGACCTACCTCAACGAAAGAGTGAACTTCCACACTCCAACCCGCAACCTCCGATCAGCCTACCTCGCACTAGCCACAGTCCCCTGCATCCAACGAACCACCACAGGAGTCAGGGCCTTCTCTTACCTCGCCCCCACAACCTGGAACTCCCTCCCCACCAACTTCCGCAAAACCAAAGACCTCCTACTCTTCAGAAAAATCCTCAAGACATGGTTGTTCGAACAGTAACCCCCCCCCCCCCCCTTCACCCCCCTCCCATACACACATAAGCGCCTTGAGACCTTCAGGGGTGAGTAGCGCGCTCTATAAAAAAAAAATTGATTGATTGAACCCTGCCCAGCTTAAGGAGTTTTATGAGGCTGTGTGCCTCATTTTTGTGCAGACTGACCCCCTGCAGCGGCGGCGGCTCCGGTCCCGGCTTCTGAGGGCCCCCCGATCCACGTCGACACTGGTTGTACAGTTGGGACCTTAACCCGGCACGAGCTAAAACACCATCGCTCCGGACGTTGGTTTGGTTTGCAAACAACGTCAACCCAATATTGATTCCTGATGATCTAGAGCTGGAACAGCGTCAATCGACACCGCTTCTGACTCAGTCTGGGCCTGCTCACCCCAGGTTGGATTCGGACCCTTATTATGGGTACGAATATGAGGAAGCATTGGAGGGGGTGCTGGACCCTTTAGAATACCAGCTAGAAAACCCTGACTCTGACTGGGCACCAGAAAGTAGGCGAGGCTAGTGGTCTGGATACTTCTTCAGATGCTGACATGCTTTCTCCTCCTACTGTGGCTACAATGGAGGAAGCGTCTTAATCCATGGTGGTCAGTTGGTTGGCTGAGGTTCTTGGCCTTGAGCTTCCCACTGTGGCAGTCAGGACTAACCTCCTGACAGAGGTGCTCCAGCCTGGGGCTTCTACTTTGGATCCTCTACTTCCATTTAATGAAGCCCTCACTGATCTCCTTCTGGGTTCTTGGTCCAGATCCAGCAAAGGGGCACCTGTGAATAGGACAATCGCCTGCCGTCATTGGCCCACGCCTGAGAGCCTTGTCATCCAGGCTTCCTCGTCATCTGGTGCATTCCCATCCACTCTCCCGGATAGGGAATCAAAGAGACTGGACCAACTTGGGAAGATGATCTTTTTTTTCCTCCAGTCTGGCTTTGTGGTCCGTGAACACCGCATGCCTTTTGTGCTGCTACACCCATTCACTGTGGATGCGGTCGCACAGGTATTGCCACAGGTCCCAGAGGAGGCCCGGGCCATCATTTTCCAACACATTGCTGATGGGAGGGATACGGCTAAGTTCATGATCCTAGACCTCCGGGCCCTCAATCTTTTCCTAAAGAAGGAGAAGTCCAAAATGCTCACTCTGGCTCAGGTCCCGTCTGCCTTGTATCCAGGAGACTGGATGGTAGGGTTGGACTTGCAGGACGCTTACTTCCATATATCCGTCTTTCCTGCGCCCAGGCGCAACTTGCCATTCATTGTAGGTTACAAGCACTTTCAATTTACCGTGCCCCCATTCGGCCTTACCAGCATCCCTCTGGAGTTCACAAATGTGATGGCGGTGGTTGCAACTCGCAGGTTAGGGGTTTCAGTCTTCCCCTCCCTCGAGGACTAGATGTTGAAGGCAGAAACGCCCCATGAAGTCGTCTCCCACCTTGAGACTATGGTGAACCTTCTGCATTCACTGGGATTCACTATAAATGTGCTGAAGTCATACCTGATTCCTTCTCAGATGCTCCCTTTCATTGGGGCTGTTCTGGATACAGTGCAGTTTCGGGCCTAACCTTCTGAAAATCAAGACCAGGATATTCAGGCTATGATTCTAATGTTTCAACCTCTGTCCTGGATTTCGGTGTGAATGACACTGAGACTGCTGGGCCTCATAGCCTCCTGCATCCTGCTGGTAACCCATGCCAGATAGCCTATGCAGGTTCTGAAGTGGGACCTGAAGTTCCAGTGGGCGCAACATCAAGGGAATCTCTCCGACATAGTCCAGATCTCGGAGGTAACTGCGAAAGACCTGCGGTGGTGGCTTTAGCATCATGATTGGGGTCCCTCTCCCTTCTCCAACCAGATATCACAGTAGTGACAGATGTGTCACTCCTGTAATGGGGCGGCCACATGGGAGTGAAGGAGATCAGAAGTCTCTGGTCTCCGGCGGAATCCGGACTCCCCATCGATCTTTTTGAGCTCCGGGTGATCAGGCTTGCATTGAAAGCATTTCTTCCCTCTCTGAAAGGGAAATGGTGCAGGTTTTCACGGACAACACTACCGCCATGTGATACTGCAACGAGCAGGGCGGAGTTGGGTTGTGAACCCTTTGTCAAGAGGCCCTACATCTCTGTACGTGGTTGGAATATCATGACATCACCCTGGTGGTTCAACATCTGGCAGGCTCTCTGCACGCCAAAGCAGACGAACTCAGCTGTTGATGCATAGTCAATCATGAATGGTGTCTCCATCCGGAGGTTACGCAAGGTCTCTTTCAGCAGTGGGGAGAGCCTTGGTTAGATTTGTTTGCCTCCGCAGAGAATGTGCAATGTCAGCAATATTGCTTGTTGGAGCTTCCAAGGCAGCACTTGCTCGGCTACGCTTTTCGTCTCAAGTGGAACTCAGGCCTCCTTTACACCTTCCCACCAATACCACTTCTGTCCAGAGTTCTGAAGAAGCTCAAGAACGACTGGGCCTAAGTAATCCTTGTGGCTCCAGACTGAGCACGATGAGTCTGGTATCCAGAGCTACTGAGCTTGGCTATGGTTCCTCCGATCTGACTGCCCCTTCGGGAGGATCGTCTGTCGCAGCAGTAGGGGACGGTTCTCCACCCGAACCTATTCAGGCTCCACCTTCTTGCGTGGAGATTGAGGGTTGACAGCTTTCATCCTTCCGTCTGAAGTCTGAGATGTTATCTTGCTTCCAGGCTTCCCTCCACCAAAACAGTATAAGCCTGTTGTTGGCATAAATTTGTGGCATGGTGTACCAACAAGTCTGACTACCTTTCTGCACCTCTCTGAGGTTCTTTTGCTCATCCTTTCTTTGGCCCAGCAGGGCTCTGCTTTTGACACCCTTAAAGGTTATTTATTGTCCATCTCTGCCTTTTGTTAGATTTCCTGATCAACCTTTCTTATTCAAATCACCGACCTCAATGCCAGGCGGTTGGAAGGTTCCTTAAGGGACTTAACCATTTGTTTCCTTCGACCCCGTTCATTATGCCCCAATGGAACTTAAACCTGGGCCTGACTTATCTCAGGTGTGCCCCTTTTGAGCTGATGCACAATTGTCCCTTGTGGCTCTTAACCATCAAGACTGTTTTTCTTATCGCTCTAAGCTTGTATGAGCTTCAAGCTCTTCCCTCCAAGCCACCATTTTTGTCTGTCCTCCCTGGCAAAGTGGTGCTTCGTACAAGAGCCTCCTTCCTTCCTAAGGTTGTTATTCTTTTTTCACATAGGCCAATCCATCACTTTGCCTACTTTAAACACCCCTCCCACAGCCCTCTCATGAAGAGGAGAGACTCCAATGTCTAGATCCAAAAAGAGCGTTGGTGTTCTACCTCAATTGTACTAAAGATTTCCTGGTTCACGATCAACTCTTTGTTGGGTATGTGGGTATGAAGATAAGGAAAGTGGTGCAGAAACGTATCATTTCCCGATGGCTATTCCTCGGCATAAAAATTTGTTATGCTTTGGCAAAGCAGCATTCTCCTGAGGGCTTGCGTGCTCACTGAACCAGAGCAACTGCTGCTACCACAGCGCTAGCTTGCAGAGTTCCTGTCCTGGATATCTGCCAGGCAGCAACGTGGGCATCTCTGCACTTGTTCACAAAACATTACTGCCTAGACAGTCAGGCCCGCAGTGATGGCTACTTTGGTCGTTCGGTCCTGCAGGACTTTTTAGTATGATCTTGGTTTGCAGCCCACCACGGGGATGGTGTTGCTTGGATATCTATTCTAAGGTAAGGAATCTGCAACTAGAAGTCTCTGTCAGATGAACAAGTTACTTACCTTTGGTAAAGATTTATCTGGTAGAGACATATTCTAGTTGCAGGTTACTTAACGACCCACCCATCCTCCCTAATTGCGAACTGATTTCCTGGGGCACGGTTTTCCCTTTCAGGGCCCTAGCTCTGATACACCAGTTTGTGTTCTTCATGGCTTTGTGCTACTAGTGTGGAATGTCGTGAAAAGAAACTGATGTCAGCATCCTGGGGCGTCGCTTGATTACGACCGCAGTCTCGACCTATGCCACCTGACTGCTTGCAGGGTTACTGCTCGAAGAAAAATCTCCAGATCCAGTCTGACACCTGGGGAAATTCTAAGGTAAGAAATCTGCAGCTAGAATATGTCTGCCAGATAAATCGTTACAGTAAGTAACTTTTCTTTAGGTCTCCTCTGATACCGCACATGGGCGGTCACTTACAAGTCATTTTGTTACCCTACAGAGGGCTTGGAGTCCTCCAATCCCTTACTATTCTGATGTAGATTCCTGAGCCTGACTCCATTTTTAAGTGCAGTTAGCATTAGCCTGACTGAGTTATCTTCTAATGTCAGTCTCAAATAAGCTTTCTGTCCATATCACGATACATAGGCATATTCAGTTTCCACACCACCACCACCTTCTCTCTTAATGATCAGCAGAATAGGAGACCTGAGTCTGGCAAAGATGACATGGGTATCTACTTCTCAGGGTCACCTGGTACAGTCACTAGTATAGCCAGATGTGTGCACAGAGTTGACTCAAATTATGAAAACTGGTTCTGGCTAGATTTTTGTGCTGCATTTCTGCCTTGTTTTTCCACTCATAATCAGCTAAACTATTCAGTGGTCATTTTGTTATGTAAACATAGAGACTTGATCATTTGGGCTAGAGAGGCCTTCGCTCCAGAAGTATATAAGAGGTCAGATTTCAGGCTGCTGGTTGCTCTCCCTCTTGGACTGAGGTTGGATGCGTGGATTAGAACCAGAACACATATTTTCATTAAGCAGCCATGTTTGTCCTCTTTCTGTCTAGCTGAGAGTCTGATAAACACAATAGCACACTGTGTTAAGGTATGCAAGGCGGCAAAACAAATATTCTCCCATTAGGCACAGTTAGTTTACGTCATGCTCTCAGAGTAGTGAAAAAGAGTAGGATCAGTTATTTAGGAAACCTATTTCTAAGAAATATGGTAAAATGTCTATCATTTTGCCATCTCTAGTAACTCTTTAGCGATGCGTTTTATGAGTTGTGGTCACAAGGCATGTACTGAGTAGTACGTTAAGGCTACTTATTATTATTACTTATTATTGTCATTATTATCACAGATGCTAGAGTGTGAAATTCTAAGCATAAAAGGTGGGTTTGTCAATTAACACTGCATCTCTGAAAACAAAGGTACGAGAAAGCATCTCTCCTCCGTGATACAGGGCAGGATATGGATCTACTGTTCACCAGTTTTGCCTTGCATATATAAAACACATTGAACTAAGTCCCCTTTTTATACGGTTAGGGGTCCTAAACCTGTCGACTAAGGATATAGCTCCAAGCTACATAACAATATGTTGGCTTCATTGTCACTCACTTTCTCTACATTTGTTTCTCCCTTCCATGGAGCATATACTAAGTACTGATGGCCTTTTTTTGATTAGTGCACTTCCAATGCTTTTCTTTTTCTGCTGTCGTCATTGTTACTTGTTTCCCAGTTCTGCCTCTCACTTTGTTGCTTGCCAGTTGTAGCTTGCCCCTCCCACGTAGTGTTTGCTGCATCTTTGTTGCTTTCCCGCCGCACTCCTGATTTGTTGCTTGCCATATGATTGGCTTTCCCCTTCATTGCTTTCCTGTTGTTGCTTGTTTCATTCTTAATGCTTCCTGCAACCCCATGCCCCTTCCACTATTCATGACACCTACTGCCTTTCCCTTACTATGCTTTAATGACTGTCTCGTGCCATCAGCACCCCTCTAGGCACAAACAAATAATAATTTACAATGCCAGATAGTTCTCGCATAGGCAAGAACTATTTGGTTATCTGTGTTTTTTTTTTTTTTTTTTTATTTCATTTTTAGCCATGTTGTATTGCATTGCTGCAAAAAAATAAAAAGCACCATCGTTGACTGCATCAGCTTTTTTTTTTTTTTGTGTGTTTTTTTTTTTTTACTCTGCCATGCTGCACAGCAAACATGCGGTTGTACAACATAGCTGGAAAAAAATTAGCATAGCCGGTAGAACTTGCATAGGTGAGGCCTTTTGACTTTGCCAGTGATTGGTTACAATCAGGCTGGTTCAAATACTCTTAAATGTACTCCTTTGCTCTTGTTTTGGTAACTTATCTGTACTCCCAGGATTAACCTTGTTGTGATTAGGGTGGTGGCGGGGTCATCAAGCACAATACAATACAATACAGCAAAGAGATGAAAACAACGTGTTTCAGTCACACATGGATGGATATGTCAGTCACAGCAAGGAATCCGGTCTTATATGAGGCAATTTAGCAGGTGTGACTCAGTCTAGCTCTCTTTACAGAGCTCCAGCTCTTCTGACTTTAAAGCTTATCCTTTAAAAAACTCATGCCTATGAATCTCCACTGCGCGTAATAGGTTTTGTGATTTTAATTAATGCTGACAATACTAACCCAGTATAAATGTTAAGATCTTCTGTTGAGAAGTGCTGATTGCTCTAATTGCTGAACAACTGAAATGAACTTGTGTATTGATACCGCTTGAAATGGTGATATTTTGCCATGCCTTGCTCTTTGTATTCATGATTGTTACGATGCACTTGCAAGAAATCAGTTCTCCAGTACATCATCTTTCATAGGTTCACATCCTTGAATTACGTTACCCAGCAGGGCTAGAAATGCAGATATTAAATTATTTAACTTGTGCAAAGGATCTATCTCACTATATGATCTGGATGAGTCTGAGTTAGTAAGGGTCTGAAACACAACGGACCACCCGACAACATTTATAGCTCAGTTTTTATTTCTCCCATCAAGTGAAATGGCATCATGCACATTTCTGCTTCTCCTTTGAAGAAAATCCTCATCTTTGACACGAGAATCGTGGAATGGTAACTGGACTGTCTTTTTTATCATCACGCTCCAGATAGCAGCACACAGAGTTACCTTCACTGTGCGTTTGAGGAACTTCGGCCCAGGGGTATTCTGAGTTTTATGTTTCCAATATGCAATCTACTTTTTAACCCTGTCACTTTCCTGGGGCTACTCCTGGGGCTAAATAGTTTTATAAAAGACAAAAATAGAGCAATTTCTGCCTGCATCCTCGCTGCATTTCTCAGTTCTTTGAAACGTGCAATACTTTCTCACTTGAAATTGCCAGGCATTGGGAGTGTAGCCCAGTACTTGTGCACACTGCATGATGATTATGCAGTGTGCAGCTCACCTTTTCTCCCTTGAGGTCTATCAAATGGCCAGGAAATTTGGAGTCAAAATATGCTGTGGAACAGAGGTTGAGTGCCTCTTCTCGGGGTGTCCTGTTCACCTCTGCCGCTAAAACCTCTGCAACCGCTCCTCTGATTTGCCCCTCAAAACACTTGACAACTACAGCCATACCTCCAAAACACAAATGTGTCGTAGTATTGTCAGTGACTACATTGTCCATCAAAACAAAATCTTTAGTTGTGAGAATCTTTGCATCTGTTTTCTCGTCATCTTTAATAATACTTATCTACAGCACCTTTCTTGTTGGTTAGTAAGAGAGGGGCTGCATCCTTGCCAGAGAACCTTTCTACCATGCAGTTGTCATCAACAACTACTTCTTCATCAAATTGCTGATGATCTCGTTAAAAAAAAGCCACATTGACCACCTCATCCTTTTTGACCAGATAATAAATTGCCAAACATTACCAAATAAGTCTTTGCCATCTACAATAATAATACACTTTATCATTACAAATTATACCCTTATTTGGTATGCTGTGTATATTTGTATTGCACACATCTCACCCGGGAAGTTATCCTGACACTGAAGAAGCAGCTGTATGGGCTAAGCCAGGATTGGGGCTAGGTGAAGAGCCAGGTCTCAAGTTTCTTAGGGAGTTTAAGAACTGAGGAGGATGCGTTGGTGTGCAGAGGTGTCATTCCAGGCTTTAGAAGACCTCTGGTTCTGCCTATGCATGCATAAGGGTTAGGGCGACTAGGAAGCTAGCTGAACAGCAGTGTCTGGTAGGTTTGCAAAAGTTTACACAGTTGTTGCGGTACGTGGTTCCAGTGTTGTGCAGGGCTTTGTATGTGTGCGAGTAGTTTGAAGAGTGCTTGTTTGTGGATTGGGAGCCAGTGGACCTATTAACGGTGCTGGGTGATGAGTGTTGGGATGGTCTGCAGTCTTTTTGTCAGTTCAATGTTGATTCCAGTATAGAGTTTGCAGGCCTCAAGAAATCTACTCCCTATAGCGTGTCCAAATTTATCAGGGCAAGCTATTATTAGGGCCTACTGACCTGTCTGGCAAGAGAGCTCAGCCTAGCAAACAACAGGTGTTCTCCTCATTCAGAAAGTGATTGAGCAAAAAAGATGCCTTTAAGTCTTGTTATTTTGTCACATTTGCTGTGCGTTCAAAGGCATAGGTCAGATGTCAGCCTATATCTTCTTACAAATTGTTGATTATTTCATCCTGGTGATTGGTGTTTACAAAATCCTCTAACTTTGTAGTCGGAGAAAGAAAGGTAAAGTGAACTGTCTGACAATCTTGCTGGGGTACAAGTAGTGTGAAATGAAGGGTTGTAGGATGTCAGTTTTTAAATACCTTGTAAATGAACTGTACAAATATTTCAAAATATATTTCAGTAGTTAGGAAAGCACTTTTTATGTAATTCTGAAGTGTGATGGAAAACAAGATTTTAACAGGATTAAAACAAATGAATACACTTTACTTGGTGATGTGCAAATGATAAATGTTTGCTGAAACCCAATTTCCACACATTGTATGCTATATAGTTTTAGCAGTAAAGCTACATATCATTGGGAACGCTTGTGGGTATTTCAATGGAAATGCACTATCTGTAAATGATAGTACAGTACCACATCATGCATTAATATATTTATTACAAATGAGAGGTTTTTTTTAACATGAGCTGAGAAACTTCCCTGTCCTGATGACAATGCTATTAGTGAACTAAGAGGCAAGTCTGGGGCAATGTGTACCCTTATTATACATGGAACAAAGGTTCAGTCTGTTAAATCAGATACGTTTTTGTACAGCTGGCATGCTAAACTCACATATTTGAAAGCGTTCTCATGTGTGATAATGAAGAAAAAGGCGACTCAAGGAAATAAAATGTTTGACTAGGATTACACAATTTGAGGCCTATGTCAAGCACATTACAGTTAGGTTGAGTAGATTATTCAAATCTGTAGACCTGCAGGTCTGGTAACATTACGATTTTTCAAGTCCAGCTTGCTGGTGATCAGGGCTTTGGTGGTGTTTCTTCGAGAGTTGTTAGGAAGCCATGTGAAGATCTTCTAGCGCATCTTGAGTGTGTGAAAGCAAGAGACGGAGACTATGTTCACTTGACCGGTTATGGTGAGTTGGTTGTCTTAATATATTGGGGTTCCTTGCATGGATTGTTGGAAGGGGTGTGGGTCAGAGTTTGACAGGACATCAGGTAGTGTCCCTGGGCAAGGTGTCTTTGCCAAATATTACTACTTCCATTTTGTCTGTGTTGGCTTTAGGCAGTTGGTTGTCATTCATCTGGGAATTTCAGCCATGCAGGTGGAGAAATTGGTCAGCTATTTGGCGCCTTGTTGGAGAGGGAGAACATGAGCTGAATGTAGTCAGCATATGATATGATGTTAACTCTTTGAGCGCAGATGATGCTGCTGAGTGTGTTCATATAGGTGTTGAACAGCATGGGACTGAGTGAGGATCCATGTGGAATTCTGCAGATCAGGTTGACTGTCTCAGAGGTGAAGGTGGCCAGGCTGACTGACTGGGTGCCGCCTCTCAGGAAGGAGCAAACCCAGAGAAGTGCATGCCTTGGATGTCTGCTTTGTGCAGTCAGTTGACAAGGCTGGTGTAGGAGGCAGTGCCGACCAGTGTGAAAAGATCTACTAAGATGAGGGTGGTGGTGCCACCTCTGTCAGATCATTCAAATCTCGTTTGCGGTGGTGAGAAGGGCAGCCTTTGTCCTGTGGCTGAGGCCTGAATCTTGAGATAATGGTGTTGAGGAACTGGTATCAGTGAGGTAGGTGGCCAGGTGTGTATCATTTGTATTACTTTTGCCGTATAGGGCAGTAGGGATATAAGACAGAAGTTGGGTAGCATCTTCGGGTCTGCTGAGGGTTTCTTGAGGAGACTACTGTGGCATGTTTCCAGGCTTTCGAGTAGCTGACTGTAATGATTAAGCTGCTCAGGACTGGTATGAGGACTGTGCTGATGGGGTCCAGTCCTTTAATTAAGATATGGTTAGGCCGTGGGTGCTCTGGAATGTATGAACTGCATGACTATTGCAGTTTCTGGTATAGTGGAGGTGGGTTAGGTGGTCCTCTGAAAGTTGATAGAGATGGGCAGGAGAGCTGCAAACATGGAAGTGTCCAGTTCAGGCTCTAATGTTCGTAAATGTCAATCTTGTTGCTGAAAAATAGGAACAGCTGGGTGGAGGGGTCCTGAGAGGGATTACGCTGCTGGAGCTTGCTGCCGGTGAGGTGAAGTCTTCCACTAGGGCAAAGATTTTCTGAAGACTGCCACCCTCCCCACAGTAACAGCCTAGTTGAAGGAAATTTCTCACATGGCCTCATATGAAAAAATTATATATACTTTAGAAGACTGCCTACCCATTTTTAATTGTAAATGCACTTATATAGCGCTTGCTACTGCTGACAAGATGTTGAAGCACTTTTCGGGGAGTAACTCGCTACTCCAGGACCCAAAGTGGATTAGTATGGGGAAATCTAAGCTGTTAATTTGAGCGGTGGACGTGTGAGTCTGTTAGTTGGAACTAATAGGATAAATAAGGGATGGAGGAAGAAAGAGTTTAGAAAGTGTTATTTGGGAAATCAAATAATACATTGAAGTTCAGGAAAAGTCAGAGCGGAGGTAGAGGTTATGTTGAGAGAGAGGTATAGGATAAGACAAAGAGTATTGAATTGGAGAGAGTTGAAGGGTTTTTTAAATGTATTTTTCTACAGTATGACTACAATAATAAATATATAGATAAGTAACCAGATAGAAAGGTATACGTGTATATAGAAAATAATAATAATAGAGATATAAAGTTGTATTATATAATGCCCCATATGCACATGTATTAGAAACTCCGACTTTCAAGTCTTGCTGTACATAAAGCTAATTTATTTATGAATTTACTTTAAGAAATTACTTTTCTGGGAAATTCTGTTTTTGATTAGGTTTTATTTATTATTTTATATTGCCCCAATATTTCAATAATGAAGCACTTGTAGCTACACTTGTTATGATCATATTCACACATTGTGATAGATAAAATAAAAAACGGAGACCCATAAGTACATAATCAAATAACTTGTATGTAAACTATGCAGTGACACGTATACATGCTGAGCATAAAATAATAAATATATGTGTATTATCCATATGTAATATATTCGTTTGTTAAGCAGACCTATAAGAATATCTGTACTTTTTAAAGTAGTGTATATATATATATTTGTACAAAGAAATCCACATATCTAAATACATATAATCAAATTATACATGTTTACGTACACAAAAGTACGTTGTACATTTGTGTTTAGAGTATGGTGGTCATGTAGGAAAGAGCCAACTCTTAAATAGAGTTTTGCAGATAAAATAGTTGTCAGTGGATCTTATGTTTGAGGACAATGAATTCCATAGTTTGGCTGCTTGAACTGAGAAAGATGTACCACCTGTGTGTTTTTTTCTTGTATGCTGGGATTTTGAGGCGAGGTGCCAATCTGAAGCGGAGGTTTTTTTATTGTTTTATTGTATGTTTTTGGCGATTTTTATTCCTGATGTAAAGTGGTCCTTTTACATGTATTGCTTCGTGGGTGATATAAAGCAGCTTGAACGTGGATCTTCTGACAACGGGTAACCTATGTAGGGTCCTCATGGAAGGGGATATGTGGGCTTGTGTCTTTACATGTAGGAGTTGGCTGGCTGCAGAGTTCGAGTTTTAAAGCACTTTGGGGCCAATTCCGTCCCATGGCTGAACTTCTGCCTAGTGGAACTGGTGCTCCCGTTCTTGTTTTTAGATTTAAGGATGGACAAGACTCAAACATGAAATGTGGGCTGTGCTCCCCACCCATCCAACATCAGACGCAATACATTGTTTTCACTTCCCTACCAATATTTCCACCCATGTACAGAGGACACTAAACCGCAGCAGGGTGATTTTTCTTAGCTACTGGGACTTATCTTCTTAGTTCTTAATGCTTTTGAGATTTTCGAGGTTGTGTTTGGGTAGAGGGATGGGCGTGGGGAGGGTTCTTGGGTTGGGTACAGATGTACCTGCTTTGAGAGTTGTGCACGCTCTGCTTTCATCTTTTGGTGGAAGTAATGCAGAATATACTATAGTTGGAAAGTTCAAGGACATGCATATTGTATATTAACCCCCTCTTGGGACAGGGCCCTCTGCAATTGCATGATATCAGATTGTTTGCAGTGGTTTTTGGTGAGCCTGGGCTCTTTCGTTTACCATCTTAGTTGCAGTCGGGTTCCCTTAGCTTTGTAGACTTTAAGCGGAACCAGGGTATTTGTGCTGGCGGTGAATCAGGCATTAAAGTTGGAGATGGATTTGGAGATGATGTGCCTGGGCAGGTGGTGTAGGAGCTCACAAGACCAGGATGCTTCTGAGATCTTGTTCAAGTCTCACCTTAAATATTTGTTGATGGTGTTTCTGCTGTGGGCTGGGTATACTGAAGCTGGTGAGCGTGATTGGTGTGGGCTTATCTACTGTGATGTTAGTGAAGCTGGTGAAGATAGGACCTAGTAGGTGTCTGGAAGCATGTGTTGGGGGGCTTCACTCTCTGGGAGATTCAAAGATTGTACAGGTCCTCTGGATGTTTGGGCATGTTGGGATCATTGATGCCCTTTAGGTGGTAGCTGAGTTTACCGAGGACCATGACGTTGCTTGAGATAAGAATGGGGACAGAGATGAAGCCTGTGATGCCGAAATTAGCACATGGTTCTCGAGGGCAGTGGATCAGTGTACTACTCTGGGTGATGAGGCGTTTGAAGGTCAGGTGTTCCATGTTGCTGGCGGTGATTTCCGAGGTGGTGGAGCATCGGATGGATTCTTTGAAGATGGTAGCGAATCCCACCTGCGGTTATGTTTGTCCTGTCTTGCGATCTTGTATCTGAGAGGTTTTGCAGTGGCAAGTGAGTTAGTCAGGTTTCAGTCAAGAAGAGCAGGTCTGCTGATCAGTCATGTAGCGGATCCCAAATTTCAGTGGTGTGTTGAGGGGTATGCAGAGTGATGTGGTGTAGAGGGGGTCAGGGATGCTTGGTCATGTGTGTTAGGTATATAAGATGCGTGGGGGGAGCGAGTTGAGTGCGGAAGAGTGCATGTGAAATGGCAGGTGGAGCAGGAGAACACTACAGCATCCATTGCCAAGAAAGGTCTGGCAGAAACTGTTCATACTATTTCATAGGTATCCCTCCAGAAAAGCAGTAATGAAGGAAATGGAAAGAAAGTTTTTGTTTTGTGTTTTCTTCAGTGAAGGAAATCCCGAAGAGTCCACTTGCACCAAAATCTGAAAATTCAATTTATAACAAAAGTATCAGAGAACCACTCCTGTGATCCAAGTACTTAGATTGGTATCATGATGCATGTCTTTAATGCAAGATTTTCTCTTCAACTTCCACCTCAAAAGGTCTTAGCCTTGGCCACAAGCAAAATGAGTCCCTTCTATGTAGCTACCACTGTGTTAAAAAAAAAAAAAAGTTACAATTACTATATATATATATATATATATATATATATATATATATATGTGTGTGTGTATGTGTATATATATATATATATATATATATATATATATATATATATAATAAAAGCCACTTGGCCTTTCATGGTGAGGTGTAGGAAGAGGATTATGAAGGGGAGGGGTCAGTGACAAGAAGGAATCCTACCAGATATAGATGCAAGGGTAGCGAAAGATATGACTACATAGTCCTGATTGAAGGACCTGGAGAAACAGTGCTCAGGATTTCGAAGTCAGGAAATATAAGCAAATTCCATTGTGAAAGCATCATATAATTTTGACTTGCATATTTCAACTGCGATAAATAAGTGCTTCCTGTTTGACTCGGGATGTGCAGGTCTGTCAGGCCTTTACTGCATCACTGTCAACAGAGCCTACTTTGAAATATGAACATTGCCACCACACTTGCCTAACTTTGCCCTTCTTGAAAAGAAATACAAATCTCTGGGGTGCCTTCTAAATCAAGTGAAAACTTAATGAATTTTGGTAACTTCGGTGATAAACCTTCTTTGAACTTATCTGCAACATGCATGATCACTCTGGGCGAAGAAGGTAGGAACATGTATGCCATCTGCAAAAGTCAGTCCTTATTAAATGTGACCAGTGGCACTACTTTCTTGGGACATGATGATAGGCTATGGCACAAAGCTGACATTTCGGTGACCGGAAAGATGCTAGAAGACAAATAAATGCAGACTAGAGTAATCTTATCAAAAAGAGAACCAACTTCAGCAATCGTCATTGACCACCTATGAATATCCCTAATACCAGAATGAGATGGGAAAAGTGTTTTCAATTTCACTATGCAGAATATTTTCCTGCTTGTTTATGCTCCCCACCCAGATTCCACACTGTTATGCAAGTGAAGAAAGCTAACTAGAATCTTACCCTTGTGGATTCAGCTTGGGCTTAACAGCACTGACCCTTGGGTTCTGGGAAGATGTCATTGCCAAGTAGATTGCATTCATCCCACGTCTGTTGACCAGGGTCCTAGAACAAATACTGCTTCTAAACCCAGGTGTCCTGCAGCAAGTCAGCCAGGTTGAGATGTGTACAATATACAAATGCTGATAGCCTGGCTGCTTAGGGCCTGCTAAGTAATATGTGAAACTTCTCAAAGTTCCACATACATCTGGATAGCTGCCAAGGTACAGTTGACATAAAGAAACTTACACGTTGAGATGAAAAACATTTGCTCCTGGGTACCTTTATACAAAGCGGAACTAGGCCTCAAATTCTAGTTGAGCAGAGTCCGCCTAGCAGCGATTTTTCAACATAGGATTCCGCCCAAGTCAGTCTCTTACTTCACTGTGCCATTAAGGAGTTCATGCAAGGCTATTCAGGAACCTTTCCTCTGATAGCTAGAGCTGCCCCAGAATGGCAGCTAAACTAAGTACTAGACGGTGTAATGAGGCACCGTTTTAATTGTATGTATGCAGTACATCAGGAATACCTGCGGGTGATTGTCCTTTTGCTATCAGCAACTTTGACTAGACAGATTAATATTCTCAAGAAGAAGGTATCTATGAACGTCCGTGTATTTCAGGAAAAAGTGTTGTCCACCTGTTTTTCTGCATCTAGCCACCCATGCAGAGAAACATTTACAAGTCACTTGTGTCCTTTGGGCATCCCGAAAAAGACCAGACTTCATAGTTGCATGGAATCGCTTTCTAGATCGCAGCCTGCATTGTACTCTGTCATGCTAAAGTGGGAAGACCTAAGTAAATGGCTGTAGCACATTTCACAATTAGAGCTCCTGCTACAGAGCCCCTTTTCTAGTGTACCAAACCCGGACAAAGAGAGCGCCTGTAAAACCTTCACATGACAGGTTTGTTTTGACATCTGGGTGGGTTCTGAAACAACGCTGGCCTGGTGATGATGCACACTTAAGTCCCGCCTGGTCGGGTGCAGCCCCTCTGCAGCGAACTGTTGGTTCGTGTATGGTATAGAGAAGACTGTTCCGAACCCAGTGATGCAAAAACCCTGACATGCTGAAAAGGAGTACATATTCTGTAACACTTATGGCGTACGAGATCCTTTATTGATGGACTTACTCTGCAAATTGATTCGGGCCTTCGGAAGTGATAGCTTGAGTACTGAAACCTTGCAATGTGATATCCCTTAATTTTCTTCCTACCTATTGCAAGCTGGGTGACGGGTCCCAGGGGAGTTCTGTTCCTATTAAAGTGTGCTCCCTTCTCTGTGTTCCCCCTTTTGTACCATTTTTCTTCCCTTTCCTTCCCTCTCGGCCTCAACTTCCCAAACCAGTAGCATCACAGAAGTTCGTAGTGACACCAGTGGAAATTTTGTTCATTGCATTGTGTAATTCTTCCGTGAGGACTATCGTGGGCAATGTGGGTGACCTGCACAAATGAGCTACATTTGTGATTCATGTCAATAAAATGATTTAATCCTAAAGTTTCCTATTTTCAATCTAGATCAATTATTTTCAAATGTTTTTCTTGTGTCCTTCACTCACTATTACTAATCTCACTCATATTTGAATTTTAGCAACAGAAGAACCTTGAAGGATATGTGGGTTTTGCAAATCTTCCAAATCAAGTCTATAGAAAGTCTGTGAAAAGGGGGTTTGAGTTCACGCTTATGGTTGTAGGTAAGTCAGTTTGTGCCTTCCTTATTCACGTTTGATCTGATTATTTGTCTTCGATATTTGTCCTATAACACTATTGCAATATATTCCGAAGGCCACCATACATCTGAAACAATACTACAAAAGTAAAACAGTCCAGCCCCAGTGACGAGTGGTTGAACTCAGACATTTTTCTGATTCCGTGAAGTGCTGAGACTAACAACTGATCTAATGTTGAGTACAGTAGACATAACATAATAACATTACTTCACAGAAAGCTTTAAACACAAATAAGAAACCAATATCCAAATTAAAGAACCTTTCTCCTCTGGAAGTTAGCTATTTATTTTTGTCTATGAAGAGGAACCGGTCAATAGCAAATGAGGTGTTGAAGTGAACTGATGAAACGTTTGAATCCCATCATTTCTCCTGCCTTGAAAACAGCACGAATTGACATCAAGTTGCAGTACTTAAATCATCCCTTTCAAAAGTGAAACTGAAATGTTTTCAATAACCGGTTTGATTTTTTGGGATCCAGATTGCTTCCACAGAGAGACCTGCAGGGGAAATAGTTGTTGCTTAAGTGAGACGTTGATACAGTTTGTTTACAAGGATCATTGTCCACCATAGGGGCTACTAAATGCTCTGAGTGTATTTTTTACCAAATCTCATGTTTTCTGAATCAAAGGTGAATTAATGATTCATTGTAAAAATGTTTGATGGCGTTCGGATATATTTCCTGTTGGAAGCACCTCAAGTTTAGGATTATGTACATTAGTTGTCAGACGTTCGTCACCCAGGTCCAGAAGCAAGAATTTCGGGACAGTGTTCTGTGGTCGGAGGGCTTTATGTTTCTTTATTTATTTATTTATTATTATTATTATTCTTGCTTCATGGTACTTTAGTCCTTAATTTTTTTTCTACCTTTTCCTTCTTTGCATCACCATGCCTCTACATAGTACACTGATGATTTGAACCCTTCTACGCAATTTCAGTCAAACATTTATTCTTGTTGTATTTTGATAAACATTCGGTATCAATATGTGTTTAACCAACCATACGTCCGTTTTAGATTCCAAAGATGTCACCCTTATGTTTTGTTCTCAACTGTGTGGGTTTTTTGTCCTAAAGCTCTTCTTTTTCATATTCTAAAAGCATGCATAGATGAGTAGTCGTGTTCTCATGCAGCAGGTGAGAAATGTAAAGGCTGTAGTATTGGTAACTAAAATACGTTTCTAATATATGTCACATAGTTTACCGTTGGTCACCAAGCTTTTTTTTTTTTTTTTGAAGATGTTGCAAGTTTCTATATTTTTTAAACTGGTTCCTTAAAAAGCAAAATGATACATTGCTCTGTAATAAGTTTTATTATTATTTGTGATTATACCTTGAAGTGATCAGTTACCCTCCCCAATCATTGTTAGGGTGAACCCTCTGCATCACTAAATTAACCGGAGCTCAACCCCCTGTTACCTATGACACAGAGGGGATGGGCTTAACTTAGTGTAATTTGTAAAGTATTGTCGTAGTGTAACAGTAGTAATAAAATTAAAATGCAAAACATTAAAAATCCTAAATTGAATAAAAATTTACTCCATTGTTCTAAAAAACAAGATGACAAAACTCCACTTACAGGAACCAGAAGTACGCATTTTTAAAGTTTTAAGTAGGATTAGTGCCACAACTCACCATGTTAGTCATGGTTGCGGCAGTCCGGGACCCAGGTGTAATTTGAGGCTGACTGTGATGAAACCCCAGTTCGGACACACCAACAGGTTCATCCTAGTCATAGATTTTACCTTTTGACTTTGTGTTTTAGTCTCAATCCACCACAGGCGTTCGCTTCTTAGGCCCCAAGGACCTCGGAGTTTGCACTTAGAGAGACTCCGGTTGTCAGGCAGAAGCCAAAAGCAAGGTTCTGGTCAGCTGGGCACTTCCCTGAAAAGACCTCTTGCAGAAATCTCCCTGTAGCTACACAGCAGGTCATAAAATGACCATTAGCGTCCACTTTTTGTCCTGAGTACAAGTGGGAGCAGGTCACATACAGCTGGTCAGTTCTCTTATGATCTTCCTCAGGCCCAAAAGTGTTCTGAATTGGGTGCCTGGAGCATATTTATGCTTTGCAGTAACCACTGGATGGGAGTGATTCCTGGTCACACCCTAACAAATGAGCTTAAAGTTCCCACAGTTTTCTCTACCCAGTTTTGCAGCAGTTCCTTCCTACAAACGGGTCCAGAATGGCTTGTTTCAGTGCATTTTCAAGATGCTAAAAATCTTCAGACACGCTAAACGTGGGTTCTGATGACTGGGATGTGTTTGGGTACTATGGTAAGCTTAGTGTCCTCCCACATTTAACTCTAAAATTCAGTGTGAGACAATCATTGTACCCACAGCAAACCCAGAGACAGAACTCTAGTAGGACAAAAGCAGGGCCCTCTAGCAATTAGACAGTGGAAATACAAGGATTCTCTTGGCAAGCTGTTCTCTCCCTTTCAAGTGTGCCCCAAGTGCGTCATTTGATGCAGCAGACCTGCCAAGCAGAATTTGACAATATAATGTAAAATAGAATGCCTGCCGTCCCAACCCTGCATTTTCTGTGGATCAGAGGAGTCCTCATTGGGGTCTGCCTATTGTTTGCCTTTTGGAGATATTTTACACCTTTTTTACATCTATTCAAAGCAAAGCTCAGGCTGAGAGCTGACAGAGACTTAGCTAATTAACCCTCTGACATTTCAAGTAGTTAAAGGTTACTTTCCCTTAATATTTATTAAAAAAAACAACTTCACCATTAAATTGGATTTGTATTAAATAGTGATGTAATTATTTTTCTAGATAGTTCCATTCCTTAAATGGTGGACAGCCAAGCCTGCCACTGTGAAAGTAGCTTTTAGAGCCATCTCACTATAGGGACATGGTAACAGTAATTATCTACATGAGCCAGTTTTACATATCATGCACCCTACTGTGTGGGCTACAAGGGTCACATAAGGGTGACTTACTTATATTTAAAAGGTAGGTTTTTACCTATCAAACGTTTTTATTTTGACAGGTCCCAGGGCATGTTTTGCACGTGAGGCTGCAGTACTAGACCTGAAGCTATATTTGAACTTCTGCTATTCTGGATGGCACAATAGGTGCTGAGGCCCAATAGTAGAGTTTGACTTCCATGGTTTCGGTACATTTTGTATGATATATACCAGACTTCTAGGCAGTTTAAATATACTAAATAGGAGTATGCTGATTCGACCATGTTTAAAGGGGGATCCCAGGTACTATCTCTGTGGTTAGCAGGGATAAACTGTACTGAAACAGAGTTCTAAAGTAGACAACAATGTAGGGAGTCCAGCAGAAGGCAAAAAATATAGTGACCATGCAGAAAAAATGGATTTCATACAGTGTCCAATTTTTAACTTTATCGAAATTGATTTTAAAAAAGTAGTTTTTTTTGCACTGGCCACGACCAAGATACTAAAGTGTCTGCTTCCTGCAAGTGCCTGCTATTCTTTAAAAAAATACACATCTATGGAAAGCTAGTGTCCCTCAATAGATACTGAAAACAAGGTATTGAATCTAGGGTTAAACATTGTTTTGGCCTTCCACCCCCTCTCGGCTCTGACCTCTGACTGTGGTAACTGAGAGGGTTAGTGGTAGCCATCTTAGGCAATCTCCTGCTCGAGTTTGAAGCAAGGGCAGCCAGGAGAAACCATTTTGTGAGAAGGGGCTGGGCCAAGGTGTCTAGTGCGTAAGTTGGCCAGTTGCTGCAGTGAACCGCAAGAGCTGTGGAGACTTCTGGTGCCCAAGCAGAGTAAGTTTAGAGAGAACTTTCTACTACTAGAGATGGAGGCTTTGCTTCACAAGGGTACTGACCATAAGAGTGGGCAGCACACCTTTCCATTTGCACCTTATGCAGCCTCTTTGAAACACGCAAGAGTGGGTGTGGAGAGCGGCACACTCATCGTCTGGAGAAATATCTGGTCTATACAGCAGACACCTTAGTGAACAGATCAAATACCAGAAACAAAAAGGCAAATCCATTGCACCTCAGTGTTGTCTTCAAGAGCATCCAAAGGATTTTGAGCATCAAGTGTCAGGAGAGGCCATTTGACTACAAGTTAAAGGTTTTCATGAGGTCAGCCCTTCCAACAAATCGGGAAGATAGTACCAAATATTAAAACACTATTGTGGACAGAAAAAGAAGTGTTAGAGGGCCTCACAAGCGACTCTGTGCAATGTTGGGTCGTACCTGGATTAAACAGTTCAGGGGCTGGAGATCCACGCAACTGATCTACGTGATAGAATAGAGGAATGTTGTCCTTTTCCGACCTGTGCTGTGTGTTGTATCCTGAATTTGAATGCTAGAATAGAATTTATTGATTACCATATGGGGGTGCTCCGATCTTGGGGTACATGAGCTACTGGCATTAATGCTAGAACGGTTGCTGCACATGGACTTGAGGACTGTTTTGGCGTCCCTGTTGGCAATAGACTGAGTTTGCTGGGCAGATGCAATGTCAAGTTAAAAAGTCTAACCAGAGAAACGACGAGTCCCTTTGGTGCGACAGAAATGCCGGTCCGAAGACAACATTTTGCATTCCTGAAACTCTTCACCTCTAAACCCCCTAAAAACAATAGATTCTGCTTTCTAAGCATGTGCTTATACTAGGACGCCAGACGCAATCCTTCCAAAAAGATGTTTGCGTTTTGGTTTAACTGCTGGAGGATTGTCGTACATGATACAGAGAACGTTGTTGTAACCCAATAGTTGCAAGTTAAAATCGCGGCTGATTTTAGACGTAATGTAATATTCCCATTCACAAATCGGGGATGTGCAATTTGCGCTCACAGGTCTACAGCTTACAATGTGACTCGTATACATTACTGATGTACTTTGTACGTTAGTAAGGGGTCATAAAAAAAACGCGTAATGAATATTTGCAGGTTGCAATTTGCGCTCCTGTGATTGGTTACTTGCAAATGCAGAGATGGAGTTTTGCAATGCACTTATCTACAGCTGGGGACTTAAATTGCTTGCTGTGGCTAAGAGGCCCTCGGTTTGGAGGGAAGCAGGGTTTGTACGTAAGAGTTGGGATTCTTTCACTGTCCACTTGGAGGCCGTATATATTTTATTAAAATGTGCACTTTTGAGCTCAGTTGTGCATTGGGTTGAGCAAGTTTTAAGAATTTTGCGTCTACTCCTGTTGAGTGATGTGTGCCCTCCACGAGATCTTTGAGTGATGAGGAGGCCTGGTCACTGCGAGGTGTAGTGAACTGTATGTAGTTGCTAGAGGGGTTGGGGGTCAAAAGGCTGTACACAAAGCATTTACTTGTCAATTTTTATTACTCTGGGTAGTAGAGCAATGATTGCCCAGGACTGCTAATTAAGCAGTGTAATTGCACTCAGTGTCACGTGGCCATTATTGACAAAAATACGCTGGCGTGTTGGGAAGTACTGCGAACAATCTTTGTCGACTGATGGTAGATTCTGGTGGTTGACTGAGATGTTTTGCACTTTCTGCTCTACAGGATGTAAAAGTGTGACCCTATTTCTCTGGGGGAATCATTTGTGATGCAAACCACACATGAATGTTTTAGCATGCAAATGTCTAACCGACATTTCTTGTGCAGTTTTTTTTATTTGCTGCTTGTGTCGTGTTTTGATTGAAAATGGTATCCTGTGCTCGCCTGCCTCGAGTGATTCGGGCAGCAAACATGCAGGCGGGCTCCTACGCCTTCATGTAAACTTGGAGACAGGAGGATCGAGTAAAAACGTATATTTTTCTGTCTTGATGTATGGAGCTTTATCTCATGATGATTGGAACGCATGTTTAGGTTAAAAAGTCAGGTTTCCACGGCAGCTGAAAAAAAAATACATGCTCGTCCCGCACCCTTTTTTCTTATTCCACAGCCCTCGGTAAACGATTTGTTGCGAAACCGCTTTCAGTTTAAATGATTCAAATAGTAATGAGCATCTATACTGATATGTAGGTCGTCCTTTTCAGATATGTAAGGATTATGAATGTAACGAATGCACGCATTGCAAGATTCGTATTTATCATTAGATGAATCTACTAACAAAAAAGGGTTTCCTCAACTAAGGGTTACTTCACCTTTCATGTGAACATTGAGGTGATGGACCTGACGAATACAGCACAAGACTCGGCCAGGTCGTCTGATCCGTCTCGAAACTGACGACGGAGAGCAGCAAAGAAAGAATGTCAATGAGCACCTGAGAAGGCGGAGTGCCTGGTCTCTGCCAGAGCTGAATGTAGGCAAACCGGAAACACTACGCCAGGCACCGGCCTGCAAGGCTGAAAGAGCGTCAGTGAGGCTACGCTGATGTCCTGGTTACATTCCATAACCACGAACAGCAGATAGCTAGATTGTGTGCCTTATTATTAATTCTACCCAATTTGAGGAAAATGAGTCCAGCTTGCAGAGTGCAATAAAACCGGTCTAGCATGTTAGACTTGGTTAAACATTAAAAGAGGAATTTCAGTAAACTATGAACACGTCCCTAATGGGAAGCATTTTGGGAGCCTTTACCAGCTCCAGATCACCCCCAAAAAGGATTCCAGTATTACAGGTTTGTGGTAAAGAACATGTCAAACTGCGGCTGGGAGCAATGACGCCCAACTTTTGATGCAGAAGTAAAGAGAATCGCCTAAAGCACATAAAACAGGTTTAAAATTCACACAACTGGAGCAAATAAAGATCGCTATTAATTGAGAACTCAAGAGAACAGAAAGTCAGACATCTTCCAAGATAAAATAACTTGACTGGTTTCATAAGATAAAACACCCTAATTTAAAACTAAAAAAATCTCCAGTCAGTTGAAACAGTGAGAAAACAACTTGAAATGTTTCCCAAGCAAACAAACGTCTTAATAAGAAATAAAATACTTGGGTCGCCTTAACAAATTATTTTTTTAAGTCCGTGGTTGTTTTCCTGGGTCTACAAAGTCTATTCTGGGGGTCTGTGGTTTTTTAAAATTAAATATTGGCATATTCATGATCTATATATATATGAAAATATATATTTTTTTAACTGTACTGTAAATGAAAGGAATTTTTAATTGGAGGCTAAAAATTAAGTTGGTAGGGCAGGCACAGCAAAAAAGAATCTAGTAGGGACAATTGGTGGCCCCAATTGAGGCACTGGTATGTGCTAACAAATGATAGCATGCATTGGGTGCAAAAAAGGCAAAGTGAAATTCTAGAATCTAGCATAATACCCCTTTATATTTTTGAACTAAAAGCAAGTGTTGAAAACAAAAAAAGCTCCGACCCAACCATTACAAATATCAATTTTTGTGAATTAAATTAAATATTTCATAGCTTGTGTATTTTTTGATGTGTACTTGTTCCTGGTATGTTGTGTATTGAGATTCAAATCGTAGACACTGGTCAGGCTGGGGTCCCTAGTTTCCAGCAGTGAATCCATGATGGAAGGGTAGGGAGGGGGAGCGTTCGGAAATGCAACAAAAGTCAGAAGGTTAAGGATCGCTGTGTTAGGTCACACGGATTACCTGAGAGTTAAGGAACAGGCCTGAAAGCAGTAACAGTTTTTGCTGTACTCATCCATAATGGATGGTAGGGACAGACGTGTATGTATAGAGACGTAAACAACATAAGTACTCTCCCTGGTTTAGCGCACCCAGTTTCAGTCCGCATTATTCTCATGACTGTTGCATCCAATAAACACTCTCTCCTCTGAAGATCACTCCTGGATGAAACCCATAAGTCTAATCATCTAAATAGACAGACGTAGTCACTAAACTCCAGGAGGCTCTTTGAATGAACAGGTAGTTGGGCCATGAGGTGGTATCAAATAATTACTGCTGATCGCTTCTTAGGTCCACATATCTGTTTCCTTAGATCACTGCGCTTTTTACATAGCTTTGTCTCCCATGAGTGTCACAGTATGCCACACAATAGCCAAACTGAAGGGTAACAAGCTGGAGCAAGCATTATGAAATGGTTTTCCTTGCCTTTAAACAATACCACAAAAGGAGTCCGCGATGGGTGCCATTTAGAGGGTGATGTAGAAAGCATCAGAAAAATCTTTAGCCACAGCCTGCTGCCTACTACTGGCCAAGGTGGGTTGAAGATGTGAGCAAAGCAATTGCCTAATTGCACTAGATTTTATAAGTTCCACAATTTTGGCTTAGATTTCCAAACATAGCCACGTTCTTCCAGCTGGGCCTATATTTTCCTGAAAACTTTGCGCTTAAATCTCTGTCCGATACCTCTGTTTGGTCCATGATGTTCCAAAGACGATGTTATGACCTATAAGAAAAGGTGTTGCTGATACTTAATGCTGAATAAACAAACATTTCTGATCTGAGGCAGGAATGATCATTTTAGCCTACTTTAATTCACCACCTGTTAAAAAATAATACAAAGACGTGCCTTTCTGCTCACCACTTTATTATACTGCACTTCACACAGGGGAGGTTCTGCAACTCTGGCTTCCGAAGTCGCAGCTTTATAATTCGAGTAAAAGTAGCAGGGTCTACATTTGGAATCTCTTCTTTCTGTCCATAGCCATAACACTATTATAGCATAATTAACAAGCATTTGCAAATTCAATGGGTATCACCGTTTCTTGAGTAAGAGATATTGGCGTTTAAATTCATAACTGGATTTTTCTTGCCACATAAATTGCTCAACCCTGCCTCATAATGTCTTCTTTTCTTGCCATATAGATCCAGTGGCCCAGCATTTAACTAAAGCACTTCCATTTACCTTCTTCCTATATCTTAAAACATATACAAATATCATATAAACCTTTATAAGAAATAAACTTTTGTCATTAAAGTGTAATGCTCAAAACACCATAACAAAAATATAATTTAGGACGTATAGGAAGGTGAAAGGAAAGAGGGAATCGGGATTAAAGATGGAGAGGACAAGTACCGTAGTAACTGTGTCATAGGCCCTAGAGCATGAAAGGAATATGGTTAACTGGAATTTTGGCAGGAAAATACAGCAGTAATTAGAGTTTAGTGCGGTCCGTAGATCTCTTGGCCCTGGTGCCACTGCAGTTGTTGCTCCATTGATAACTAGACCTCAGGAGAGAAAGAGGATGGGGCAGAGGAAGCTAAAAAAGGCAGCAGAAAAAAGGAGGAAAAAAAGGGGTTTCAAAGAAATAAAAGAAGGGAAAGAAAGAACGAGAAAATGGAGAGACAACTAAGAGATGAAATACTGCAAATGTGTGAGTCAAAAGAAAAAAAGGGGTTGGAAGCTAGCGAACTAAAGATAAAGAGATAAAAATAATGAAGTGTGAAAATGAGAAAAATGGACATTAGAGAAAAAAAGAGAGATGGTGAAAGAAACAGTACACATATGCCCTGGTTCTTTTGCTGCCTGACACATTTCCCATACACAAAATGGGAAAGCTGACAAGTAGCTTACAGCTTCCACATGCGGTTGGGAAAAAGAGGGAATTATAGTAAAACATGAATTGACAGATAAAGGTAAGAAAAACACCAGAGAAAGGAAAGAAGAAAGAGCTAAAAAAAATAAAAATAAAAAAAAAGGTGAAAGGATGCATACCGAGCCAAAGGACAGAGCAAATAAAGACAAAGAATGAAGGGAAGAGGAAAAAATAGTGAAAGAATGAATGCCTGATGAAGGAAAAAGAGAGGAATGAAAGAAGGCAAAAAACTACGTTTTGCGAGTTTGAATGTGGAGGTAGAAAGAGGAAAAGGGAAATAAAGAAGGGAGAGGAATAGGAAAAAAACAGTTGAAAGAGCAAATGTGGGTTTTAATAGCTGGAAAGAGTAAAGTGGGGGAGAAAGAAAACATTGAGAGGAAACAGAGCAAAGGAAAGAACTGAGTGAGATAGGTGAAACAGACCCTCCCAAATTAAAGATGGCAGCTAAGAATAAATGTAATTTCCTCCCCCACGTCCTCAAACAGAAGTCGGCACACAAGGCCAGAAGTGAGGTATGATAATGGGGCTATGTGTGAAACCTAGTATTGGCATGCCAGTGTTGCTGACTGTTGTCCTGGAGGTGCCCTGGTGAAGCTGCGAGTGGGGCCCAGCCTGGGAGTGGCATTGCCTCTGAAGCACAGAAGCAAGGAGTCTTGAGAAGAAATGTATACTGAATGTTACAGTTGATGGATTCTGGCAGACTTTGGTGGTTCCCATCAACAGTGGCATTGGATGTTAGATTTGAGGTGCACTGGCTGAGCTGTGTTTTGGTCTTTTGTGAGCAGGGCCCCAGTATAGGAAAGGAGATGACCTTGCCTGGGTAGAACGGAGGTGCACTGATGAAGGTGCACCCAAGGTCCCAGTACTGGAGCAGCAGAGTGTACTGACTGCATCAACTGAGGTGCTCTGGCAGAGAGCCTGTGTGGGGTTCCTGGCACTGTTGCATATGAGGGCTTTTAGTTTGTGAACTGAGGTGCACTGATGGAGCTGTTCCCGAGGACCCAGTACTGGACCAGCAGAGTGCACTGACTTCAAGAACTGAGGTGCTCTGGCAGACGGCACGTGTAGGGTTCCTGGCACTTGCACAGCTGAGGGCTTGGATTTCGTGAACTGAGGTGCACTGATGAAGCTGCAACCGAGGTCCAAGTACTAGAGCAGCAGAGTGTATGGACTGCTAGAACTGAGGTGCTCTGGCAGGCA
The DNA here is from genome assembly GCF_031143425.1 of Pleurodeles waltl. Taxonomy (NCBI): domain Eukaryota; kingdom Metazoa; phylum Chordata; class Amphibia; order Caudata; family Salamandridae; genus Pleurodeles; species Pleurodeles waltl. Next base: position 601,948,420 of record NC_090438.1, read on the forward strand.
GTGCATGTGGGGTTCCTGGCACTGGCACAAGGCTGGCTGAGGGCTTGGATTTCTTGAACTGAGGTGCACTGATGGAGCTGCAACAGAAGTCCCAGTACTGGAGCAGCAGAGTGTACTGACTGCAAGAACTGAGGTGCTCTGACAAGGTAGTGCATGTGGGGTTCCTCGCACTGGCTATGGCTGGAGTGTGTGAACTGAGGTGCACTGATGGAGCTGCGAGTGGGATCCCAGTGTGGAGCAGAAGTGGGCACTGCCTTTAAGGATTGCAGAGCCCTGGTAGTGCTGGGTGCCTAGGCTGTAAGCAATTACAAGCGATCCTCCTCCCTTGCTCTCAGCACCCCAAAGGCAGGCACACTTGATAAAGAAAATCCAGACCAAGGAAGGGCGGGAGCCAAGCAGCTGAGAGAGGGTGGAGAGAGCCCACAAATACCAAACGTGACCAAGATAACAGCCTGATTTTATAGCCTTGATTACAGCTAAGCTCAGAGGAAGTATGATCTGCAAATGAAAAGGAAAGCTTCCATGGACAGAAGCAGATCAGACCAGATAAACAGGACGAAGCGTAATTATACAGTAGTTAGTCTCTGCTCTCACACAGAAGAAGCAAGGAGAAGGAGAAGGGGCAAAGAGGCATGACTTACCACTAGCAAGCAAGGATTTTTAAATGACACTGAAACTAACAAATGAAACAGCTGGAAGCCCACAGAAGAAGTATACTTGTAAGTATACAAGAGGTTGTACGCGTACGCTCGACCTAAAAAGCTCAACTTCAACTACTGGTGACTTGATGGGTAATCAAGATTTTGGTAACATTATTTATTTAAAAATTATAATCAGGGGCTGGTTCCTGCCAAATCCTAATACGATTTATAATTTTGGTATCCTTTTGAATAGTCTTTTGAGTAGTCTTGTGATGCGCTCACTGGATGGATGATAAGCCACTTTAAAATGTTTACTCAGTGAACATAAACAATTAGGGAAAGTATATTGCACTTACCGACTATCCTTTAGAGTCTCAAACACTTGTGTATTAATTTCCTGTATTAATATCCTGTTCATCCATAATTAATAACTGGTCAGATGTAGAAAGCTGTTTCGTGGCCATAAACATGTGGTTCGCAACAGCTCAAGATTTGCAACTGTTAGAGGGCTTTTCACAGTGTGCAAAAGCCCCTTTACAACTGTCCTGTTGTGAGTCGAAGAAGGTTATTTGATTTACAAAACGGCATTTGCAAGTCTTTCCAAATCACAGATGGGTATGTGAAAGCGTAGCCTCCCCCCTTATTTGCAATTTGGAAAGGGATGTTAAGACCGTTTCCTCTTTGAGGGCCACTGCTTAACCCCCAACAGTTTTTTTAAAAGTCTTTAAGTAAGTAGACTGTGTGCTTTTAATGGACATGGGCTTCTTTTCCCCAGGTAGGAGATAAGATACCATCCATATTAAGGCAACCTTTCTCTCTGCACCCCACTATCCTGGTACGATAGTGAACATTCCAACCAAAGTGACTCTCCTTCAGTGCCAAGGTCACCTTTAAAACTATCCTAAGCAATCAGTTATATTAGATCGCGCACCTAAGATTCCTGTGTAGGTCAATTTCCTGTACTGTTCTTGAGTGAATGCTCTATCTAATCTGTATTATACTGGATTTTCTATTATATGACATTTGTGCGTATGTTCTTTCCCCCTCACTCATGATTTGCGTTTATAGGTAAGATCTCCACACCTCCGAGTCAGTTTCTTGAATAATGTTGCAGCAATATATGTGTAGGGTTAACTGTTCCTAGCATGTATGATTGTAGATGCATATGCTTTGCATACCACTGCCATTTATTGTTGGATCTGAACATTACAAGTTGTTTTTCTTCAAAGAAGCTTCAAAACGTGGGATATATATAGTGACTCCTTCCTTAGATAACAATGCTGATGGGCACCAACTCCACCTTTAGATTCTGCCATTGGCTTCAGACTTGTTAAACCTCCTCCGATAATGATGTCTTTGCTCACACCAACCTCGATTCCACGTGATCAGCGTAATACATTGATTTAGCTTCAACACAGCTACTGAGGACTGTGCTTTGGAGAATGTCAGCAGATGGAACAAACTCACTTTTGATTCTGCCAGCATTGTAATACAGAACACTAGTGGCCCAATCAGCCTGAGGTCTGAGCACCAGGAGACAAACTGCTTCTTTTGCCTGGCCGTCTGGTGCAGCAGTACACTTGGGTACCACAGAAAGGCAGATGCTGGAGTCATTTGAGGATGCAGCATGAGAACCTGTTGGACTCTTTAGACTTTTTCTGTGATCAGGATCTCCTTGATGTTGAGGGAGAGTTAACAGCCCCCTCTCAGGCACACCACTCACAAAGCACACATCCAGCCCTGAGACAGTGCTGTCAGACAACTCCCTCAGCACCTACTCAAACTTCGGAGGCTCTCATTCTCGCCAGAGTGGCGGCGAAGCTCAACACTGGACAAAAGTGGCTTTTCATTCACCCCGACAGAGGTGCAATTTCAGCAAAGCCTCCACAGCTGAGGCCGATTTCTATGCATCGCCCAGTTTCAAGGAAGCAAAGGCTCACTTTTGAGGAGTAACTCTAA